>NC_063225.1:607692-1215384 GCF_020740725.1 Corvus hawaiiensis
TTCTAAAATAATGGCTTGGGTTCCTTTAGGACTTTGGAGGAATGCTTGATATTTTTTCTGTACCTCAGTTGGTACATAATGCACCTGGTATCCAGTTCTGCTGTCTAACCTGCCCTTCATGTGAGAATGCTGCTACCTGTGCCTCTAATTCTAATTGGGAGGTTTCTGCTCTTTTTTCTTGTCATATTAATAGAAAAAGCATATGATTTATTACACAAATCTTTAAAAGATAATTTTAAAAAATCCTTTAACTCACATGATTAGGAATGTTCTCCTAAGCAGCTATTGCTAACCCAACTCTTAAATTCCTCCAGACTGTATTAAGTGATTATACAAAAAATCAGAAGCCTTGCTATAGATCTCTATGTAATACAGAATACACATAGCCTGGCTAATTCAGGATATGAAATGGAGAAGTCTGTTGCTTAAAAAAAAATTTACTTTTTCAGCAGTGCCCCTGCTGAAAGTAGGCTTTTTCTCCCATCTTAAATTTATTCCTAAAGACTCTCCCCATCAATGTATGACAAAGTCATTCTTTTATCTTGATTTTTGTGAAAAACCACTTTTCCCTTATGGCTTCTTTTGGCCTAGAGCTTGTGAACCTTCAGTCTTTGTCAGTGTGGAGTGAAAGAATACAAAATTTTCTGCAAATTGCCCCAGTGTATTAGCACTAGGGCTATGCAAACCTTTCCAAGTGTGATTTGAAAGGGTTACTTTCAAACCATGACTTCTATGGGGGATCCAGTTCATATGGGTTCACAGGCCAACCAGTTAAAGGAAAGGTTTCAGGGTGAGCCACCCCCTCCCTTCTCCCCACATGTTTTCCCATGCGTTGGATCTCATTACAAACCCACAGGCAAGGTACAAGGTCAATCACATCATGTTAATTCATACAGGTTGACTGGTTCACTGGGACTGGAAGCTGAAAAAGGTGAGAAGTTTATCACAGCAACAGAACTCTGATCTTAGAAAAACAAACATCTCTAAACTAGGTCTCTTCTTATCATATGAATCAAAACCTTAAGTAAAAACAAGATAATTTTAAATAATTGAGGGAATCATACAGGGAATCAATCTTCCCCTGCTAGGAGTACTCAGAGGTTGGCTTTACTTCTAACACAAGAAGATCTCTGATCTCAAGGAACTATTCCTTTCTGAAACTTGGATATAATTACATGGGCTGAAATATAAAATAATAATGAGTCAGTTCTATATACCTGGGAGAATTACAGTGTGAGGCACACAAGGGGAAGAAATATTTTAATGACATTTTCTGGCTGGAGAGGTGAACTCAACTGAAATGTTTTATCTTTCTGGGGGGTGGAAAGAAGTAAAAATACCCTCAGCTGAGCAAAAATGACACAAGGCAGCATTGATCCCATGCATTATTTTAAGCTACGGGAAATGTAAGAAGCATGAAATACTTTTCCTCCATGAGCTCTCCTATGGAATGTATTTGGAATAGATTATAAACATCAAGACTGTTACTGTGCTTGGTCTGAAAACATCCAGTGGTATCCCAAACAGGTTTTTGCTTCGTTTCCCTTTGCTTCCTAGTATTGTGTTACTATCAGAACGAATTAAAAGGCTTTTAATTCTAGACCTAAGCAAAACCAAAAGCAAAATTTGGATTGTTACCCCTTTGTGGATATCCATGCAGATTTATACACATCCTTTTTCTTCATGTTTTCACTTAACTAGCTTGCCTCTATCAAAAACTGAGTTCACCTTGATTTGAGTATATGCTTTGCACACCTGAGTTGTCTTTGGCAGCTGTGGGGTTGCTCAGAAATGGGTGTGTGGTATGTCTGTACATGTGCTGTACCTAGTATTTGCTCTGTGGTGGAAGGTAGTGCTATACAGTAGATTTGAACCTAAAATGGCTGACTAGTTTCTAAATAATCCCTGAGGAAATGGTTTAGTCTAGGCCATTATCTTGATAGTTCATAATTAGGTTCAATAATAAAGCTTGTTTTGCTGACCTAGGTCAGATCATGGCGTCCAGCGCATCTGTGCGCAGTGACCTTGCTCTGAGAGTGTATTGTTAGAAAATCCATTATTATCACCACATACACTTCGGAGAAGTGGCTGTTTTGTGAATTGATGGTGTGATGTTGCCACTTTAGATAAAAGAATCCATTAATTATTGACTTAATGAGTTAATGTTGCTTGATTTCACAACAAGGTCTTTTTAGTCTGGGTGCTATTTACTGAACACATAATCACAACATATGAAGGAAAGCACAGATAACAGTACAGTGCATTTACAACCCTCTTCACTTCTAATAAAGCAAAGTGTTAGCTAAGAATTTTTGTTTCTTTTAGTAAACCATTAAAACATAGGTAATTACAAGCAACTCTTGTTTAAACAATTAGCAAATAATATGTTTGTCACTGATTTCTTATCCCTTCCTTCTGTTTGGCTTAAGGTCTGTTTACAAGAACCTGCTCATTTTTTAGAATCTAAACATATCTTTGTCCCTATGATGAAGCCTAATGCTGCTACCACATGGAAGCCCAGGAAAGGCTGTTAAAAGTCAATCAATGTCATCCAGAGTTCATTGTATTAGCTTTTTTCTTTTAAATGAGAGTTTTCTGGTAAATTTACGATATTCAGAAGCTTGAGAATATAAAGGTTTTATTACAGAATAGAAGTTGTGAGAGGAGAGAGGAAAAACATACAGAGCATGTCCCAGAGCAGATATTTTAATGGTATAAGCATCAGGTTTCAAATACCTATGCTCCTTTGATCCCAAGGTGTGAATCCCAGCTCTGTTAGCTGCTCACTCCTACATGATAAATAAGGTCTGCTTGCAGTATCATGTGGAAATGTGTGTCCTATGAAAATATAACTAAAATTTAACTGAGACTGAGGACTGTAGAATTTAGGTCTTACATATAGGCCTTTTGAAGGAGACCATATCAACCAAGACCTTCACATTCTTCTGATATTTACATTAGTTTTAAGTAACTCTATGAAAAAACAAATAACTGCATAGAATTGTCCCAGTGGGGATTTATCTGTTTGTTAATCTCACACTAGAGTTCTGTAGAAATAGGTATAGGTAAAGTATGCTGGCCAAGTATGACTTGAAATACCATCATGAGAAAACTTGATTCTGGCACTTAATGTTCTTTTTTGTTTCAGTCTTTAAATAAATAGTGTTAACTGCATCATCCCTTGTGCTGTTGTCCAGTGGTCTAAGGATCTGCCAGAAGGTCTGCATGTGTAGCTCTGCTCCTCCCCCAGGTCTAACTCACCAGTTGTAGACCAGGGAGATGATAGACAAAGCTTTCTTCAGGAGTGTGTGAGAGCTTCGGGGTCCATAAAGGCAGTTTGATGTTTTGCAGTGTCTTGTATCCCTCCATCACAGTACCCTACACAGGTGGAAGGGAGGTAATGGTTTCATTGGCTTTGGTTGACTGTTATGTCTGTGTGCAGTGCAGGGATGTGCTGCCTAGCCCAAGTTCCCAGCGAGAAGTGCCTGCCTTCCACTGAGGCACAGCACAGACCCTGATTTCAGTAGCTCTCTGTACATGCACCCACTTAATGGAAATGTTGGCAGTGTGTCCTGGTATTCTGTTTGTGCCACAGAAGAAAAAAAAAGTTAAATCCAAGCATGTGACAAAACTTCAGTTGTACTTGGAGTTGATTTGATGTGAATAAACTCAGACTGGTAAAGCATGGAGCCATGTAGCAGTAGATTTATTTTGCAATTTTTAAGGATCATGCATGTGGATGCCCTTCTCTTTACTTCCTTTGTACTGACCTTCAGTGTTGTGAACTTAATTTTACAGACCTTTCAAGGCAGAGAACCTGAATAATTAACTTTAGGGCATTTAAACATGAGCTGAGAGCCTTTCAGTGCCTCAGAGCACTGGAAATTGAAAAATTGACATTTTATGATCTACCATGACTAAAATAAAAACTTTTATATCTGGCCAAGCCTATACTGAACAATTAGGGGAGTGAATTTGTACCTCTTCCCCGTTTGTATAAAGTACTCAGCTCTAACCTTCAAGTGTTCTGAGATATTGGACTTTAAACTTGTGCTCCAAGAATGCCCTGAATCTCAGACCAATATATTTTGGGGGCAAATTCCTCATTTGTAGGAAGGAAGAAAACATTTTTTTTAGCAGGTTATTATCTGAAAAAAATGATGGTTGTCTGCAAGCAGCTGATAGGTTTGGAAGGTTAGAGGTAGTCCTGGCAGAGATGGATTAGTGGGCAGAGTGCAGGTGAGGCGATCAGAGGTGCTGGAGAAATGCAATTTATCACTTGGTTTCAGAGTTTAGTACATGTATGTCAGTGCTGCATGTGTGCTGTGCGTAAATGTTACATGTGAGGGACAATACTGGTGTTAGCATCACTTCAAACAGAAGCAGTACCTTTATTAGTGAGATTATATGAGTTAGCAGAGGAATTGTAATGATGATACTGATTGGAAATCCTTTCTGGAAACTCTTTGACCAAGCAGATCCCTATGCTTTGTTAAAAATCCATGCTTTTATTTGCCGTTTTGTGTACTTGCAAAGCAGAATCTTTAAAGTGAGATTTGGGTTTCATTCTGAGTTTGGGTTATATATCCCAAATAATTTGAATTATTTCATTAGCCACTCTTCCAATCAGTCTCTTGCTCACTTTGCTGTTTTAGTGTCCTGTAACTCCATGTACTTCCCTTTAGCTCCTACATTAGTCAGATTCATTTGGGCTATGCTGTCTCCTAGAAACTTCAAATTCTTATATAGGTTATGTTGAGGGTTATTTTCTCTTTCTGAAAGAAAAAAAAAAATTAATTTTAGATGCCTTTACTGAAGCTATTAGCACTGTAAGCAAGAGTGGAAAACTTTGGCTCATTTGATTTACTACAAGAAAGGGAATTTTTTTTCCCCCATCAGTAATTGATATATTCACAGCTAGGATACCTGCCGGGTACCAAGGAAGGTGCTAAGAGCATCAGATGATCTTTCTGCTCTTGTCTAATAGAATAATAGTACTTGTTGAGAAATCTTCTGCAAGGCTGACTGTACTGTTTCTTTGTAGTTTTCTGTAGTAAGTGGTCTGCTTTTATAATTGTGGGAAAAAATAGTAGAATACTGGCTCCAGAAGAAATCTTGCTGGTGTGGGCAGAGACAGTGTTAATGAGAGCACATCTGCTTTTCAAAAGCATCAATAAATTATTCAAAATACTAAAATGCTTCCTGTTCATTCCTACCTATAGCAAAACAGCACAGTGTTTTGTTGCATTTCTCCACTGGTGTGATTTTGACATCTGCTTGTATTCTCTGGTGGAAATGGGGATCTAATGTAATTTGCGGACACATTAAACTTATATGGCAGTGAAAGCAATAACATGTTTAGGAAAAAACCCAAGCCAAACAAACGTGTAGTTTGGATATAATTATGCATAAATTACAGTCTGTTTTGATTTTCTAACTGAATTAATTTTTTACCTCGTATAACACACAGGTTAGTTTTATTTCTCAGACAGATGCCTGCTTTTCAGCCTGCTAGAAGTCACCTTGTTTGAATCTTGCAGGGTTTTTTGTTTCTCTTCAGGCAAAGACACCTGTCACTCATCCTCAGAAAGGCTTTTGAGCAGCATTGACAGCAGGCATGTCTTTGCAGGGTATGCTCTGTTGGGCATATCTCACATCTCACGACACCATGGAACTCCCTTAGAGGGGGTGAATGTGTAGGTAGCTGAGGGAGTGAATTGCAATTCTGTGCAGGAATTAATACAGATGATCCATTACACCAGTGGATCACGCATTAAAAACAGTGTTATAGAAATCACAGCAAAATCTGAGAAAGTAACTTTTAGGGAAGAAAGCTGTCTAAACTGTTTAAACACACATCTTCAGCAGGATCTGTCATTTGAGACAAGAAAATACTGAGTGCAGTGCTCACTTCTGTTCTCAAGTGTAAATCAGAAACAACTTTGGTTTGTTATCGAAACCAGCACAGGCAGGGGCAGACTCTGTCTCCTGACTCCTGTAACAGTGTCAATGGCTCCTGCCACTGCAGTAACCAGGACCCAAATGTGATCACTGCTTCAATTACATTTTGCTCAAGCACGGTCCATGCCTGCCTCTGCCAAGCAAAATAACTTCAATTACTGTATTCCTCATCCTTTCATGAATCTTCTTTTCACAAGAAACTTGACCACTGGTTCAGTCTGGACCACCAGTGAAACGCTGAATTGACTCACTGTAGTCAGACTTGACTATAGAATCTTTCTGCAGATGAAGATGTCAAAAGGCAATCTGTAGTGAGAATGACAGCATGATTAACCAGACTGAGGCCTAAATCAGAAGTAGCATGGACCACTGGGAAATTAAGGCACCAATTTTCACTGTCAAGATTGGCTGTGATAGGGCGGCATATCCTAGCAACAGCATAAACCTTAACCTGACCATCACAGCAAAAACTAATTTTGTTGTGTTATCTGTTTCAACATCTTTTAATCAAAAAAGTCTTTAAACAAAGTAAACACTATCATGTCACTTTTCCTGGAAGTGCTTTCTTTTCTAATTGGAAAATACCTAATTTCATGAATTATAGGTTACAGAAGCTTTGACACAGATTTCTTTTGCCTTGTTGTCTTGAAAAAGTGTTATGGGAAAGGCTTAGAATGCCTCTTTGCAGCTGCAACAGGTTAAGAAAGATTTTAATGGATAACAGTTTTATTCACGCTTAGGATAAAATCTGTACCTTAAAATCCATTGCAAAGCTGCATATTGTAGGTTGGACCTGTCATGAAAACACTTCTCAGAAAAATTACTAGTAGATAGTAGGGTCAAATTTCATTAGAAAAACTGTAGTATTAAACACTTTATTTTTATGAAGGGCCTATATGTCACATATGGAGAGAAGTATAACTTAAAAATCCTTTTATTTAAAGGATAACGTAGCTGTCTTTAAAGAGCACATGTTAGTTTGCTTCTTACCTAGTGAAAGATTTCACAGTCAAATAGTCATTAGTGGACTGCTTTCTATGTTTTTAGAAAGGTGTCATGGTCTCAGCAGTACAGGTTTTGCAAGCTTTGAGGGACACTGGTAAATCTTTGGGCAAGGCTTATATAAATTGGGGTGGACACCTATGATACTAAACTTGGGTGGACAAATATTTCCTTCAATTACTGTTATGCAAAATATTTCTATTTTCACACTTGTTTTTCTGATTTGTGTGTACGTATATAAAGGTACATACTTCTGTGTGTGTGTTTATGTAGTTATAATCTGTAAGAACAGGTGAGGAGCCTGTTTCTGTGTCCTGCCAGTTCTAGAGCTGGTTCTGCAATGACAGTGTGAAAGTCCAGGACTAGAGCAGCAGGTCTGAGACTTATTCATTTCCCTTTGGGGGAGATTTCACCCCACAATTTCAAAAGTGGGCAAGCTTTCATCTGGACAGAGTTCTCTGGGGTTACTCTCTTTAAGCAGTTTTGAAAACCTTTAGAATGTGATAATTTTTTTAGTCTGATTTTCATGGGGATAGGCCAATACATCTTGGTAGTTACGAAAACTGGGCATTCCATAGACTAGATATTAAAAGGCTATGCATGGTTTACACTGGTATGTGCATGGTCACCTCAATAATACAAACATGTTTGAACATGGTTACCTAAATGTAGATTCTATCCCATGCTCCAGCATCTAGGTAGAAGAAGCTACGTTTCACAAGCTGTCAAGTACCTCCGATGTACCTCTAATTGCATTGGGATTTCTGGGCATGTATCACTCCTGAAATTCAAGTCAATTCCAGCAGGAACCCAAATTGGGTTCAGAGTTTTGTGCGTTCAATGAGATTTCCAAATTTTGGAACAGACACCAGGAAGATGGTATTTTAGCACACAATCCAAACATAATAGCTTTGAATAGTAGTAGTTGTTGCAAGACCCATCCTCATAAAGAGTAAACCAGATACTCCTTTTCAGTCTACCATTTCTGGGAGATGAGAGCTACCATTTTGTAAAATTTGCAAGAAAACAGAGTAGAGCTAGAGAAATACTCCACTGTCCTCCTGCTATACTGGTTAATTTACATGTGGAACATGTATTCCTGTTAGCTTCCAGGAAAAGTTTGAAAATCTAGATGTGGAAGTTCGTCATGCTGTGAGCCAACTGTCCCATATTGATGCAAAAGGGAGAGAGAAAAAGCCAAGAAAATGCTTTAATTGATTCATCAATGCACCAAAGTGTGAACAGGCGTGATGAAGTGTAAAGAGGGATGTGACACCAGTGTGGCAGAGCTGTCACAGTGGAAAGGATTTCCTGTAAAAGTGATGGCACTTAAATGTTATCTAGGCCTCCTGTCTGAGCTTTCATATTCCCTGGAAATTTACTTGTATCTTAAGGGAAGTGTCTGACCAACTTATGAGCAGCCAGGCATCATGCCATCTCAACAGGTAAACACACAGACTCTGAAGAACCCCTACTTGTATCAAGTTTGGGAGTTATGGGGAGTAAGTAATCTCTGACAGATCTAAACATTTCACCCATCCACACAGATAATCTTGGGAGAGATGTGATGATCATTAGCAGTGGCTCTATATGGTATATTTTGCCCTAAAACATCAATTTAAGCAAAGTTTAAATTAGGATTAATATCCTTGTTATTGAAATGATGCCCTGTGCAAGGTATAATGCAGCAGCTCCTAGGCATTGGATATTAGACTATATTACAGAATGGTAGAGTAAGACTGTGAAGGAGAGGCTATTGATAATGAAATATAATTATAGCAGATGGATTTGAGCCAGACTGTTGTACTGAAGGGTTGTTGCAAAGTTCTCTAAGGGATTTTTACTAAAGAGATGGTAGAATAGGAAATCAAAGAGGGTGGAAGCCCTTAGAGTCACTCTGAGGTTTTGGCTCTGGATTCGTTTGATTAACTGGCTGTGAATGTAACTGATTTAATATTGATGCTTCTTGCAACACCTAAAATCACTACTCTGAATATATACAGTATGTTAAGTTTTCTTGTAAGGGATTAGACATGGGAATTACTCTGAAAGGGGTCTTGCCAACTTTGGAGGAATATATTTGGGAAGGAACCCCTACCATTATGGCTTAGGCCATTTTCTTTTGCCTTCAGAGATGCATCAGTTCCTTTCTAGCTCTGGGAAGCCAGAGATTCAAATACAGTCTTTAACGGAGAACTTTGGCAGAAGTACAAATGCAAGCAAATATGTGTTGTTACTACTACAGTTACTCTGCCACTTTGAAAATCGCTAGTCAGGTTCCATTTGGAGTATCTGCAATTCTGCAATGTATTATAGGAAGGACATTGCTGACTGAGCTTGTAAAAGTGCAGTGGAAGGCAAACAAATGCATGATTTAAGGTTCTGGAAGTATGACTTATAAAGAAGGATTGAACTGACCTGCATTCTGTAAGTTCGAGGAAAAAGATTTGGAGGAGTGAGGAATCCTGGAATGGGCAAAAAAATACTGAAGTCATCTGGAGATAGATATATGTTCTAGTGCCACACAGATCATATAGCATCACCAAATCAATGGCATGTCTGAGGCTAATTTAGACGACTATTAACTGTCTTACCATGAGATGGATGACTGCTGATCCAAGACCCTGTGCTTGGTGCTGTGTCTAGCCAGGGAGCAGGCTGGGGGGCTGTGAGGTGCCTTGGGACAGAACATCAGGCAGTAGCTCAGCATAGGCCTGAACTCATTTTATCAAGACCTTGGCTGGCATCATACAGAATATGGCTTTTAAACTGATTTTTGGGTGAAATTCCCTCTGTAGCTTTCCAGATGTTTCTGGAAAGCTCGATCAAATTAAGAAGGACAATGCAAGAGGGGATGTAAGAGCTCTTTTAAAAAAAACCAAAACAGGTGGCAGAGTGAGATGGAGAGAGAGGCAGGAGCTTACTTCTGGCAGTGAGAGTCAGCAAATGGAGGGAAAACAGGGTGTGTCTTGTAAATAAGAAAGAAAAAAAGTGTTTGTTTTTTTCTTTTATTAATCAGAGAAGGTGGAGCCAAAGCAAGAGGTCAGAGGATGTAGAAAATTATCTTGAAGTAGGGTCCCGAATATGTACATTTAGAAAGTGTGGCATTGAGTACTGCTGTGAAAATGCATAATGCTGGCTCAGAATCTGAGTTCAAAGCAGTTCATTTGATTCCTGCTTGTACTCCAGCTAAAAGAAAAGGAGGGCAGAGTGTGAATTGATGGATTTATACATTCAGCTCCCTAATTTCTTGTGCAGTTGTAAAGACTGCTGCAGCAGGGGAGGTTAGGTGTGTGTGCCAGCCAGCTACACACTTTATATCTTGAAAGATGTGTGTGATGTTGTCATTGCTCCTCTCAGTAAGATCATGCAGTGCCTTTATTTTGTTGCACTGTGTACAAACTGTAGTGAGAGATTTTTGAAGCAATCCCATTTGTGCCTATTTTCTCCTATTTTCACAAATCTACAAGAGGATAGATGTCCAGTCATTCAAAGTTTATTTAACACTTCCATCAACTCATCACTTCCGATTTTTCTGGACTTTTAAGATCTGAATCTTTATGTATATAGAGACAAATGCTCCTCTCCTATAAAACGGTTGTGATCCAGGTCTTTAAGGATGAGTTTGTGAGATGCCTAAAAATACTTTCGCTGGCAAAAATGGATTTCCAATCGGTATGATATCTGACAAAATTGAGTCTTTGATTTAAAGGTAATTTGTACAAAGACCAAACAATTACCATTGATTTTTAAGTTCCAAATTACACCTTCCTTTCAACTACAAATATAGCAAAGACAGTGATAGGGACATAACCCAGAACTGGGGTTTCTTCTGTCAGTAGTAAGAAGACAGCTCGGGTTTCCCCACTGTACAAGGAACTGCTGGGTGGAGATGAATTTTTCAGCCAGCCATGTGCTATCTCTGCCAGAAATGAGAGATGCTGCTAAAAAAAAAATCTCAAAGACAGGTACTGGGAATGAAAAAGGGGAAAAGATCAAACAAAAGGTATAAAAGGTCTTTAATTAGAATTTAAGGGTTACTGCCAAAACATCACTGCTTTAAAGGGACAAACTGCGTTTTCATGCCATATGAGAAACTGGAATCTCAGGACTTTATAAGGAAACTGACATTCATCTAAGAAACAAAATCAGTATAAACAATCTGAATATCTACCTTTTTCTTGATTTGATACTCATCTATTTAAGGAATAAAACTATCCCATTTCAATAATATTTGAATATCTTGCAAGCATGAATGTCCAGCTCTGAAAAGCATTGACATGCTATTTTTCCTTACTGACTGTCAGGAAAGGTGGATGAGAAAATGAAATGGTGTGACCACGGTCACACAAAAAATTGTGAAAAATTGTACAGCTTACTCAGACTAATACCCTGTCTCCCTTCTGCAGCATTCTGTGAAAAATGCTGATGTATCATTTTGGGCTAGGCATTTTGTGATAGGTAAAGCACAGGTACAGGTTTAATGGTGATAACATCAAAGTCCTGTATTCTGTGTTTTCTGTTGCATTTTCTTACCTATCAAACCAAACGGGTGAGGAACCCCAACTGGCTTATAGGCAAGAAATCTGACATACATCACCAAGCTTAGAAGACAATGAAAGAATTCATGGCATTGGAAACATAAAAATGTTTCAGCAGCTGAGTTATGCAGAATTTGTAGCAACAAGCAAGAGCACAACTCAAATATCTGTGTTGCTACCAAAGTACAACATTATGTCAGCTCTTGCCATCTGGCCAATGTTAAAGGTGTGTTTTGTCTTCTGTGGTCAACTGATACTCCTTACACTGCATTAGTAAAGGAGACAGCTTAGGTTAACACAGTGTCTAGATCTCCTGAAGCCACAAACTGCCCCCATCACTCCCTCGTGCCTGGCAGAGCTGCAGGTGCATCGTGGGCTGCTTGCTATGGTGGGCTTATGGGACTTCCACCTCTCCCCTCCCACCCACAGAGGAGACTCCTTTCCACAAGAAGAAAATCCCACATTGCCCTGGAGAATCCCTGCCCACAGTGTCTTTCCCAGGCAGGTCTGAGCTGGGGTAGGATGAATGGGGAGCACCCAAGAAAGAGGTGGGGTGAATCTGAGCCTGGGGGATCTATGGCTGCGGACAAACCATGCAAATGGAGTGGGGCAGCTCTTCACATGGTGCCTTGTGCCAAGGACAACCCAGGCTCAGCTGCTCTAGAGCAAAGGATTGCCAAATCCTATGTGCTGCTTAGCTCCTATACTGGCTGCTCTGTCAGGGCTGGATTCCTTCTATGTTTTTGGGTTCTTTAATTTATAGTAAGGATTTTATCCTTAACCAAGTTCCTGTTTTCTGCAGGACACAATTCCTGTAAGGAATCTCCTTTTTTTTTTTTTCTTTTGCATCGTATATTTACACAAAGAGAAAGCATATACAGCTTTTTAAATATCTTCAGCAGTGTCTCTGCTCTGTGGTCATGAAGAACTCATATCTGTGAGCTGGAAAAAGGGACATTTTTTTCCTCAGTGGGTCAATAAAATGATAGATGGATTTTAGTAGAACTGCAGTAGAAGGCACACACTTCATTCTCTGTAGAAATAGCTGAAAAGACAAGTTTATACCGAAGTGGATAATATTGGACTGTCTTGCAATGTGCTAAAATAAACTAGAGAAGATTGCCGGCACTATGCATATTCACTTGCATCAGCTCTCACATCTCTGTGTAATACACATTATGGTGAGCAGCAGATTTGGATACCATCTCCATTGGGTAAAAAGTAAAGGTAGCTAGGTTTTTGTAAAAGTAATCCATGTTGGGTTTATATTTAGATACATCAAAGTCTGATCTTCCTCTCTCTGTGATCAACCTTGCTTGATTTCAGTACAAAACCTCCTGTTTTGTACTTGTGGAAAGATGAGAATCCCACTCCTGAGGCTGATTTTTTTTTTTTTTTTTTTTTTTTTTTTTTGTTCTCCCCTGTTACCCACATGCTGAACATTATAGTTGTTCCTGCCAGGTGCTGAACTCCTCTAGGGATGTCTTGGCTCTCACTGCAGTACCCAGCCCACTACAAATTCTGCATTTCAGCCCAGTTGAATCCTGCAGTCCCATGAAAATGTACAAGTGGTTGAAGATTAGCAGGCAGTATTTTAAGTCAGCACTTTGTATTCTACTTGGTTCTAAAGTAAAGAAATAATGTTGCTGACTTTTCCCTACGCTGTTTTGAAACTCTTAAATACCCGCACGTAACAGATTCTATTACAATATTACATCAACAGCAGATAGCTAACTTAATATTTTAAGGACTTTAATGAGTATTTTTCTCAGGCATAATCAGTGCTGAGCAGTGATGAGCTCCACTCTCTGGGCCAGGTTTACAAAAGAACGTAGGTGTTTGTCAGGGAAAATTCATGGTAGATTGGCACAAATATCTAAGAACACACTTATCTGCCCTCATAGACACTTGCATACCTTTGATTAGTGTGGCTAGTCTACAAATATGTAAGCTGAGGTATACTAAAAAATCACATTTGAAATATATCAGTATAAATCCTCAATGGAGTACACTGGGTATAAACTTTTTTTTAAAATGTTAGCATAAACTTTACATGTATTTAATGAAATATTTCTATTTGAAATGTTTACAATTAAAAACTAAAACCCTAAGCACTGAACCCCTAAAAGTCCATGTGCTGACCCAATGGAAAAGTCTGAAAAATATTCAATAGGTCTCAGAACTCTTTCATTTCTTTCCCTCAGAGGACTGCTTTGGCCATTGGGCAGAGCTGCTGATTAAAGCAAGTAGAGTCTTTTAGAATTTCTGAAGTAGCAAAAAGTAACCTCAGAGGCTCTGGGGGTTAGTGGAGAGTGTTTCACCTTGGGTGGAAATGTTACCCCAATTCAAAGGGGTAATTTCAGCCCAGGGGCTCAGGTGAGAGCTGCCTGCCTGGGGCACAGGGAAGAAGGTGACAGGGCTGCAGCATCACTGCCTGGGCCTCAGGTTCCAGTGTAAATGCGTAAGAAAATCGCTTTCCAAAGAGTCTCCAGAGCCTCCACAGCAAGGTTCATGTGCTGTGACTTCAAGCTGTGAAAAAAGCTCTCAGGTGCTGCAGATATCCTGGCTGACATTTGCTTCAATTAATAGGCTGGCAAATGCTCCAGCTCCTGATAATGATCAGGACTGAAAGAGGGTTCTGGGACAGCTGCTGCAGTGTGGGGACTTATTCAGTGCCATTCCTCCAAGAGAGAGACTTGAATCCGTTTTGAATTTGCAGATTGGATTTCCTGCAACTGGCAACAGCAGCTCTGCCACTCAAAGAGCAAAGCAGATGAAAAGAGCTGTTTCTGTGCAGCTGCAGACTCACATATAGATTTAGGCATTCCAGGGATAGTGGAACTTGTGTCTGGGTTGGAGTTTTGTTCCCATTTTGTCTGTTCTGAATACTGCTGCTCTTGATAACTTCTGTCTGCAGCCTCTTGTGAAGACTTACTGCTTTTAGAATTTGTGCATCTTGTGATGGGCAGCAATCTGGAGATTCTACTCTATCTCCATTGTATTGCAAAACTTCCCCCGTTTAAGGTGTTAAGGTAATCAAGACTAAAACACCTGATGTTGGCCAGATTCCCTGGTAGAATAAGCAGGTAGAGTTCCACTGACTCTAATGGCTTCTGACAGCTGTGAATTTGATCCCATACCTTCCCTGCATAATAAGATTTAAAATAATGTGAGTTTAAGGTAGGGCAGGAAGCCCTGGATGAAATATCTTATTGCATTGATTTGTCTCTTATTTTCTGTCCAGTGAGAATACCCAAGTTGCAAATAAAGGGTCAAGAAGGACATTTAGCAATATATGGTTTATACAGTATTAAAAGACCATCTCATAGTTAATCATATGATTAATTTCTACAAGAAGGCTCCACTAAGTCTGCAATAAAAAGAAGTAATGAGGTTTTATAATAAAATTGAAAAGCTTCTGTGGTGCACACAGAAGTCTTTTATATAGAAAGGTAAGAAAACCCAGTTGTCTTCCTTTCAGTCCACAGATCGCTGCAATAGCTTTCTCTATGAGAGTCTTGGGCCCTGGAATGACATCTGCTCCTGGCTTGAAATGGTCAAGTTATAGGGTGTGTTTTAGGACCCTTTTCCTTCTGCAAGACATATGTAAAGAGTGACAGGAGTTTCATAAACTGTCTAATGTACTGTTATTAGGTTACTGGCATTTTACAGTAAGAGTTGTTGATCTACAGGAGGGTTGACTCTGAGGTGTATGGGATGGCACTGTAATTGTATAAGGACTGCTGGTCCCTCAGAGATTGTGTGGAGGCACACATTCACAATTCAAATGGCAAGCAATACATCTTACTGCAACTGCCGTTGTTGTAGTGACTTGGCACTCATGCTCTGTATTATGAGGATTTTCAGCAAGCACATTAAATTCCACTGAAAATCTCAAGATGTATATAAGGACATCAGCTTTCCCGAGGACTAGAAAGATCAAGGATTTGTGAAAAATGCTTGGTTGAAACAGGGAGTCCAGAATAATGCAGCTGAATACTAATCCACTGGCAAACCCTGCTGTAAACTGGCTTTGATTGGGTCCTGTTCCAAACTGAAGGGAGTTTGCTTGAATGGAATCCAAATCCTGGGGCTGTTGGGGGAGAAACCCTCAGCTTGTGAACTCCATCAGTTCTCTGTTCACCAAAGAAAGTGGGAATTTTTGAAAATGTCAGAGAGGTTTCATGCACTCTGTTTGGGATCCAGCAATGTGCTGTAGCAGCTATTTCAGCTCACAGGAAGCAAATTTTCTGCCAAGTTGCATTTGCAGCCTCAGTACTGAGGCCAGCAGTAGGTTTGACAATGCACTAGTGGTCCAGGTGAGCCTGAGGTTTGAGTCTGTTAAGGGGATTTCTGTAGCACAGTACATTTAATGTGTGTGGATATGTATTTTGCTAAATTTACCATGTCAATCTACTCACCTGTGATTAGTGGGTATATAATGTTTCCAGGACAGTAGTTACTGTGACATTTGTTCTTAATGTTCCTTACTTAAGCTATGTTCTGAAAAGTACCTCAGTTTACCTCATTGTTGTTAAACAAAAGTATACCAAAGTGCCTTTGGCCACTCTTTGCACAGAGGCCACTACTTAAAGCATTTTATCCAAAATTAACAAACTCTCTCCGGTGCCAGAAGACCAGGAATTTCTAACTGGAGCAAGCCATTAACTCAGTGACATCCTGCTTGGCTGTAAATATAATCGGGAAAAACCTGCAGAGACACTTCCAGTCTTGTCCTCAAGGAGGGCCAAAAAAAGAGTTGTAAGGCCAAACTGACAGTCCCACACATCCTGAATCTGAAATTCTTTTGGTTGATGGGTCAGAAAGGCCTCAAATCCTTTATGAGAGTTAAATATTACTCAAAATTTTTCACCACTTGGAATATTGTCTGATTTTTTTCCTTAGCATAACTTTGAATACAGCCCCTTGAGATGAGGCTGTTGGAGGGTTCTGACTCTTTATAAACAGAATATGCTGTTAAAATAAAAAGGAGTTTCTCACCTTTTATAATGTCTGCATAATTTTCTAATTTCACTCTTGTAATCTTTCTTTTGTGTGAACTTGCAAATTTTAAGCATCTAATGGGAATAGCTATTTCAAAATATGTTCGTTTTCCCTATTAAAAAGAAAGAAAAAGAAAACAGAAAAAATACCCCCAGACAACTATCAACAGTTATTTCAACCTATCTATATGTTCAAGAAGTATTTTGGATTTGACCAATGTGAGTGTTTTGTAGGAAAAACTACTGCATATCTCCAGTTCTAAAGCCAAAGACCCTCCTTAAGTCTACAGAGACTCTTTTATGGTCAGTACCTCAATTGGAGTTGAAATATGCCTTGTTTTGGTTTTTGGTAGTTCAGGAGTTGTAGGAGTGTCTTGGGTTTTGCAAGTAGAAAGGTCTTCAGGGAATTTTGTGATAACTCCTCAAAAAGGCCCCCAGATTCTGACTGATTCATGTAGAAAATGTCTTCAGGCAGATTAAGTTCTTTGAGAACCTCTAAAAACTTCAATACAAAGTTTCTTCCTTTAGTTTACCCTAAAACCCTTTTTCCTCTGAAGAAGTTAAAAAAAAAAAAAATACAGGCAAGATTAAGGAATGGCAGATACAAAGCTGGGCAAGCAGGAATGAAAGCATTGCAAATATGCAACCATAATATTAGAAGTTTGAGAGACCAGCCATTGAGCTGCATGCATACAATTTCAAAGATTTACAATGAAAGCAAGCTAAATAATTTTTAGAAGGAACCAAAGAATGTCAGTGTCTGCGGATCTCAAGAAACACTTAAGGCTGAATATCAGGCAGAAACTGATCTCTGGATTTGTAGTTTTGTTTGCTATTATGGTTTTTACAGCATGCTGAGATAAATTGATGTTTCTGCTAAAGGGATTACATACCTTGGAAATCTCCCAGACTGCAGAATCTGCCTTTAAGAAAGCATTTCTTACGAGATCTTCCCTAATGCACTAAATACCCTTTTAGATTGAGGGCAAACTGGAAGTACTCTATGATCCCTCTTCTGCATTGCTTAGTAAGAGTGGAACAAATCCCTGAGTCCTTATAAAATCATTACTGAAATTATTAGGCATTTTGTCTGATTAGGGATCGACTTCAAACTGAGCAGAGGCTTCATGACTTTTCCCCATGGGACTTACAAGGCTGATCAAACTTAGATTACTAATGCTGTTTGACTTAATCCCTTATGACTAAAATTTAAAGGGCACAAAAATAGGTTGAAACAGGAGACAGTCATCAATTCTAAATATTGGAAAACCTGTTAATCTAAGAGGCACAAGTGAAACACATGCGTATGTATTTTGTTTTTCATGTATTTCATACATGAGTGTGAACACATTTTCATTCTCATCTTTCATGTGTCACCTTGAACACATAAGCATGTGAGAATATGGGAAGCAGACTTAGTATTCTGTTCTGCAATACTGATGTTGAAACTGAAATACATAAACAAAACAATCGCTGCCACAGAAGCTTCAGGTTACAGTGTCACACACACCACTTCAAAGTATGGGAAAACTGTTCATATGGGTCAAAAGTTATGGAAATTTTCCTCTTGTATACATGAATTCTTTAAATTTTGGTAGAAAGGATGCAGGCAGTGTGTAAGGTAATAGCTTTTGTGGGTGAAATCTTTATCTATTACTGTCAAAGGGAAAATTCCACTTTGTCATGGGAACAAAACTTTATTATTTGTCATCACATCTGCCCTGATAATATCAACATTGGCTGCTTTCCCCAAACTGCATGAAGATGTAAGTAGTTGGCAGACCTGATGACAATATGTAAATTACTCAGAGTGAACCTAATCTTGTATAATAAATGCCAATTTGACTCTAAATTTGTTAACAATATTTTAATGTGGTAATTGAGGAATTGAGGTCAAGGGAGACTCTAGTTAAATGCTAAGCTATCTATAACTGTCAGTGTTATATAGTACATAGGTATCCTTGCTGAAAATCAGATACCAGCTTAACATATATCATTGGTTTTTGCCGCCAGAAATCGAATAAAGTGTATTAGTCTTGGCAGCATGTAAGTATATTAGCTTAGAAATGTGCAGATGTGATTATCCATAGTTTTCTGGACTTGTTTTGTATTGCAACAGACCTGTAATTGCACTTTTTCCTGTTCTGTATATAATTTTGATTAGAAATCAAGTAATAAATACACGCCTAAAGGCCCCTGGAAATTAACTGGCATGTTTCTGTTCTATCAGCTGATTGACGAGGTTCAATTTTAACCATTCTATTCATGGTTTCACTTATCATTGTTTCTTTAAAAAGCTTTCCAACATCATGATAGACATGTGACTGATGAACTTCTGTATCAACTGCACTGAACTTGATTTTTTTTTTAAACAGACAAAAAATGATTTTGTCTATTAAAATATTCTGATTTCCCCTGAAGGTGTTGGCATTCATTGGACAATGTGTAGGTAGTTGTGATCTTCTACGTGTCCATCTCTTGTTGCAGCTTGGGTGTAACTGCAGCAGGTATAGGGGGGTTTATGCAATAATCTCCCTCATTCCCCCTCCACTTAGCACAGACAATAAACATGAAAGGTCCTATCTTTCCCTTATACCAGGCACAAATCTATAAAAGGTGACATGAACAGACTCTTGTAGGCTCAAGGCAATCCAAAAATTTATTTTTTTAAATGTGGAAGAAGATGGGGATTTTTGTTTGTCTGGTGCATTTATTTTTTTTTCTTTTAGTGTGTGTTTCAGCTGTGTGTTATTTCAGCCAAAGCAGAACTGTGCAATTTCCTTATCCCAGCTTTTTTGTTAAATAGTCTCTATGTTCAGCATAAGAGAAAACATTTTCTCCAGTGGAAATCAGCCTCCCTTAGTGTCATCTGCCCCCTGTTTGCAAGGGAAATCATCGACTGAGAAGAGTGATCTGTCTCCTTACACTCCACACGGTAGCACTCAGCAGCTCTGTGACCACCAGTGGAGTCTCGTGGAGTGTGTGTGGAAGAGATTGTGTGAAAAACACAACACGAATCCCTGATTTTCTTTGGTCCCAGGTAAGGAGAACGGGGAATCCCCGTGCAGCCTTTGGCACCGACGGGTACTTTCTGTGCACGGTGGAACAGTTACAGGATTTCTTTGCCCCACCCTCAGTGGTGAGGAGAGGCAGAGCAATCAGATTCTGTATGCACAGATACTGCTCTTTAAAACAGGTCCTCAGACACTTCTCACGCTCAGGTGCTGGGAGCTAATGATGAAGTGGACACAAGGCTATGCTGGATGAGGAAGATGGGTTTAAAGTACTACAGAATGGAAAGGAGTTTAATAAAAGAAATGATTTTAAAATAATATTGTGGGAAATGTGGAGGTCCTAGCTCATTGGTTCTGACAATGCCTGCTCAGGAAAAGCAGCAGCTGCTTCTCTAGAGCTCCTTACCACTGGGGCTCTGTTCTTAGTGGAGCACTGTGTGTGTTAATGGCCTAATAATAGTGAATTCCAATAGGTTTAGAGGAATTACTGTTTAATTCAGGATTTCAAACTTTAATAAACAATTCCTCTTCAATTTTGATTCCAGGAAGGAAGAACAATATTTTATTTATCTGGTCCTTTAAATATAAAACATTGTCTTCTATTCTGAACACTCAGGACTCTGTAGAGGCATTACTGCCTATAATTACCCTGACATCTATCTCAGCTAATCTGGTTGGTTTGGGTATTGTTTAGCACCTTGTAAACTTTGCAGATCTTATAGGTCTGCACTGGCTGAATCACAAGATAAGTATTCAATAAAATCTCCTTCAGTGGAAAAGACTTCAATGATCAAATTTACAGAACAAGTAAAAAAGTTCTGTGTATAATCCCTCCCTCCTTATTAGTGCTCATAAAGGATAACACTACTATAAAGTATGTTTATCCAGTGAATAAAGGTACAGCATGATAAGCCAGTTAACAAAAAGCTGACATTAAATTTAAGCAGATTCGATTATTTCTACTTCCTCTGATTTCAGGCTCCCATTGCAGGCAGTGGGGATGTTTGTCTGGGGGAAGAAGGGAAGGACTGGGCAAGGACTTTAGGATTTAGCCCCAGGCTTCCAAGTGGATTTAATAAAAACAAGTAATAACCTGCAATACACTGTAAACCCTGCAAGGTATAAGGGAAGAGGAGGTTGGCTGGAAATTACTGTGCTTTTCAATACCAGTGAAGTGTTGGGCTATTCATAGTTAACACAGTAAATCTTGAAAGTCTGATTCAAATCCCTTTGAAGTCAGTGCTTGTTACACAGACTCTGAATCAGGTTAGTGGCTTGTGCATTCACTGATCAGCATAACATTTCTAGAATCATCAGTCATTCTCTTTTAGTGTGGTTGTAATTTCACCGATTCCCGAATGCATTAAAAATGGCATCACAGATGCTGTTAGTTCTCATCTGCCTGTTTGCAAATTGCACGCCAAGTATTACTGTGGCACCTGACCAAAAGACTGTGTTATAATCTGGAGAAGTAGCACTATCAAAATCCCCACCAGGACTGAATGCAGTGTCTTGATTATCACACCTTCACATGTCATTTAAGAATAATGTCCTTGTCTTTATTGGGAGCCAGGGCTGACATACAAAACCATTGTTAGCAGCTCAGTGGCACTGAATGCAGAAGAAGCAGTTCAGCCACAGAGCATCTTTTGTCTAGCAGTATTTCCTGCTCATCCTCAAGGGAATCCAACTAAACCGTGGACATTCAAACCCAGAAAATTGCTCTGGCCTTGGCTGGACTAATAGAAGTCAAAACTTCAATCAGGCACTTATTAGTTACTTTGCACACGCAATATAAGGTGCCTTTGTTGGTGGCAAACAAGTGCAATTGCAACTTGGAATTGACAATGAATTTTTTTGCTATCTTTGACTGCTCAATATAAGGTTAGGATTGGGTCATGTACCAGGGCTTTTACCAAATTAATGCTATCGGGGGAATTATGCTTAAATGGAATTCTTTCTATCTAAACAATTTAATCTAGTTTTTCTCTGTGGTTTTTCTTTGTCAGTTGGTATGAGTTTATAAAATAATTCAGACAAGTCAACAAATGAAACAATACATAAAATGTCATGTTTTGAAAGAGAAACAATGATGTAGGCATCAGATCTTGTGTTGCTGCTTAAACCTGAAAGTTCTAAGCAGCTTCTGGGATTTTTTTCAGTCTTTGCCTAAGATTTTCCAACTTGCTTTTGAGAGGAGATACTCGTTTAGGTTAAATCTAGGATATTTCCCTGAATTTTAAAAAGGTAATTTGCAGTTTTACTGAGTCCTATGCAACACTGTCAAGTACTTACCATGAGTAATTCTGTACTTCTATAATGAGAAATTATTCATACACAGCTCAGTTAAATGCCCCTGCAAAGCTGTAGCCACGTAAAGACTATTTCTTTATAAATGAAATCTGCAGAAATCAACCAGAGATGCACCTTGTGTATTTGCCTTTCAGGGTGATGCTTGATCACATGAAATGACAAAGCTGTTCTTGCCCAGGGGTTATTCCAGGTGTAGAACATCACCAGAAATAGAAAAAAAAATAGCATACAAGCAATGTAAGGATTTAGTGAGGTTCCACAACAATATCCGACTTCAGATTCCCAGATTAGAAGAATAAAGCAAGTGTGAGCATAGACTTTCTAACTTCATGGTTGAGGGACTGATGAATGCAGAGCTTGTATTTGACTGATGACTCCAAATCTCACTGAGAGTAACTGAGGTATCCCCTTCGACCTGCCTGAGTCAGAAAGAAAACTGTTTGAAACCACCTTATCAAATGCCTCAGGCTGACCACAGGAATCATGGTCAAGGCTATCAAAAGGAACCTGTTGGAGTTGTTTAGGTCTTCAAACCTTGTTTATGTCAGGTAGAAGTTAAAACTGACTATAAACTGACTAAAAACTTAGCTACACTTCTGCCATTTGAGCTGAAACAGGACTCTGCAATACTCAAACAAAAATGGGGTTTGCTAACAATTACATATTTATCCTTCTATTAGACTTTGGGTTTGCTTTGTATCATCCCCTTCTTTTTTTGACAATACTTACAATTGACAGTACACAAAGGTAACTTTAAGCAATAGTTTAAGTGAAAAATATTTCTAATAGAAATGGAAAATGATTTTCATTTATTAACATGGCTCTATCAGCAACAGGGAGGGAGACGATGTTATGGAGTCAAATCATACGTTCCAAGAATTTAAAATTAAGGGAATTGAAGGATAAAAAGGAGTCTGGGTGATAAGTTTTCTGTACAGTTATATCAAAGCTAGCTTTGAAAGGCAACAGTAGCTAATAAAAGGGATAAATAATCTACCAACAAAAGCCTGTGTGACCTAAATGGCAACATAGAGGTTTTCTCTAAGTGGTGCTGGTTTTTCTTTATTACATTAACAACATTTTGCATGTGTTTAATCAATGGATTTTTAATCAGTTAATTTTGATTGTATTTGTGTGCTTATTTTGATAAATTATTTTAATATACTCTAATTTTAACTATGCAAGTATAGGCTGGTAGTCAATGAAGTTTAATTTGAAAGGAGTGCTTTCACCACTGACAAGAATTTAGTTAACTTTTTATATTCTTCATGGCTAGGAAGCAATCCTTTGTTGTCCTACCACCTGAATGAATTGTGCATGATACTGGAACATAGCTGGAGCTTTTTGTCTCAAGATATCTGCCAATTTAAACCCCATCAAGAAGTTCAAGTACATCTCTATACTGGTTGTTGATTGACAGCACTTTACAGATTGCTAAAATTTCTGTGATGACATCATGTAAATAATGCTCCTCATTAGAATATTATATCACATGATTATTTTGTTAGATCTTAATCATCTTTGAAATAGAAAGAAATCATTTTTACTAACAACATTTATGTCAGCATCCTTTCCCAGACTGTGTGAAATAATTTTAAAATGCTTTTAGAATATTACCTTTAGATCGAGCACTTCTGTACAAGTATGAACATTTGCACCATAAGAAGTGAAGAAATGCTAGGAAATACAGGGAAAGAGTTGAAATCAGTTGTAGGTCATTTCTTTCTAGCTATATTTTCACAGTGCATACATTAAACCAAGAGGATATAGCTGTTCCTCTGCCCTTTAAGTGCTGAGCTTCCCCCTCCCGTCACACCCAGAAGAGGCAGTGCAGACTGGCTGTGTGCTCCTATCTCCCTGCACATATCACAGTCTTTCCCACCTATCAGTCTCCATTTCTCAGTAGCACAGGGATCACTGGGGAGCTTCATCTGCATCCTTAATGCTCCTGTGTCGTGGGTTCAGAACAGCCACAATCTGCTGGGGTGACACTCTGGATCCTCACTGCAGTTCCAGCTTTGAAATCCTGTTCTTCCACATGCCCTATGAGGCTCTCATGTGGTTCTTGATTGTCACCTGGGAATTCTCCAGATAAGAAAAAGAAATGCTGACTTCTCAGACCCCCTCATGTCTCTCTCTGCAGGATTCCCTGCAGTCCAGTCTCTAGGTCTATTTCAGTTAAGCCCCAACCTTTCTGCTGCTCTCTCTCTTATCTGGACCAACCATTGAAGGATCTTCAGTGGTTCTTGTCACTTGTGAAAATGGGTTTCCTGGAGGTTGTCCTCATCTTGGATATTTATAAGATCCCCAGGTAACTTCCTTTTTTTTTTTTTTTTTATTTCAAAGTCCATCAAGATAGGATGCATTGGTTGACTGATTTCTGCTCTCTGCAAGAGCCAGTTTCCTCAAGTATTTCAAAGAAGGAATGCTGTAGAGCAAAACCTACCGTGAAAGAATGCTCAGAGCTGACTTTAGAGCTGGCATTTAGCAACACAGAGGCTGATAAGGTTATACAGTGAGAAACAATTGTGTTTTATCTTAGTTCTGTGGTGTGGGAGTAGGCAAGAAACCCAAGAAGACACTATAGTACCTATTTTGACATTTTGATACGTTTCTTTAGACATTATTCCTTTCAAGGATTTGTGAATTTTCCTGAATTTCTGCTGTCTTTTGTTCAAGCAATAGACAAAGTTTACGATCCTTTGAAGTTTTTGACAAAAATCACTATGCAAGGGCACTGTACTGCATATGTACACCTCTGCTCTAGTGCAGGTGAGATAGATACACATTTTCAGACCAGAGTGAAGATTTTCTATGATTGGCTATCAGTTGGGGCAATAATAAATCAGGACCTATAAAATTAGAATGTTTTTGCGTGGGTATCCCATGGTCTTGTTAAAATTTCTAGTGCCACTACTTTTATTTATTTCCTTTTCTAATTTCTCTTTTTATAAGTATCCCACAAAATAGGCATAGGAAGTAAAGATGTTAGTAATGACAATTTGTGCAGATTTATTGAGTTCTAAAAAGTAAAAGGGCTTGAAGTGTTGATTTGAAATACCAGTAACAGGGTATTACCTTGCAATTATCAGAGATGGCAAAGTGTAAAACAATCCTCTTTTACACTAGTAATAAACTTTGGCAAATTTGTAATTAACCGACACACCTTGAGCAGTAACATTTTAAATGGCTTGAAAATTTGCCAGTTTTTCATGCATGTGAGAAGGAAAACAGTTATCACATAACTAACCAGCCTCAAATGCTTGCCTTGATATCTAGTGCTATACAACGTGACCTACAGATATTACATTCAAGTTTGTAATATTTCTTTGATAAAACTTGATAAAATTCAAGTTTAATCCAATATTGAATTTTTATGTCTACTTAGAGATGCCTGAAAGTTTGTTTCAGAATTTCTGCTGACAGATCTTTTAACTACAGCAGTGCATTAAATTCACTATCATCAGAATACAATTATTTGACTGATATTATAAAACAACTATGTTACTGCCTACTAATCTGAAAGAAAAAAGGAAATAAAAATTGCCTACCTTAAATAGTAGGGAAACAGTGATTAATCATCCTGTTCATGTAAACAGGGTTGTTGTTATTTTTATAACATGACATCAAGCCAAAAGTATGTGATTGATTTTATAAATCAGTCACTACCCTGTTCATACCATAATTTTTTTCTTTTAATGCACTCTGCATTAATATCCTGCCTCTGGCTTGTTTCATTTAATTTCTTCCTTGCCAGTAGAAAGTAAGCAGCTCTGTATGTTTGAAGGCAGTAAGCACTTCTCTGAAATAAAAGAAAAGCACTGGAAAATAAAAGAGAAAAAGCCCACAAGAGAAGGTAGAATTTGGGGATCTTCCAGTGGGAATTCAATGATAAGCATGATAAGCTTGTTTTGTGTTTGGAACTGAAGAGTTAGATTTTCTGTTAGGCTTTCAGAAATTGCTCCTGCAATAATAGCTTTACTGCTGTTAAACCTCTCACATAATATGCAACACCTTTCTGACTCTTTATAAGGATTTCCAATACCTAGCAATGGTAGATAACACTCAAGACTGCATCCTGACCTTCAGCTCTATGACTGACTAGGCCATTTTTTCACTGTCCTTGCATCCTTGTGAAGCACCAAGCTTTTTCTCAGCCTTTGTTTTTTATTCTGATTGCTAACCAGGTAATAACTCAGCAACCTTTTTACTTGGTCATAGAATCAGGGAATTTGACCAAGGCAGAAAGCCAGAAATCCAACCAGAGGGAATGTGAACTACAGTTCAAATTCTGTTTTATTTGTGTTAATCTATTTATTGACCCTCATGTGCTGGAATTCTTCATAATCCATTTGATAAATTCATAAAAATCATCATAAATACTTAAAATTGCAGAGTTTGGTTTTTGTCACTGGCCCCATCTTACTCAAAGTAAAATGTTGTTTCTACTTTATGCCAATGTAAATTTCTACTTTATGCCAATTCTTCATCTTGTAAGAATTAAAGTACTGGAAGCTTTAGCATACATTTTAATATTTGATAGATCAAGAATACACTGATGGAAGTCTCAAATAATTCTCTAGTATAGCCTGTAAAGGTCTTGTAATCTACTGGTTTTTATGGAGACCACCTACCTGTATCTGCCTTGTGCTCTTGATATGGATTGCACTGTCGTGTTGAAGTTGCTTCTAAGATTTCTCTGGAAAGATCTTTTTGCCTTACCATTGTTGGTTTGCCTAGGATATCTTATAACTCTTTCTGTCAGTATCTGGTGTCCACATCCTAAACACACTCAACATGTCCTAATTCTGGAGAAGACAAGTTGTTGGCTAAGATTTATTGAATCTATTTTTTCGTGATGAATTCTCTCCATTTAACATTCAATATCTTTTATAAGTGCATATATTTTAGCAGATGTCTTGTTTCCTGCCTAATGTTTCAGTAGATCTCCACTTCTCCCCAGCTATATGTTAACATTTGTGGGGTCAATAATATAGATTGGTCTGGGCACTTGGCTCTTTCAGATGTCCTCACACTGGTCTGTCACATCATGAAACCTTGACTTGGCTTGTTGTTGATACTGCAAGAAACATCTGAAGAAATGCAGCAAAAAATCAGCTTGCAATTATTTTACTGTGACCATCATGTTAAGTGTATGGCATCAAGGTTCTCCCATACCATCTTAGTAAAACTATGGTATAGTGGTTGTGTATGTATTTATGTATTTTTTTGATTTTCCATTCCTTGTGTCAAGAAATTAGTCTTGTTATCTGCTAAGAAATCTTGATTTCACATTTCTTACAGTTGATTAAAAGATGGTGCCTCTTATTTTTTTAATGTACCCTTTTCATTCTTCTGTCTTCAGTTTCTGGGCTTCACCCTACAAGCCTACCAGTCTCTACTCCATATGATGGTTATGTAAAAGCTTTTGTTGCTTCTTTTGCTACTTTGTGCTGCTTTATCCTTCTGTTAAACCTCCTGTTAATGTGAAAATTATTCATTTAAAACCACTGCTTTTTTCACATTGTGTCTTCTCCTACACCTGAATTTCATGCCTTGATGTACCTTCCAGAACATTAGTTTTGCTCTCAAGATTCAAAACTGACCTGGAAACTATTTCAGTGCCAATTTACCTCTACACATACTCATTTCTTTTCTCCTAGAGCATATGGCAGAGAGTGAACATGCTTCCTCTTACCTTGTAGATACCCAGGATTTTTTCCCCAGGAAAATGTGAACCTCTTTCTCCATTAGCCCAGCTGCTTCTTTGCCAGGGCAGTTGAGCAGCATCTGCTGTGTGTATGTACATGCAGTTGAGGCTAAGACACCTGCAGCATCCTGGCTGAGCCAGGAACATTACTGCCATATGGAAAAACCCTCTGACATTTGTCATTTACTGTGTGCAAAATGCCTCTCTCTTCTCTTGTGATGCGTTGCTTGCATCCAGGAGAACTGGCCTAGTCCTCCTTTTTGTGTTGTTCTTTTTCATGGTCTTACTTAACATCTGCTGGCCAATGCTTTTAGATAGCAAAAGGTAGGACATGGCCTGGTGGCATTAGAGTAGCAGGAAATTTTTAAAGGTTTTATGTTTGGGATGGAAAAAAGGCCAAGAGCTTAGTACTAACCACATGAGCAGAGTAGTTAAATGGACAGGCACATATTTAAAGCTGAGGCAGTAGATGTGGGGCTGTTTGTTCAGTGCTATCCCATCACAGAATTACACAGCTCGCTGTGGTTGCAGTCTGATAATTATTATTGATTCGCTCTCAGGCTGTCAATCTGGGGACAGTGCTAAAGCAGTCCATGATGGACAGAAAGAGGATTGGACAGCCACCATCCAACGAGGAAACTTCATCTTGAAAATGAACTTAGATGAGATGGTGCTAGTGGATAAGGGTAATTGATGATTGTTTCAGAGTGGAAGAAGGGAAAAAGGAGAGATAAAAAAATTCTTCTTTGGCATTCATCCTTAGTGTCCTGGAACACTCCAGGGACTGTCTGCAAACTCTACAAATTTAAAGTTCCTATTTTTAATGTTTAGGCAAATATATTGCACTTACTATAAGTAGTGATTAGCTTAGGGTCATCAGGATCCATCAGAAAGACAGAACAGTACCTGAGGGAAATAACTTTTCTCAACCCAGACGTGTTATCTTGATCTACTTTTGAGTTCCTAAATGTAAGCAAATCTTAGCACATTTAGCCTGGCTAAAATGTTTAATAATTGAGGTGTAAATATTAGCACTATGGATCACTACATTAACCACTTGCACCAGCAGTAATGAGACAGTTATAAACTGCATTTTGAAGCATCCGTATTTGTTATATTTTTGTTTTAAAATCTGCTCTATTTAAATGCCAACTCATAAGAGAGTAAACAGATATAACAGAAGTGGTGGACAGTGTAAGCTGACCAGAATATCCATTTATTATGTGGTCAGCCTTTATACTTTTGAAAAGCCATACAAAATGCTTGAGATGGAGAAATCATAACAGAAGAAATAAAAACTGATCTGCACACCTTGATATATCTCTTTAGATGAATTATGCCCAAGCTTTAATTTTAGCACTGACAATGCTTGTTGCAATTTCCTTTGCTCTTTTGCTAACTGAAGTTGACCTGTTGTGGTTTCAGTTGGGGTTTTTCCTTCTTGGTCATCTTGCATGTGCAGAATATCTGGGATCTCAAATTTCCTGTAAACTCCAGAAACCACAGTGTATGAATTCAAAAGTGCCAGCTGGAAGCAAGAATTACTGATGTGCCTGTCAGCTGATAGTAGTGCCTCTGAGTCTCTCCTGAAAAATAAACCTCTGGGCAGAGGGGAGAAAATGATGGCCCTTCCCTCTTCAGAAACACCAGATTTACTCCAATGTAAGTGCTGCAGAGGGAAAACAGGATAAATAGTGTCTTTTGCCACCTGTCATGTCTTCAGCAGGTAGGGAGGGCTCAAACCTCCTCCTCCCCCTTGACAGGACAACAAGGTCTCTTGCAGCTTCAGGATTTGGGGTGAACACTGCTGGCTTGGTCATAGGGTTGACTTCTTGTTCACTGTTGTGTTTAAATCTTTCCTTCATGTTACCTTTCAACCTGGAAGCTGCTGCATTAATATAAGTATTTTCTCTGTTTTGTTTGGGGTTTTTTTGACTTTTGGAATATTAAATATCAGCCTCAACAGAAAGAGGTCATATACTAAGGAAAAATCACTTGGATTTTCGTATGAGCCCTCACTGGGACCTGTCTTAAATGTTTAAGGTATGACATCAGTCTCACAAAATTTGTATAGAGGAAGAGATGGGCTCCTGCAGAGAACAAGTCTGAGCAAATGTCTAATTTATGTGACCTGGGTCAGTTCTGTGCAAAGGTTCTCTCTTTTCTTTTCCCCTTGATGCTGTCCCTACAAAAGCTGAGGCCAAGAGAGATTTTTCCTCTCTGCAACTGGGGAGAGTCACATAATGCTTGCTCTGATACATCACCTTGGTTGCTGTTAGATCTTCTGCACTTCACTAGAAGTCCCCAAGCCAACCAAGTTGCACCCTTCAGCAGTGGAGAAGGGCCTGAGCAGGTCCCTACTTTCTAGTTGAAGGTAGAGCTAGGTGGAGCTTTAGCAGGAAGAGTATCAGACTGGAGAGAGTGGGACGCAACTGGGATGTGCAACAGAACGTGCACTCCATGATCAGAGAGGCTGTCCAAACTTTGATGCTCTGTTTATAAGGGTTTTTAGGATGGGTCAGGTGGTACCTACCAGGTACCAGCCTCTCCCAGGCTGTCCAGCTGTGTTAGTGTCTACATCTGCTTGGATTTAATGGCCATGATGCCCTGTATCTATAAAGTCCCTCTTTTACTCAGATTTTCTGACTTTCACGGTCATGGCAAGGTCTGTCTAATCTTCCATCCTTTCCCAGAAATTGTGAATTGAATAAGGCTGAGTAAGCTGAAGAATTGTTTCTCTGATAAGATTGTGGTTTTTCACTGTGGATATTAACTTCTATCTTTATTTTATATATTAGCGAGATTTCTTGGCTATCCCTACTTGCAGCAACAATAGCTGCTGGTCCTGGTCCTGGATCAAGCTCTGTAAATGCCAGGAGAAAGCAATCAGTTGTCCACAGACTATTTGTGTGCTGCTCAAAAATGACTTCAGTATCACTGTAAGTGCCTTGACTTCGATATCTTGTCCTACAACTGGGTTGCCCTGGGACATGGGTTATTGTTTTGCAGTCCCCTGTCCCAGGCAAGCTGCAAACCAAGGAACTGAGCTATCCTCCAAGGATATCAAAGGGAGATTTGTGGCTCAGAGAAACGCAGTTGCTCCCATCTTTTATCCACTTGGTAGCAGAAAGAGTCTGTAGCTCTATAGATCCTCACTTCCAGGAAATAACAGCTCATCCTGTGAGTTTGTCAGCCTGGCTCTGCTCAAGCCCCTCAAATCCCTCACAAATGAGAGAACTAAGGGTGTCTGGGGCCACGTGAGGGTCATACGTCGTGAGGAGCAGGTACAGGAGGCTAGAGCAACACACTGATGGTGCAGTTCTGCTTTGACTTTAGGGGCCATTTTTTTAAGTTCCAAGATGGAAATGATTCCACATTCTGGTAAATTCCTCCAAAGGCAACATTGAGAAGTAGGGGTGAAGGCACGGCAATAATGGTGATGGCTGCACTCCAAGAGCTGTGCCACAGTAGAGGAATAATTGACTACATCGGGCAAATGATGGGAGATGGCTGTGTGCTGACGGGGGAGCAGGTGCCCCTCTTGTAACTGCTGGAAACAGAAAGTGGTGGCTACTCACAGAAATGATTAATACAGGAAAGAGACTGATCCATCAGTTCCTTTGAAGAACACCAATGATTAATGGGCATTAGCACCAGAATTTTCTCCTAGCACAAAGAGTGCGTGCATGCTCTTAGCTGCGAGGGGCACAGTGTTACAAACTGATGTGTGGGGTGGATTTTCTGGAAGCTAGAGGTCTGCAATTGCTGGGAAGAATGCTGCAGCTGACAATATTGAATTTCTCTATATCCCTAAGCAGACCTGCAGGTATAATAATTGATCACAGAACATTGTAGGCTGCTCTGAGATGTGCAGAGATGAGGCAGAAAAATGTGCAATTCCTCAGCTCCCTCATTCTGCTTCTGTCTCTATCAGGCTTTTTGTGTCACATCTGCTGCCCTGGGTTTTTCAAGCATCTCCCACACCTCTGACCACTGAGTGGCAGCTACTGCCAGGTGATGGCCATCACCATCACCTTTATGCACATGCATTTTGTTAGTACTGTAGTGTTTCAGATGAGCCCTTTGAGTCTGTCACACCACTATTTTTTCTCTTACAGTACCAACGTCATAATCTGGGCAGGCATTAGGAAGCAGGAATTTTAACAATTAGGAAGCTTTTTGCCTAAGGTTCATTGGCCTAAAAGTAATGTTCTGCACTGGATAGTTCACTAAGTTTCAACAGGTCTCTAAGCAGCATTGCTGTTCTCCTAGTAACAGAGTAATAATCCAAAATAAGACTCTCATGCCTAAAACTACTGTGATATTTATTCTCTACATGCCACAACGGTGAGTCAGATCTCCCCTAGAAGTACCATCTCTGGATTTCTGACCTGAGTCGGGGTGGGGGTGGGCAGCAGCCTTGTGAAAGGAGAGCACAATAATCCTATAAATGGCTGGGACACACTTGTACATCATTTGAATGAGACTGTGTCAGTCAGCAGGTAAGCAGTTTTGTAATAGAAAAGAAGCTGGGTTTGCAGGAGCTGCCCTGCAGTCCCACCACTTGCAGCAGGTGTTACGATAAGATAATGGTCGCTTGTAGTAACCCTTGTGAATCACAATCCTTGAGGAGAAAGTAGGGACAAGCCCTTCAAATTGGGTTTCAAAAGCATATAAAGAGTTGACCTTACAGAGGTAGTTCAAGGAATAACCTAATCTTTCTGTCCCATATCCCCCCATGTACAAAAGCTTGCCTGAAATTGAAAGTGTGTGTGTGGGAAGCTTGTAAAGGCAATGTTGATACCAAATAAAGAGACTGGTGTCCTCACAAAATCATTTACAGCCTCTCTCTGCAATCTGCAGGGGATTACAGGTTTGCAGCATTTTTATGTCTGGCTGAGACCAAGGAGGTTTTGCTGCAAAATGGTTATCAGTGTAGAATCAAAGCATAAACAACAGCACCGAAGTAGAAAGCCTAACGATTCGAATGAATTGAGTGGAAGAAATGATGTGTCTTAAAGACAATGTTGCTTGAAGAAAATTTATTTTCTGCTGTGGGTTTTTCCTATTATTAAGCTATAGCAAACCCCTGTACACTCACAGACTTGCCTTCTGCAAAACTAACATAATTTTAACAATTAAAGTCTGAAGTGTGGACTTCTGAGATGATCCCTTATGACCTACACTTTATTAGATTTATGTTACCTTTTGATACGTTCTATTTGCTGGAAGCCCCGGCATCCTATCATTATGATTCAAACGTGCTTTGCTCTCTGCTCACAAATAATTGATGCTCCCTTTGCACAAAGCATAGTTTTCAGCTGATAAGCAGCAGGGTAATTGGCACCTTCACAGGATATTAGGCAGAAAAAAAGCATCACACTTAGCAGACAGGAAGCAAACAGGAGAAGGTAACTAAATAATTGTGTGCAGGGCTAAAGGCTTCTTCACAAGTTCTGTGTTTTCATTCTCTGTAGTAAATATTAAGATTTGTATTTATCAGCAGAGGGGTGGGGGTGTGGAAGGGGGAGCCTTTGTGCCAGGAATACTTGTAAAGGAGGTGAATTGCTAGCAGTATATAGATAGAATATGGTTTATTCACTTAAAGCCACTGTGTAGTTTTAAATGCATCTGCATGAAGCACCTCTGTGGTTCCCTGTTAGCTTGTGGATGTGGCATAAATTAACAGCACTGTCATATTGGATAGGTGGCAATGAATGATACTAACTGCAGTGGATTCCTGTGCAGATGCATGTTACACATTGTGCCTACAGACCTGCAGTCTTAAAAAAATTGCATGTATTTGAGGCAGCCAAGAGGTGCTGTCAGGTCTAAAATCTTAGTCTACCCTGGGCAGATAAAAGCTGTTTGGCTGCAGTCACTGGTGATGTCGCTGTGTCTGTCGAAATATTTTAGTTTGTTTGACTTTGTAGTGCTATTTTGGTATGACTTTTGTGATGTCCAGCAGCTAATAGCTACACATTTATTTTGAAATTATTCTTTTGGGTTCAGCCATGTACCAGTTAAGACTAAAATCATCAAACAAATGAGTCATATCAAATGTGCAATCTCATCAAATTTAGCTTTTTAAGCTTTGAATGGTATTTTTAACAAGTGTGGTATTTCTCACTGGTAATTGCTTTTTCTTTATTTTCTTTGTGTTTATTAGGGACTTCATAGTAAATGTATTGGTGCATCTTTAATCTTGTGAGTCACTTGGATACTACAATGGGTGCACTAAAAATGTGTATGAATAGAAAGGTTAAAAATCAGCATAACTCTATGTGATGCACTATTTTTAGCAAAAACATTTCTTTTTACTAAGACATACTTTAATTTGCTGCTACTCACAACTTCCTTATGTGCTGTGTATGAGGGAAGGAGAATATTGTATTTACAAAATAATTTGGTGATGAACTAGTTTATATTTTCTGGACACAGGCCAATTCTTAATGTTTAATAGTTATTAAAATATCCTTCTGAATGTGTACCAAGCAGCAATATATATGTATGAGGTTTAATTATTAGTACCAGGTTACAAAGGCTGTTGGCGATGTATTTTATTAGATAAGAATAAAGAGTGTCAGTGGAAATAAGACCTATCACATTATACAACAGCTTGTACCCAAGACAAGCACTTGTGTCTGTCCTGATGATGGTGTTGCTGTATTTGTTTTCCAATTACATCTTGAGTGAACTCAATAGAGCACAAGGCATGATGGGAGAAATCGCCTTTCCCTGCAATTACTCTGTGTGATCTGCCCAGAAATAAGTGAAGAAACATTGTGACGTCCCCTCCTTACCTGATTTCTGAGTGCATTCCTTAGTCCTTGCGCCGAAAGATGAACCTGCAGCCCAAGGAGCCACCTAGCAGAGCTCTCGGGTTTGGTCCTATTTCTCACTTGCATGCAGAAGAGGATTGATTTCTCCAACCAATTATGCTTAAACATGCTAAGCTTGTTATCGAGGCATGTTGTAGTTACGTAGAACACTGTGCTTGTGTGGTACAGCACTTCCCACCAATGCTAATGACAGAATGAGTTTTTGCTGACTTCACAGCACACAGATGGGGACAGGCTAGGTCTGAGTAACACCCCTAGGGAGGCAGCGTCATAACTCTTCATGGAGCACGTCTTTGGGTAATTATGGCTGCACGTCACTTACTGGAGTGCAAACAGAATTGCTATTTTAAAAGCTTGCAAATTTGTTATAGTAATAAGTTTCCTATTTGACATCTCCAGAAATAACAACCTGTTTGAACAAACATTCAATTTTTCTCTTTTGGGCAGAAATATAAATACTAGTTTTGTTGGAGAATATCCTCAGCTGCTTCTTTAATATTATGGCAATTAAGAGTTTTCTCAGAAGTGTAATTATAGAACTTTCTATTCAGTTTTTTGAGTTTTATTTAACTGTTTTCTTGTGCTCAGCATTATTGGCCTGTTACAGCACATATCCATGGACCCTTTGTGTTTCTCTTATCTGTGCAGAAGGACCTTTAGTTCATAGCAGTTTCCATTATTCCCAAGGTACTTCACTTGGTTGGTGTCACCCTCGTGGTACTCAGCAACCCAGCTGCTGAATAACAATATTTCTGTAGCTCTGGTTTCACAGACTCCACCAGTGTCAGCCCATTGAAAGTCTTGCTGCTGTAGCTCATTAGGCCACCACATGGGCATCTGGAGCTGAGCTGCTGTTGAAACTTCCCCCATGGTTCACTGTGCTCCTCCAGAGCCTGCTGTTAACCCCACAGATTTAACTCCATGTTAAGAGACTGTTCTAATAAAGGAAATACTACTTTTCCTCACACAGGACATTAACCCTGTATTGCTCATACAAATAAATCCATAAATTCAGCTGCAATTTGAATTATAACAAGAAACCTACCCTAGTAGGTTCCTAGTCTAAGGAGCAAAAATCTCATTGATATGCAATCCCAGCACCTGCCTTGGACAGCTGAGTTACAGCCCCTTGTGATGTCCAGCCTTGCAGCTCTCCCCATTGCTGTGGGCACGGCAGGCACTGCTTGCTGAGGGGTATCAAGGGCTACAAGACCCTCAGCTGTGAAGGGCCCCTGTGCTTTGTCATTCTTATCCTGCTGGGGCAGCTGTTTTAGGCAATTGTTTGCAGTGTTCCTCTGTTGCTAGCAGGAATCTGAGTCAAGCTATACATTGTGGCTCTACTTCACAATCAGCCTTCTAATCCAGTGACACTGTACTTAATATTGTTATAGACATTCATTTATAAGTCACACTTTTTATCCTCCCCTACATCCTGAGTGTAAATTAGGATGATACTTTCAATGCCACGATGACAATTTGGAATTCTTGGTATGATATGCAATAATGGAACAAGGGGAGGCAAAGCCTGCCTGTTTAGATCACTTAATAGGATACTTACTGTTCGTCTAAAATCATGGTTAGGCTCAGTAAGTACATTAAGGGGTTTGAGATTTTTAGGTGAGTATGTTGCTAGGTAGTGTGTTATTTACCTCCTATTACCATTTGTAGACGGAGGAGCACTGGTCTGGTGGGTAATGCAGAAACTGTAGATTCAGAAGATGTGGCTCCATGTCACAACTGTACCAAAGTTTTGTGTTGTTTTGCTTTGTTTTGGGTCGGGGGTTTTTGTGACAAATCATTTAATCTCAGTGTTTTAGTTCTCCAGATATAAAATGGGAATAATAAGGGTGCCTTGTTCCCAGGTTTTGCTTGTCTTATCATTGATGACTGTATTCTCTTTGGGGGTTAGACTTTCCCTTGCTTAAAGGCTTAACACAAAGAGATCCTAATCTCAGCTACTTTAATACAAATAATAGCTACAAAAAATAGTGCTATTACTACCTGGGCCATCAGCATGACTTGTGACATCAGTATCATGCTGACAAGCTCCTTACCTCTCAGGATTTGCTTTGCCCATCTCTGCACCTAATCCTAATGCATTCAGTCCCACTGGCATGGAAAAACATCTCCATGGTTAATACTCCTCCCTCATGAAAGGAGAATTACTCTGGTTTTCTGCCTATCTCTGCTTGCCAGGAGGAGCTGCCGGCACAGCATTCTGCATTGCTTAGTTGTTACACTCCAAGAAACCTTTACTTAGTCCTGGCATGTATTTCTCCATTGTGTGTCCACTTTTAGAGGCTTGGTTCTTTTGAGAAGTGCAACCACCTCCTCTCACTTCTAAGCATTTTCTGCGGCACCTTTCATTAAACTGGCACAGTGCTTCAGCTCCTCCTCCTCTCCTTTCCCTAATCATCTTCACTAGGTTTATAGAGACCTTTCCTCTAACAGCAGCATGAAAATAGCAAAAATATCAGCATTGAACTCCTCTGTTTTATTCAGGACAGAGTTTCCTGAAGCTCTCAACTGAGAAGATTTCAAGACCTTTCCTAGAGGTTTTTGAGGATCATGTGCCCTGTAATCAGCCCCACAAACACTGCTGCTGTCTCCAGGTGACTGGGCACCAGAGTGGGGCCAGGTTTCTGAATAGTTTCCATGGCTGCAGTCCAGCTCTCTTTTCTGGACTAGTGACCTGCAGGATTTCAGAATGATCTATTTGGTTTGCATCATCCTCTGTGGGCAGTGTGCAGCCTGCCTTAATACAGTAACACAGACTAGTAATATAGTAATAGTAGTATATAGTAATAATGCCTAGGACCAGGACAGTTCTCTGCTACAGTCCTCGTTAGCAAGAGAATGAAACGAGCATTTATTCAGGAGTAGATTTGGCTAGCAAGGCTAATACACTAAACGACAGTGAAGTCCACCTACCAGAACATGTATTATAGCCTTAAAAGATCTAAAATGATAGAAATGAAAGCTACCATTAAAGAAAATTTAAGGCCAGGTTAAATGCTTTTATGATGGGTAGAAGTATCATAAATTAAAGTATTTCATGGTGTTTATTACCGTTTCAGCCAAAGGAAATAATAAATGCAATGACTGGCTGATTAAAAAAATATCCTATTATTGGGTAAATTATTAGTGGGTAGTGACCCTAATTAACAGGATAATAAACCTGAAGATTTGCTTATGATGCAGCTGTTGAGACACCATATGGTCCAGGTAGAGATTTCCCTGAAAATGAGGGGCCCAAGGTTCCCAGAAGAAACAAACCAAACAAAAATTGGTTGATGAGGGTCCTTGGGTTACTGGAACTGACACTGCATTGTAGGTTGCAGACCATAATTGTCTTATAAATTTATGACTTGAGTAATAAGAAGAGGCTACAACATAGTTCTTGTGTAATGCACCGAGCAAATGTGGAGGCCCAGATAACAAAGTCCATATCCAAGCTCTTCTGGAAATAAGACTGACTTCTATTTTCTTTATTACACTTTGCAATTATGCAAATGAGTAAACATGAACTATTAATTGTTGGCTTGATAAAATACATAATACACGGCATTTTTTGAAGGGAAGGGAAAGAAACAACTGTAATAACAAAATTCAGTGGATCTGAACTTCTTTGCAATCAGTCTCCCCTTTTGGGGATGTCTCCCTTGCAATTTCCCTTTTTCCTGTCATTTATTTGCCTAGGTCTTTCTTTTTAGTTCCTAATCTCTAGGTGATCTTTGCATGGTTTGTACAGTGTCTAGAACAACTGGACCCTATCCCAATTAATGCCTTCATAAGGGATTTTTTCAGCAACTCATCCTGAAAAACCCAGAGAAATCTCAAGTTGCTCTGTTTCTTTGATAAACTATAAACATATTTTCTGGGAATTTATAAGTGCCCAGAAGCATTCTCTGCATTTTTTGATGCCTTTTATCTTTAGAAATAACGGCAGTCTTTAATTATTTGTGCAGGTTTATAGATTCAAGTTAGGGATGATTAATTTAATCATGCTTAGATGTCCAGCTATCTGATTTGCATGTTTAATCTGGTCATCAGATGTCTAAGGGCTATAAATTGCTCCTGTACTTACTCTGGGTGCAAAACTGATGGATAAAATTAAGGTCATTTTCCAGCATCAGGCCTAATTATGTGCAGGGTGGCCTTCAGGCAGTAAAATTAATCTTGTACATTTAGTGGGGCAAAACGAGGAGCTCCAAACCAGAGGGCCATCTCACTGCTGAGATGATTTGTTTCACCACAAAACAATGTACAAGTAGGAAATTCCCTGGTTCACTCTTCCTTCTCAGCTGCTCAGGGAAAAAATAGTTATTAGACAAGTCTGCTGTTTGGATAGCTGTATGTTCTGAATTTCTCTAGCCATTTTGTTTCTTGGAATTCTTCTTGTTTGAAAATGATAGGGGAAAAATAAAGAATTCTTAATTTGAGTTTTGCCTGTAGTTAGGGATGGAGTGGTCCCCATTGCCTCTGGGGGCTGAATCAAATTCCACTGAAGCTTTTGGATGTTTCCTAACTGCTTGTAAGTGGTTTTGGAACAAACTATCAATGGCCTAAAATGAAAGCACAGAATTTCTTAGCCAAAAGTTACATTTGTGGATAGAAATTTACAATTTGACTGTAGTTCACAAATTTATTGATAAATGAAGAAGGTTTTAAGGCAAACTCTTTGGAATATGGGTGATGCCTTATATATAAGTAGTTTCACAGCATTTTTCTTCACAAACACAACTTATCAAAAAAAGTCAAAGGCAAACCAATATTTTTACTGCAGCCATGTGTTGACAAAAATCCCTGCTTCCCGTAATGCCACCTGACATTGCTTGCCCTGTGAAATTTTACTGCTACTGTGATTATTCAAAGAAATTGCTGTAAAATATACATGAATCATGTTCAGCAGTAACCCTTAGGATGTGGGGCTGTGATCAAACACGAAAGCTGTGCGTAACACGTTTCTTTGGTTTCGGGACCTTGCATAAGGTGTACCTGGTGCATCCCCCATTAACAATACTGGTGGGACTAGGAACTTGTGCTGTATTTCCTACCCCTGGTAACAGAGGCTGCACTTCCTGCTGAAATTTAGAGGCAACAGAGCATCATCATCATCATCTGTGTGCGTATGTGTATATAAGTATAATAATGTTTGCAAAGCTTTCATGCACTTCCTCCCTCTGCTACCTCCTTCCCCAGTGATTCAGTCACTTCATATTGTAATACTTTGTTGACTATTGATTTTTGGTTAAGGTTGGAGCCCAGTACAACTGTATGAGCATTCGTTGGCTTTAATTTGATGTTATGCTGCTGCCTTCCATTCCATATTGACAGGCATCCTCTTATTTTCAGATTGGTGTCCATTCACTGATGAACGCGCACTAGGGGGATCATGACCTTTTCTCTTATCTGGACAGCTCTTGGCTTCATGAACATTTTTTGCTGCAGGGTGTTATTAACAACAGGGTGATAGAACAAAGAAATGAAGCAATGGGAAGCACATCAATGTATGAAATTTGCTTTATTAGGATTCCCCCGAGGCCAGAGCAGTCCCTAATTACAGAGGTGTTACATCCCTTCTTGGGATAACAAACTATATTTTTAGCAGTAATGAGAGCATGATTTTGAAATCACTGTGTGGTCATCCTCCCACTGTACAGATGCTTGTTAATGCACATTTTCCCAGATACTGATTTTGAGAGAAACGTACAACAAAAGGAAAGCTAAAATCTGTGAAATTACCTGCCTCCAATTGAACAAAGCATCGTGCATTTCAATGTATGTATTTTGAATTTTGAGCTTTCCTGCCATCCTATTTCACTCTTCAGGACTGCAGTGTAATTTGTAAAATAACTCAGTTTGTTAATATGTTTATGCAGAGTCAAGGCCACAATGCATTTGTGATGTGAGTCTCTTGTAGCATCAGGATGCTCTTTTTTTCATCACAGAAATCTCATCTGAGCGTGCTTGAGAGGTGAGCTGGCATACTGAATTTCCAGGAATAGGTCTTGGTTGATAATTCCCAGATTCTTCATTCCATCTCGATGTGAGTCCAGAATATTCTATTTTAATCTTCTGGTCCTCCTGCTCCCAGGCTTCTGATACAGACCAAAGATAAAATGAAAAGCAACAAAAAAATGTTTGTTCTGCATACACATGCTTATTATAACCCATACAACTTGTAAAACTAGTGTGAGCTCTGCAGAGCTCATCTTGGCCTGCACAGGCTGGACACACTCCCAGGTACGGGAGACTGAGGCACCACTGCCAATGGAATCTGCTGATTACCCAAGAATGGCCCCTGTGCTACTGCCACAGCTTCTGCCCTCTCATGTCAAGTGTACCTTGATGGGCAGTGCACATGATGGGCAGCTTGGCCCATCTCGAGACTACAGATCTAAAAAAAGAAAAAAGCAGCTAATCAAAAAAAAAAAACAAAAAAAAACAACCAGAAAAACTCACACAGAACACAGGAGCAATTCAACTATGCAAGTAACCTGAAAGATTTCTATTTGCACTCTTCCTGCTCAGTCCTGCTCTGTCCTTTCCTTCCCAGGTTGTGGTGGGCAGCACTGTGTGGGGCAGAGGCCTGGCTGGGCTGGCACCAGCTTTGCTGCTTTCATCCAGCTCCATGTGGGTGTCTCCCATTGCTCTCTGTTGGGCTGATCCAGCACTTTGCTCTTCCAGCATCAACCAGCTTTGGCAGGTGCTGGAAGAGATTCTCACTTGGAGCAAGACCCTGTGGGGCAGATTTCACGTCTAGAAGGGCACAGTAGGTGCACAGTAGGTAAAATGGCAGCTCTGGTTTAATCTGATTTTTGAGATATTTCTTTGTTTATAATTGAAAAATCAGAAAATTGTCTAGCAAAGACCTTTTAAAGTTCTTCATTACATCAAGATTTATTGAAATAGTCTGTTTTCTTGCCACTCTATTTGCTGTTAATTATAAAATTGTGGGAAATAAAACAAAAAACAACCTGTCTTTAATTGATGAAACGTTTTATAAGTGTTCCTAACTGCATTGTAAATTGAGACTTACCCTGTGTCTCCTTCAGCTCATAAATACTTTCCCTCAACCATAAAAAGATTGTAAAGGATGGAAGTGCTCCTATGTGTATCAAAACTCTGATGGCAATCCTGGACACTGCTTTGTAAAAATATGTCTGGCCAGAGGAGGGGACAAAATAATTTTTGGAGCTCAATAAGTAGGACCCTCATTTGGGTGAGGGGATAGGAATTCCTCTGCCAGGTTTCATGTATGATTATTTATATGAGAGAAAAAGGTTTTGAAAGGTGAGATCATGGAAACCTCACCTCAAAAGGTCCTGTGTAAACAGGGCAAGTCACTCACCTGGGAACTGAGGAGGACAAGTCCTCATCCTTGCCCTGGGGCAGTCCCAGGGACTGGTCCCTGGGCTCCAGCCCTGTGGTGCTGCCTTTACCCAGCTCCCCGGGGAGCTCCCTCTGTGTTGCCATCACACTCTCCTTGCTGCTTAGGACAGACTTCTTTTTTTCCAAAGTACTTTTTGTTCAAAATGCCAGGAAATGAAACAAAAGTTTTGCTCAGCCTGAAATTTTTGAAAGTATGAGGAAAAAACCAAATGCAGTGTAAATAGAATTGTGGTTCTGTTTTGTTAGATGACTCAGTGTCAGAGAGGGATCTACATATGCAAGCACTGCTCTGTGCTCATTGTGCTTTTTGAGGATTCTGGTACTTTCTTTATATGTGCTGTGTACTTCACCCCTCAGGATTGCATTGCAGGCATTTCCCTCTCTCTGACAATAATTCAGTCAGCCAAATACAAATCAAAGAAAACACTTAGGTGGCTCATTTCATTTTAAAAGAAAAATGATACCAATAAAAATATTTGGCTTTAGCCCTCTTCTGCCCCAGAAGCTCCTTTCAGTCTCTTTTCTCTCTCCCCAGATAGTTGTTTATTCAATATTAAGCTCTCCCTTCCCAGAAGACCAAAGCATACACATTCACACTTCAGCAGCAGCATTGTGATTCAGTAATGAGGATGAAATGCTTTTGGGATCCTGTGCTCATTGAAAGGCTGAAGCTAAACCAATCTACTTGGTAAGAAGATGACTTTGTTCGGCCAAGAAGTATCTCTTTACTGGGCTTCTAAAGCCCACCCTAACTACCAGAGAGAATGCTAATTAAAAGATGAGGGTGTAATTGCACCAGACAAGTAATTTTTATTGAGTAATTTTTCAGTGTTAGGTGGGCAGAAACAGCAGAGTCTCCTATTAGTGTTAAGGAAAGATGCACAGCTGAATCCCAGAACCTGATAATGAACGTTTTCCTCTTTATTGTAACAGTTAAGGCACATGAAATGCCTCTGCAGTTAAAATACAATTAAATCCTTTCCTTTTTTAGATGACTGACAGATTTACAGAGCATTTTATCCTCAAATATGTATCTTTATACTTAGTGTACCTGTGAACACTGGTATCATTCAAAGTACAGGGGAAAAAACCACACATACTTATGTGCAGAAAAAGAGTCTGAGGTGGCTGATCTTTCAGATAAAATAAGTGGTTCTAGCACTAAAAGGGAAGGAGGGAGAGAATGTACAGCATCTTCTGTTGTATGCCTGTATTGTGTCATGAAAGGAAAATGGTGAAAGCAAGGGAAAGATAGCAACATTCCACAGTCAGGTGTTTTTTTCTCTTTTGGGGATAATCTGATTTAAAAGCAAGATTTGAAGGTCCTTGTGTTTAAAACCATTTGACAGTGAGATTATACTGGAGCCAAGGGTATGCTCAAATCTATAATCTACTGTAATGCAGTACAGCTTATTAAAACAACCATGTCTAAGATTGCAGGCTCAAAATTCTACCTTAAATGCCATGGGACATTTACTTTGTCTCCTTATAACCCCACAAACATGGGAAGTTTCCTCTTTTAATGCAACAGTTAATTCAAACATCAGGGGTATATTTAATTTTGAGGGCTCAGATCTGTGTGTGATGAAACAAAAGCCCTCGTAAACACAGGAGAGATTTGCCATGTCCTGTTCAGGCAGTGGGCACTCACTGAAGGCAAAGAGCTGGAAAGAATACGTTGTCCTTTCCTGAGTGCTGGCAACATGTCCAGCAGTAGAACTGGTGCATGAGGAGATGGGATTGCTTTCCCAAGGAGTCCATAAATTATGCTGAGGGCACCAGGCAGGATGTTCCTTGGAATGTGTCAGCAGTAAAATCCCAGGCCAGCAGGGGTTCTGGAGTCCAGAAATGCTGCAGGACATGGCAGCAGCCCCACCTGGACTGGTCTCACTGGCTGAATGTGTCTGGTGGGATCCCCACCTTTGGCAGCACACAGCTGAGGGAGAAAGGTGCATCACCGCCTCCCGCGGCACTGCTGTGTGCTGCCGAAGGAGGAACACGAACACGGTAATTCCATAGACATTATGCAAGGTTTTTCAGCAGGGAGGATGAAACTGCCAGAATAAGAATTTGGCCAGGTAACTAGAGATACTGTTCATCTTCTGTCAAAACCATTCACAGGAACTGCAGTGAATACAGCTGGCAGAGGGGCTAAAAATAGCACCAAGCCCACTAACATTATATCGAAATATTGGTTCAGCACCGATTAACTCTCTGCTGCTCACCACCCAGTATTGAGCTGTTGCAGCTCCGGTGTCTTCCTCAGCCTCACAGCAATGTAAAATGTGGCTTGTTAAAATGAAAAACTCTGCTTTGGGTAACTAAAAAATAATTTATTTTCCATGCAAGAAAATACATACAAAAATGGGTTGTCTTGGAATTTCAGCTGTGGGCAAGGGAAAATCCCCCTCACTCTCCTGACAGTGTGATGCTGGGAATCTTTCCTTTGGCTCTGGAACATTTGCAGCACCTGGCATGGTCTGAGCTGAGAGAGCTCAGTGTCTTGCAAGGTTTGACTTGCCTTGAAGGGCTAGGGATGAAGGGGAAATAGGCTTCTGTAGCAACTGGCCTCTCATGTCATAAACAGCCTTTAAGCTGGTTTTCCACTGAAAATGGACAAGAGGGATCTCTTCTGTATTAACCTGTGCAAGATTATGGAAAGCTACTTTACCTTGATATGGAGTAAAGTGCAGTAAAAAGAGGTGCAGTGTGTTATTTTCAAACCACGGCCAAATGAATTGCTGGTGCTATCAGTTTAGGTGTAATGAATAAAAAAGAAATTAAGTCAGTCAAGTATTTAGTATCAACAAAACAAAGAATCTATATAATCTGAAAAACAAAAAAAAAAATGTGTCAGATACATAAAAACCATATCTGGGTTTCAGGACAAGCTTTCACTTATTTTATTTACTTACCTAATTGACACATTACATTGAAATGCCTGAGATACTTGGAACATGTGGATGATTCACTGCATCCAAATTAAAATTAGATCTTAAAGGGCATTATTATTTTTGGAGCTCCTGAGGCTTCCCAGTACTGGAACTCTTGCAACAGACAGTTTGTGATGAACTGCAGCAATTCCAAAAGCATCTTACTATAAGCATGTTCATTACAGAGCAAAGATGCTCACTGCTTTAGGAGAGGAAGGGGTTGGTGCTTTACTTGGTGCATGTTGTTTTCAGCTGGGACCATGTAAAGGTTTTGTACAAGGTCTGAACACAGTTTGCATTCATTTTAACTTTTTCACAAGGACTGAGAGAGGTGAAAGTGAATCTGAGACTAGTGCACGTGACCAGAGGATGAGGGCATTTATGATGCAGGAAGGGAAAAATTTAGAGCTAACTCAGTAGTATCCAGGCCAAAAACTTCTTGCTGAAGCCTGAGATAAAAGTGTTTGTATAAACTGGCAGTGGTGCTGTACCATCATGAGGGTGGCCAAAAAATGTTTGCTGTGATGCAGATTTCTAGAAGTGCCTGAAACAAGGCCCAGTTATTTTTATTTGGTTTGTGAGTTAAATCCTTCAGTTTGCTAGCTACAGGATTATAAATCCTTCTAGATTCTGTTGGCATCAGAGAAACTCAAGGACAGTCAACACTCTCAGGATATATTTTTTCAAAGCACTCAGCATTGAATTAAGTGGTTGCCGGGCTGGCTAATATTGGGTGTCTCGAAAAATCTATCTGCAGCTACAAGTTATAAATATCAACTATTTTGTAATAATTTTTGAAAACACAGGTCTTCCAGACCAGTGCTATTGGCAGAGGCTCCAGGGCCCAGGAGGTCTCAGCCAAGGAGAGAGGTCAGGAGCCTGCCCCACACATGCTGCCAACCTTTCCTTTGCCATCTACACTTCGTACCTGTCAACGTGAGGCTGCTATGGTCACAGCAGCACCAACAGCCCCCTCTGAAATCATTATTGCAAACACCATTTTAAGGCTTATTTTCAAAATCAGATGCTATGTTTTAATGACAAGCTTTGTAACTTAGCCAGGACAAAGCTTGGATGGGCTTGGGGTGCTAATTTATGTAAAATGTACCATGCTTCAATAAAACTCAAGTATTCATTCAAAATATCTCATCTGTTTTCCCAGCATTAATCATATCTGTCACTCTACATCAGCTAACATTTGATAGACTTAATTTTGCTTTCTTGCTAGTTCCATGGGAACGTTGTGGCAGTGAGCAAGGGGGTAGCACTGTTGCTCCTGGTCTGCGTGCAGAGCTATGTTTATATAAACAGCAATATCTGCAACTCCATATCTGAACAGACATAGGCAGAGGAAGCCATACAAAGGTGTGGGAATAGATTGATGATTGTGCTGAAAAGGCTTTTTTTTGTGACTGTGAGGGGCTTGCAGTTTGTTCCTCTACAGAAACCACTGCAAAACTGCTACTTTTGAACTAAGTGATTAAATACCAGGTTTGAGGTCTGACATTCATGTCATAGCTGTAACATTTTGTTGAACTCGACTGAAACTGTTGAAATTTTTTACTGCGCTGTGTTTTACAGAAAAAACACGTAACAAAACATGAAGCTTAGGGCTTCCCCTGCGTTTGTCCTGCATCAGTAAAGCGTCACCAAAGTCAGCCCACACAGCTGTAGAACAAAATTAGGTACAAGCAGATGAGGGTTAAAAGCAAAATACTCGTAATATCTCAGGTAATTTACACGTTAAAGAGCGCTGTGTAATGAATTACGATGTCATGTCAGCAGCCACGCTTCAACCCCAAATCTGCCAATCATTATAAAGCTGAGTTTGTTGGGCCTTAGATACAGGGACCTCACCAACTGCCTCAGGCAACATCCATACTTATTAGACAACATGGACCCCAGGGAGCTTTTCAGAGCGTGGCCCTCACCACCTGGCTAAAGCAGAGAGTAATGAACGGCAGCAGTACAACAAAGCACTAAGTGACTCCAGCCCTGGCTGCCGAGCGCCAGCCCAGCCCCTACTGGGGCAGCAGCCTCAGTCCCAGGGGACACACAGACACGTTAGATTTGGGGTTCGCATCCTCTGTGTTTAGCATTTTTGTCAGGAGATATTCCAAAGTCCTCGCAGCCCCCGTGTTCCAGAGGGCAGCAAGCCCGAGGCCTGCGCGGGGCTGGGCGGCTCCAGCAGAGGGGCTGGAGGGAGCTGCCCGAAGGGGGCCGGGGCTGCCCAAAGGGGGCCGGGGCTGGGGCAGGAGAGAGCTGCCCAAAGGGGGCTGGAGGGAGCTGCCCAAAGGGGGCCGGGGCTGGGGCAGGAGAGAGCTGCCCAAAGGGGGCTGGAGGGAGCTGCCCAAAGGGGGCCGGGGCTGGGGCAGGAGGGAACTGCCCAAAGGGGGCTGGGGCTGGAGGGAGCTGCCCGAAGGGGGCTGGAGGGAGCTGCCCAAAGGGGGCCGGGGCTGGGGCAGGAGGGAACTGCCCGAAGGGGGCTGGAGGGAGCTGCCCAAAGGGGGCTGGGGCTGGAGGGAGCTGCCCGAAGGGGGCCGGGGCTGGAGGGAGCTGCCCAAAGGAGGCTGGGGCCGCCCAAAGGGGGCCGGGGCTGCCCAAAGGGGGCTGAGGCAGGAGGGAGCTGCCCAAAGGGGGCCGGGGCTGCCCAAAGGGGGCCGGGGCAGGAGGGAGCTGCCCGAAGGGGGCCGGGGCCGGGCAGCTGCAGCTCGGCCATGGGTCCCGGCCCCTGCTGTGCTGGGAGCAGGGCCTAGAGGGAGCCCTCGGCGCGGCTGCGGCCGGAGCGTGGGGACGGAGCTGAGCTTTCCCTGAGCCTTTTCTTTGCTCTCTTAGTAGGGGATATTGTCAAGAAGAAATGCCTGCGTGATGCAGGTCTTGCAGATAATTTTATACTCTGCTCCTGAGAAGGATTGTAAATAAATCAGAAAAGCAATTTTGAAAGGTGAAAGAAATACCTAAATTTTTTATCCATGTCACAGGCAACAGGACACTTTTTTTCTATGCATTTATTCACTGTTTTGTAGGGTACAGTAATATTCACAATTTTTTTTTTCCTAGGTAAAGCAGTTTGTCAGTACAGTCTAGCTTTTTTTATTTTTTTTTTTTTAACCTCTTCTGCAATCTGCTTTGTAATATAATGACTAGCTTTAAATCCTTCAGAGTGTAGGACTTAAACATAAAGCCTAGCACGAATTCATACTTCAGCAATTCAGGCTGGGAGATGAAGTAAATTTTGTTCTCTGTTCAGAGTGGGCTGGGGCAGAGGAGCATCCATAAGGCAGGGAGATACCATGCCGAGCACAGGGGCTGTCAGTTCTGCTTCCTTTATCTGATCACCTTAGATTTTTCCTCTTTTTTGAAATAATGTGGGAAGCACTTGCTCCATCATTGTTTGGTTTTTACAACTAGGTATTGATAAAACCCAAATACAGTGAACTGTTTGTCTGTTAGCAGATTGCAGCTATATTCAAGGCACTTTGGGATTTAATATTACAGAGAGTGCAACAATAATAATGAATACAGTTTTTTCCCAATTATATGCATTTTTAAGTGCATATCAACAGGGGTAGCAGTAACCAGAGATAGTTAACACTTCCTATTGGCTTTTTAAACCTTCCCGTTGCTGTTTATCTGCTTTTCAGAGGCAGACAGAGCATGAACAGGATGGGGTGTGTGTGAGAACAATTCTATAAAAGATTATCTTGCACACAAAGCGAATGGCCCTGCCCCCATTGTGAAGGCAGAGATTCCCCCGAGATTAGGAGAGGAGGAATTGCTTGTGGTCAGAAGAGGCAGGAGAACAATAGAGCCCAAAATGGGCAGCAGCAGCGGCAGTCGCTGAGGTGGGTGGGAAGAGTGGCCAAATGGCCATTGCAGGCTACGTGGCGTTGTCACTGACACCAGAAATGGCTAAAAGGTCTCAAATTAGCAATTGTTATGATTAGCAGGTGTTTTGAGAGATAGGAGGTCTAGGGAAGTGATTGGTGCTTTAGACATCACATGCTATCTGGTCCAAAACACTCTTCACTTGCTCATTAAGACAGAATTATGAAATTACTTAAAGGAAAACAATTCTAATGAAAAATAGAGTGTTACAGAAATCAGTTCCTTAAAGGGGTCCTGACTTTTTGTAAAAATATTACAATTCCAGCAGATTTTATTTTTGTGAAGGAATTTCATCGGGAAATTTGGCAGGGAAACCAACATTATGCAACAGTATTTCATCTGACTAAAAAAAAAGGGATAGAATTATTCTAATATATGCATTCCTTTCATTAATAACTTATGTATTTAGATTGTGAATCTGCTCCTAAGAGAGGTCCAAAGACACATGGCTCAAACCCAAATTTTTAAGAATTGAAGCTCAGAACCATTTTGGTCCAGAGACTGGTACAGTTTAATCTACTGCACTAAAGGAAAATCATATAAACAAAACGTGCATCCTCTTCTATTTCTTGACTTTGAAGATAAACTCAAGGATGTCAGGGCTTTATTATCACTGGCTCTTTTAAAAGCTAGGACTGCATCCTCCAGTTTCATGGATGTGCAGATACCAATACTCTCCTGAGGACTGTCTGTGTTTGAGACCCAAAATCTGGAGCACAGCAAGTCCAAAGACGCTCTTGAAATAACATCCATTTACACATTACCAGCCTGCTCTTCTCTTTCTTAAGACTTATCCTACCTACTCCTATTTTCACACCAGAATGCAATGACTTTTACCCAGAGTCAGTGAGCACTCACTGACTGATCTACAGAATCCTGTCCTGTATGTGCTAGGGGAGTTCATTCTGCCAAAACATCTCTAGCTAGGAATTTTTTTACATTATTTTATGTTTAATTGGGATTTTGGTGTTCCTGAAATGTGACAGAAAATACAAAGCCGACTGTATTAGCGCTGGACTATAGCACTGCTATTTTCTCATGTGCTGCAGGCCACTGGGCAGCTCTGAGACCCTCTTTGCATTTGCCAGAACTCGCTTTAAAAGTACACTCTGAAAGCAAAAACTTCAGTGTCCTGTCCCTAATTCCAAGACATCTGACAGTAATTGGTCTGTCATTAGCTCAAGATAAAAAATCAGATTGACATATCCAGTACTGGTGGTTATTTCGGAAAATATTAGCTCTACTGTCAGGAAAGTCACAGCTCACACTCTGCTCCCAGCTCCTTCTGGGTACACCCAACAGGAGTGTGAGAGTAGCTCTGTGCAGGAAAATGGTGGTAGCCCAAGGTGATGTCCCTTAAATTTTAGAATTAGGCATCTAAAATTTAGTGGGATATATCTGCAAATTGAGAGATCTCATGAGAGAGGGGACATGGACACTTTGGTAAAGGAAGGTGCATTGAATAAGCATAAATAAACTTTCTGTCTGGATGCGTTGAATAAGCTGAATGAGCAGTTCAGCTGCCCATGCCACAGGAAGAAAATGGAATGGGTTAAAATTAGAGAACATAAACAGTGAGAAGGACGATGAAGAAGTGCCAGGTTTTACGGTCTTTGTTCTCATAATTATTGATTTGCCAGCATAAACAGTACAAAAGTAGTTGTGTACATATTCTAGTGTTATGATATGGATATTTTAATTGAGGAGTTTTTTTAAAATATCTTAAAATTAAATATTATAGTATTTGCAGTAACTCTGCCATTAAAGATACTGTTTTTTCTAAAGATGTCTTTTAGTTAAGCCTCCATGGCAAACCCTTTTTTTTATGTTCAATGAAACCAGAGGTGTTATTTCTCACAAATGAGATAATTTCTGACTCAAAATGATATGTTCATAATCATATATATTCTGAATAAACTCATGTCAAAACCCTGCAATTTCCCCATCTTTCTGTCATATAATTTATGCTTGCACCTTGAAGATAGAAAATTAAGCTGCAGGTACATGTCTGAGTATTTTTTCCTTTGCTGAGAAGTTGGGTGTGAAGGTATCTAGACTTGTACTCATAAATTAAGGGCAAGAACCCAAAATCTAAGGCAAGTAAAGTGACAAAAGCCACTCTTTCTTTTGAAATAATTTGCTGTAAAACAAAACTATAATCAAGTACTATTGATAAAATCTTCCACATCAAATTATTTTTATTCTCACTGTTTGTTTCTGAAAAAATTGATCTTTTTTCTGTTTTATTTTTATTATACTTGGAGAAAAAAAGTGCAGTAATGGTCGCAGTACATCTACATGCAATTATTTTTCCTATTTCTTTCTGCTAAAACCAGGAACATTATCACAGGTTTCCAGTGCATGCTCCTGTTTCCCTTCCCACTGGGGCTGACACAGAACATCTATGGGCCTCTGTTCCTGTCCCAGAGCCACCCAGGTGTCCTCAGATCCAAGGCCGAGAACTTGGGCTTCTTCCTGATCCTCCACTTTTCCTTCCTGTGCTTTATTTGCTTTTTTTATCAATGTACATAGTGAGCACAGGAAAACCTTCTGCAATTTTTTCAAGCTGTTGCTATTGAAACATAGTTTTTGTGTCGTGACACGACAGAAACGAGTGTTTATGAGCAATGAGGTGGGAGGCTTCCTTGTTGCTATTGCTTTTCTCCAAGTCAGATGAAGTGCAGAAAATCTTGATTTTAAAAAAGATAGGTATCCTGATGGTCATTTGTAACAGAACATGGGATTTCCCCCCTGCCCAGCATTTACAAAAGTCCCTAAACCTTGTAAAAGCCAAGCTGTGCACAACACTCACCTTTTCTCCTGTGGTGAAGGAGAGCAAACCTCACCTGAGAGGTGATACCAAGCTGCACTGTGAATGAGAACGAAGCCTCAGTGTCATGGAAATGGGTGCTTTAAACGCTGTTTTCTGAGTTTAGTCAGGTACCTTCCTTCTGTTCTTCTATTTCACCAGTTTTATTCTGAGGTTTGGATGGGTGGGAATCTGCAGATTAAGCATCTGTCTTATTGCAGAAAATATCAACCTAGCCTTGGAGGTTGTTTAGCCTAGAATACAAATCTTGGGTCCGATGATTTGGAAAATGCTAATTTTTATGGTCTACCTTGATGCTTATCTTATGCCCTTCTGTGGGAAAGAATAACAAGGATTTACCTAAAAACCAGAAGAAATATATTTTAACTCCTAATTCAAAAAAAGAAATAAGGCTTAAATCTCCTGTTTAAAATTTATTTACAGACACTAGAAATTTCAGCCCCAAAGGATGACCTTTTGAGAGAGCTGCGGAAAAAGTTGAAAAGGAAACTGCTTTGCAGAGCTCTGCTGCTGCAGCTGCTGTTATGGGCATCCAGCAAAGTGTGTAGAATGAAACAGCACCAATAATCCTCATAAAAAATTTATAATGCGTGCAGGGTTTGAAACTTTACTACCCTGAGTGGATTTTGTATTTGCTTGGTCCACACTGGAATACCTGAGGGTTCATCAAATGACTGAGAACAATAAATAAGGAAGTAAGAGAAATTACAGTTTTTCATTAGTCTTTAGATAGTTGAAATTATTTATCTGGTTTTGTCACTATTCTCCACTATTTTAAGTCACATTTAATTCCATTTCTATCAAAAGAAGCATACAAAAAAGGGGAATGATTAGAAAACTCAACTTGCTAAAGCTAATTTGCTGCCATCTATAGATTTTCGAGTAGAATTCAAAATGAGTGTTGCAAAGCATTAAGAAAAATATTTTCCTTCTAAGAAATCTGGATGAGGATGAGATGTTTGAAAATAATACCTTTAAGTGAGGCATCAGCCTTTTTCCCCCAGACCTCCAGACATTCTGAGTACCACTTCTCATAATACTGTCATTGGCTAGGAATAAGACTGCTTTGTGCTTTTTGTGTCAGATCCTTCTTTGCTCAGAATGCTGTGACAATGAAGACAAGCTGTAAATTTTGTTTAGATATACCTGGAAACTTCCCCTTTTGAAGGAGGTAAAAGCAAAATTATAATGAAAATAAGAATGTGTAGAGGGACTCCCAGTCCTCTAAGCTGGGAGAGACTGGGCAGAGGGATTGTGCCTGAGCTTTTCTGTATTGAGGAGTTAAAATACATTCAGAATTCAAAAGCAAATTAAGCACATTTTAAGTATGAACAAGGCTCTATTGACTACAGCAGCTTCTGTCAAAACATAAGAGGAGTAAAAGTTTTCTGATATGGGAGGAGAGAGGGAAATCTTGCAGGATAGGGGTGTAGGAATGTATCTGAATTGCTGCATGGGAAATAGGAAACTGCAGGTGCTCAGCTCAGAGGAGGATGGAGGAAGCAGGAAGAGAAAGTGCAAAGAGAACTTTATATTTCAGTGGCAGAGAGAGGATTCAGAATACCACTGAGGTTCAAAGAAGCTGGACAACTAGAGATTTTTGTTAATGGAAGGGATATGGAAGGTGAAATGGAGATATAACCTTGAGCCAGAATGTTAAGATGTGAAAATTAATCCAAAAGGATCAAAATCCGTAACACCGGAGTTCATTCGATACCCAAAGAACAGTAGGTCTGACTAGGATCAGATAGTCTTCGTTTACATGTGCAGAACTGTGCTGACTTAATGCAGCAGATTTGGTTCAAATCACTGCTGCTGAGAGCAGAACGCCACTAATACCTGTGGAGGAAATTATTCAGTGTTCAGCATTTTCAGAGACCCAGCATTAGGAGGACTGAACACCAACTGATCAGAGACTTTGCAGGTTCCATTTTCAGACATTTCACTCTTTGTAGGGAAGAATGGCCTTGCTTTTAAAAGTGAGATAATACGCAAATGGTCAAAACAGGAGGAAAAAAACCAGAACACATCAGAGTAAGCAAAACCTGAAATTTATTCAAAGCTTCCAGTTCCAGTTGGTATTTATGGAAGTACACATGTGTTATAAGTGCACCTACATAAAAGACATATTTATCTACACATGTGGCTAGTGATGCTTTAGTTCAAAGAAAAAGATGTACCTTCCCTCTCTTTTTTAACCTTATCTGTGCGTTCTTGGGTCATGTAGCCTTTGTGCTGACTCTAGACAAAAATCCTCCTTTGATGGAGGATACATGCTGAAAGGTAGAATTCTGAATTATGTTTTCTAAATTATCCCGTGCTCAGAGAGCAAGTATTGATTTTAAAAATGACTGAGCCAGACCTCGCATTGCAGTCCCCCAAAAGCACAACAAACAGCAGTCATGTGTTCAGCTACCAAGAGGCCACTGTGCTGGCATTGTTTCAAAAAATCAGAAAGTCATCAATCAACCAAATAGTAATCGGAATAAGTACATGGTATCTAAAGACACATTTTATCCAGTTACATGCTCCAATTCAGTTAGCAACGAGGAGAATTAGAACAATATTGGACCGATTAACAAGTCTGCCTTGGGAACTGTGAGCTGTTAAGTTATTTATTTTGCTGCCTTGTATAAAAGAATGAGGAGAATTTCATCTGCATAGTTAAGCATTCAGTAACTTGCCACAATAAATAACCCAGCACCTCTCCGTGCTGGAATGTTTTTCATGGATCCTGATTGAGAACACAGAATTTTGCTGTAATTGGTTTCTGTACCTTTCAAGTGGTTTGGACACAATTGTGTTTCAGAGGAAGATTTTTATGTTTTTCTTCAGGTGCAGTTAGTCACCGGTGCTGCAATGAAACTTCCCAAGCAATAAAATTATCAGGATCAGTGTATTCAAAACATCATTGAGTTCTATTTTAATGATAAGATTTAAGGATCAATGCAAAAAGCACAGTTTAGAATTTCAGTCTTGCATGATTCAATTGAATCAATAAACTACGGAGTTTCTATGAGGATGCACCTCACAATAATACAAAATACACCATTTCTAAAGAAATACATGGCTGAAAAATACACTGTTCAAGTGAATGCTCCAGCTCTGTCTATTTACAGCTGTCTTTTGGGAGATATGAGAGAGGAACAGACAGATTATACAAAATGCTTTGTAAGTTAAGGTAGTAGCTCATACAATTAAGATGGTTGAATTTTGCAGTATTGCTATGTAGCACTTCCCATAATGAAATCTCTGATTTTTAGGTTTAGAACTCTCAAGCTCTGATTGCTATTAAATATAGCACAGGGTTTTCACTGTAGAGGGAATTAATTTAGAACTATTTTAATTCAGTAAATCTGGAGTTCCCTAATGAAAGAAAAGGAGGTACATGCGTGCTTAAGATGCAATAGTGCTATCTCCTGAGACCTAGGGTGAATTTTACATTTAATTTTTACATAATTTTAAGTGTCTGGAGCAGAGCAAGTTTTGCAGTATTCTTACCAACCATAAATACAGATGAGTCCATGTTTTCTTTCCTTGGAGCACCCCACCTGTTTGGGTTGTGTAATTATGTATGAAAGCTGCAGGGTTTCATTTACATTAATTTTTAGTGGTTTGCTGAAACTCAAATTTAGTTCAAGTTTGTAGCACACAGCCACTCCCTGCTCTTTGTTTCCTTTGCTTTCAAGAGATGGCAAGGTTGAAGGAATGGATCTTTAGTTACCTTCTCACCACAGGAAGTGGTGGCTTTTCCAAATCCGAGTTGACAATGTGGAGCTGGAAGAATCAGAATTAATCTATATGATACCTGGCAATGTATTCAGCTACTTGAGGGTCATCATATCAACATGCAGTTAAGTCCCATCCCTCTCAAAAGCGCTTACTTCTGTCCCTTCTCCTTGGGAAAAACCTGCTTCTGGGCAGCAGTGCGTTATTCGAGCCAGATGGACAAGCTGGACGTAGGTGATGCTGCTAGGAAACATTTTAATCTTTGCTTTCCCATGCAGGGCTCTGGAAAACATGCAAAGGGAGCATTGCTGATTTGTTCAATAGGCCTATGTATTAAGGAAACAGCATCCAGAAAGGAGATATGTCATGGTTCTTCCTCACTGTTTTCAATGAAAATGCAGTTTTGAGACTCTGAAGTGTAGGTAAGATGTTCAGGTCTGCTCAGGAACTTTTCAATCTATCCTTCTCCAGATATTTAAGTACAGTGGAAGACCCAGCCTATGTGACTCAGAAGCTCAATCCCTTTGTAAGCAGGACCTGCTTTTTCAAGAACCATAGTGGTCTTCAAAGTCCCAGTTCAACTAAATATGCATTAATAATAAAACTAGATAAGGTTTACTTTAATAGTTTTGTAGAGGTATAAATCATTTTATGTCTCTGCTCTTTAGGTCTCATTTCAGGGTGTTTTCCTACTTTGATGAGGGTGTCTGTCTCTGAATACATTCTTGTGGCTTCACTGAGATATTGTCAGAAGACTCTGCCCTGTTGAAAAAAAAATTTACTATACCTGAAGGGCACTTGAAGCATGGAAATCAGAGCTTTTCAGTTGACTCTTATTAATACTGTCTAACTTAAGCTCATTTGGGCCACATCATAGTTATCCAGACATTTTACCCTAGATTTGCTGTTTGATCATATGAATAATGATTAACTGGAGGGACAGCTGTTTTGGTGTGTGGTTTTTGCCAGCAGGAACCATCACAGGGCAGAACATGTTGCTCAGCTTACAGACATGAGAGCTAGAAATCATTACAGGCAGTGTCAGCTGCAACACTGGGCTCATACCACTTCTAGAAAAAAGAATCATTATTTTGTGAAACAGAAATACAGAATTTTAAAGATTTGTCTTTGATTTGCATGAAAGTAAATTTTTAGAGTATGTTGCATTTTCCCATTTCCCTCTTCCACACTCTGAAGAACTAGACATCAGGGAAAAAAAATAGTTCCTACATATAGTAATCAACCTGTATGAAAATGAAAGTTAGGAAAGCCTTAGAAAAATCTAAATGACAGTGGGAAGCGGTTCATCGTGTGTTCTGAGGGTTGTCTGAAAAAATGCAAAGCGAGACATGCTTTTTAAAGGACAACTGGCTGATAGTCAGGGGTTTATTTTCCTTTCCAGTTCACTACAGATGTGTTTTCTCTTCCTACTGTGTTAAGCTGACAAGTTTTTCTCTGAAGTAATAGTTTTGTAAGAGCCGTGAGTTTTTCATGTGTGAATGTTTGTAATTTGGGAGTAAGGCAGGCACGAACAGGAGAAGGAAAAAATGGAGGTAGTGTAATTCTTACCTGTTTTGAAGTCCCATATGCTACCTAAAAATAACTCTTTGTGGAAACTACCTGCTTTTCAAATACCCTTAAATTCCAAACAAAACTGACATGAACTCCAGGTTAAACATGGATGCAATGTGGGATAAGTAGGTGTTCCATTGAAGTAGAACTCATAAGGCTTCATGGAGGAAATTTAGGCCAACTGATGAGGGCAAAAGTTAGTCCCTGATCACTTAGCATGAGCTGCACCTGCCTCATCTGCCTGGGCCTATTAGTGAGGATCAAGTAGCCATTAAACCCTCCTAGATTTGTCTTTAGCTTATCCAGATTTGTCAGGAGAGCAGGAGGAGGTAGGAGCTGGCCATGCTCCCACAGTGAGCCATCATTCCCTGTGGGTGGCTCTGAACGGATTCATGTGCCAGAGGAAAGACCAAAACGTGTCAGTGTCATGTGTGTATGGTTTCTGTAAGGTATTCTATTTTTAGGATGACATTGGGACCTGAAGCTTGAAGGAAGGAGAGAAAAGAATGCAGAGAATGAAGCCTGGGTTTCTTTCCCATTCTATCAATATTTTAATTCAGCCTAAAAATCATAAAATTACTTGCTCTGTCCCTTCATCAGCAAAATGAAAAGCAGAGGAGTCCTCTGCAATATTTCAAATGTATAAATGTAAAGCCCTAACCCTCAAACTGTTCTTCTTGTATATTGCAAAAGGTTTTCCAGCTTTGAAAAGGTATGTGCAGCAAGCAGAAAAAAAAGGCCAATTTATCTAATAATTTGATTTTTTTTTTCTCTGAAAAAATCCCTCAAACATTAAATTATCCTCTCTCTGTTAGCCAACTCAGTTGTTTATTTGCTTATTGCTGAGGGTCTGTATGAATTAGAAAATGTAAATGAAGCAGTGAGAATCATGGCTGTATCCAGCTGGGGTAACCCTCTCTTGGGAGTCCAAGTTTGGTTCATGTTCTCAGTCCTGGTGGAGTAGAATAATATTAAATGAAATTCACATACTTCAAAAAAGGTTCCTCATTTTCGATTTATGAGATGGAAGTGCATCAAAGACCTAAAAGCAGCAAATGGTCAGAAGTTAAAAGCGAGGGGTAGCCAAACTTCAGACAAATTAGTTATTGGTGATGTCATTCTATGAATAAAATAATTTACCTCAAGAAATCTATAGTTAGGCCATCTCCCTTCAGATGCATATCTCTATTCTTAGGCTGTAACTTGCTCTGAAAATTGTTTTCAATGTAGTTTTCCTTCTACTCTCGCCAGGTGCAGGAGCCATGGGTTTGTGGAGTGGCTGAGTATGGACCAAGCAATTCCTTACAGGGCAGCTGGAGAGTAATTCCAGGCAAGCCAGGGTCTGTCCTCAGTAATTGTAGACCACTGGATCAACTCCTGGTTGTGCTTTCACCTCCTTGACTTAGAAGACAAAACCAGGGGAGTGAAAGGGTGGGCAACAGACATGGTACATCCCAGATTTCCATTCCAAGGTGTCCAGTGAGATCTGACACAATTCAAAGCTTTGTGTTCTAGTTTGTGCGATAGGAGTGGGTGCTATCTTTGTTTCTCTTGCTGTTTGTTTTTTTTGTTTGTTGATTTTGGCTGTTAGGATCCTTGGTTCAACCTGCTGTCTCTGCTTCTAATATAATTTAAAGCTGTTATTACGGTTGATGAGTTCAAGTTCGTATTGACTTCATATTTCAGTTGTTTGGGGGTTTTTTGTGTGAATATTGACTAATATTTTATAGTGCAAAAAAGGAAACCCCCGTCTAAGGAGGTAACAGCACTTACTTACCATGGTCTCTTGCACCTTTTCATGTAGGGGTCCCGAGCTGGATGAGGTCTGTTCTGCTGCCTCTGGGAGGTGTCTGAGGGCAGTGGGATACATCACAAACTCTCTGAGACAGGACAGTCGTTTTGACCTGAGTTTCAATGGAGCCGTCACTGTGGGGTCCATACTCTGAGGTGACACAGCCCTAGTCCAAACTGGTATTTCTGGAAGTCTGCAGCTGCAGACTGTCCAGCCTGCCTGATGCTCCACTAGACTCTCATGATGGATTTCCCATCAACCGTCTACAATATTTGCTTTCTAATCTTATTTTCCTGCTTCTCAGTGTACCTGCTAGACGTTCTCAGAATATGCCCAGAGGAAGAACATTTTTTCTCATTTTAGGACCCTACTAAATAAGAGAAAGAATAAGTTTGGCTCAACTTCCATATCTGCAGGTGTGTTTTCATCAGAAAAAAAATGTACATTAAAAGGTCTTTACCTATTCACTAGGCTGTTTATTCAATAGCCACTCAGGAATTACTTCTAACATGTTTTGCTGGTCATTTTCAGCCTTTTCTGTCCCCAATATTAGTGTTGATGCCAGTGCTACTGGTTGGGTTTTATTTCTCCTAAATAAAAGCCATGTACAGAAAGGGTCATCCATGTCTCCCAGTGACATTGCTACTCAGTGGAGGGATTGCACCAGGACTCCAGGAGCTGTCTGCACCTAGCTTACCTGTTTCTGCATATTTATATGAAGACTGCTACATCCTGGTTCCTTCAAATCAACAATCATTTCCTCTGCACAATAAGATGCCCTAGACTTCTCATGGCTTTCATATGTGTTTTTAGGGACTCTGCCCTTAAAATTCATGGCAGGCACTTGAGAGGTTATGTCCTTTTCATGACTCACTTCAGGGAGTTTCACAGATGTCTTCAGTTTGTTCAGGCAAGATTTCTACCTCTGACTCTCCAAGCAGAAGAGAATTGCCATTAGCCTTTTATACCAGGCTTAATTGCCAATTACCAGCGGGTGAACAGCCTCATAACACTGCGTTACTCCAAGCTTACCATGCTTTGCAAAGGAGTTCTGTGCAGAGAAATCTCTGCACAAGGAGGGATAAAGGCCATTGAAGGACCTCCCCACTTCTGTCAAGGTTTCCAGTAGCTCCTTGTAGTTTTGAGAGCTCCTCATGCATTTAACTGGAAAATTCCTATTAAAAAAACCTCATGTTTCCATCCAAAAGTAAGGGCAGAAAGCATTTAAAAGAATTGTCTTTCAAAAAATAAGACAAATGTATTTTGAAAATGGTATCAACACAAGAAAACATACTATTCCAGTTCATTTTTGAAAAATAAGAAATTGCGTATGCAAAATGAAGTAAAAAGGGGAGCAGCTGTTTTGTTCTGGTTTATTTAATCCCATTTCTCCATATTTTAAGCAGAGCATGTCACAAGCACAGTCCAGTGGGGGAAGTTCAGTATATTAAATGCACCAGCAGTTTTCTCTTGCAAATTGATTATTTAAATTGAGCTACTCTCAAGTAATGGACAATACCGTGCTTACAAGTATGAGTTTGTGTGGAGATTTGCATTCCAATCCATTCTTCTTTCTGTGCTCTCAGAGACATCCAACTTAATTTCTTTGTGCTTATCTCAGCACTTACATCTTAAAATTAAAACTTATTAGGTGTTCGTAAATTATTGTAAGGAGTTTTGGGGTTTTTTTTACTGCTTTGTTCTTTTCTGCATATGGACACATACGTTTATCTGGATGCAGGACTTTTTTTGCTGATGAAACTATTGCAGAAATTTGGAAAGGTTAAAAAAATTGCTTTGACATTTTCACTCAGCTGAGATATCTGTAGTGCAGGACTGAAAAGTACTGATTAGTGATGATTCCTCCTCCAGTACCAGCTCCAAGGTGGGAGAAGAGTTTTTAAGAGAAGATAAAGGAAACACTGGGATTGGGAATTCATCCAAAGATTCTTGGAAGGATACCCAGGCTCTAGTGTTTTTTGTTGGTCTGATTTTTGGGGAATTCACAAGCCAAATTAAGTTGTTCTCATATTTTCTGCAGCATCCACTGCTGCCAACAGCATCATCACAAACAGAAAGTAATTTTCTCATTTTAATTAACCACAGACTCTCCTGATTGCTGTACATCCAAACCTGCCAATTGCTGTTTCACTGAAGAGTTGGAATGTGAGTCTCCTTCACTGTAAAGGGTAGAACAATCCTGTTTGAAGCAGAGTTCCCATGTTCTTCAGGGTCAGCCCACAGAGGTTCCTCTGCAGATCTAACTAAACTTCACTGGCAGATCTTGTCTCAGTATGTTTTGTTCCATCAAGGGTGCTTGGCAACTTGGCCATATCTCATAAGCCTTTGCTTTTGGAGTTGGACTTGCCAACGCAGCTTTAAACTAAATGGGGCTGTAAATCAAAATGTCCTCATCTACAATTCTTCCCTAAGCATCTGATTACAATCATGCTGCATGCTACTTGTACAGGGATGCTTAAAACTGCCTATAAAACAACAGCTAATTGCTGATCTGCTTAATTAAAGAGAGCCTTTTGTTGTCACATATACAAAGATAAATGAAATAATCAGCTTTGGACTAATGAGAGATAATTAGATTATGCAGTCTGATAAATAAAGACAAAAATCCTGCAGATTGCCACTGTACTCTGGGTAGCTGAGATCACCACAGGATTTAGAGGTGCACTTTCCTCTCCTTCCCTTACCATTCTGTTTGAATTTTTTGCATCCCAGAGTTAACAGGGTGATCAGATCTTCCAAGAATTAATCACTGTTGTTTAATTTAGGATTTGTTGTTTAACAGCAGGATGATTTGCTTGGACAGAATTTAATTTACTCAGAATTTAAGTTCCCATGTAAAAAAAAATTACTGGATCTGAGTGTTCACTGATGACCTTCCAGCCTGAACAGACACATGATGCTGACAGCCCTCTTCAGGGAGGAAGCTAGAATGAAATGCCTTTGTTTGTTCTTCTTGTTGCTCTATTTAGATTGATAAACAAAGGGTCAGTTTTGTACAGAAGGCCTAAAATGCGTATGCTCAGTGGGTGTTAACACTGAGGTCTAGTAACTAGAGGAAATTGCTCATTTTTAATGGATTCAAACAGTGTCTTCTGGAGTGGTGCCCAGAGCTTTGGGAGAATACCTGAGCAGCTTTCTTTATTCTTCCTTTTGTTTTTGGTCTCTGAAGAAACAACTTTAGCTCACCAAAAGACACTCTTCAGGCACAACACTAAAGCGTGCAAACCACAGGATCAGACTAGAGCTTGAAGAAAATTGACTCATCACACCTGTGCAGAATGGACATCATTGGACCAACTGTTTTATTCTTCAAATCTCCTTCTGTTACGCTGCACTACTTGGCAATGTTGGCAGATCCCAAGATGGTTTTTTAACAAATTGGCAGAAAGAGAAAACCAAAACAATTGCCTTTAATTATCATTTTCCGTATCAGTTTTGTAGCAGTTCTTCTTTTTATACAACATGTGTGTTAAACTCAGCAAAACCTCTGTTATTGTGGGGGTATCAGTAGATGGCAAATTTACCAAGCCAAGCATAAGCGAGATGTTTCTCCTGCATGGTTTCTGTGGCAGGAGTCTGTTTACAGCTGGATTCTTTTGTTTCCTCCTGGAACTGGGGTTTGGTGTCAAGAACCAACACACAGGAAAAGCAGTGGTTGTTTCCTAAGTGAGAGGGATAGGAGTTTCTTGGTCCCCTCACCTACATCATGTGATTGTCAGCAAACAAAGATCAGTCATTTATCAGCATTTTTGTCCTATTTACAAGGTCAGAACAAAATACCATTTTGACAAGATGTCTTCCTACTCTTATGGCTAAAGGCCACCCTAAAGAGAGTCCTAAATCTGTGATCAGTCTTACGCTGCTGCTGTGATACCCAAACAATATTCTAGTGATTTGAATAATTTTCACCACATTTGCTGGTTAGATTAATCATATATAAGATTAAACAGCTGCTGCTTTCTCCTGTGTCAGCACTCACCATCCTGGTGCCGCAGCCAGGTACTCCCATGTCCCCAGCATGTACCAGCATGCTGCAGCTGCTCCAATGTCTAGGATTAAGGTCACCTTCACAGGGATATACTGTCACACTGGCACCTATTTTCAAGCTATTTTTCAAGCCTCTTAAACCTAGATTAGACCAGTTAATTATTTTAATGCCTTCACATTCAGAGTTAGGATGTTGCATAGTATTAATGCCCATTTAATTAAAGACACCCAGCCAAATCTTCCATTTAAGCTTCATAAGTTTTGCCTATTAACAACACTGTATTTTTGTCTATCCTTACATGGATCATGACACGGACACAAAGAAAAAAGGTGGAGAAGTGCATTTAATTAAATAGCAGGCGTAGGTCAAGTGTCTGCCTCATATGTCATTGCACAGCAAAGATGACTGCAGGAAAATCCCAGGAAAATCAGCTACTCAGTAAACTGAGTCTGCTGGAGAGCCCTGTGGTCGCTCTCCCTTGGAGCAACCTTCCACAGAGTCTCCTGCCCTGCCTTATACCTTCATCCATGTTAAGTCAAGTTTATTTTCTCAGGAAAGAGGAAGCAAGCAAGAGGACCCCCTAAAAGGGTGGATATTCCTCATCATGAGCAAAAGAAGGTGAGCTGGACCATTTGTTACTGGGCAACAGCCTTTTTTCATGGATTTTCAGAAAGATCTATATACAACACACATCCTCTCTCATTAAAGGCAGCTCAGACACTTAGCAAAGGTCAACTCCTACCTGGAGTAGAGCTGTGGGGAGACAAGAGGTTAAGGCTGGTAAAATTCCCATGATATCTTTTATGGAGGTGAAGAGATAGCATATGAGAAGAAGAAATCAGAAGCAATATCATGTCCAGCTACTTAAGAGGAATGAGCTTTTAACTCTTGGAACTTCCACGGTAAGTATTTGTCATCTGATATCTGGACTGCTCATCACTTGCTACTCAAAAACAGTCCTCTAGCAGTTAGTTCCTGAGAAGCCTTTTTCCTGTTCTCTTTATCTCCTGAAAAGCTGCTGTGCTGCTGCAAGAAGCCAGCCAGCACTCATCCATATTATCTGGAGGCCTCAGTCCTGAGTCAGGACTCTTAACTGACAACTGCTGCCCAAACCCAGAGCAAAAAATGATCACTGCATTGGTAGTTTGTGATCAAATTATTCTCACACAGATTCTTCTTTGTCTGTGGATTATGTCAATAAATGGCAAGAGTTTCTTTGTACAATTCCTGACACATTTAAAATGCTGCTGGCTACGAAGAGTGAGGTGGGAGAAGCGAGGGTGTGACACCATTTCTCACAGCAGGCTTTTAGGCAGATCAGCCTGAGGTGGGTGAGGAGGGTGCTGGGCCTGTGCAAGAGGCAGTGTTTTCAAATGTTCCCAGCAGTTTGTCCTTTCCAATACACTGGTGAAGCCAGTTGTGTTGCAGTGCTGATTTCTTCAGTTTGAACACACTCATCCCTGTAGGATGAGAAGGTGCCCTGGTTAGAGATGGGAATTTTACCTTCCTGCACGCTTCTAACTTTAGTCTAACCTAATCTCAAGGACCCAACAGCTACATCTCATAAGTAAAAGAATTGACCCTTGCCCTCTTCCCCCAGCAACATCAAACAGTGTTGACACAACAGGGATGCAAAGCAGGGGAAGAGCCCCAGAGCAGGCATCAGATGCAGACATGCAAAATTAGAGCAGCTGCTGGTGTACAGACAAATATTCATAGTGAGCTAAAGTGAACTTGTGAATGTGGCTGTATTCAAGATTTTAAGAACTAAGATGAATACGCTTTTCATTATCTTAAAAGCACATTACTAAGTGTTTACAGTGGTGATCTGTAATTAAGTAATTTAGATCTGTCCACAAATTCTCACGTAGGAGTAGGTGTCACATTACCTGCCTGCTCGCCAAAGCTTTCCTAGAAGCAGTTGAATCCTGACAGAAAGCAAAATCCATTTGAGTTAACATGGAAATCTCAGGGGAACTTTAAAATGATTCTTGAATAATTTTTAAATCTAATTGTATTTACACTCCTAACTGCTATAAGCCCTTTTTCAAATTCATTGGCAAACAAGAGAAACACGTCTGAGTTGTATGATTTATCACATGAGATTTCATCAAGGATAGCACAGCTGAAATGAACTGCATGTTCTCAAAAGCTAACAGGCAGATCCTGCCCCTTTTGGACATGCTGCAGTTTTTGTCAGTGACTTTTAGGGGGGAGAGTCTTATTTGTTAAAAAAAAAGTGCACTTCTCTAAAGAACATTTAATGTCATGACTTATAACATTTGCAGCTGGGGACATTTTGCAAGATGATGAGAAAGCAGCATATAAATTATTATACTCACAATTTTAATATTAATAACTCTTTGCATTCTCACAGCACTTTTCAGGCTAGAAACTCAGGGCACTGCTGTGCATAGAAATGTATGTGCCAGTAAGGTGGTGTTTGTGAGGAAGGGTTTGTTCCTCAGAGGGCAGCTGCTGCTTAGCAAGGTGAAGCCACAGCTCACATCCCTTGCAAGGGGATGATTACAGTAGGACAGAATCCTGCTATGCTGTCTTGTCATAGGAGGCTAAAACACTATCTGCTCTTAGTGTCTCCTCAGTGGTGGGGCTGTCAACAATCCTCCAGTTCTGGGTAGCTCTCAATTTTCAGGTATCTAACAATGGCCCTTCACTCTTAGTAACCAGGGAATATTCTCTGGAGACAGAAAGTCCTGTCAGATCATATAATTAAAGACTGTTCCTTTCTGGTTTGGTCCCAAAGCATTGCGTTCAGGATCTGTTTTCTGAAACACATAGTTACAGGATTTTGCTCTTATTTGGGTGTATACAGCTGTGGACAGGAATGCAGACACAAGGAAGATTTGTATCTGAGCCGTGGAATCAATTGCATGTGTACAGAGTCCCAGAAACCACCCAGTCCTTCACAGATTCAGCATCACATGTCCAGCCATTCCAGGTTGTGAGCACAACATTTAACACAGTATTTATGGCACTGAGCGCTCTCTGTTTTTCAGTGAACAGTCAGTAAAATAATTTCTGGCACAATTTTAATATACATTGTAGTAAGCAAAGCTTTTCTGTCTTGCAGCATTGAGTTGTGCAGCTTTAGCTTATCAAGGACTGATACCACCAAAGCCCATTGACTGCAGCAGGAATAGTCACAATATTAAGCATGAATGCCTGCAGACATTTTTATGGGATCAGAACCTTCACATTGTAAAGGAATAAATTGAATTTCACATTTTATTTGGCTGAAGGTAGGCATTGGATCACTGTTTGGATGGAGATGCTTTTCATTTTGCAGCACAATGTCTCTTGGTAACAAAACTTTGTAGGAAGGGAGCACTGAGCAGCTAAGCAACAGTACTGTAAACCCTTGTAAAGTTGTCAGGGGTGGGGGAAGACTTTTAATGGGGTACAAGGAGTGTTTTGAAATAAAAAAAATATTTATCTTGACTGTGGGAAGTTTCAGAACATGTCTTTTTCAGAGCCTACATAGTGACCCAAAAAAGAAGAGAGAAATCTAGCCTTATTTCATAAGCAAATAACAGAGATGCTGATGCAGTGTCCCAAAACAATTTCTGGATGTTCACTGGTCTTTATTTGCTGTGTTTCCTGTAAACCAAAGTCCACATTAGAAATGTAAATATGACAGATTTCAAAATATCTTTATGATATTTCTTCTTTTTGTATTTATCATATGTGTCTTTTTGGCACATATTTCAGTTACTTCTTGTCTATTTTGAACCACGTAGTGGTCATAAAAATAACATGTTTTCTGTGCCCACCAACAAATGTGCCAGTGCAAAAGGGCAGCCCATGGAGCCTCCTGGAATCAAGGAGCAGGACTTTTTGTTGCGTTATTTACTGGTTTACTCTTCCGTAGGAACAAAGCACTATTTGATCCCCCCTTTTATTTCTACTAAATCTCATTTGCTCTGTAGTTTACCCCCATCCATGTTCAGCAGAGGTATTTACAGCACTAATAAAAGCATTTTTCTGTGGAGGATCAAAAATCATTTCTCTTAATACATTTGTGGATCTGTTTTTAAACATCATCCATTAGTTGTAGCAGTTATATTACAGTGGAAACTGAAAAATAGGTTTTTTACTGTCAGATCTAATTAATTAATAAATAATTCAAGCCTGTGTTAGAAAACAGTCCTTTTCTTATAGCGCTAATGATACAAGTGACCCACAAACTATTGTCTTCATACATTCTTTTAGCCATCTACCTGCAGAGGGAAAAGCTACTGTGTTCTCACTGCTTAACATGTGGGAATGTAGAAATCTTCCAATATGTTATGTCTGCAGATTAGAAGAGACACAGACTCATCCCTGGCCAGGAAGCTGCTGGCTCCATTCTCATTATGGCAGATTGATCAGTTTATACTGATTACAGGAAATGGCTGTTAACCGGGTGAATAAATAACACATCTGTGAGCAGGGCTTATCTTAAAATTTATTGTTCCTTTCTCCAAAAATGATCATGTAGAAAATCAGAGGAGGGACAACAGTGTTCCATTCAATCACAGAAAGATTTTTTTCATTTCCAATAATGGCAGTTGTTCATTTCCCAGTTTACCAGAGGAAAAAGCAAGCATCCTTGCCTGTCCTTTCAAAGTTTCTCTCACAGTCATGCTGTCTCCCAGCTAATATTAACACCTATTAGCACACAGTGCCCTTGAGTAACTATTATGTCCTTTTGAGGAGTGGTAGGTGGATACTAAAGGCACAGAAAAGTTGCACATCACCTGCAGACTGACAGAATGTGCCATGCACGTGCCTGGGACTTGGTCAGTGCTTTCTGAGAGGGCTGTTTTGATTTGGGGAACACCTCCCACACCACACACTGTGACACAGTTTGCCACTCGCTGCCCAAGAGATGGGGAAAGGCTGGTGAGAAATGGAAGGGCAAGTCCACACACTGCAGTTTTATGTCTTGAAAGGAATCTGTTGCACTGCCCACACTATCTCTGCTCATTTGGGGAAGAAAGTTTAGTGTCTGTACTGAACAAGAATATTTTATTCTTTTCTCACTGGTAAAAATAAATTATGTAACTAAACTTTTCACATTTGAGCCATTCTCACCTTTCTGTATTTTAGCATTATTGTGCTCCTTATTTCCATTTTCAGTCTCATTCACAAGAAAACAGGGTTTGCATCACATTAGAATTATATGCAATAATATAATTGCATGTATTATTGATCTTGCTTTATCATGAACCTGATTAAAGTCTAAAATAAAAAGAAATTCAATTTTAGTATCACTCTATGTGTAAATATGTTGTTTGCAGTAAAGTTTTCACCTCCATTTGCTTTTGATGCTTATTATAACTTAATAAGTTTTTTATTCAGTTTGTAAAGTGCCCCTTTTTAGCCTCTAGCTGCTGGGTGACACCATCTGTGATTTCAAATGAAATTAAATTAAGTGAAAATTCAATCAACACGAAGATTGTTGCTTCCACAACTTCACTGAGAGGCTTGGGATCACATATAAGTGACAAGTCTTTCACACAAGAAGCACAACCACTGTGTGAGCCAGTTTAACTTAGAGGAGAAGATCTCCCAGGGAATGGAGTAGCTAACATACTATTTCTAGTGTATCATGCCTGGTTTAATTAATGATTAATTATCATTAATGACCCCAGCTCAGCCCTTCTTGGCAACAGGCATTCGGGGTGACCTCTCCATTATTCTTCAATAAGAAGCCTGTCTCCAGGTGCATCTTTATTACGTCCCCATGCTCTGAGAGCCCAGGGGTCGTTACCTGAGCACTCCCTGCTCTCAAGCAGGGCCTTTCCAGCTGGGGGAGAGGAAGGCTGTGCAGAGCCACGCACCGAGGAGAGGGCACAAACACTTTGCTTAGACACTGGAGCATGGACAGCACGACACGTTTGTTAGTCTTAATATACCTCAAATGACTGGTTAGATCTGAGGTCCAAGAACAAGGAAATCAGGGAATTTAAAAAGAAAGGTTAGGGTAATTAAAAAAGAAAAAGATCTTTTTACGCCTGCTATTCTCTCCTTTTTCTTTCTGCTGAGATGCACTTCATTATTTTTGCCTTTGCCTAACCATATTATAGTCTTCTCTTTAACCAGTTCATAACAGGAAGCACAATGACTGAGTTCAACAAAATACCAGTAAAAACGCCCCTAGGGAAACAGTCAAGTGGTCAAAGCTTGAAAATGTGGCTTGTGCTATTGTGTCTGCACTGACATTTTGCTCACCTCCCCTAACACCTTTGTGAACATATCTAAATAAGAAGCAAAAACTAATTTCCCTTTCACTGTAGTCCTCTTTGAGTCAGAAAGATGAGTATTTTTCACCACACAATTTTTATAGGATTTTCCAATAGGACTTTACACAATCTGTGACCTGGATGACTCATAGTGTTAGTTACCAAAGAAGACAAGCAGTGATTTCCACCACAGTGGTGAGCTAATTTAATAATGGACACAAATGATAACTTACAGTACCAAAACATCAGAGTATTTGACAATAATCCCTGCACTTCCCAGCAAACACTTTGAGAAAGTGGGGATCAATGGCTAATAGTATTGGTTATTATTAGTACCCTCCTGACACATCTAGGTTTTTTCATCTTCTTTAACACAAAAATGAGGTCACTTTGAGAATATTTTGGCAGAGAAACTTTACAAGAAATCTTGGAGGCTTAGATGTTTGTGGTTTTTAAACCAGAATAACTTTCTATCTTTTAGCTGTTAAGAGTGCAGAATCCCTTCCAAAGAACATTGCAGTCCTTAGCTCAGGGAACGTGGACTACAGAAAAAGGACTTAGCTGATGGCCGTGTAATTCATTGTTCATTTTATATTAGTGTCTAGCTATAAATCTATTTTCCAGGTGGACCATGTGGCCTCTTGTACCTCTCCTTGAACGTGGCAGTACAGTGTGTAAACCATTTGATGAAGGCTGCTGTCAATAACAAAGATGAGAGCAAAGAATAAGACATCAATCCAAATTCTTTGAGTCTTGCTCCATAGTTCTAACCCCGACCACTTAGCATAGGTTGGGAGTTTTCAGTAACCCAGTATATTTGGAAAAAGAGGTGTGTGTGTGTGTAAGCAAAACAATAGGTGTCACCAGGTGTCACTATTACACGGGGATTTTTCTTTACGTGTGAGCAAATGGCCAGTTTGGGGAAGATATATCACATTATCAGTTCATGCTTAAGCATTTGGTATAGAACCTTCAGTGTAGGTTAGAAAAGGCTCTGCAAATGTAAGAGAACTTGCTGTCTTCTCTGGGCTGATGTCATGCACATCATTTATCACTGGGGACAGGGAGAACCATGGGGCTGAGGTTCCTGCTCGGGAGAGTTTCCCCAAGTACTGTTGTAGAATCTCTGTTCTGGAATTAATATGAATATGTATAAGTAAACCAAAATGCACTGTAATATCTCCTGTAAATGCATCGCTGCATCTTTGCTGACAAATTGCCTGTAGAAGCCTGATCATCTACTGCTATCTAGCAGAAGATAGATGTAGTACTAAAACATGGTGCACCACTCGTGTGTGTTTGCTTTACAGTGTTGGTGTATTATACATCAAACAGAGAAAACAAGTGTAAATATTTGGAGAAGAAATGGTAGAGCATAAGGACAATGAGGACTGGAGACTGACTTTTACTGTAGAACTGCACACATGGACTTACCTGGCCAAAGAATGCATGTGCTGTGTCTGAAGCAGTGGTGTATCTTTCTCAGAGGATACCATGTGATTTCCCCCAGAATCTTGCAGAAATCCTAATTGGCGTGTGGGTGGTGAACTGAACGACTCTCAGACTCGACCCAGGCTGTAGCTGCATGACAAATCCCACTCATTTTGCCAAGCAGCTGGAAAAGAACCCACTTCTATCCTGCCCCAGGTGGGAAAGACATAGGCAAGCACAGAGGAGGGTTGGGATGTTCACTGGAGGAAGCAATACTGCCCAGCCACTGCATGGGACAGGCAGCAGCCTGGGCTGGTATTTGCTACCATGGACACAGCTGGCATAGCTGCAAGTATTTGATCTGAAGTGAGGTTGTTTAGTTTGGAGGAAGCTTTACATTCAGCCTGCCTGGTGGCCATGGGGTGTTGAGGAAGTGTATCTCTCCGGACCCCAAGGACTGAGCTGTGTGGGGAGCTCTGCAGAGAAAGCACTGAAATACTCCAGGGTGCAAGTATTGGTTGCTTCAGTTTTAGTAATCCACCTCAGAATGCCATTTTCAGCAAAAGGAATTTCTGACAAATAAAACTCTCCTGTTTTCAACAGCTGCCCTTATCCAAAGCTCACTGGAGGCAATAGGAATCTTTAAGCTGACTGAATGGACTTTGCATCATTCCCATTTTGAATATTTTTTGCTTCCTACCTGAAAGGAATAGTATGTCTTGTGATGTACTGCATTGCAGTTTGGTCTCTGGAAGAAGCAGTGTTGGAATTGATGAATCATTCTCCTCCTTGAGATATTGCCATATAGGACTATAACTGTCATAAATAGTATTGCAGTGACTGAACTTAAAAGTCTCAATCTGTGGAAGAATCTAATCCCTTTTGAACATTAACAGCTGCCTCTTTACCACTAACTTAACCTGATTCACTTCAAGGGGGAAGCATCTTCCAAGATATTTTCTTTCTTTTGCTTAAGAAACACTATCTGTTCCTCTGTACACTCTGACATTGCTTCTTCCCCTGAAAGCTGGTGCCCTTGGACATTTGAACCTCATTAAATTCAGAAAGCCCAGTAACTTGGGTTTGTTCCCATAGTGATGTTGCAAATCTCATATTTGCATGGGATTCTTTTTAAACATTTATTATCTCTTGCGGTTGCCAGCACAAAGTATAATATTGCATCCTCTTTTATTTAGAAAACAAGAATTCTATAAGACATGAAGCTTTATAGCAATGTAAGAAAAAGGAGACAATGTAGCAAAGAAGAAAATACTCAATACATTTACTAGTGGGAAAGCTGCAGAAGGCAAAAAGAACAAAAATAGTTTGAGACAACAAACCTGACAGACGTGATATGTACTAGTGAAAACTGAGGAAAAATTTTAGATATGTAGGGAAACGTTCACAATCCTGTCACCTGTCTTAGGATAAAACATGAAACAAGGGTCTTGCTATGCCAGAGTAACAGACTTTTAATGAGTAACAATTCCTTCTTCTGGTTCAGCAAGCACTGTCCTGGTCACGACTGCCACAGCCTGCAGGTGCTGACTACCACATCTCTATCTTAAGTACTTGCTCCTGGGCACTCAGAGGAGGGCCAGTTTTATTAAGCCAGTTTGAGGCCATCAAAAAAGATGATACTCCTGATAGCTCAGGACTATAATAAGGTAGTGCATTACACATTGTGTAATAAATATAGCTGGAAGCATTACAAAATGGCTGGAGAAATCTCCAACATTAATATTTGATTCAAGATCTTTTAGTTGTCTGTGGCATATTTTGATTGAGGAGGCTTGTGAGTATATTTATTTATTTTTAGATTTATGTAAATGTGCACAGTCAACATCTCTTGAGGCACCGGTATGGCATCCAGTAATACATACTGTGTAGTGTAAGCTCATTTCCACCAGAGCTGCTCGTCCCGAAAAACAAATACTGCTAAATTCCCTGCGGGAGCCCCTGACAAAGCAGGTATCAGCTCACAGCACTTCCACTGGGCCAGCAGCAGAGCCAGCACAGCGTGTGGAAGGAGTTCGTGTGTCAGGGTCACAGGCTCTGGGCTGACGCGGCTTTGCCAGGCTCGGTGACCCGGCGGGTGTTTGCCCAGCGCCGCAGCCAGCCCGGCACGGAGAGGCAGCTCCGGGGCTGCTCCTGCTCCGCAGCGCGCCCCGGAAAGCGCCTGGGGAAGGCAGGAGCCCCGGCGGGAGCCCAGGCAGGAGCCCCGGCGGGAGCCCCGGGGGAACGGGAGCGGCCCCGGCAGGAGCCCCGGCGGGAGCCCCGGCAGGAGCCCCGGGGGAACGGGAGCGGCCCCGGCGGGAGCCCCGGGAGCCCCGGCAGGAGCCCCGGCGGGAGCCCCGGCAGGACGGGAGCGGCCCCGGGGGTCCCCGGGAGCTGCGGCGGCCCGAGGGGAGCTCGGCAGCCTGCTCCTCCCTGCCAGCCCCGGGAGGAGCCGCTCGGAGCTCCAGGCCGGGCAGAGCTCGCTCAGTTTGCAGGGCTCATGCCTGCAGCCCCCGCTCCCTCCCTGGACTGCCCAGATTTGCTGATGCACTTTTTGGATTGGGGTAGATAAATGCTTGCTGTTCCTGTTTAGTTCTAGCTCTAATGTCCTATCTGCCAAGGAAATGATGCATGATTATCCTCTAAAAACAAAATCTGTCCTGCCAAGCACAAGTAATGCAGTTTTCTAAACAGGTTTTTCTGATGGGCCAATTGTTGTAATGAGGAGCCTTTTGTACGGTTTGTAATGATTCAGGAAGCCAGGGTATGGCGAGGTGGTGGCTGTTTTCCCAAAGCAGAGCGGCTGGGGAAAGGGCTGCCCAGGGCTGAGGGGTGGTGTCTGGGCAGCCCCTTGGGGAGCCTGGATCCTGCCTGCCCTGGCCCGGCATCTTCCCTTCCCCGCGGGGCTCCCTGCCGGCCGGGCTCCGGCAGCAGGGCTGCAGCTGCTGGCAGCACAAGGGTGCCCGGTGCTGCTCGGGAGGGACATCCAGCACATCTCGGGGGATGGCAGTGGCCAGATCCAGCCTGTTCCTGGGCACTCATTCAGGGCTGAACCACCGCTCAGGGGTGGTTTGATTTAACCACTTTGCTCTTCTCCAAGTCTGAGCAGGTCAAACTGTCTGATGAGAGCTGGGTTTGCAATATTTCTGAGCGAGGTACTTTGTGCGGGTAGAAGTATGGCAGTTATCAAAGTTTAAATTATTGAATGTTATCTACTATTTTTTTTAAAATAGAACCATTTCTGATGAACATTCGTGATTTTTCTGTTGCTTTGAAAGCATAGAGAAACATCTGTCCTTTTGCAAAATCTTTTGATTTTTTTGTTTCCTTATGAAAAGTGGAGTGACAGATTTATTTTTTTTTAAAAGAGGTTAAAGATGAAAGAAGTTAGAACCTCAACTTTTATGTCTTTTCCAACAGCAATATTTCAATGCTCTTAAAATTATTTTACACTTTAAACATCTTGTTTGGTTAAAAAAAATGCTATTTAAACAGGTTTTCTTATGCCTCAGTTTTTCTCTCAAGTAAGGTTGATTAGGAAAACAAACTTTCTTACAGGAAAAAAAGACAAATTAGAAGGTGGCCTCCATACTCACACACTTAACATATTTTCCAGAATTTTCTTCTCTATTTCACAGCATGAGTTGGGTGAAGGTGAGTGCTAAAACTTCATCTGACTGTATTTGCCCTCCTACATTTTCCTGTACTCAGACACAATCATTTTACCACTTTCATTTCCATTTCATGTAAAGAAATGTGAGGTCAGAGAGGGGGAGTTCTCACTCCATCTCATTCATGTGTTGGAAAGAAAAGTAAAGTGGAAACAGTCAACAGAAAATCTGATTTTCCAGAAATATATCAGGAGAGAAGCCCTGCCTGTCCCACCAGGACAGTAGCACTCCTCACCTTGAGATGTCCTCGTTGTCCAGTCCCACCGACATTCCACCTATGGAAGGCGTGTCTCTCTCTCTGCCTCTCTCCTTTCTCCTGGCTTCCCCAAATACGCAATAAACACAGTTTTAGACTTGTCACTGTTCTCCACTGGTTGGCAACTTCCAGCTTTCTAAGGATTGCTTTTGTCTAATTGTTCTGGTAAGTAATTCAGCTGCAGCCTGTGAGACGACAGCGATTCCTCGTGGCTGACGGGCGGCTTTGTGCTCATGTCACAACATCTTCGGAAAATTGTTAGCTCGCACTGTGGTAATTCAATTTTGATGAATACCCTGTAACTTAATTTACTCTGTGGCAAAACACAATTGTATAAACAAATTGGTTCTGTCCACACCCATAGTACCTTCACAGGGCATCATTTTAACATTAACCACTTTGAGCTATGAGAGATTATATTGTACACCCTGAAGCAGGAATGTGTCTGTAAGCACAGGGCAGATGGTTTTAGTTTCACATTACAGCTTTTACAGAGGTCATTTCCTGAATATGAGAATAACAGGCCAAAATAAAAGAAATTGCTATAGTGTATCAAAAAAGGTGAGTTGTGGCAGCAGTGGGGAGGCCCTGGCAGGAACCAGGACCCTGCTGCGTGGGATCAGCACTCAGTCAAACACAGCAGCAGTCTATGTTCCAAGGAGTGCAGGGCCCAAATACCATGGAAATAAGTTTTAGTTTGGCAATTATGTTAAAAATTTGTGAAATATTGACCATTGTTAGCATAGGAGATATTACAAAGTTGTTGAAGAAAATGAAAAGCTCCTTTCCTGCCAGCAGGAGCAGCCTCCAGCCTGTTGTGCAGCTCAGGCTGTGTCTGCACCTTGAGCACAGGGCCCCAGAACACCTTTCAGTGAGGAAAGTAGCTGGCCTTAAGCTAATGCTGGAATCTGAAACATGATTAGTTGCCCTAAAACCTGGAAAACTTCCTTAATTAATTTTGATGCAGGCCTGCCTATGGTCATTGACCTTGGGGTTGCATTGCTGAGAGGAACACTATTCTAGTTTTTGCATAAAAGAATATTGAAGGCAAAATCAATAAGAAATTTGCTGTATTATGTTTACTTTAAATTATGAAAGTGTTGTATGCAAATATTATCAAAATTGTCATATTTGAGATTAGTAAAAAAGCAAAGGCAGGGACATGAACAACAGCAAGGCAGTCCTGGTCTCTTTATTTCCTTCGCAGCCATCCTGACAATTTGACTTCCACTTACCTGGGAAAAAGGGTGATGGAAGATGTTTTAAAAGAGATTAAAGAAACTGACACCCTTTGCGCTGTGACAAAAATGGAGTGTGAAGCTGGCCAGACTCACTTTTTAAAAAATGCTGATAACCCTATTGATCAGAGTGGGATTATATCAGGGGTCAGATCAGCCCAGTGTTATTTCGAGAAATGCCTTTATCACCACCAGTTCCCATCCCACGTTCACCAAATGTCCAGTTTGAACCCACAGATGTTTCCAGGCACTCTCAAGGCAAACATGTGGCACCAGCTCCTTGCAGGTTTTCCTTTAATGGCTCAAGATGGTCTAAAGAAAGTATTTAGCATGTGCTTCCCATGTGCCCCCTCTTGGATACACAGAGGGGTCCAGTAAGTCTTCTGATACTCCCCGTGGCCCAGGTGCTGGCACTGAGGGCTGGGTGCTATTTTAAAACCTCACTAGAATTAATGTTGTATCTTCTGACCCTTAGATGTGTCTAAAAGCCTGGTTCTCCCTTCTCACCAAATCTCTGTGCACTCCAAGCTGCATCGTGTTCAGCCCCTTCATGACTTGAGGCGAGCAGGGGCTGCCGGGCACGTGGTGGCTGGAGGGGCTGTGTTCCCAGCACAGCTCCTGCTCAGCAGGTACCAGGGCCAGCCCTCCAGGGAATGCAGTCAGGCTCATTGAAATCCTGTGTGTAGGTTTCAGCAAGTGGAAAAGACTAATATAGGTGCAAATAAATATCTGAGACATTTACTTCTAGAACTCCGTTGTGACCTTGTGTTGGGCCCATCACAAAGGATGTTCATTGTTTGTGGTGTCTGCCTATGGATCTCCTTTTTGAATCTGTGGAGCTGTTATTAAAGGAGAAAGCTGGAAACTTAAAAACTGCTGGTCCCAACCGTTTAATGGGTATGGATTTATCTAAGGATGCTTCGCCCAGCATCCATGAGAAGAGAATGTCACTAGTTCTTCCCAATGCAATGACCTGATGTTGTTTCTGCTCTCTGATGGTAGCAAGCTTTGCTTTTGACAAGGAGCTTCAGTCAATGCTATCTTGGAAAAATTCAGGTTTCCCTAAGACTTCCATGAATATTTGTGCCTCGTGGAGAACGTGATCATACAGACAATAGCAATTTGCATTTAAATTCCTTATTCACAGGCAGCTTTAAAACTTCTTTTCTGTCTCGAAGTAGTTTTTCAGGTCTAAGAGAGATTTTTAGCCATAGACTGCACTGGCCTTCAAGAACTAAATTGTTCCATGGTGTCATGGATTATAAACTCTTACCTTGCACTCCAAGCACTCTGCATGGATCTGTCATTTACCAGTGCGTGCTTGAATGCTGTCCTGAGCAGCACTGGATGCAATAATGCCCTCAAAGGCTTTGCTGCCTTGGGCCTTGCTGTAAGACCTTAAGCATGTCCCTAAATATTTGCAGTATTGGGACTACAATAATTGTTCCATTTTACAAAGATTCAAACAAAATAGAATCGAAACGTTTCCCCTTAATGTAGAGCAGATATCTTTCAACCACCATTTTGGAGCTTGATCTTTTGAATTTTATTGTTGGTTGTGGGATTTACTCAAACCTTCTCTGATCTGCTGTGAAATGTTATTTCCACCAAAGGTGATCTCTGTATTAAGATGCAAGCTGCTTGAACAGTAGATTAACCATTGTGATTAATGATGATAATGGATGAATGCTTTTGTCACTAACAAAACGGCATGGCCACATATAAGCCTTAGAAACAGAATTTTAAAAATAGCATTATTTAATCTGTTTTGAGAAGATTGTAAATGCCTTGAGATATTGATCCAGCTTGTGAGGCTGCTTATAAGGATACTCTCTGCCTGCTGTAGTGTGCTTAGATACAATCTAATAAGAGCTCACTGAATAATAAACAATAGTAGCCACCCAATCCTACAAATTCAGATTGACGAAATTTCCTCCCCAGTGAAGAGAAAAAAGCTGCCCATAAACCCATTACTGTCCACTCACCCATAAGCCAATAGAAGATCTTGGATTATTGGAACTCTTAGCTTTAAGAGAAATTGCTTTCCCAAATTTGACCTCCCACACTAAATATAAAATATGGACCATCTGTAATGAAGGGATTGCAGCCCAAATAGCTATCATCTCTTGGTGGCAAAGGTTAGAAGGTTGATGCACATTGGTTCCATGGGGATGGGGATGTTGGTGACCTTTTGGCATGAAAATGGTCACTTGGAGCTGTAATGTGAGAGAAAGGGGTCAGGTATTAGCCACTAAAGACTCTCTGATGCTGTGTCCTTGTTAAGCTTTTACAGAAAAAGCCATGGAGGCATTATGGGAAACAGCATCAAATCCCATCTACCAGATCTGAATATGAAAAAGGAAAAGTGAAACTGGATATATGCTCCACTTAGGTAACATTTCTTTACTTCTTAAAAGGACAAATGTCATTTGAGCTTATATAAAGCATTCGTTTCAAAGAATCAGCAAGTAAAAACAATAATCCTTTTGCCACACCTGAACTCAACTTTATATTTGACTGCTCATGATGGGCCAAGTGTATAAGTCCCAAGATGCATTCCCTTTCCTTGTTTGCTTAAGGAATCAAAAATTGCAGGAAGCAAAACAAAAATACAGCATGCGGTTAAATGAAATTGCTGCTGTCCATACCCTGTGTTTTAGTGTAATTCCTGTAAATGGTTGTGAGGGGCTATAGAGGGAAACACAGCGAACACAATGTTCCTTTTTGATCAGCAGCTTTTAACAAAGGAAGGATGTTGAACATCTGAAAGTAGGGAGTGCAGAGTTCACTGCAGGTCACCATTAAGGACAAGAACAAGGTAATGTAAGAGGCTGTGTGATTCCAGGTTGACAGGAGGATTTTAAAAGATCAAAAGTGTTTTATATATATCTTTTAGAGGACCAGGAGTGCTTTCAGTCAACAGATGAAAATGCTAATGTTTAGAAATGATGAAAGCAAGACAAATGTGGTGGTGAATTCCAACTGAGTCATCAAAACAACAAGTATTCTTAGTCTGTGGTTTTTAAAAGATTATTGCAAATTGTCCATCAGTGCAGGTGTGGTAAAAATGGCTATTCTGCTGCTATATGAACAGCTCCCTGCATTTGTTATTTTGGGATGGCAGAGCTGACAGTGTGTTGTGACTTGCAATATTTCTCCTTTTAGATCTAGATGTATTTGAATAAGTCTGTTAATTATTTAAGCTTTACATTGTGCTCTCTTCCTGTCAGTAACAGCAATAGAAATGTTTTTTACTGTATAATTAAGGAGCTGAAAAGAAAAGAAAGAAACAATTAATAGCTGTTTCTGATAGAACCGTCATCAGTTTAGTGTGAAAAAGAAAAATGATGGAGTAATATTGCCACCAGCAATCCCTCAGTCAGGTGACTTTTTTGCTGGATCAATTCTGGTTGCTAAGCAACAAGCAAAAAGGCACGGTTATGTTTTGGTAAATCTTTTATTTTTGAATATTCTGAGCTGGAGTTTCAGATACTTTATCTCTTACTAATGGTCTTCATTCAAGACTCAGGGTATCTTCTGAGCCATGAAAGCCCATCTTTTCTTATTTAAAAGGGATGATGTTATTTAGTTTTCAGAAAAACTTTTGTGGCTAATGCACACTTGAAAATGCAAAACTGAACCAGTGATTAGAGAATTTGTTAAAGAAAAGCACAGAAAAATCATTACAACAACTTTGACATTTTTGGTTAATGATATCTACATTAATGAGTTAATTGCCAATGCATCACATTTTATGCCACTATCAAATATTAATGTTATCAATGTTATAATAATAGCATCTATTGATATAATTGAAGCTTGCTTTCCAATAGGTGTCACCATGAATAATACCATTGCAGTATTAAAATCAATAATAAGAATATTAGGAGGGCATTATAAAATGTCAGTACAATGAAAACCACTTAAATGAATGCTTGATATAAAACAAACTGACTAAATATACTAAACTATAATTTAAAAGAATAAATTCACAACCCTGTGTATAACAGTTTGGATATTGCAACTCTACCATTCTTAAAAGCAGCAGACTGAAACTAATAATCAAAAAAAGTTATGAAGAAATCATTGTGCATTCAGTGAGAAAATATTCAGAGTGTATGGTATATCTGAGGAAAGTATAAATATTGTAAGGGGTTTGATGTTACATTTAAGTTAAAGCCTTTGTGTTGCAAGTGTCCAAAATCTGCTTGCAAATATCCGTGCCTGTCTTCCTTTGAGGTCAGCTCTAGCCAGGCACACAGCTGAGGCTTGGCAGGATATGTGCACTGTGTATGAAGAAATCAGCTGCCCAGCCCTGGAAGAGGACTGGAAAGACAAAATTCCCATTTTTCAACATGAAACATCTTGTCAATCTGTGGCTTTTCCATTTCAATGGTGGCAAACTGGCTCAAAGCTGAGGGTCTGGAGGGTAGTTCTCTGTGCCTTTCAGCACCTGAAAACGATGCAAAAAAAGAAAGGTCACAAGTAGGCTTTGAAAATGTAGCACCTGAATATAGCCAGTTCTGTTTATGTGGAATAACAAGGAGAACAAATATTTGGGGACAAAAAAGGCACAATTAAGGTGCTTAATTTCTATCCAGTGGACTGAGTGAAATGCCCTCAGAGTCTGGATTGGTTTTGGCATTTATCCTGGCACCCCCAAGAGCGAGGTGGGTGCTGGCAGCTGCCTGGTGTGGGAGCATTTGTCCCTCTGCTGCAGCTTTTCTCTGTCGTGTCCATGCCCCAAAGCAAGCAGGAGGATTGCCTCTCCTCCAGCTGTGTAGCTGCACTGGGGAGAGGAGGGCTGGGGAAAACAACCTCCAGGATGGCCCATCTTGAGACACACTGATCCTCAAAGACGTGCCTTGCCCCTGGGAAGTGATAATTTAGCGCAGAAAAGCAATTTTACATTTGTTTTTGTCCCACGTGTTATGCTGAGCTGCATGAAAGGCAGCAGGGTGTGCAGCCAGGGCCAAGCCCCTCTTCCCACAGCCTGAGCTGGGCAGAGCCCACAGTGGCTCTTCCAGGGCACTGTAGCAAAATTTATAATTAAACTGAGGGGGATAAAAGTGCTTCAGAGAAACATCCAAGTTATCAGCTCTGGCTGCGTTGCCATTTTTGGCTGCCCATGGTAATGATCTGCATTCCCCACCTCACAGGGTTTGCTGCTGGAGATGCAGTGCATTTGAAAGTTTGCCTGGGAACTCCATAAATCAGAATTGTTAATCTGAAGGCTTTTTATTACCACTGTTGTCTTCAGCTATATCTGCCAAAAAAGTTTTAAGACAGCTCAGACTTATTTGCCCAAAACCATTTGACATTTACTTCATTACTCGGTGGACTGCATTCCCTTTAAATAAATTTTCCAGTGATCTGGACTTTCACGATGAAAATCTGTACAGTGAGCTCCTAGTTTATTATGCCTACTTGAAAAGGGTAATTTAATAAGGCATCAGTACAAATACTTAATTGTGCAATGGCTATTGACAATGCCTTTAAACAGTTGCATATTTGCCAGATTTAGCTAATGGAAGTAGAATTGCCACTTAATGTCTCAGTTTGCACCAGCTGAAAATAAATTGTGTCTGACATTCCTTTGGCTTTTAAAGGACATATTTGGATATTTACAGTCAGATTGATCTTTTGTTGCATTTATGTTTCTTGTGTGAAAAAGTATGAAGTAATTTAGATGGAGATACTTATTTACACATACAGTGCTTATAATAGCTCCGCTCAGTCTGATGTTTCACAGGCTTGAGATATTGATATCAGGGAGAGCTGATGGAAAAATAACTTGAAAAAATCTATTTTTTCAAAAAGGTGCAGATTTATCAAAGGTGAAAGTTGCTGCAACAGGCTACCTCTAATGGCATTTTCATTTATAAGAAGTTTTGAAAAATAAATTACAAGTAGTTCATACAGAATTTTGCATCATTTTCTACAGATTGGGTTTTATTATGTTTCCTTTTGAAATTTAATTTATAAAAAAATTAAGTCAAAGAAAAATTCTGTAAGCAAAATGGTGGCATTTTGAACATAAATATTCTGTTGGCATAAAGTGAACTTTTTCTTAGGTTTTTGGCTCAAAAAAACATTTACAGTGTTTCATTCTGATTTAGGATGCAAATGAGGTCTGCAATACTGAAAATGGGGAAAAAATTCATGTTGAGTTCTAGTGCAGATACATTTAGCTCATTTTGTATTCTCTGTTAGAAATATAATTACTTATCTCTGCACTTCCCCTTTCCTCATACCTCATTTGAGAAGCAATTTTTTTTTTTTAAATGAAGCAACTTAGCATCACATTAGGAGGCTCAGGAGCAACTGAATCACAAGTATTGTAGCACTGCATTTTTTTCAATTGTAATGAATGTACTGTCAACTGTGAATCTACTTTATTCTGATGAAACCATTTTTTTGCATTTGTTTTCTGTAGATTTTAAGGTTTGTCTGTACTTTTGATGGGTTAATTGTGCTCATGCATATGCTCTGGTGGAAATTACCATTGGAATAGAGAAATAGTAGCAGGAAGATTAATACCTGTATTCCCAGCTTTCAAAGCTTCTTTTGTGGCATAGAGAGGAACTGCCTTTCCATTTCATAAGAGGATTTCCTTTTGTACCTGCTTTTGCTTGGGCAGCAACGTTCAAGCTCTGTGAATTCAGCCAGCTCACTACTCTTTTGATTCTAAAAAGGGGTTAAGAATTGCTCTACTTCCTCTCCCTTAGCCCTGTTTTTCCTAACTGATTTTATTTCTGTCTTCTTCAGAATACCTGGTTGGTTGCATGTCAGTTGACTTCTCCCTGAGAAGAGCTTTCTATTTCTGGGCATTTCTGTGGGCCCATGCTCCCGTGTACTGTGTCTTTCTGCACACTTCGTAATGAGCACAGAGAGAAAATTCATTGCCTTTTGTGATTGGTCTGTACTGGACCATTCCTGAACTCCATGTGTTCTTGAAATGCAGACTCCATGTGCTGATAAGGAATTATGTTTAGTTTAGAAAATGTCCATTTTTTCCGCTGAAAAAGATCACTGCCTACAGTGCTGTAGTGAGTCATGCACTAATGTATGAACAGAGCACAAATGGTAGTACCAAGTTATGAAAACAGGATAAAGGAGGCAGAACAGAGAAACTAGATCACGGCCCTGGGGTCCAGCAGGATTTCTCTCTCTGTCCTCAGTGGCGTAAGGACAGCTCAGCCCCAGTGTTGCAATGACACAAACTGCCACCTAAGCTACAGGGTCTCGTATTTGCAGTTTGCTCTCAGCTGGTTTAGATTTGCCAAAGTTCATTATTTCAACATTAAGCAGCACTGGAAAATTCCACTCACTGCTGGAGAGAGAACTGCAGCTAAAAATAGTGAAAAAAAGCCACTGTGTGTGGATTGTCTATGAAGAAGTGCCCATAGGATCTCCTGTGCAGGAACATGTATTTGTGTGTGTGTGCACATCCTTTGGTGTTTCGTCAGCAGTGAAGCAGATACCCCAGACTCTCAGACGTATCCCTGTTTCTGTTGCATAGCTGTTGCCAGATCATTGGGAAAGTTCTTCTTTTGAGATATGGGGCACACGAGTTCTGTAAGGGAAAACTATTTCATAGTTCCTCAGAGAACAAATCTGTAACCAAACTTTCATTCAAAAGCCTGTAAATGTCCACAGGGAAGACAACAATTTTCTCCTCTTGCCACTGTTTTGTTAGAAAAAAAAACCTAATAATAGAGGGGGAAAAAAAAAAGCCTTCCAACAAGGAGTAATAAAAAGGTAATCCATAGTCTGGGGCTTGTGTAAATGCAGTAAACATGAAGAATTTATTAAGTTTTTCTTATTCCAGGTGGAGATTGTTAAAGGCAGGCTTGCTTCTCCTGAACTGTTCAAAATTAACTTTCTTGGTGTACAAAGTTTCCCTAAATACCTTAGAATAAACCTCAAGCTGGATGGTTTGAAATAGTGATAGCTGAAGCAATGCAAGCACAGTGAAAATTAGGAGAAAGTCATTATGGGAGGAAGCTCTGTCCCTGGCAGGCCCCGGGAAGGGCAGGCTGGTGCCCTCCCAGAGGGATTGACCTCCACAAAGGTGGGAGGCCACAATCGGGAAAACCAAACCAAATCTCCAATATAGTTCTCAGAAAGAGAAAAAAAGAAACTGTGGCGAGGATGCAGCCAGGGGCACGAAGGAGCTGGAGCAGCAGTGCCCTGGGCTGGGTTCAGTTCAGGCATTTTCTGCCTCTTCACTGCCACTGCTTTGCCACTGCGTGAGTCTTGAGTCAGGTCCAGTCCCCCCACTCAACGTGCTGTCCCTACCTCACCTACACCTCACAGCACCCTCCCAAACCAAACAGGGACAGGCAACCTCAGCTGGGTGCTGGGACTTGGCTGGGTTGGACCTTCAACACATCCCTACTGCCAGTGCTCTCTGTTAAGATTCCTGGCTGCTTGGGACAGGCTTTGTATTTTGTTTTTACAGGCTGTAAAAACAGGGTCTAATTTTAGGGTTTCCACATAATGGCTATCATTATGCACTCCACTGTAAGCCCAATTCCTCATAATTAATTAAAACTACTCAGGTAGGAAGGTCAAGGCAAAAACTCTTCCTGTTGGTTTGAAGCACTTTTTCCATTTGCTTATTAATATTCTAACTGATGTTGAATTGTTGTGGCCGAGACCTCTTTCTATCTGGCATTTTAGATCACAGCAATTTCACAAGGAAAGGACCTGATTCTGAAAATTTTAAGAATTTGTGCAGTCTCAGCTAATCGAAGTCTTCCTAAGGAAGACCACTGGCCTGACCATGCAAATGCATGTCCTTCTCTCTTCCCATCATGTTCAGTGAAACCCGTTATTCTGATTCTTTCTACTAATAAAATTTCTGTTATGTTGTCCATTATAGTTGAGATAAACCCTAATCTTTTTGGAAACCTTATGTTTTATTGAGGAAATCAGAAGTAAAACATTTGAAAGCCCACATCTTTCTAAGTAATCAAAAACCTGAAAAACTGTGGTTATTTGTTTCACAACATCATGTGAGTCTGTTTATAACTGAGATACAAATAATTTTCATTTCCACACTACATCAAATTTTGTACTTAATGAGACTTCTAGATGTAAGAACCCCTCAACTACAGGTCAGTGGCCATAACCAGTATTTTTTTCTGCAAGAAAAGTTAAGATCCTTCTCAAATCTCATAATGTTTTTAAAGCAAACTGCTAAGGTGTTATCAGGTGTGCTAAGAAAAGCTACACAGAATATCAATATGTAACACCAGGGTGAATCCTCTTTCTTTTGAAATCCTCCACAAAGTCTTATAGGTGCATACTCTGCTCATGACTCATTGTTAAGAGTCTAAACCACAGGAAGGCTTCCTAGCATCAAATGAGACTGTATTTCAGATTTGAACAAAGGAAAATGGCTGCTTTGGATTGCACACACCTGATTCTGCAGCAAAATACCTGGGCCTACTCCCTATATATTACCTATTTAATTACTTTTATTATTGATAGTATTGCGTGTGCTAAGAGATCTTGCTGAGTTCACATGTTACCCTGGTAACAAAAATGAGCGATCACATCTTTCTGCATCTGACAAAGTTGAGTTTGTTGCTCAGCCTCGGAACACGCCTCTCTTGTTCCTACCTGTGGCACAAACAGTGGTTATATGTGTGAATGAGGTAAAGGCGATCAGCATCAAACCTGAAAGATTATGTCCCTAAATGCCACCATCATGCAGTAGCTGGGGAATTTGTAAACATTTAATCAGTTCTGAAATTAACAGAAAAAACAGGCAGAAATTGCACAATGACTCCCGGGTCTGCAGAGCCTGGCTGCTCGGCAGGGTGGCACGGAGCACCCAGCCTGCCTGCTCCGAGACCCAGTTCTGGCACACAGCAGCCAGCTCCTCCCAGCCCAGCTCTGGTGCTCGCCTGTGTGGTGGAGTTGTCTGCAGCCACACAGGCACAGCTCAGTAAAATCAATGGATGCATTTCCACGCGGCTCAGTAGGTTTCGAGTTGCGTTTGCTTTGTGCACCATAAATGACACTGTGTGGTGTGGGTCTGTCAGTGCACGTTTCACCGGGGCACGAGGATGTGGTAGAAAGAGGTCGGTATCATGGAATTATACAAGAATGTAGTTGCTGTACATAAAATAGAGTCCTAAGTTCACCCTGCAGAGGAGACACTGATCTCTTAGTGGATTCCCCTATTCTTCACACAGATTTAATGGCAGAATTCAGTTCCTAGTTACAGACAGATTGCTGAAAAGGGAATTGCTACTCAAAGCCAAATTCTGACCTCACTTGCCGGATTGTAAATGCAGAGTGAACTCTCTGGTGAAGTCACCTGTGTTTGGAACAGCATAAACGAGAGAGAATGAGGAACTATATTATAAAAATTCAACACTTGGGGTTCTTAGTGAGATAATGCATCAGGCCATTAAAACATGAGTGGATACATCCGTATTTTATCCTAAGAAAAGTCTACTTTTGATCTACTTTAAGATTATTTGTGGTGTTATGTCTTCATTGTAGATTCTAGCATTGATGATAATAGCATTAACACTGCAGCCCCTTCTGATGTGGTGTCAGTTACGCTCTTCACTTTCATGGAGCAACACTTTGAAATTTCAAAATACTTGAAGATACTGTAACAGCCAGTGCTGCCAATACAGCATGGAACTGCTACTTCACAATTCAAGTAGTCAGCTATTGACTCGTGGCAATCTATATCTGCATTAAAATGGTGAGTTTTGGATTAATGTGGAGCTGAAAGCCCAACTGAGGCTCTTTGCTGCCAGCCTGTCTCTGTAATTGCAGCATGGATTTCACCAACCACAAAGGGCAAAATGAATGTGATCATCCCCAGCAGTCGATAGCACATTGATTTTTTTCACTCTACGATTCACACAAATATTGAAGCTCATTTTTTAAGCAAGGAGGATTATTAATCTACATTTCTTTAAAAATAAGTCCATTTTGAAGCATGGTACCTTGCAGGGCTTATTTAATGTGCAATATGCAAATCAGATAAGCAAAACATTCTTTTATTTCTTTCTAATCAAAAAGTGGCATTCTCAGCAGGCTGTGAAACCTCATCCTCACCATTGTGCTGTCATGTGTCGTATCGTTTGGTTAAGAGATTAAAGAAGGAAATGTTGGCGGGGCTCATTCTGGTCAATGGTTGGCGTTTTCTTAGTTTGGTTTCATTTTCACTAACCCCGAGGTTGTAAACAGACTGTGTACAACATCACCTGTGGTTCCTAAGATGAAACAATGATTCAAGGCCATTTCTTCCCTAAATGGATGCAGTTAATCTGTGGTATAACAAATACACTTTAAGTCAGGGAGAAAAGAATGTTCCTGACAAGCAGCAGTAGTGTTTCTGAGAACTGCAACGTTTCTCTTCTCCATTGGCATCACCTCTTTCTGGAATTATGTCTTCAACTGTGTGACTGTGAGAAAGCTTCAGTACTGAGGACTAGATTTACTTCTCTACCCTCTGTGTGTACGCAAATGGACAGTGGTTATTAAAACGTTCCAGCTGTGAAATGGGCTGCTGACCTGCATGAATAGCAACATATATTCAGTCAGTCCTTGATGAGCTGCAGTCCCTTGCATGTGAATGTAACATGAGCCATGTACTGGCTGTAGATTGACTTGTTTTACTGTAGACTTTCCTGGTTCCGATTTTACCTTCCTAATTCTGCAGGTCAGAATGCAGTAACTTTCTTTCTGCATTTCCACATCACTTGAGTCAGCTGCTGGGCCAACTCTGTGCTGGATTTGGTCTATTTGTTGAAACTTTTCTCAAGGGAAGGGGAACTCATGATAAGAGACATTCCAGGAGTGGCTTTAATGAAAAAGTAGCAAACGAGCACAAATTAGATTACCTTTATAAATGTCTAAGGTCAATCAGGGCTCTCCTGTTCCTTCCTTCATCCCAAGGCCATATTAATGAATGCAAAACTCCTCTTTGCCGAGGGGCAGCCTTGAATATCAAGTCTTCCTTTGGATGGATTTAATTCAAACCCCTGGTAAACCTTGAAATAAATGTAGGGTGGTAAAATACAATGAAAAACAAAAAAAAAAAAAGTAGAGAGAGACATACTGTTTACCATTTGCTTTGGTCCTTTCAGAGGCACTGAATCACAGACTCCCAGAAACAAGCCCTTATTCAAGGCAGGATTTCTTATTTCCCTCCATGCTCCCAGCTAAGTTGATGTAGAACCTTTCATGAGTCAGAAATGCTCTTTTACTAAATGTGACTGAATAAGATGCATTTGAAGCTGATCAGGCTCCTCAACGTCATAAACTCTGCTTCTGGTTGTAACTGTTTGTCCCAGTAAATCCTCAAAGTAGAGCAGTTGCTGTGTGTCATTAGCTGTGTGTTTGCTTTCCTCAGGGTGTTTAGCTACTTTCTCTGCAGCTTTTATTGCACTTAGCAGTACAATAACATCTCAAAATGCCCTACCTTCAATTCCAGAGAGCAGTCAAATGATCAAACATTAGTCACACAAAAAGATAATTCCCTGAAATAAAATACCTTTCGTACTATGTATGATCCTAAGAAGCTCACACTTCAATTTCCTTTCCTTCCCTAAATGTAAGAATAGCCTCAAATATGAAACATTTAAAAGGCATGCACTGTGCTTGCTGCTTTTAGTGTGCAGAATAACAGGACTCCAGTCCTCAGCTCAAAGCCTTGTAACAAACCCTGCTGCTGCAAGTGCAGTTCCAGACCGAGTAGGTGGTGACTGGTTGAGTTGTTCTGAGAATCTTCTGTTCTTTCTTTCATGATAGTCACCTGCCACAGAGGATGAATTGTGATGAAAGATAGCAAGCCATGCAGAGCCTTCCGGGTATGATAAATAATGTAGCATAGCAGGTGTATATAAAACAATCTCTTAACTGATTATATTCTGCGGTGACTACTTGATTACACTGGGAAATCCCTTGGCTGGGCTTTATCCACTATTCTGGACATTCGGAAGTAGAAGGAAATTTTCCAGAGATACTCAAGCAGAGGTATTGTGGCCTTCCCCAAAGGCTCTCTTCTATCTACTATTTATGCCCTTTTATCTCCAGCTGTTTTTTATCTGACTTCCTGCTGTCCTGCACACATTCTCCTGCTTCCACTCTAAGTGGGGATTTCAGGTGACACGAAATCACCTCAGAGGACTGACTCTGACTGACCAACAGAAAAAATGGCCTAAGGGCATAATTTGGGAAGGTGTGGAATTAAAATAATGTGTCTGCAACATTACAAAACAGCTCACATACAGTTTTTTGTCTATTCACAAAATGAATAGCAGAGTTCCTCAGCATGCAGGAGCCCTTGTGCGGGCAGAGTCCTTCTGAACAGTGGGGTCAGCTTTTGCAATGTCTGTCTGTGATACTGATGACAAGGTTGAGAATAACTTCATGTGTTTCCAGAACCATTTCTGCTGCATGGCTGTGTAACTTCTGATCAGTGACCTTCGCTTTTGCCCTTTTATCAGTTCTTTGATGATGGACAGACTTATCACAGGGAAAGAGAGATATCTTTAACGGGAAACGTTATTCTTACTTCCAGCAGATTTTACCTATAAGATAATGGACATAATACACTTTTAAAATAGTAAGTTCTCACAAAGGAGGATCATGCCCACTGGCTAGTAAAGAGCACTTGCCTATGTTTTCAGGAATGTTTTAGTCCCTTGACTAATGAGCTAGTAGTTGTAAAAGAGATACAAATGCATTATATTAGAATGTACTTTCCAAACGTAATTCAAACTGAAATAACTTTATCTGTTTGCTTTTCTGTTGTTTCAGGGTATTTGCAGTCACTGTCATGCTGAGTTTGTTTTTGCCTTCTGGTTTTGTTTCCATCTGAGTCTCTGCATACTTGAATGTAATAGTAAAGCTTTTAAGAAAGACAGGATGGTCTTGGGGTTAGGGCACAGTAATAGGATTCTGGAGACCTCAGGTCTCAGTGTGATGCTGCCACAGCCTTCTTCTGTGATCTTAGGCAGATTACTTAGTCTTTGACTGATTCTCCTCCTCTGTAAAAGGCACATTAGGATATTAAGCTCTTGGAGAGTCGTGTATCAAAAATATATATTAAAAAAAAGTACAAAGAAATGGATTTTGTAAGGGCAAAAAATTAACACCCCACTGTCCTGACATCATGAGGAGAAGGCTGTTGAATTCTTTTCCAGAGCAGTGCTGCATCATAAGCTCTCAATTAAAACTGTAATGGGAGCAAACAATACCTGCATTTTGCAGCGCTGGATGGCTAATGAGCTGTGCAGATAAAACAGCCCAAGAACAGTTACGGAAGTGTGCTCTGTGCAGTTTAGCTCATTTGCTCTTAGACATATCTGCTCTGTTTTAACTAAGCTCTGAGAAGGCTGTCATCAGTTACCATACCGAGATTACTGGTGTGCAGCTTAATATGAGCTTATATAAAATATAAGCTTAATATGAACAAGATCCAAAGACTTTTGCATACAGAGCATCATGGAAAGCACCTCCCCATTTCTTTGCAAGTGAATAAATATGTTTTCTTCATGGTTAGAGAATCTTCTTTACTTAGTTATTGATTAGCTGAGTCAAGCAACTTGTTAACCTTACCTAATGCATTTTCACCCTTCATTTGCTGCAGCCATAGTTTAAAATTTGTACTTAAATGAAAAGACTCTTCCTTTCTCCACCAGTGACCCCATAGTGTGCAGCTCTGGGTGGCCTTGACCCCTGTTCGCCAGCTCTCTTTAAAACCACCTTTATTTCTATGGGGACAGGAGTGTCAGAAGAGGGGATGGATTCTCCCTCAGTCCCTTTTCTAAAAGAGCAGAGAAGTCAGGACTCATCACTTTGACACTGTCTATAGCCAGAATTATGGTCCCAGCTTTTACCATTGCTGAATGCTCCTGTGTACCCCTCCACGGGGCCGAGATTTCCCCCCAGCCCACAAAGAGAGATGTGAGGCCTGACCTCAACCCACTGCAAGATGGGCATCTGATTGATGCCATCGTTTGACAGGCCCAGAAGCAGCAGGGGACACACCCTTGGTTATTGAGGAGGCTGTGTGGGGAGGCAGAGGGAGCTGCACTGCTGACTTGCTACTCCACATAAAGGACAGGCTAAGTTGAGTAAGGCTTGAGAGGAATGTAAAAGGTATCCAGATAGCAACATAGAAGGTGTCATTCCTAAAGTGTGCAGGAATAAAAGACAAATGGTAATAGGTCATTCTGGAATCAGAATCATAATGACAGAAAGAGAGCTGGGAGTGAAAGAAAGGGCAGGTAAATGTCAACAGTTAGGGAGCAGAGATCATGAACTCTCTCAGATGGAAGAAAGTGCTCAGAATATTCAGCTAAAGCAAGTTTGATTGTAAAATAAACTTCATATCTTCAGTCTGACTGCCTGAATAGCAATGTTTGCCAAGGTATTGTGACAGATAGATGAAGGAAAGGGAAAACCCATCAGAGATGAGGGATCCAGCCAACCCGTGGAGTGATACACAGACACGGGTACTCCTCTAAGATGCTGATGGCAGAATTGTTGTGTCTCCTGAAAGGGAGGCAGTGATCCTTCTCACACCAAAATGCACGCTAGCAGAAAGGGAAAGAATGTAAAGTAAGAGGGAAAAGTAAACAGGTACGGAAAATGAAATGTAAAGCACATGGATGGAAAGAAGGGATTGTCCTTCCCCTGTGGTGAACCAACTTCCCTGCTTTGGGAGTTTATAGAGATGAACAGATGTCAATCAGCTACGAACACGGGTGCTGTGCAATACTGATGAAGGACATTTGCCCACAGGAAGCTGGTACTCATCCAGTGTTAACATTCTCTGCTTTTTTCTTAATAAGTATCCTTGAAGATGACCAAGATGTTTCAGGACTGACATCAGGATGTGGAACTTCACGGGTTGGCACTAACCTAGATCACCAAAGTGTAGAAGTCAACTGCTTCCATGACAGTTTGTTGGCTTATATGAAATAAATAGTGTCTGAAGGCAGTTTCTCATGCACATAAATCACGGTATTTTTTGCACTGGTTGTTGAAGGTGTTGGCATTAGACTACTGGAGAGTGCTGATATACTGAGTGAGCCAAGCTGGTGCCCTCAGAAAAGTTTTGCACCTTCTGAAAACTGAGGCACTTTAAAGTCGCTGTGAACAGCCCACACTGACATATAATCTTTTTTTTTTTTTCTGTGAATAAAGAAGACTGTTCCAGAGATTCTTAATAGAATACATTTGAAGTACATTAATTTAAAAAAAAAATTTAAAATCCATAATGTTCACAGCAAATGTGCAGTATTTGACAGATAACAAATCACATTACCTCAGCTCTGAGGCTGTCCATCAGACACATTTGATATGGAAGTGGTTGGTTTGAATTGGCTTGAGAAATTAGAGGGCACAAACTTCATAGCAAATGATGGGGTAGCGTTATTTGCTCTGTTCCTGTTTGTCAGCTGTCGTTGAACAGTCCTGTTTTGACAAGTGTGCCAGTTATTTTAGTCTTCAAATTGATCTTTTTGACTAAACATTGAGTATTCATTGTTTTGTAACTTATTAACAGTGTCTATTTGGTCAGCTCTGACATAGAACACCCTTCTTGATCTCTAATCAGATATCTGAAAATATTCAGCAGAAGGGTGGGGTGGGAGGGTGAGGGGTGTTCAAGATGGGTGTACACATACTCGAAACAAGTGCATCCATGTGATTATCAAAAATTATTTCCCTTAACACAAAAAGAAAATATCCCATAAGCAATTCAGATGATCACACAAGACAAAATGCATGTTCCAGCCAAAATTAACATCTTTCTTAATTTGAGCAATTGTTCAAATTTTCAACTCTTTTTTTGTAGTAATTGCCCAGCTCCATCCAGAACCGGGCAAATTACAATAATAAAAAAAATAACCACTGCCCCAGCTGGAGAGATGATCAAGTGCTTCTCACCTTCCTGACAAACTATTTGTCACTAGTTTTCCTCTCCCTCGGTGACATTGCCGTGTCATGGGTGTAATTTTTTAGCATTTCAAATCCTGTTGTTGATCTTCATGCAGAGATTATAGATCTCTGCAGTACTTCTCCTTCATCATTTGTAATTTACATTTTTCCCTGCAGTCTAAATACTGTAATAGTCCCTCTCTCGGCTTTTGTCCTACTGTTACTTTATACTGTTCCTTTGGGACTTGCTGGTGAAATTAGTATGATTTGATTCAGATTTTTAATTACTATAAAAGCTGTGTGGCGTGGATGAGTCTCTACTAAATGTAAAGTTCAAACATTTGGGCACGCACCCGATCAGAACTCTGTTGCTGTATGACATCTGAGATGAATTCTTTTGTGGCTGTGACCAGGATAGAGAATGGTCTTGCCCTCTGCACCCCTGTGTCCTGGGGAGGCAGCGAGGTGGTGCTCAGGGAGGTGCAGGTGCTGCAGGGAGCAGGCGCGTGTGGAGGAGCACGGCCTTTACCAGCTGCCCTGGAACTCCTGCCACAGCCTTAGTCTGAGCTGACTCGCAGCTCCAAAATCTGCATTTGAAAGTGTGCCTTTCCAAATAGGTCGTTTTCAATGCAGAGTAGCTTTGGAATACTTTTGAATCGGTTTTGCATCTTTTTAATCTTATATTGCTAATCCCTAAGTAATAAAAAGAATTGCTCTGGTTGGATGCTTTTCTCTGCAGCTGTATAGTATTTCTGAGGCTTCCTTCTGCCCAGAGAGGGCTTCAGGGTTAATTTATATCCATTTAGCTAACTGGTGCAATTTTAGTCCTTGTTCTCTTTTATGTCAGACTAAGACTGATTATGCAAATTTAGTTCATGCTTGTAAATTCATCAACCCAAATTAAACCAATGTATGAACACTCTCATGCAAAAGTTGCTCCAATTTAATTAAATCAGTATCAAACAACACTTTCCGTGTCTTTGTGTATAGGCCAGGCCTTAAAGGCTTTAGGTCACCTAAGAAAAAGTGAACAAATCACCTGCTGAAGCCTTAAGTTCTTTGGGAGAAGCTGCCTCTTTTGCAAAGTGAATTTTACAGTACCAAGCACAGCAGGAGGCTCTTCACACAGTACCTCACTGCAAATCCTATAGAGCAATGTAAACATTCATTTTATAAGTACATAGAAGCTGTGCTGATTATTATGGCAGTTACATAGTATCCTAATTAGGTTTCTTGGTTTAGGGGGGCTTGTCTTTGCTGTAAAGAAAATCAGATTCAGACAGTGGAACTGATTTCTAAAATCGTCTACAAATAAATTCATCTCTGGGCTAGAAGCCAAACTGAGCCTCCAGATGCATGTGAATGCAGCTCCCATTTTCCTAAGAAATGTCTGTGTTCATCGAAGAATGGAATTTTTCTGTTCCAGAAGCCTGGCAGAAGTTTGAAGAGCAACGAGGAAAAGAGTATTTATAAAAGCAGGCATCATTTCAAAGAAGAGTGCTCACACTGCTGAGATTTCGAAAGTTGATCCTGAATACTTATCAGCAGGTGAAGCGCAGAGTGCTTAACTTCTCACCATCAAAGAAGAGTTCTAGCAGAATTTCATAGTGAATTAGGGAGAGAGATAAAGCAGCTTAGGGGATCACACTGTTTTCCTTGTTCTAATGAACTTCTTTGTTGATGATGAGAAGTTACTTCTTCCGCATTCCTTCCTGTTGTCACAGATCAAGCAGTGCTGGCACAAGGTTTCATCCAAACAGAATAATTGGTACAATTCTTTTTTGGTGTTTTATTGTTTTATTATTTAATGCATCCTTCTTTCTCCTCTCCCCTTTTGTTGAAGACAGAGAACTGGTGGACTTCAGCCCTAAGGAGGTTAGAAATCAGAAAGCTCACAAAAAAGATTCCCCATATGAATTCAGTTTAAGAATCTCACATTCTTTCAACACAGCTCATTATTTATTTAGGACACTCCTTTCTTCTCAGTGTTAACAGTACTGAAAGTTAGAAGGTACTTGCAACCTCCACCCACTCTGTTGGTGGAAGAAGACAACTTTCACTTGGAATAAAACAAGTTGCATACAGTATTCAATGTCCCATAAGTAGCACTTCTTCCCAATACTTGACCTTGGCTGCAAAACTAAATCCCCACTGATTGTGAACACAAATCAAAATGCTTTTTAGTGTACTGCTCACCGTGTTTATTGGTTTTGTCTTTTTTAAAAAAAAACATAATATTCTTCCAAAATTAACAACAGCTGAAAAATAAACCAAGAAAGGCTTAAGCAAACAACTGTTTCTTAAGTAGGGAGTGCCCTGGGAGCCCTGGAATGAGGACAGAACTCATATTGCAAATTATCCTTTGATATATTGCTAGATATGGCAAGATGCCGTACATTAATTCCATTTTAATTAATGCAGTTTTATTGTGTGACATCTACTGAAATATATAAAATCACTTCATAATAAATTGCCAGGTGATTTATGTTACCATTTAACTCTTCAAAACGTCTATTTGGGTGCCAAACTCCCAGGCTGGATATGTGAAACTCACCATTGCAAGATATTTGCTCTGTTTTCTTCCTTCCCTTGTGAATCCTTCCCTCCTCTATCAGAAATTCAACTTTATTAAATGAGCTGTGAGATTCATGTGATTGTAATACAACGACTTATTCAACAATGTTCCTATTTGGTCTTGATGAAATGTGAATGTTATATTCCTGGCCAGTAGGATTTGAACCCAAGTGCTGCAGGTCATCATTACAGTAACCAGGGGGGAAAAAAAATAAAAACAGTTGAGCTGGCTTTATACATTGCTCCAACTATGTGTCTGGGCTGAGATTTCTGAGAGGGATTTAGGGAAAGGATGTCAAAGAACAGGGTATGAGAAGTGGAAAAAAGCCTCTCTTGGCCTCATCCAAAATTAGAAAGTGCCCCTGAAGCTCCTGAAGGGTCAAGGCACATAGATGGAAACCATCAAACCCAGCTGTGTATTCCTAAGAAGGATGCACAGGCTAAGAACTGGAGAAAAGAGCCACAAAATGTGACAGGCTTGTGAAATAGCTCAAACCTCCCCTGTTCAAGTTATTCTGGGGATTTCCTGACATTCCTGGGGTAGGATTGCTGGGAGAGACAACCTTTGTTGGCATGGTAATTTAGCAGACATATCCTAAGTTTCAAGAGGGAAAAAATTGTCCGTGAAGTCAAAGGGTTCTGCTACCTAGAAGCAATCTAGTAGAAAAGTTCCTAGGCACGTACTGGTTTCACAGCTATGAGAACATAAAATGGTCCAGTTTTCTGTGAATAACCCTGGTTTCTACATCATTTGTAATGAAACTTCCATCCCACGATACTGAATTGCTTCTCCATTGTTTTCTCGTGCTGCCTATATGACAGTTCAATGCTATTGTTTCAACTGATGGAAAATGTTTCGATTGGGACTTGGATTTGAAGGGAAATTGTGTTTTTCCAAGAAGTATTTTCTTGGAGGCAAACATTTCAGATTTTCCTTCAGGATGTCTGGTTGAACAGCTGCTGCAATCATTTGTTTTCAACCTCATTTCAGGTCAAAACTTCCCTTTGAGAACTGGCTTGTCTGGGAATTGTTAATGGAATCCTCTATCTACACAGATGATAGTGCTTAAATGTTATTAACATTTAACAGTTTCTTCCATTGTGTGACATGGCTGCTCTGAGCACAAGTCTCTTCCCAGTATTATCTGCATTTGGGTGAGTTCATCATCATTGTGGGGGGGGGATTTTTGAGAGAGTCAAATATCCTACAGCTCCAAGAACACTGGTGCTGGAATAGGCACGCCAAAGTGATCCCAGCAGGGCCCCAGCATTGCTGCTCCTACGGCTTTCTGATCTGGACCACCCACGGTACTGGGTTTGGGTTTGGGGTAGGGCTAGGTTTAGGGTGAGGGTTAGGATTAGTGTTGTGGTTGAGAGAGTCAAATATTGGTTTGGCCCAGGCTTCCCTAGATTTGACTCCCAACAGCCCCATAGAAACTGAAGTATGTGTGACCTACATGAGGAAGTGATGCAGCGAAATGGGAACACATCTGTGTCTGGTGCTGAGGACGTGACACCCTCACTTCTTGCCTTTCAGGGAATTTTTGTCTGATTAGCTCATTTGGTCCTATGGACTTAATGGCCATCAGTGCCTGAAGCTGGTCGTGCACTTCTCCAGAAACACTTCTGGCTTAGTTCTGTCTGCTGAATGAGGTGAACCAATACATAGTAAGTGGCAAAGATTGGAAATTTGCTTCCAAAATGCACTGTGCTCCCAACCAAAGCCTTAGCATAAATGCAGAGAGAATTGAAGAAAAAAAGAGTATCTCTGGTTTCGCATCAGTAGATTAAATTAGAACTTATGTTATTTTCTTTCAAGCCTCTTTTGCTGCCTGTTAGTGCCCCTGTTAGTTTAGCTTCCTTTCTGCAACTCTAGTCATTATTGTTTTTCCACTGGTCTGATTCCACAGCTGTGAGCCTTTAGAAAACACTAGAAAACAGTATGCCACAGCTGCTTAAAATGACAGGTGCTATTTCTTCATTTTCCATTTTGTCATTGCTACTTTCTTTCAGCAAAGAAATTCCAAACCTACTTTGTTACAATATAGGCAGTATATTTAAAAGAAAAGTTTTAATTTTTCACTTATTACTTTAAGACAGTTAGTGGAAAAGTGCCTTCCCTATATCTATCTGGTGAATGTGTCATTGTCAGCTTTGATTGCAGAGATATTGGGACTCTGACCTTCAATGACATTGCTAGCAAATTTTGACTGACAGCACGCAACACTGCAAACCCCTGCTGCACATGCCCTTTCTCCAAGGAAAAATCTTTTCTTTTTAACAGTGTTCTTATGGTACTGACTGTAGACTATCTTAGATGCTAAAATACAAGGTAAACCCAGCAGTATCTAATTACACTTATCAAATGCGATCTGGAAAGGCATTTGCAGTTCTTGTGTAACCAGTTACACCTTCTGTGAAATATTTTAGTGAGTGCATAAAAGACATCTTCAATCTAAAAATTAATATGTATCAATAATATCTGAGTGTGAGTGCTGATACCGAGTACAGTGACCACTGCTCACATTTACTTGCTCATGCTTTACTGTGTGGAAAGAACATTTTCTTTCACAAAACCATTGTACACGAATATGTGTTGAGTATGTGGCTGAGGCATTCACAGGCTCTGAGGGCTGTCTGTAAGTCAGAATGCACTTGGTGTGGGTAGCTCTGCAAGCAACTTCAAGCAATCAAAAACTCAACAGATTGTGCCTCCCAATCATAGAATCATTTAGGTTGGAAAAGACCTGTCAGATCATCAAGTCCAATCTAATGCCTCCAGAGGAACAGTGTTTAGTTTGCTAACATCTCACTACAGCAGCCGTGCTTGGGAAGGCATAGCTTTCCAAAAGCTACTCCTCGTGCATGGTTTTTGCAGGCTACCTCCTGACCAGCTGGCTGGGAAGCACAGCAGCAGCGTGTGCTCTCAGGGCCATAAGGCTCAGTGGCTGTGGTTTCCATTTAGGGCACTTTCCAGCAGCTTTCTCTGCTCCTCGCAGGTACTCTGAGTACAACGCACGCTTTGCTCACAGGCTCCCTGCTGCACCGTGCCCGGCTACCTGGGACGGGGAGCTGCAGCCTGAGGCCGAGCCACGATGCTAACAGCAGACAAAGCCTGCACTTCTCAGACCTGGAGCAGTATAAACCCTGCCTGAATGCCAGCTCCTCCTCAGTGGCACACCAGACACCCAGGCAACCGCCTCCACTGGCACGCCGCTGGCAGCAGGGCACTCCTGTTTACGTCCTGCCCTGTGTCCTGGGCTGTCCCTGACTGCCAACAGGACACTGACCGGGGCAAAAGTCGGTGGCACTGGGCCCTGTGGAAGCAGCACACATGCTCCTGCACCGGCCTGGGTGGGAAGAGAAGAATTAGGGCCCCTGAGAACTGCCCCCAGTGCAAGTTGCATCCTGCCGTGGCAACAATGAGGACCCCCAGGCACTGTGCAGATGCAGCCTGCAGCCCTCCCTGCTGCCCCCCTTCCAGCCAAAGCATTTCATTAGGGGAGCCCAGTATGACTCTTCTTTTCCAGGTCTCCCTTAATCTCTGTCTCCTCACTTTAAAAATATTCAAAACATTTAACTGTGTATTCAGTTTTATTTTTATTGACCCTGTATGAATAACATCTCTCACCCTTTGACACCCTTGATCAGGTTTTTATTAAAACTTGTGGCTCTTTAATATAATTTTTAATGCATTTAAAATTATTTCTGGAATTTTGTATGGTGTTCCAAATGCTTGAAGAGAGTAAGGAGATTTATAAATAACATTATTTTTAGTACACTGTAAAAGAAACTCTAACATTAATGCTGCAATGATAAGATAAAGCATGTGTGGAATCCCTTTTCCTACACACAGCATGCTTCAAAAAATTGTGCTTATATGCAGTATTACAAATGAGTTAGACTAACCCAGAATACTATTCCCAGTATCAATCAATAGACTATGAACACATTAGTATATTAGCAGTTTATGACAGTATTTAGGATCATACAGTACAATAATGGAATACACTATCTTCTGGGGTACCAGGCAGTCGTATTGTCTGGCCTAGCATGAGTCTCCATGTCCAGCTCCTGTGGTTTCCTAGGCAAAGCAAACAGCTTTTCAAGGAACTGATTGTTTTTGCAGTGGCAGTACTCTGTGCAAAGGTCTCTGATACAGTATGTTTGAACAATCATTGCTGTATCTTATCTACTCTAGGTAACAAAGAGACTCAAATTTAGGGGCACAACTGCTAAACAGAATAGCGTCCATTGTGTCTAGTTACTTGAATTTTTTTAAGTTATTTTCAGAGACAGAAAATGCCCAATAACTCATTCCTTTAGTCTTGGCAGTACTTCCTTTGACAGTGTATGTTCCAGTCCTGCAAAGACTTAATCAGGCTCTTACTGAAATTGCTTCTGTGGTGAGCAACGGAAGAAAGGAAAATGTAAAATTTGTTAATGGGTATGTTTCTGTCATGGAAAGGGGCTTTATTATATGTCACCTGGGGATCCCTGTATGGCTACCTAATGAAGACTTACTGAAAATGGAGAATGATTATGCAATATTGATATGATTCTTCTACTTTAGAAAAAATGCCTTTTCCAGCTGTTTCCTTTGCATGCAAGACAAAAAAAAAAAAAAAAAAAAAAAAAAAAAACCAACCAAAAAAAACCAACAAACCAGCAACACAACCCACCAGAAAACAATCAGTGTGAAAGCAGGCACATAGGAAGGCATGGTGGCAAGTGGCAGAGAAGGAAGTCCAGTCTGTGGTTCCAACTGTCGTGTGATGTGTTGTCCAGAAAAGCCCACAGGGAATGAGACAGAACAATATTCAGGCATCCCTCTGTTCTTGGAAGTCCAAGAGGGGATAGAGAGTAGGAAAAGGCAGTCTGCATATTTGTTTGGAACGTGGAGCAAAGTCACATTCAAGAATACAGCACTGCTGGCAAAAGTAAAACCTAAAATAAAACTGGCACCACAGATTTGGAGCATTTGCTGCCAGAGCTAGAAACCATCCAGAATGCAGGAAGCTGGTTTGTGATGGGAAATTCATTTTGTCTGAGAGAACCCTCCAGGATGTATCCAGCCACAAAGAAGGTGGAAAACTGACATTGCTCACTGCATGAGCATTTACTTGTCATCCACAAGGTCACAGTACTCTTTATTCAAATCCTTCCTGGAAAGCTCCTTTTGCTTCACTGCCTCTGAGAAGGTAATGGCTGGGGAGAGGAAAACACCCCTCCTCACTTCTCCCTGCCCCCAGAACAGGCTGTAGCAAAATAAACTTTCACATGCATTAGCCCTGAGCCTGCACATACTTGCTGCCTGCAGCAAAGGGGAGCTTCCCTTTTTCTTCCCTGTCCCTCATCTAGCAGGCACACTAAAAGCACCTGGCAGACTGAAAGAGGGAGGCTGCTACTGAAGAAATAGCAAAATAAAGATCTTTTGGCCCGTAAAGGTTTTGGCCCAGAAGTCCTAAGGTTTTGCAGAGATTCACTTCAAACAAAGAATGAAACTCTCCGATTAAGAAGGTACTTACAGAAACATTGTCCACAGCTGCTGAGCAATGATATCCACAGGTTGTTGGAGGGGGGACGTGGATGGCCACGGAAAGGGCACTCAGAGCTGTAGAAAGTGCTTCAGGTAGTTGTGGTCAAGTCAATCCTGGACCAAAGGACTGCTGGCCAAAGGATTGTTTCTGCCTTTAAGAACAAGTTTTTGGAAGGGACAACACACCCAGTGACCTCCAAGGACAGATTGGTATTGCAGTGATTTAGACCTTCTTTAGAGTTACCTTATGAATATTTTATATAGCCAATGAATTTGAATTTGTCCAAGAAATCTAGATATCATCAAAATTATATTTGAATCTGTGCACCTATTTGCAGCACTCATTCACCAGGGAGTATTCAGGGAGCCTGCTAAATGTCCTCGCTTAGTGTTTGCAGTTGCAGCATGCCAGAAAACTGTGGTTTAATAGTTTCAGTTAGACATACTTTCTACAAGTACAAGAAAAGCTTTTCTTCAGTGGAAAAGGATTCCCCCACACTTTTCCTTCCCACCTCTGTTTTCTCGTTGGCTCTGCTCACAAGGATTCCCCAGGATCTGGAAGAGCAGGACTCACTGTGACTTAATGATACTGGGTAGGTACAAGAACTTGTCTAATGACATCTTCCAAAAATCATTTTCTAGGACAAGAACTTTTCCCTTTATGTATTTAAATACAAGCTACCTATGTAGCAAGTATTATATGGAAAGCTTTAAAATAGCAAGTTTTTTCAAAAAAGGCTTAACCTGTTCAATGCATCTACAGGAAGAATAGAAAAAAATATAAGTATTTTTCATTATGTGGTACAATTTATTTTTCACAATAAAATCATAATTTCATAGTAGCTTATATTAAATTTGTTCAAAAATAAGTTAGCAGCAATTCTACCAGGACTCCTGAACATTTAGACAAATATTTGTCACAACAACCAATTTTTTTTAGTATGAAAAAGATTTTCAATATTAACATCAGATATATCCAAATATGCTCTATAACAGCACCGTGATAGACACCATTTTTTCTACTTCTTTCTCTATTTGTTTATTACTCAGTATGTATCAGTCTTGTGGACCCTACTGAATGGTTGAAATACATGGCATCACATGTCAGCGTTTTTTCAAAGCTCATAAATGATCAATATATCTTTGAGAGGGAATCTGATTTCTGATACATTTATGTTAATAAGAATGGAAACATAGGCCACTAGAAGTTGAGAGATAAATCAATAGAGAGGTTGGACCTTCAAGAAGTTCGGTATACAATAAAATAGACAGCAAAATATGCTTGCTGCTTGTCTGCAGAGCTTGGAGTGACTACAGCTGACCAACAAGGTAAATCAAATCTGCTGCCAATACATTCTTCTGCTGTCCAGATAAAACAGCGGACTAAGCCGGTGAACTTTCACCCTTCACCCGAGCTCTCTAAGCCAAAGTACAGATTAAAAAAAATCAATAACCCCAATCGATGGGAAAATATTTTTAGTCTCTAACTGAACGATATGTTTTGACAAGGCCAAAGAGGCGCACAAAAGAATGGGAAAAGATAAAAGACAGAAAATTAGGATTTTGTTTTATTGGTTGAGGTAGGATCACTATTCATTCCCCCTTCCTACAAATCCCGTTGACACTGGCTAAAATTATCTCACAGGAAGGAAATAAAATGAAAGGTTATGAATTCATTAAATTGTCTGATTTACAGTGTATCCTTTGTAACATGTTATCTTTGCTGCATTTTGTTGCCATTATTGGACACTTAACATTGAGAAGACACTTTGCAACGTGTTTACATGGAAATGGGCCCTATAAGCATTTTGCAAGGGAAAAAAACCAACAGCTATTAACAACTTATGCCTTTCCCTCATGCTGCTTTCCAGCTCTGACTTCAGTGTACCTAAGATAAACCACAGAATACCAGAAACCCCAAAGCAAAGCACGAAGCCTGTTGTGCATCACTTGCAGAGCACTGAGGAGTTACGAGTCACCATCACAGATGTGAGGCTTTTAAGGACTGACAGAGGAGGGTTTTTGCTCAACAGCTCAGCAGCTGTAAATGCCGTGTTGTGCAGTGCACTAAATGCCTCCTCAGAGTCCCTGCTGGGCAGCAAGGCAGTGCTGTGCCACAGGCTGGCACAGAGTGGGCAACTGGGACTTTTCTCCTTGTTCCCCCTCCCTGCTCCCCTCCCACAGAGCTCAGGATGCAGCCCTGGGTGCCTCACCCCAGTCCTGCTGCTGGCAGTGGTGGGGGTCTGGGGGTACCGGGGCCTGTGGGGCACTGCCAGGTGACCAGTGTGGTTCTACACATGATGCATGAGGAGAATTGCCCATTACTTGCAGTTGATAAGGTTTATGCAGCACTTGGACATTTTTTCCCAAAAGGATGTCAGCAAGCTCTTTTACTCATTAACGTGTTATCTAAGTGGTCTCTGCTGTTCTGTTTACAAAACATGTGAGGGGTGATTAGAGGCGAGCGGAAGGTGATGTTGAAGGGTATACTCCTCTTCAGAGAACAGCATCGGATCTTTTTATGAATGCTGATTTTTGTGTTGTTTTGTCAGTTAGAGTGGTTATTGTTGCCTCTGGCAGAGCCTGCAGTTTGCTGTCAATCCCAGGTCACTGGGAACCTCCAGGCTGCAAGAGCACAATGGCAAACGGCAGACAGGCGTGTGGGTGGAAACAAGGGGACAACAACCAAATCCTCTGTGCAGAAATGGGAGCGGGGATGGGTCTGATCAGCACTGACACAGGCACGCTCTCTGACAACTTGTTTTTCTGGAGCAGTTTCTCATCTCAGAGTATGATGGCCATAGGGCATTTTGGGAGGTGGCAGCAGGGGGCGGGCTCAGGAATACATAGGAATAATATTATTCTAAATACATAGGAATTAAATTATTGCCTTCTAATTCCCTTGTGCTCATCCATCAGTAACTAGTTTTTGTTTTGAATTTACTTTAGGGAAGAACCTTTTTGTTTCATAGTTCCACAGGAATGAGTGCTTGTCTAGGCCCCTTATTCCTAGTGATTTCCTCCTTTTAATCCAGAATAAAATTGCAAGAAAATCAGAAACCAGCATTCTGAAATACTTCTCCCTAACTTATGTGGTAATTATTTTCACATTCAGCAAGTGTTTCATCTTGGTTTTCTCTGACTGACATTTCAGAATGAACTATCCTTGAGCTTTCATGGAGTAGTGTTTGCAATACAAGCTCCCATGATTGAAATGCTGTAGGTAGCTCTTATCATCCTTGAAAGCTTTCAACATATGCAGTGAAGTATGATGACTGTTAGAATTAATTAGAGAAAACAGATGTCAAGCATTTGCCAAGAGCTTTTTAAAGAAAATCCATTGCATACAGGTAGTAGATGGTAGGGTTTGAAATGTTACTAGCAGCTGAGAAGTGGCTAAACATTTTTCTGCTTCATAGAAAGCATACCTAAAATACATCAAAAAGAACACTTTGGTCACCCATAAAATTAAATCAGAATAACACAATGGTGGCCATACTTTTCTTCTTATTAACGTTTCTGTGAGACCCTTACAGATGATGGGCTTGCCTGGATTGTGAGCAGGAGAAGAATTTGACCCCTGGGACGGCTCCTGATACATTCATGGACAAGGTGAGACCTGGGATACGGAGCCCATTTCTCCAGCAGAGGCACTGGGAAATAAATCTTTCAGAAATGACAGGAAGAATTAGGAGGGTGACTTGGCCCTGGCTCACACACCAGCTCCAACAAGAAAGTATCTTTCTTCTGTTCCTATGCAGATTATAACTGTGTTTCCATCAGCAGCACCCAACAGCTCTCTGACAGAACTGAATGCTCTTCTCTCTGCAGCAGCCAATACACCCCGTGGCCTGTTCAATCCTTTCTGCTTAAATGACTTATGTCCGGGCCTTCATAATTCTGTCAAAGAAAATATACAGCCTTCATCTTTGTTATCTTTCATTGTGCCTAAAGAGGTCAGAAGTTCAGAGCAGTTCGTGTAGATAGCCTGGCTGAATGTAAATACGGCCATCAGTTTTGGTGCAAAAAGCCTGCAAGACAAAATTGACAATCTTCTTCCCACAAGTTTTGTGTGTGCAAGCATGAAACTCACCTTCCACTGGCATTTGTACTGTCGTGCAGCATTAATGGAAAGCACGAATATATGAGAATGCAGCTGAAGCCCAGCCACAGAAACAGTGGATGAATGTTTGCAGGAAATTCAATGCTCCTCTCATCCATCACTATTCACATTCCTTTCTTTGCCTGCAGGTAGAGGCACAGAGACTTATTGGATGGGATTCATCTTACCTAACTTTAGACATATTTAGTGTGGATATCTCTATCTCAGCTTGATGTCTAGACTCTTGTGAATGTCAATAGAGAGAAGCAGGCAGTTCTAAGCCCAATTCATCTGACCTGTTTCAGACACCTTCTTCAGGAAGAGATGAAGCTTTCCCTAAAACTGCCCATTTCTCTCTAGTGTCTTAAGGACAATTTAGGCCATTCAGTCAGGTCCAGATCCATTCATTGCATCTACTATTTACCTGTGGTGAATCCCACCCCTCTAGCACATTTGATAGTATTTTTTCCCCAGCTGGATCAGCTTAACAAAACCTTTTTGGCCCCAAATTACCCTATATTCTTCTGGGCTTTTTACCCTCCCAAAAAGTTAAATCAGTTCTATTAAAAGGTTATTTCTTTGGTCTAAACCTGTTCTCCTCACACAGACAGAGGCGATTTTTCAGGTCAGGGTTTCCAAAACAGCCTGTCCAGCATGGAACACTGCCTCTGCTCACACCTGGATGCTCTGTATCTGCCTTGCCCCCATGCTCTGCATGCTCTCACCTACTGCCTTTCCAAGCCAGCTCCAGCTCACCTCTCTGCCTGTCCCTCCTCTGCTGAGGGTTGTGGTGCTTCAGCCCACACACTTCTGCTCAGGCTTTGGAAAATGGCTTTTGCTGTTCCTGCTATTGCTGTATGAGAGCCATTTAATTGCATCTTCTATTCAGCCTGGATAAAGGGTGAGTAGGACATCTATTTGCTTTGACCAGGCTTGTGATTGATGCAACTGTTAATACTTTCCAGCGTAACACAATCTTCCCTCACCTCCCAAGGATGCTCTGTTGGTAACATGTCCCTGTGTAACTTTTTCAAGGACAGACAGAAAGTGATATAAAAGGCAGGAGATGGCAGTGGAAATGCTGGTGAGCCTCTGCCCTGCTGCTGCAGGGTTACCTCCTTCCAGCAGTTGTCCCACCCCTTCCTTTGCTGCTGCCCTTGGCGTCAGCAGAAAAGGTGCTGCCTCCTTGCTCAGCAATCGTTTCTAAAGGGCCACTGGCAAGTTCTCTGTGCAGATCTGCCTGCAGTGTCCTGGGGTCATCTTGGCCCCTGGGAGAAAGCCAGGAGAGACACCTGCTGCCATTAGGCGTATCCTGAGCTGAGCAAAGTTGTCTTCTCCATAGGGCTGTAATGAGCAATCAGCCATCCCTTGTCTTGAGGCAGTGAAGTTGTCAGGGATATCAGGTCCCGCTGCCATACCAGCAAAGTGCATTGCTGATTCTCACTCCAATCAAGCACAAGGCTCAAAGTGAGAAGGGGGAACAGCCCCCTATCACATCTGCAGATGTGCCACATGTCTTTGAAGACAACAATTACACCCAGAAAGCAAACTGCATAGCACGACATAAAAACTACTACACACAGAGCTCCTCAGCAAAACAAGCCCAATTTGTATGACATTCATGGTACCACACAACAGAACTTAAGACATCCTTCAGGTTACTGCAAGTCCCAGAGAAAAAATCCAGCAGCATGTAAGGAGTCAGAAAGGGAAGGAATGGAGAGAGAAAAAGAGTGCGCTGTAACCATCAGGAGAATAACCACAGGGCTGCCAGGGAGGTTCCTGGGGTCAAACCACTTTACTCCCTGTTGTGCACAAATCCACCCCTAGGTCCCCCAACAGAGCAAATTCTCATTTTAGCAGCCTCAGCAGAATTGGCTGCATTCAGAGATTTTCAGCTGAAGACCACTGTAGTTACAGCAGTTCACACGAGCTGCAGGTTTGTTCCCCTCTTGCCACACACAAGTAAGTGCAGTTCATAAAGAGCAGTCAGGCCACAACGACCTGCAGATGTAGGGGTTCTGCAACAAGGTAGGCTGAGCAGGGCAATGATGACATGGGTAGGGATATCCTGCACTGTCAGAATGCTCCTGAGGCAAGACACGGCCAGAGCACTGCAGACAGTGGTTGTAAGATTGCCAAGACACCTTGTTCAAAACATCAGCGGAGGGAAAAGACCTCCCAAAATTTGCACACAGGAATTCAGTGGCCTTACCTTTGGCATGGAAAAAGTCTCCTTACCTCTGCACAGTCAACAAGCACTCCTAACAGTAGGAACATATCTCAAATACCCCAAAGTGTCAATAGCATTCCAGAATCAGCACTAGGTGCTCAGTAGGATTGGATGGTTACGTACCAGCGCAGTCAGTGCTGTGTAGGACAGGGCAGACAGAAGCATGCGTATTCCTTAATGCATGTGCTTATTCTCTTGCTAGTGTTTGACTTCTGACAAGCCCCAGTGCTGGCGGTGCTGTACCTCTGGTATTGCCTGGAGATGCATTACCCTGTAGTTTATTCTCTGAGCACTGTGCTTTTCCCCCACAAACGTGCTGATGTGTGTCAGCTTTTGCTATGGGGCTGTTGCTGCTCTAACAGGACAACAGGAGACCAGGATCAGGCCGTGGAGACTGGTCTGTGACTTATCATCAGAGGCAGGAGGAGTATCTGTCCTCACCTGTCTCCTTCATGGTCCTCAGTACCTCTGTCTTCTGCCACTTTTTCGCACTACCTATTGCCAGTGCCCACAGGTCTGTGCTTTATTACCTGCAGCAGGTGATGCTACTCTCTTGGATCCCTTCTGAGCATTACTATCCACAATGAGATGAGATTGGGAAACACTGAAAAATTTCTTAGTACAAAATATTTCTTTTTAGTAGGAAATAGCTTAAGGAATATTTTGGAAGTTTTTAAAAAATTATTGAAAGAACTGTAGACCTAAGTGGAGTCCTTGAAGGAAAATAGAAAATACAATAGCAGTGAGTGACCCAAGGGAAATGAAGTTTTGAAACTTAGAGAATAATTGTAGAACTATCAATCCTGGGATATAAAAAGATAATTTAGATACTGCAGAGCCTCACAGTGGCTTTCTGCTATTTCTGTCAAAATTTTCTGTCATGTTATTTTCTGTCAAGCCTTACAATATTTCTATAACAACTAACCCATTTGTTTCCTCAAAACTTATCTTTGAAAATTATACACAAGGTCAGAGTCACACAACTGAACTCCATTTATTATCAGAAACAAGAAAATCTGTCTGGGCCACATCACCAGTTGTAGCTGTCCACCTAATAGGATGAAATAGGTTGCAGGGAGTGTAACTGAGCGGTAAAGAGAGGCACTGCAGGTGACAGAACAAGAGTGATAGGAGAAAGATCAGCAAAACTAAAAGGAAGAGAAGATATATCACTGGCAACAAAACCAAATCAAGCTAATGCCTTCTCAAAGCAAGTTGGGTAAAATAGAGTGACTCATTAAATGAGGTGAAGTCACTTGACAAAAGATCTATGTAGCAGATCACTTTATTCATAAAAGGATCTCACTGTCATATTTTGCAACTGGAGTTTATCCCAATACACAAGTATTTTCAAAGTGACAATGGTAAAATTCTGCCTATCCAGTAAATATTTTCATTCCTAAAATATGCTGGTACTGCAGTTTCAAACCTCTATTTTTAGTGCTTTCCCACAATTTTTGTGCTGCATCTTCCAATCTGGGATGAAGAAACATCACCAAAGCAAGTTGTAACATTTGCTAGAGTTTGTCACAAAATGGAGCTTAGCTCTGAACCCTGAGTTGTCAGACAGTCCCAATGAAGTGGACACAAATCATGGTGTTGAAACACCTGGATTTTCTGCAGGACATAAATTCTGCCTTTTGCTGAACTCTGATACACCTCCCACAGGTGCATTGGCTCATACTGATGGCTGGATCTCACACATAGAAAACCTAAAAAAAGTTGGTGCCTTGTGAAACACCAATGGTGAAAACATGGTGAAGGATGTGCTTCAGGGCTCATTTAAGTGATGTGATGCCCTGTGAATCTCATCTCAGTAGAGGGCCTGTCTTCAGAAGGGGTGTAATCGATAAATCATGTGCCAATCGTGTTTATTGAATATGTCAACTTGCACTCTGCTCTGGAGTGCCTGGGCCAGCGCTGAGGGCTGGGGGTGTCTTTGCTGCGCCTCTCACATTTGTGATGCTCAGTTGGGGTTTGCTGTTTGACAGCTCAGAGAACCACAGCTCCATCACTTCCTTCCAGGGGAAGAGGGGAACTGGAAGGAAGGAGACAGAGGGAAATCCCACACGTGGGAGGCAGGGGTCTCTGAAACACTGAAGCAGGGTGCAGTGTGCTGCTTGACAGGGACAAACAAGTCATGCCCTAGTGCCCAAGGAAAAAGGAGAGGCTCTTGGTCTGGGCTCTCCTGGAGCTGTTGGCTGAGTCTGTTCAGTAGTCTGAAACTCTGAACCTGTTACTGACAGGGTGGTGCTGGTACTCTTGGTTGGCACCTGGCAAGTACGCAGTGAGAGCAGGAGATCCAGGCATCTTAGAACCTATCCAGAAACAAGAACTGTGCTGTTGGGAGATTCCTTCACCTTCTACTGAAGTATGTTAATGAAGACCTGATACAAGGTACACTGAAGTCCAGGGCAGACATAATGCTGCATTAAGAGTGCTTTGGCTTGAGTTTTAACATCCTGCTCACTATTTCACGTTCCCTTTCCACATTAAACAAACACCAATAGCAGCCTATATTGCCTGGAACAGCCTGCTGCCCACCCCAGCTCCCACTTCAGGGCTGCTCCCTGCCTGCTGCAGGTGCAGCCCATTTCTCCAAGCCCTCTGAAAGATTCACCCCATCTCCATGCACAGTTTGAAACAGCAGCAGACCAACCAGTAAACCAGCAAGGCTTAGAAATAGCTTTCTGTAAATCTAAGAGGCCAGAGAGACTTTTTTTTTGTTGTTTAAAAAGAGAGAAATCAAGTCAAATAAGCCTGAGAGACTTACCTCACATTTAGACCTGGACTATGGTCTGTGCTGTTTTTCCTCTCCATTCTCCTGCACACATATGGTGGCGACGGGAGGGAGAAGGGGAGGAGGGTGGGGAAATAAGAACTGTAAGAAGTGTAATTGATGGCAAAAGAGGACCAAATGTGTGCACCAGATCCAGGCACTCCCCAAAATGTAATCCTTGTTTGTCTATATGATGGGAATAATAGCCTTCCTCACAGGGGTACTGGGAAGATCAATAAATAGTTAATGCTGGTCTAGGGAAATGCACAATGCCTGCAGTGTAAATCAGAAGTAACCCACTGAAACACATGTTACATATGGATAGACCCAATGTAAAACTGGGCAGATGCAGTTTCTTAAAAGAACAGTTCTAGTTATCCTGTAAACATTTTCTCCTGTGTGTGGGGCAGAGAGTGGACTTGAGACAAGATTCTGTGCTGCTGTAAATTGGCATCATTTCGTTGACACCACTGGAAATATACCAGTTTAAATAAGAGCAGGCTCCAGCCACTGATGCCTGCTGGCCACATAGCCTTTCACCATGCCTGTAGCCTTCCCTTTCCACCCTTGCCTAATTCAGCCTTGAAAACTCTACACTTTAGAGTCCCCAGTAGCTCATCAGTGCTGTATTTCCAACAAATCAGAATAGGCAACACAAGTGTGGGGGTTAGTTTTTAAATGTTCATATATTATTTAACTCCCATGCCCGAAAGGTCCCTTACTATGTATTGCATAGTTATCCTGGAGAAAATACCAGCTCCCTCCCCAAAAACCAGCTTCTTCAAAGGAAAGCACTCACAGCTTCAGTGCAGACACCTCTCACCATCTCTCAGAAATACATCCATGAGGCTTTATACCAGCTCACAATATTAGAGAATAATACAGCAATTTCTGTGACGCAATAAATTCTGGTCAAGAAAACAAGTGCTAATGGATGGTAACTAAACTGGAGCAACTATGAAGGGTGTTCTGTGGAGACAAGGTGTGGAGGAAGCATTTCACTTGAGGCCTCAGCAGTGCTAAGTCCTCCCATCCTCTGGGTACCCAGAGAGGCAGGTTAGGGCCCAGAAAAGGCATTTTTCCCACAAAGCAGTCCAGTCTCTAAGGAGATAAAGGAGTAAAAATTCCTGTGAATCCAAGCTAAGGACTGTTGTAAAAGTAGGATAACGAGAATATAAACAAATATGAGTTTATTGGTCTAAGCAGAGCTGGTGAGAGTTCAGCCCCTGTGCCCGGCTCAGCCCCTGCAGCCCCCACAGCCTGGAAACATGATTAGCCCCCACAGATCTTCTGAGGGCAGAGAGGAGTGGTTTCCAATCAGCTTCTCCTCCTCCCCTTTTGTCTGAGTGGGAATTTGCCTGTATGTATTCCCCCAGGGAGTGGCAAAGGGGAGGTTTGCACACATGAGTGCAGAAATCTGGATTTAAGATGTTGTGATCTCCTGAAAGGAGAGCAAGGCTGCATGTTTTGCTTGCCAGCTCTGTAGGCTGCTGTTTGATTTTGTCTCTCCTGCTCAGGTGTGTGCAATCTGAGGGGAGGATGAGAAGTAGGTATCAAATAACCTAAAGGTGTTTTCCACGAAAGTTGCCTGTAGTCAAACCTCTTGTCAGTCTTTTGCATGAAAAAGTGAGATTGTATTTATGGACATCAGTTCCATACCTGCAATGTCCTTTTTCCCTGACATGCCATCGTGTTTGCTGTCTGAGCAGCCTCAGGTGAGAAAAGGATGAGGAGGATGAAGAAGAGTGAGAGGGTGAACCCAAACTCACCTAAAGTATGGGCCAAGGGGCTCAACCAGGGCAGCACTGCCCAGTGGGGCTGGCCCTGGAGCCAGGGTGAGGCAGCCCATGGGACATCACTGCCCAGCTGAGGAAGAGTGAGGCCACCAGAAGCAAAAGTTTGCCACTATCACAGCTGAAACAGAACTTCAAGGCACCACCTTGAAGACTGGGGAGAAAGAGCAGCCCCTGGCTCACTCAGTGCTCGCCTCTCCATGGACAAGGACAAGCCAGATTGCTCTTTGTGACGTGGACATCTGCCCGCTGCGAGCTGTCTGCAGCGGTACTAATTTCATGTAGGGCTCTGATCCACCATCAGCCAGGAATAACTTTCAATCACTGGTGACCTGGGCTGCATTTGGACTGGCAACCAGGAGGTGGAAAGCACACTACGCCCCTTCCCTCATTCAAATCTTTGGAGCCATCCTGTCCCCCGTGGGCTTTGAAGTTCATAAAACATGTGTCTATTAAAGCACGCAGCGGTCTGCACTCAGGCAGATGCATGCGCAGTTGGGACGTGTGCCCTTCCCTTGACTGACTCAGAAAAGAAAAATTTCTCTCACCCAGTAGAAATCAAGGATTTGCAATTACAAGTGGCGTTTACATGCACATCAAACACCTCTTAATGATAGGGAAAAGATCTGAAAGGAAGCAGCAGAGGTTTTTAGCTGAGATGAACCAGCCGAATAGGCAGGGATCTGCTGGCTTTCCTGCAGGAAAAGGAGACAGGAGGCAGAAAGAGTGAGCAGAGGTGTGCATGCCGGGTAGGGAGAGGAAGAAAAGCCTGGCACATTCGCCAGTAGCAAATTGGGCTCCCGCATGGTCTAATTCCTGCTTCACCACAGACTGCTAACACAGCTTGGATAAAAAGGGAAAAAGGGAGAAAAAAATCTATTCAGGAGGCTGCAAGAGCACATAGAGTCTGTTCTGAGCTCCTTCCACAGGCAGACAGAAATCAATAAATCAATAGGAAATGTTCGCTGGCTGTAAAATGGGTAGAGAAGCCAGTGTCAAGCTGCTCTAAGATGGATGGACAGTAGGTTTGCAGTTTGCAGAAGGGCTAGAGGTGACTATCACCTTGAGATGGGATCAGCGGCCAGCAGTCCAGCAAGGCTTTGAACCTTGAGTTTATGATTAAGGACTGGGGCACAGATTGAAATACTCCTGAGTCCCCTGCACAGCCCTCCCTGGGCTTGGCTGCCTTTCCTCCTCAGCGGCACCGGGGCCGGGCAGCCGGGGCCGAGCAGCTGCTGGCGCTGGCCCTGCTGTGCCACTTCATTGAAGTCAAGGCTACAGAAGACTGAATAAAAATTGACTAGATGCCTGGTGGTAGTGAGGATTGATTGAAGACGGGCAGGGGTTTTCTACCCCACAGTTGGATTTTTTCCCTTTCTATGAAGGATTTGACATAATGTGGGCAGAGATACTTATTCAGAGCATCGCACCTTCATTCTCTCCTTTATGAGAGAAGCACAGGGACACAAAGCAGTGCCAAGATGCTTAGGGAAAGCTGGCATGAGTGGCATCCTTTTCTTTTAAAGGCAAAGTATTTGCATGGGGTGGAACAGATGGACTTGCAGAAGCCTCGCTGTGTGTCTCTGTGTGCCCATTCAGGTTCAGAGGGTGGTTACTCTTCATTTGGTTCTTTTCAAATGCAGAGCTGATCTTCACTGTGCTATGGCTCCTGCAGAGCCAGACAAGCAATCTAGCTTCAGGCTTCCTCCCTTCCACAGCATCCCCTCCAGGACGTACACTTCTTTCAGTCTCCATGAACTGCTGCTTACTCTGTTCTTTGAGGATAGATGGACCCTTTTAACCTCTTGTAACTGAGATTCTGTCTCTCATAGCCCTCAGAAGCTGTAGATTTGGGGTCAGCTTCTTGCTCTCACCAAATAAGGCTCTGTAATGCCATCATTGCTACCCATGTGTCACCATCACCATTGCTTACACACTGCTCTGCTCAAAGGTGGGCCTGGGCCACGCTGGCCACAGCCTGAGGCAAAGCAGCAAGGGCAGCATTGCTGCCCAGAGTTAGTTAGTGCTGTCCAAGATTGCTTCCTTTCATTTACCAGCAGGTTTTCCAGAACAGCATTTAGCATACACAGATGAACACTAAAGACTCACAGTCTCTTTACTTGCATTTGGTAGCAGTGTTGACAACTAAGTATGTATATTGGACTCGAATGCTTTGGTGTTCATAGTCTGGCTTCAGGGAACTGCATCCAAGAAATTTAAATTTATTTTATAAGGTTTTTGTTTTGTTCACTCAGATAAACAGTCTGCTCTCTTACAAGTAGAATTGAGGCAAGAAAATAACAGGAAAATAACAAGAAAATAACAGTCTGTACACAGAGTATAATAGAAGAAAAATTTCTAATCTGGTGAAGTAGCACCTGGTATGTTCTCTAAATAGTCCCCTGAAATCACATTTTTTGTAATGCTAGTCAAGTAATCAAGAATTCCATTTCTTGGACTGTTTTTTGAATCTTTTCATTCATTAAGACCTTCTAAAACCTAGAGTGAAACTCCTATTGCCAAACATGAGGTCTCTGCAAGCCTGAAACTGGGCACTCAGAATGTAAGAAGGAGTCTAGGGAGTGATTTTGGATAGGAAAGTCAGAGAGATACTGTTTGGGGAGTTAGACAGGGCCCTAAATGGGCTTGTTTCACACAGTGGAAACTGGGAATACATTTTGTCTTCTTGCCTATATGGTGATAAACAAGAAGTTCTGGCAAATAACTATCATGACTTTGGACTTATCTGTCATCGTGGCTGCAGTGACCGGTAAAGTTTTCATCACAGAGCCTTGCTTTCGAGGAGGCACTTGGGAGTATCCCAACACCAGGCACAAGAAAGGGAACAGACTGGGAAAAGCCAGGTGCTCTGGCACTACCCCCTGCTACAGGTTACACTTACAGGCAGAGCAGCTGGCTCCACAAATGCTCTGATTTATTCCAGGAGTGTCTGTGGGAAGCTGCATGGTGCCTCACCCAGCAGAGCTTGGCATTTGGGCTCCAAAAGTCAGACCTGGATTCACTAGCTATGGTTCTTAGAGAACCACCAAAGTAAACCCCCCTCATCTTGTTAGTATAAATAATGGTAAAATAAAAGACAATAAAATGCTTACAGTGGTGAAAGGGAAGAAGCTTTGCTCTCCTTTAATTTACTGTTAGTTCCCAGATTCAGGCTGTGTGATTCACTGTGAAATATCCACTTGCTGTAGAAAATTAGAAAATATCTTAAGTCAAGGGGAAAAAATCTGCTTAATATCTTTTGGATGGCCCAGTGCTGCTGTTGTAGCAGAGTGGGTTGCTCAGGTGAACCTCTGAAGAAATCATTTGCAATATATGGACCATAACTGAACCCCACTGAAGTTGGCAGGAACTTTAGCCATGAATGGACTTGACTCAGTGTCTTCAGAATAAAATTCCAGGATTGTTCTTTTTACTATTCATGTATTAGTGTCCAGAACAGATACATTTTATTGAAAATATATTTTATACTTCTGGGCTAGGTACATCAGTGATGAGAAAAGCCAGAATTTTCCACATGAGCACTCTCCCTGTGGTACTGTCAGTGCAATCCACACAGACACTTCAGCACTAATCCCTTTCATCTGCAGCAGCAGCCAATGCATCAGCAATTAGTGATACCTTAGTCAAGCACTGAACTTCAGAGTCCTTCGCTTTACATGAGCTCATTCTGTACTCTGCCACTGAACACTTGCAGAAATACAGATTAGATTGAGAAGCAGGTAAGATTTCATTCAAGAATCTTGTATTTGAGGAACCATGACAGATTTTGTGCCTATTTCTCAGCCCTGATATCAGTTTGGGGCTCTTTTCAAATAAGTGCATTCCTATCCAGACTTTCTGGAAAAAAAATCAGTTGCAGCCAGTTATGAGAACCAACATACAGATTCAGGCCTCTGCAATTAAATATCTTAGCAAAGATATAAATCACTGGGGGAAAAGGCTTTTCTAGGGAAAGTGGCAAGCACTTGAAATTTCAGGTGCAGCTGTTAGGAGACACGAACACCTGCACAGGCAGAATAAAATAAGCAGAGGTTTTAAACAGGGTCTTTCAGATTGCCTGGGTTTAACCTAGTTCTGTTGGTGTGGTAGGAGCTGTTTCTAAGGTAAGGAGGCTTTGGTCTCTCTCAAGCACTGCATGACTGTTTTGGAGATTTTTTGAGTTCATCTGTAGTAGAGTGAAGGACTTCTAATGAAAAATTCATTAAATTAGTTAGGGTTTTTTCTGTTTTCAAATCACTTGGAAATACATGTTGACTTTGATTGATTTGTTTGTGGCTTGAAGTGGTGCTATGCTCTCTGTGCAAACACGGTTTATCCTGTAGCAGGCTTTGCTATGTGTCTTCACTGCATCTGCGGTCCTTGTTTCTAATTATGAGTGGTGAATTTGGAGTGCCAACCCTAGAACATGCTTTCTGGGTGACTTACGAGAGTTTCAGTTCCATAAGTGCTTTTTAAAACAAAATATTTAATTTATATGAAACAAAAAAATCATTTAAATTATTCTTATTAGTAGTTGTGGAGCCTTGTTTTTCTTTGCTGTACTCACTTAGACATGAGTTTCTCAGATTTAGCAGAAATAATTGTAGATTTAGACCCCAATTTTAAAATAAGCCTGTTTAATAGAGTACCACTGGGAATAAATAGTTGCTTATTTTTTGTTTTAGTAAAATGAAAGCTGTCTGGATTACTTTAAATTCCTGTTTACCTTTTGAAGCTTCTGTTTTAAAATGTTACCAATATATTCTGTAAAATTCAGTTTCTGTTGAACAGTTCCATTCTGTTTTCAAAAACAGCATTATTTTCAACACTAGGAATGACTAATAGAACATTTCAGTTGCTAGTTTTGTTTTAATATATAAATAATTCTTAGGAAAGGAAGTAATTTCCTTGCAAAAGTAATGAAAGAGGTTTTGTGTCACTTAGTACAAAGAGGAAACAATACAGCAGGAGCAAATATTTCACATATTGAGTAACAATGAGTTCACAAACAGAAATCTGGTGTATAATAAGAAAATGTGTGTAATTCACTCATCCCACTTAATCTTTCTTTCCTTACCTGCTGCATTTCCACACTGGCTTCATACAAATAACAAATCATCCTATTTCTCTTACCTGGCAGCTCTCCCTTTATTGTTGTTTTTCATGTTTTTATCCTTCCTGTTACTTCACTCATGTGTGGTGCCCGCAAGTCCAGCCAAGGATTTGTTTTGATAGGGTCCCACTCAATGTTTCTCCCTGTGTAACATGAGGAAAACCAAAGTGCATCCCTAAATGTGCAGTGGTGGGGGCATCTCCAGCCCTTTCAGATTCAAGCCAGGACTCACTCAGGCTGAGACAACGCTTTCCTTCTGAGATTGCTCAGCTTCATAAAGGGCGTCGATAATTTCTGTCGCAGCCTCTCCCGTGAGATGGCTCGGTTTGGTACCTGAGCCCTGCCAGCAGCAGGCCCAAGGCGTCTCGGCAGTGCCAGGGCTGGCTCTGTGCTCTGCAGGGGTGGTCCTGCTTCCACAGCCCACGCTGGGGGCAGGGGGGCACTGCAGTGTCGGAGTCGGCCCGATGGCTCGCCGGCCCTCGGGCTGTGCTTGGCCAACGATGGCCCTGGAGCTGGCGCTGCCCTGGCCCCGCGCCAGGCCGTGCGTGTTTGTGGGCAAAAGCAGGAAACTGGCTGAACACTGATGTAATCATAAAGAACGTTATCTTATCAGGGTATATCTTGCTGATAAGGACCTACTTTTGATGTACAAATGGTTCGGCATGCTGGTAACACAAAAGCCAGAAATATGGCAGCCTCCCCACACAGTGGGGGTGCCATGCTTGTGGCTAATAACATTTAATGCTTAGACAAGCAGACAGTGCAGCACCTCTCCCCTCCACGTTTCCCTCCAGCTCCCCTCCCCCAGACCCCTCCTGCCACTTGCTGACGCCATTTGCCTGGGACTGGAGGTGTCTGTGAGCTCTGAAAATTGGATCACAGGGATAGCTTTTTGCTGGCCCTGGTCACGCTGACGGCAAGACTCGATCGATCAATACTCTGTGTGACACTTTCAGAATTCATTGGAAATTATGTCCTTTTCAAATGACACCCACATTTTATTGAGGGCAGCTCCAACAACAAAGCACCAAGTGTGTTTTTGCAAGATATGTTTTGTTAGTAGTAAACTTTGCTTTATTTGTAAGGTTCTCTATATTTGGGATTTCTTCATCCCTCCCTTCAACCTCCCTTTTGAAGAGGGCAGAGATTTAATCTTTAAAGGTAGCTTTGTAGCCTGACATTTAGAGTGTGAGCTGTTCCTAAGCCTGATGTTTATTATGACATATGGCCTCTTCATGTAAAAAACAGTAAGCTTTGGGGGAGAATTTAAAAAGTAGCCTGAAGCTCATAGCACACAGCTAAAAACTGATTCACAATTTTATCCAAAACATTACGACCTCTGGGTAAAACTATTGCTCCTCTATGGATTCCCATGAAACTACTTGGCACTGCTGTCTTGGAGCTGGTTCCTGTGGGTGGGACTGCGCAGGTCATTCAAAGCAACCCTTCGGAGCCATTAATTGCTCATGTTGACAGGCAGCAAAGAAGAATGGTGCTTGCAGCTGGAGGCTTCAGGGATAAGACACAGAGAGAAGGAGAAATGGGAGAATCGCTGGGAATCTGTTTTGAAGGACTGTCAAAAATAAGTAACCTTTCCATTGAATGTCAATATTGAAAAAAAAATCTTTAGTTCTTATATTTTGTGACTCCAAAGTAAATAGTTCTGGTTGCTCAAGAGGTTCAAAAGCTGTGTACCAGGCAGCCTTTGGGGACTGCATAGCAGGGACTTGGAAGATCCAGCCTGGGGTTTAATTTTGCCCATATCAAAACTAAAGCTAGATGTATCATTTGGACTTAGCCTTAAGCTGACCCAAAATGAACAAAAGGTTTAGCCTCGATCAACTTCGTGAGAAAAAAAGGAAAAGCAATTTCCCAAAATAAATCCTGTGTAATTTGGGATTTACAACATTCATCACGGTGCACAGTGTCTTTGAAGTGGTGAGTCTGTGACCAGATTAGCACGTGAGTACCCCTAAAAAGAAGTAGAAAAACTAACAAGCCATCATTTTTTGACTCAAGACATCTGCAGAGAACAAGTAGGGAAGATCATGGCAGAAAAGCAGTAAAGGTGGGAAGAGTCTTTCCAAATATATATTTGTGTTTTCACTGTGTGCACATCAGGCAGGAGAATTCTCTCTGCACCTCATTGCTGTGACACTCTGACGTGTGGGTTTCATCCAACTGGGGTAAAATCTTTCCTGGGCTGTAACTAGGGCACCACTGCCAGTCCTGCACTCACTCTGATACAATGAATTTTATGAAAGTGAAAATAGATGTTGTAAGGTCCAAAAGTTTGTGATAGGGGGAAAGAGAATATCAGAAGTGGACTATGGACTTATTAATCTGTTCAGTTGCCAGGAAACATCAAAACTGTCATAAATTATTAGATAGCAGTTTATAGGGAAGCTTTCAGTTGCTAATCCTGCCCTCATAACAGCACCTAATAGTTTCATTTACTTTGTTTGTAAGGAATGTGACCTGGCAAATTGAGTAACTACTATTCTGATTTATAACATGGGGCTTGAGTGGGACAAACTCAATACAGAGACTAGAGTGACTACTGCCTGATTTTAGAAGTTAATTCTGACAGCTCTGCATGCAGAAGTAACCCAGCTCCTTGGGAAATGTACCATCTGAGCTCTGACTGAGGGACAGCGCACTGAGCTAAAATGTTTGGCCTTTCAGTGCAAGGTATGGAGGACAACGCTTCTGGTTCTGGTCACTGCCAAGGAAATGGAAGCTTGTCCAGGTGAGGATTTACTTGCTCTGGAAAAGCATCTTCAGACTAAACACCAGTATCAAACATTGCAGTCAGGGAGTGTTACAGCTTTCTTTTCAATGCAGTTACAAAAGATGCGAGTTTAGTCCCCATCCCTTAGTTTGATTTAATCCCTTCATTAGCTTTACTTTTAGCTTCAGAAATCTGATTCAGCTCTTCTGTTAGAGACAGCCATCACTTCCTAATATCAGGATAACATCAGGAGTATTGTTCCTAACCTATATCCAATGAAGCAACAGAAAGGAATACATTAGTTTAGTCCAGTTTTCTAAAGCTGAGGTAAGAATGCCACATTTTGTTGCCAGACTGGCTGAGAAAAGAAGGAATTTGGTGCAAGGCTGAGGTACATTGGTACACACCACTAAAATATTACTGGGATCTCTGCTTCTGACCACACTGGGTGAAATGGGTTCAAATACCCATGGCTCTGCAACTCCTGTTGAATTCATCTTCTATTAAAATCAAGAACAGTTTTACTATTAGCTTAAATAGATTCAAGGGAAGGTTTAGCATAATAAAAGAGATTCTGCAGATATTTGCTTTATCATGACAGCTATATGGATTTTATATACTTTTAAATATTTAGGCACTTGTGTGTACTAGAATCCTTAAAATCTCCAAAGACGCTCTCAGTGAAAAATGCCTTAAATCTCCTGATTGTGTCCCCTGTATAACTGACCAAAATATTGTCAGCAGAGTGAAGCTTTTAGCCTTAAAGTCCAAGGAATCTTTTAGTCTTGCTGAGGTTTAATGAGTTGGGATTCTAAGCTGATTCAGCTCTTAAACAGTCTGATCATTAGTGCTGTATCATCTGTCACCTTTGGGTGATAATTAGAAAAAGAAAGTCAATAACAATAGTACATAACACTACTTTACCAAGATTTAAACAAGTTGTAATATTGTTGAACATCTATTGATGAGTCCAAATGTGCCACAGGCTATTGAGCACAATGAGTGCTTTGATGTGATGTTTTCCATTATTAATTTGATGTGCTGGAGTTTGTAGAAGTGAGAACATTTGTTTTCACTTTATTACGTGTGGGAAGAGATGAGATACTTTACATATTCATTTGATTTTCTTCTATTGTTTATGCCACTAATGCTTTTGAGGACCAAGCACAGAAGAAAAAGAAGGAAAATATCTCAGTTAATCACATCAGACTCTTTATTTACCATATTTCTGATTTGTTTTGATTTTTATTTTTATTGATTTATTTGTCCTCCAAAATATGCATCCTGTATGTGTTTTAGCAGCCCCTAGATGACAGGGAAAAATCTAAGTGGGACTGGTTTCTCCCCAGAATAGAACAAGCTCTCAGGAACTCACCACGGTGCTACAAAGATGGGTGAGGATTCATTATTGCATTACTTTAGCAATCCGGATATGGGGCCTGATGTGTGTGAGATACCCCAGTAATGCAGTGGTCAGTTATTGTTACTTATTGACCACTTCCTCACCTGCCAGTTGGTTCTTCCTTTGGGTGATTAAACTCATTTGTAAAGAGCACAATTATGGAAATCTCTGAAGAGTGAGCCTTTTGGAGTCTCTTTTATTGCCTTGTTTTGTCTAATTAATCCCTTAATGAAAATTTTTTCCCTTCCTCTAGTCTGTCCTTTTTATGCTTTCTGAAACCACAATATGTTAACACTTCAGTCATGGGTCTGCAAAATGCAGTTTTGCTTAGCTGATGTGTTTCAGTGATTTAAACAGGAAAGCTGTTAAGCCAAAAGTAAAGCAATGTACATTAAATATCCAAGCATAAGAGAAAAATACCTTTACAGATTGGCTAGGTCCTTTTAAAGAAACACAGGCTGTTTTCACCTCATGTCTGGAGCTATCTGTTTGCAGCACACTTATAAGAAAGTCTAAATCTCTTGAAACTAACAGGTGTATTTTTCCTTAGAGGTTAAATGAAGATATTTTATTTCTCCTCTCTCTTGTTTAGAAATAATAATATCAGTCCTGCTTTGGACCCTGAAAAGCACCACATCAACCTAAATCACACAGATGTTTTGTGTGAGTGTGGGCTGCTTCTTAGGGGTGAATGGCATTTAACAACCATAGATAGCACTGGCATAAATTCTAAACTCTGAGGGTTCAGTTATGAAATCCAGTTGTATTTTGGGCAATAACCACCCCATACTTCATCTGTTTTGCAAGGCTGCTCAGTACAACTGCAGCTGAGCAATGAAGCAGGGACACACAATGGCCCAGGTTAACCTAACAGAATATTAAAACCAGGCATTTGTCACATTAAATGTTGAGGCACTACATGCTGCTGTTCTCAGTATGAGACAGAAGCACTTTACATGCATCAATTACTTCCCTATAAAACATAAAAGGAAGCCCAAAATACAAATGTAACCCAGGTTCAGCCTGGGTTTTAAATTCTCCAGATACTTAGGATGCTTAAAGCAGGGGTTCTCCTTCAGTTTTGCCACTTCCTTAAAACAAAACAACACATTTCATAGGCACTGGAGAAAGATGGAGTTAAAAGCTACTTGGTTCTTTCTAGTAGTCAAATGTCCAGATTTAGTGAATGAAGATCAATGAAAAGCAGGAACTTGCATCAGTAAACTATAAACCATAGAGTTTCAGGCTTTGGTTATCTACAAATCCCAGTGACACACAACCTGCTTGCATGTGCCTCCACACACAGAAGCAGGGCAGCACAATTTCTTCCCAGCACTCAGCTCTAGCAATTCCTATTCATTATACAGCACGCTGAGGCATTTCCCAGACAAGGCATCCACTGCTAAATGTGGCTGCAAAGTCCACTCCTTAGACAAGGGGCAGAGAAAGATGATTGTATTCTCCTCCTGATAAGTAAACTCTACGTAATCCTCAGGGATGATAAACTTTGTCTAAAGTCCAAAATCTGGGTCAGATTATTGGTTACTTCTACAGCAGTTACACCAATAATGAGTTTGGACCTCAGACTTGAAAACTCACAATACTCTTTGATGTATATAACTTCATTTTGACATAAACATAAAAAATTCACCTAAGTTTGTGAAAATGCACAGAAAACCCTTCATAAACCTGAAACATCTCCATTCCCATGCAAGCCAGACTTAATCTCTCAAAATAAATGGAAATATATTTTTAAATAATACTACTGTAGGAAGTTCTAACCTGTAAAGGTGCCCAGCATTAGATTATGTAGCATCATAACCTTCCTAATTATTGTTAAATAAATAAAGTCTTTACTCTTCACAGCTAAATTTGTATATTCTGTGTCAGTCAGACACACCAAACAGATGGCCCTTCTGTTATTGTGAGCCCTGAACAAATGATTCAGGATTATCTTTTGTACCAGCCAAATGCTTTCCTACTGGAAAGCTTTGCCAAGAGCCAGGCTCAGTCAATTGCAGGGTGAGGAGCTGCCCTGGGCATGAGGTGAGAGTGGGAGGGTAGCAGGGCTGCATGTGCTGTGCTGTGCTGACCTCCTTCCTCCCTGTGGCTGTGCTGACAGAGAACCCAGTTCACCAGCAGCTGCTTTACAGCTCTGCCTTTCACAGCCATTTCTGCAGGCGTTGAAGCTCAGCCTGAATTTGAGCCTGCTGTGCCCAAGTGAAAGAGGCAAAGTATTTCTAACTGGGCTGGAACCCTTGGAAACCTGTTGCAGTATCTGTAACCAGCTCAGCAAGTTAATTCCCTTTGCATCAATCACCCCTGAAGCTTTTGCTGGGGTAGCACTGGGATGTGGTTCCAGGTAACAGTTCTGGGCAGGGATAAGCAGAGAAATGCTCTCTCAGGCACCTGCTGGTAGTGTCTCCATCTGTGTACTTGGTTTGTGAACCTCTTGAAGTTCACAGGCACAGCACCAATGCCAGCATAGCATTAAACAGCTTTCCAGATATAGGACAGTTTACCCTAAGTAAATGTCTTACACGTGTATTTAGCATCCTTAAGGTAAGAGGTGTTTTGTTTGTGAGTTTTGCCCCTTGCCACTTTTCCCCTTTGAGAACCCACCAAAGGTGCTTCTTGGAAGCTGCTCTGTCTCGCCAGCCCAAATGTACCCAAAGGACACTGTGGCACCGTGCGTTGGGCTGCAGGGCTGGCAAGCAGGACAGCTTCTGGCGCTGTTCCCCAAGCCTCCATGGGGGGGTCAATGCCCTATGGATGCACAGGGTCCCTCCAGAGCAGCAAGGCTCCAGTGGGGTCCTTGCCTGAACCATTAATTAGGTCATTGATGAGTTAATGCTTGTACAGTGCTATCTATTTTCAGTATTGTGTAAGAAGTAGGGATTATTACCATAAACATTTCTTTATTGATGTTTGTACTCAAGCTGTTCAAGTCACCTTCACATTTTTCTCTTCTGCCCCCTCCCTTCCTTACCGCTCCATGGAGTAGGGTTGGTCACATGTGAATTAAATGTAATTAGGCTGAAAAGTTGATGATGAAAATTGAAATTCCATCTACATCTTCCTACTCACGTTTTACTTCACTCAGAAAGTGCTAAGGCCATTATCATCCTCTGGGGCTAGCACAAGTGTGGGTCACATCACAAACCAACTTTAAAAACTATAGTTTTTCTGAGTTCCACTAGAAATTATTTGGCAGTTCTATTGATGGACTCAAGCAGCCTAAAAGTGACTCTCATCACGTCTGCCTTTCGTTCAGAATATATGCAATAAACAGCAACTGGCTATTGCAGTGTTTTATGGTTTTGCACTGATCTGTGTACTGTAGGAGGAACTTCTTCCCTTGCCTTGCTCCAGGTATCTTTTTCACTAGAGATTTTTCTTTTGAAATGGTGGTTTTTCAGGTAACATTCAGAAACCATTTCTTTTGTTGTTGTTTTTGTAGTTTTCCTTGTAGTTCATTGATTTGTTCAAACCAAAAACTCAAAGCCAATCTCTGAGGCTGTCAGCCGATTTAGCTGTGGAGGAAAGTCCACCAACTTCTGTAAATAGAGACGATAGCGTGTGGCCCAGAGGGCTGTTGGAACTCGGGGCCTGCCTGGCAAAGTGCTGTGCTCAGCCCCCGCTCCAAATAGCCAGGGGGGGCTATTCATGGGATCCCAATAGTTCATGGGACCCCTTCCCTGCAACCTTCTGTGGCCAAGCAATCAAGTTGCAGTGCTACAGTCCTCACACCTCCTCTTTTATTGCTTTATATTAAAATTATCGTTGCCAGCAACACATTGTAAGGCAATAAGCACTGCAAGCTCTGAAGTCTTTTTTTCTTTTTTTTGAGGTGATTCACCTTAAAAATCTGACCCGTTTTAAAAAAATGGTTACCAACATTTGTACTTTGAAATTTTTTTCTTTTTTGAAGGAAGTAGGGTCAGAAACGCCAAAACAAAGTTTGGCCAAGGTGCCATACCTGGGCAAAGGGGAGGGCTCTGCACAGTGGGTGCTTGTCACAGCAAAAGCTTTTGGTTTATGATTAGAGCTGTCTGTGAAAATGAGGAAAGCAGATAGTGGCATGTCCTGGGGTTTGTGTTTGTTTTCACTGGCTGGCCTTTGCAAGACTTTGGTCATGGAAATGAAACCTTAGCACAGTCTGCCTGCATGCATCAGCATGATTCCTTTCCTACTTCTACCACTTTAGAGCCTTTCTTCTTGCCATTAGCAAACCCTCAAGCCCCAACAACTGCCAAAACCCCCCAGGCAGATGAAAGGAAGTGGATCCATTTTCTCTAAACTGGCTCCATGACATTTTATGAAGATCCTCTAAACAGATCCAACACTTCAGCTCAAGAATACCTTTTGAAGGCCAGTAGAGCTTGTGAGTGGGACAGGGATTAATGTAATCCCTTCCCCTGCCCCATCTAGAACCTCTCCTGGAAGGAGTTTTATCTGCTCCCATCCTCTGCTGTCAGCCCGACCCCCTGATTCTCCATACGGGTCCTGAGCAGCTTTGCTGTTTTCCAGAGAATGACCTTTTCCTGTTCCAAAGATCTGTAGCAGTATCATAGAGCTCTATGCTCTTGTTTGAGAAGAACAATGCATTTTGGTATATGCTCTATAAGTAAAGAGTGGCAGATGATTTAACAGAAACTTTTATACTTTGTCTCAAACCTTTACATTAGTAACTGTACTGTCTGTGACTACCAAGTAGTGCTAATTTTTGTTATTCCTCGGTACTGGTGATTCACAGGGCAGAGAATGAAGACATTTGTGATCAGTTACACATCAGCTGCAGCTATTAAAATGCAAGGACGACCATCAGTTATTTTATAAAGCCATAGATGATGATGCTGTCTAATCCTCATCTCCAGACAAGTTCTAGTGATAACCAAGTGCATGGGCTTTTTACACATTATCAATAATGTACAGCCTGGGCCTTTGGACATAAATGTTTTTTCTTAGAATACCTTTTTCCTGGACTGCCTCTTCTTCTGGCTGGGCAGGTAAAAGATAAAAAATAAGGGGAATTTCTGGAGATCTCAATACAGTTCTCACAGTGCATTTATGTTTCTTCTTTATAGAAGTAAAATTTTAAAAAACCTTTGATATGTATTTTCTAATACTCTATACGAAAACTTTGTCAGCAGCTTCACACTTTTCTATGCAGTGTATAAATTCTTGGAAAAGTTTTGGTTTATTCCAGTTGCAGTGTGCCCGCTGCCCCTTAGAGTCACTCTGTGCCAAAGGAGGTCTAAAAAACGGTACTCCTGTGAGCACAGAGTGCATCAGGCAGGAAAACTCTGCTAAAAAGGGCAAAAGTGAATCTGGGCACTCAATTTACCTTGCACAGAAACAACTGATGTGCAGAAAGAGACTGATTGTAAACAACTGGAACCAAGCAGAGAAAAGCAAGAAGTCTGGGAAGTCTTCAGCCACCCTGCTGGCAGCATGCTGCCTAGGACTGACTTTGTGGTAGATATGTTCTAAGAAGGATTGAAGAAGCTCAAATATGCAGTGCAAAAAAAAGGCAGGGACTTGTCATGGAGGGAAATTTCAGATGAAATATGGATACCTTGGTGTTGTTCTAGTGACTGATGCCTCTGATACCCATCAGCAGGGCCAAGACTGGTATGCCATCTTCCAAATTTCCTTCCAAAACAAGAGCTCAGGAAGATGCTGGCTGAGATCACTTCATTCACCTGTTTGCTGGTGCTTTCCACTTGCCCACAAACCACGGGGACTAGCTGGGATCCGTGCCCTGCACGCTACAGACACACCACATGAGAATCACTGTCTTCAAAACTCCTCGGCACAGCTCTCACATTTGAGCTCAGCTAACACAACACTATGAAAGAGAGCACCATTTCTCCATGTCCTCATCTTTTCACTGCTGCTTCGGTCATTTTTAAGTGGAAAAGGTGTTTATCCCACACAACTTTTATGCAGCAGGCTGAATACAAATAACTTGCCTTCATTACATCTCTGGGGGGGAAAAGGGAATCTGTAGTGTCAGAAAAGACTATGCATTCATTTGTCATTGAGGGAAAAAAATCATATTTCTGACCTTTTAGGGCACATCATCCAATGACTTTGTGCAGATCTTAATGCACCCTTCAGGTATCTCAACTTACCCAAGAAAGTTATCCAAAAAATTCAGGAGGCTACATCAAGATGGTCCATGCTAAGAATGTCAAATATCAGCACAACTTCATATCTAATGTAGACCAACACATACATGTTTCTGGCTTTATCAGGAATTTTTTGGCTTCAAGGGATCAGTTAAAATGGAAGTTATCAATATTCCTACTGCAAGATAAAATAGGTGAGGTTTTTGCTTTGCCTCTCATAAAGAAGTTAAAATCCGTGCAGACCCAGTTTCAGTAATCTTTGAAATCACATCTGCAGCAGTTGAGGAGTAAAGTTCAATGAAAATTCGCACAGCAAATTAAAAGCGTGTGTTACAGGTTTAAGGGAAAGCGGGTGTGTACCTGTGTCCACAGCAAAGTGGAGAAGTGCTGAGGTATCTGGAGGCTCATTCTCACCTGTCAGTGGCTGGTAAATCAAAGAAAGCTCCACTGAGGTCAGAGGCAAAAAGGCACAGCAGTGCCAGTGAAAGCTGAACCTGGGGCCATTGAAAGCTGAATGTAGTCCGTTAACTGACTTGGATACCAGAAAGTCCAGACTCAGAAAAACTCTCTAGTTTCTCTTCTTTTCCTGATGTGAACTTTTTGAATACATTTTGGTTTTAAGGTATATAAATAAGAGGTGCTTTACAGAACAAGCACGAGGAGCTTTTTAAACTTGGGCCATTTCAGCTTTTTTAGAAGGAAATTAAAGTAGTCTTTCCTGGGCAGGAGTAATCTCAAACCAGCAAGAACCATTCCTGTGCTGTTTCCCTTGTGTTGCCCAGTGTTGAGCTGTGGGGCTGCCTGGGGAGGCAGGTGCCAGCCCCAAGGAGCAGGGGCAGCTGCTGGGCAGTCTGTTGCCCTCGGATCGCTGGGAGACTTGGCACCCGCAGCCTTCCGAAAACGGAGCTTGGCCACAACCATTTCCCAGCCATCCCTCCCCCTGTCCGACTCTGCATCCTTTGGAATATTGCTTCCCTGAAGCTTAGGCAAACACACCAAACTCCATCACCCATCCCCTAGGTGTTTGGTTCAGTGTTTGGTTTTGAGGGACAAGTGGGAGAGAAGGAATAAGAAGAAAACGCTGACTCCCTCTCAAATCTGGATTTGCTATCTTATAACAACTTTAAATGTCTTCATTTAAAGCTAAATTGTTGTAATTTTTATGGATATACATTTGTGCTCTATTACTCTCCATTTATGTTCTGTGTCAATGCACTCAATCTTGTTCACATTTGCATTCTGCAAACTGTGTGCTGCTGGAAGGTGTGTTTTTGATTGGACTTTTGTTCATCCTATTTTGTATTTTATAAAACAGACTTACCAGGAATATTCTGAATTCCACATGGATACTAATGAGTGTGTTTGCTTGAGGTCAAATATTTCCTAGGAGCATTGCACTAAACAGAATATATGTAAATGTCCAAGAAACTACTTTCAGGACCATTCAGATACTGTTTCACTGTGGCTTCCTTCACCAGAAAAAAACCCAAGAGCCAAATGATGGGCACTCTCACCACAAAAGCAAGCACAGAGGCAAGCTGGGGTGGGCTTCCTCCCCCTGCTCTTTTCCCCATGACTTGTGACGTGTGACATTGTATTTCTATGTGGGTACATCAGCTGCACAAATATGCTCATTGGTCGGCATGGCAGGGCAAGGACTCAAGGCTCCAGTTACCTGTTGCCCAGAATTTGCCTGCCCTCGTGGTAGGTAAGCTCCATGGCAGCCCTGGAGAAATGCTCTTGCTTCCTTGCACAACGACTGCCCTTTCCAGGCGCAGCTACACGCCCTCCACCTCTGAATAATGATCTTGTTTCTACAGTGGAATGTGTAATATGCAAAAGGAGATGGCCAGAACTTAAAAGAAGGAATAAAAAAGAGCAATTAATCGATTTGGGGATGTTCTTTTGATGCTCTTGCCCTCTATTTCCCTACTCTTCCTCCAAGCCCTGTGCAGTTATTTCAGTGTGAGTGCTGCTAGCCACATGGATAAGATTCAGCCTGCAAAAATGTATGCTTGCAGCAAGGAAGACTTACCCTTTAACCTTTAGCAGCCATTTCCTCTGAAAAGCACAAGTTTCATTTTCACTTACAGTGAAAAACGTGTGGAGGGGGAAGGGGAAGAGAACCTCATCTCTGCAAAACAGCCGAATGGTCCTATTTTCATCCTCTGCACCAAACTTCACATAGCTCTTTTTGCATTATGCAGTGTGCCCTCGGGAAAGAGATCTGGCAGAAAAAGCAAATGCAAACTCTCTCGTTAGTCTTGAAAGACCTGGTCTTGAGCATTTGGGGTCAATCCCCTTCAGCGGGTTCATTTTTCTTCATTGCAGTTTCATGAATTTGGCCATAAGCAAAAAGCAGGGTTTAGTAAAAAAAACCTAAAAAGCCTGTATAGTGTTCATTAAACAAAACTGAAAATTGCATGCCATATTGGAAAAGTCAGGAAGGTAGAAGAAATTCCACTTCCCTGCAATATATCCAAATATATTGCAAACAGTGTGCTGTAGCACTAGCAGCCGGTGGGGCTATACTTTCACCTGGGGTAAACCCATGTAACTCATGCTAATAGTTCTAAAAATAGGATGAAGAAGAAAGGAATTTGTTGTTGTTGTTGTTAATTGAAACTCTGGTGCTCAAGTGCTTTTCTGCTTAGGACATACGGGGCTTTTTTTCAGGTCCGACACAACTTGAAAGATACCATACCAGAACGATAAGCTTTACTGCAAGTCAGTGATTTTTTAATTCAGCTCGTTTTTCTAATTGTCAAATACAGTTACCAGGAGAGAAAAGTTTAGTTGCAACTTGAAGGGAAGCCAAAGCTCCCATCCCTGTTGCTTCCTGAGCTCCTGCCCTCCTCCTTGGAGGTTCCACAGGCCAAGCATTGTGTAGGGTGCTGGTGCAGCGTGATGAATTTCCACACAACCCTCATCTTTGCTGCAGGGTTGCTGCAGTGGAGGGTGCCCATGCAGAGCCTTTACCCACCATGGCCCAGCAGCCCTTCTCAAGAGGCACCCCTGAGCCACTGCCTGCCTTCCCTGCACTGCCTCCTTCTCCACAATGGCATTTCTAAAGCTTTCATACATCTTAAATATGTGTTGTTGGGTGTCCACCTTCCTGTAAAAGCTTTTGAAATTATTATTGAATGAAAAGTCTGTGATCTAATGAAAAATTTCACTTTCAAACTTTCTGTTCAAGCAAGTATCGTTACATTTTCTCATGGCCTCAAAAAATATGATCTGAACAAAGCCCCTGGCCCCCCAACTGTGAGGACCCCACTTGGTCACCAGACTCTTGTCATATACGCATTTTAGGGACAGCAGCTCTTGGGACCTTTCTCAGCACCCCCTGAGTCCTGCTAAAGCTCTGCTGTCTTTGCAGAGTTGAACAGAGAGGGAGAGCATCCCCTCCCAGGCAGCAAAGGATGCTGAACACAGTGCTGGTGCCTTTCACAAGAGGTCATTGTAAACCAATGTGCATATGAGCCACAAAATACCTGGCAAAATGATATCATAGTAAGCAAGATGAAGAGATTTGGCTGGAAAAGTAAAAAGCTTTCTGGTGAAATATAATTATGTGAGAATTTCCCTCAATGTATTGTGAACTGATAGAGAAGTATTAATTGCAATCCTTTCTTTTTAAGGGAAAATGCAACGGATTAATTCTCTTATGGAAGTCAGCATAAATGACTCAGTAGTATGGGGAAAAGGTGTAAAGGAGAGAGTTGAGGGTGCGAGAACAGAGAGTGCATAATGTATTAGCATCAGCAACACCGCCTGATGGGTGAAGGCTTTTATACTACCTCTCTATTGATAGGTATTTCAACCAGCAGTAAAAAACTGCTCTTGACACTCATCTGTAGGGAAAAATATCCACATAGTCTTTGCTGTAGGACCAATTAGCCTGTGAAAGCAGCTGGGGGGAGGGGGGAGGTGCGGGATATAAATGCGGGATGCATCCACACTTGATTACTCTAATGAAATGTCCATTGATTCCTATAGATTAATGTGAGAAGAACGGCAGCTGCGGAGTGGCTAACACCTCTAGGTCAGCAGCTCTGTGTGTGTGTGCGGACGTGTGTAATGGAGGGGGTAGCACAGAGCCAGCCCAAGGTAGACAAGCGGGGGCTCGTGTGGCTGAGGTGCGTGGACGTGACAGCCGGCGACGGAGGGAGATCGGCGGGAGGCCGCAGCGAGGGGCTGCGGGGACAGCGCGGTTCCTCCCTGCCTCTCTCGCTGCCGCTGCCCCTCGCTCCCATTTGACTTTGCTGTAAGGCAGGCTGAGCTCACAGGTCATCTGTTTTTGTTAGATTAATTTGATTCAGCATGTAGGAATAGAGGGCTGAGCGGGCTAATGGCTCTCTGCAGGTGACATTGGGGATGGTCAGCGCTCGCATCCTCCTCCCCCATCGCTGTGACTGTGAGGAGAAGCCGCTGACGAGGGGCTCCCTCTGTGTCAGGGATGCCGGTCCTGCGCCGCAGCCCCCGCGCCCGGCACCACCTCACTCCAGCGAGTTCCTCACGTCTCAAACACTAATCCCTTATCTCTTGCGCCGTGTCATGTAGAAGGACTTAATTACAATAACGGGCAAGGGATTTGCCGAGCGGCTGCAGAGCTTGGCGCAGGGCTGGTTTAGTGCGCGGGGAACGGAGTCATGGGGTCCCTGCCATAATTGTCACAAGAGATGCACCGCATCCTCTCGTGCAGCAATTGTGGTGTTGTGGTGCTGGAGGTGATTGCAGGCAGCAGCCTGCCTCCTGTGCCAGGGAAGCCTGGAGGAGCCACTGGAGCCGTAAATTGTACCAGAAGAAGAGGCTGATGTGGAAATATAGAAGGGTGAAATATTTAGGCTGGGATTCTAGAAATTATATTTCAGATTAAACAAAAGTATCTCTGGGCCAGATTTGTGCTGGGATAGTACCCCATAGTTGTACTCATGGTCTCACTCCTCTGGTCACAATAAAGAGAAAGCTGTCTCTGTTACTTATTACTGAGGATGAGGAATCTTGTAGCTGTATTGCATTGTGAGGAGAGCTTGACTTCAACTAAGAACACAAAATAACCAGACACATTGTGGCCATTGTTTCAGTTGTTTTCAATGCACACTTCACCACATCGTCGTAGTACTTAGGAACAAGTACTACAACATTTGCCAAAAATTTTAGAAGCAGTGTTTCTTGCAATACATACAAACGTGGTCAGGCAATTGCAAGGCCCACGTGGCCCTGCAAAGATCAGGATCCCCCAGGAAGTGCAGGATCTGATGCTGGGTATTAAAATTCCTGCTGTATTGTGCTAACTTGGGGGGGGAAATTAATCCTAACTCTAAACCAGGGCTCTGAGCAACCTGCTACTGGTTTGGCAGCAATTACATCAACTGCCCAAAACCAATGCTAAGAGCTGGTCTGGTAAATGTGCACTTAGGCAAACATGGGCAGAAAGAGATCCAAGTCCAGGATCACACCAAGGCAAGCTCTCTGCTGAGCCCAGCCCTGCCAGCACCTGCCTGTGGGCTGCAGCCCACACTGGGCGATACTTGGCACCTCCTGTTTTCATGCAGTTGAGTGACAAAACTTTTCATCACCATCTGAAGAGCATCATTTACCCCTGGGAACACAAATGCTGCAACCTGCACAGCACGTGTTTGCATGTATTTCCCCAAGATTGCTCCGTGGCCACACACCCCTAACAGAGCCTGCTCCATCCTGGTGGGTGCACAAACCCCACTGGAGCAGGTGGCTGGGACTGGGGCTGTGCCCCACCTGTGGCCACAGTGTCCCCAGCTGTCCCACCTGGTAAAGGGCACTGTGGGGGACAGAAGGGAGTTGGCCTCAGTGTGCAGTGCTGACCTTCACTACTGCAGCCAGACCTACCCAAACATGCCTCCACCTCCTTTGATCACTATAAAACACAGGCTTTTAGTCAAAATTTTTCATTTCTGTCTGTTCAAGAACATGCTTATCAGTGATTCCTCTTTTTAGTTCAAGATTTTTCCTTCTGGTTAACTAGTATTTTAATACTATGCTCTCCTGCAGAAACACCTTGCTTCTCTCAGATAAGTAACGGTACCTGAGTAAAGATTTCTGTCATGCTGCTTTTCCCCTTTTCAGAGTGGCAGGACGTACAGTGTGCTGTCAGCACTGGTGCAGTATGAATAAGGAATTAAAATGCAGTGCCTGAGTGTGTTTGGCCACGCTGGCTCAGGGGGTGTGTGTGGAGGCAGCCAGGCACTGGCAGCAGGGCTGTCCCTTTAAGCCTCGCCGGTGTATTTTTAGAAAGCATAAATAGGCTGCATTCTCCCACTTGCTCACTATCCAAGACATAAAAAGGAAGGGCTTTCTGCTTTCTTCAAGTCTCCTTCCCCTGCTAGCACCATGTAAGTCTGTCTTTTAAGCAGTACAGGTCCATAGCCCTTTTTTTTTTTTATTGAGAAGCTGCAGAACTCTAACCGGTGGTTCAATAAATTGTATTACATCCCCTTCGTACTGAATGCCCTACAAGCTTTGGCTTTCCATGTGTAATTGCAAGCTGTTATTAGCCCAGAGCTTTGTCCGTTACTGTGCCACACTATTGCTGAGCGGTCAATTTTTTTCCCCTGCCATTTCCTTTGCTCACACCATGCTGACCACGTTGGCCAGGGGCTGCCCGAGGTTTATAGTGCAGCATTGATTTTTCTTTTCTCTCAATACTGACAGAATCATAGATCCAAGGCAAATAAAGAAATGCATTCTGTGGTGATGAAATGTCTTTCGTTCAGCCTGGATTGAATCAAAGGCCATCACAGAAATGTTCTACTCTAAAATGGTAGTGAAGCTTAAGGCATTGTTGGAAAATGAATTTTCCATTTTCTTAGCTGTAATTTGGATTCTCAAATCACTGTGCTAAAAATAATCAGATAAAACTGAATATAGACTACAAGCCTATGTAAAATGCTATTTGTTAGGTTTTTGCAAGCTGCTGCAGCTGGTATGAAAGGAATCTGGCAATAGATCAGAAAAGTAATTGCTTAGGTGGATTTCTAGTAAGTATGTTGCATTACTCTGAATACCAAGGTATAGGATGACTTCTCTGTAATTCATAAACACCATGGTAAATAACGAAACCATAAAGACACATTTTGCATATCTACTGGAGAGAGACATTTCTAGTGGAAAAAAAAAAATCTTATGTCACCTACATCTCCATGATGAGTATTACTGCTTTTTTGGAAGGAATGTTGAAGGGTTTCTTTTAGATGGCCCAATGTCATTGTTCTCATTATACAGAAGGAAATCTAGAAGTAAAAAGAGTCTGTGGGGACAGAGTAAAGTCACACGGTGAATCTCTGGCAGAGCCTGGAAGAGAACTTTGATCCTCCAAAGCTTAGCACCATTTTCAATGCAAAATAAAAATAGCCATGATTTTCATGGCATCTGTGGGATGGGTCACTCCATATGATAGCCACCAGCACAGGCTGTTAGAAACCAGAGGTGTCCCCCATCTGTGTGCCTGGCTGTGCTGGCATGGGACTTCAGCATCTCATAAAAAGGGAGCACCTTGACTCATTTTCAGGCACATGTAATTTCCTTTAGCAGAGAGTCAATTAAGGAACCCAGACCTGTCATCTTGGAAGACAGAACCACGTGGTAAACATTTCTCCGTATCCTGGGGTTTTCTTTCTCTTTTTGTTTCTGTATTATTAAAGCTCATGACTTAACATTACAAATTGAACCTAACTTACATCAATACTTTCATCCTTGAAAAAAATAATTACTTCTGCCTTTCCTCAGTTTTTCATGGTAAGTTCATAATAAGTTGTGCAGAGAGACTGTGCAGAGGATCCTTGTGTCCTTCACAGGACGGTTTCCTCTGTGGCCTGCAAAGGTAAAGCCCCAACTTCTACAGGGTCCCAGCATAAACATCACCTTGCCAGGCAACCCAAAATGTTCTCTGACTCCACACTTCAGGGAGATCTTGCGTGTTACTGAGGAGTTAGCACAAAAACAAAAAACCAAACCAAAACAAACAAAAAAATTAAAAACAAAAAGAGAAGGAAAAGATACCCAGAGAACAGAAAGAGTGGAGGAGAGGAGCGTTTGCATATGAAAATAACAGATGGATTCAGCAAAGTTAAAACTACAAATTCAGAAAACAAATATACTTGAATGTAGCCCTTGGGCAACATTGCATTAATTCCCTAGCTTTGGACCTTCCTTTTTCTCCTTTCTTAATGGCTACACATTTGATATCAATGTGCACTGGTTTACAGCTATTTCTTCACAATCACATTCCTGGCAACGTGCAATAGGTCTTTACACTGCATAACAAACCAGATTATTTTTCTTCACCGATGATCCAGAAAAATTCTAAAAAAAAATCAAAACCTTTTTGGGTCAAATTCAGTGTCTTAACTTGAAATGCTTCTGAGCTTGTTTTTTTCATCAAAAGGCCACTAAGAATTCCTTTCTCTATCCCAGATCGTGCAGTAATTTTCCCTACCAAATTTCTCAAAAGGTGACTGAATCTGTGTTACTCACTGTAAAAGACTGTGTTATATGAAGTGCTATGTGGCTTTCATTTGTCAATTTTTAAGAATGCTCCACAGTGGAAACAAAATCAGGGATAGCTCCTTCCCATTTTTCTTCTCAAGGCAATTCTCACCTAAGGTTCAGAAACCCTTGAGAAACCCCTATTTTCTCTACCTCCCATTTTACCCAACTCCAGCCTTATGGTGTTCAGTAAAACTACAGCAAAGAAGACTCTGCAAGCTGATCTGAAATCAGCTGCAACCCAGCTCAAATCCTGGGGAGCGTTGATCTGTCTAATGCTTCTCTGCATTAGACCTGCAATGATTTTCAGATCTTGCACCCATCGTGGGTATCATTACACAGTTGCCATAATCGTTCCTTTGTAAGTAAACCTGTTCCAGAAAACTAAATCAACAGTTTTGCTTGCTGGTGTTTCTTATGCAGACGGACAGACCTCAACAGTAACCAAAACAAGGGACTGCTACTTGGGTGCAATAAAACCTTCAAATTCACTTCCCAGGATTTTTTGACAGCAGGAGATTTGCATTGAGATTCAAAATTCAGATTCAGGGTTTCTCTTTTGGACAGTATCTCCGTTAGAGACTGGACAAGATAAGGAGTGGAGGTTACCAAGTGTTGGTAAGCAGTCCACCAAGGCTGGAGAGTCACATGTACACAGGCACTGGGGGTACAGCTGTACAAGGTAGAAAAAAAATTAAGATGTGTGTAAAACTATGAAGAGAGCTGCCCTTCTGCCTCTATCTATCACTTTATGGGTTTGTGACATCACTTATGGCTAAAATCCAGCCATTGCTCTGTGCAGGCTGCAGTCAGGAATCTCCACTCTAAATTCTGGAAAGGGGAAAGTGAGGAGAATCTACAAACAGGATTAGTGTCAGGGAATGCAAGCGTGATGAATACTTCCACATATTACCAAATTGTATATAATAGCCTAAGTATGCAGGAAATCATTGTCAGGGGAAAAAGCTGTTAATTGGATCATATACGAAATGTAATGTTTTCTTAATGTCTCAGCTGGTGCATAAGTGCTTGTTGACTGGTGCATGATCTGTGTTTTTATCAAATGCCCATATGAGCAAGCAGCTATGATAATTAATTTTTAAGGGGGATGGAAAAGATCAGCTATGCTTAAGTCCCAAATGGATGTCTTTTCTCTGATCCACTGAGTTCACAGCTTTAAGTGTAACAAGCAAAAATGGTTGAATGAGCAAAGGAAACTAGAGTGGCATCAAAATGCAAAGCAGCTCCATCATTACCTGCCATTCAGTGGGGAAGAGCCATTCTGCTCTCCTTCCTCTGCCAGCAAGGAGCAGCTTCTGGTTGAAAATGACAAAAAAAAAAAAAGCAAAAATAAGTTAGGATTTGTGTGGCTGTAAGAAAAGAATGTTAGTAATAATGATTCCAGCTCTACTGTGAAAATATTGGAGAGCTAGCAGGAGCTGTCAGCTTTGGTTGATCTGAGGGCCAAGTGTGGGGCTAAGTTTGCAGCTGGTTCTGCAGGAGGCACCTCAGCTGGAGTGTAGAGCCAGGGCAGCACTGCAAGCCAGGGCAGGCTCAGTCTGACTGTACAGTTCACACCCATCATCAGAGATGTGTAACTTGCATTTCCCCCGTTCTCTGAAATCTGCTAAAGGGAATGCAGTCGGCTCCCAGCTGCTTTCAGAGGCTGAGGCACGCTGCTTGCCAAGCAAGGAGCATTCACTTGTGTTTTTCCCTGCTCTGCCACAGTGTTCCCTGTACTGGCAGCTGCCTTAGGTGATTTGATGGTCATCAACAGAATGAGTGACATCAACATTTGAGTGACATCAGCAGAAAATCTTTAAGTGTACCACAAAATAGGAAGTTGCTTGTTTTGTGAAGCACTTTCTCTTTTGAAGAACATTGTACCTATAAAGCCCAGCTCCCTTTTGAGGCACTCATCTTCCTCAACCTCTGTGAATGTCATCTTTCGGCAAAAGATCAACAAGGATTCTTTCACATATTCATATTTTTTGGCAGTCCTCACCCTGAAACTGTCTGGGGACCTGATGCTTTTCTGTGTAAAGGTCCCTGCAAAGCTCCTACTCAGTGCCTTCAGCCCTTCCTGGTTTGAAGCTTCCCTCAGCACCTTCTCCAGCCCAATAGGTGCACGCTTCTAAACAGCTGCCAATACACATGCATTTACATGAAACATACAGAAAACTAGCAAAATTATGATGTTCATTGGGATGTTCTGTCTAAATTGAGACTTTTAAGCACTAATAATAATTAACTACTTTCTTAGCAACGAAAAAGTCTTAAATGCCTATTTACTTAACAGTCCCCTAGGGTGTCTTTGTTCTGAATGGGCTAAAAAATCTTAGCTGCAAAATAAGCAGGCGATTCCAATCAATAGAGCCAGAGGACTATATTGATTACCAGAACTCCATTCTTTAGTCATTAACCCTGTGAATTCTTTACAAAAGCCGTACAGGACAATTCCTAACCACTATACCATTTGAGGAGTCATTCAGATATTTGAATGTCATTAAACTTTCATAGCTTGTTTACAGCCCTTTCAGCCTCGCCTGAAGGATTGTGCTCCGAGACTTGCTGCCACACAGCCCCGCTCTGCCCAGCTGAACTGACAAACAGCATTAATCAAGCCCAGAAATTTCCTCTGCAGATATGATTTTCTTGTTGGCTGTTGCTAATGTTGCTACAGAGCAGGGAAATGGATCGTGGAAGGAGGGAAATAATATTCTTAATTTTTCCACGTTTCAGCTTCAAGCCAGAAATCTCCGGCTGATGACAAACACACCTTTTATCCATCCTTGTATGGAAAACTACTCGTGCACCCTGTAGGTCCCTGTCCTCAGAGTGGATGCCACAGGGCTCCTTACACGGACAGGAGGGGAACGACGCAAAGTCGAGCACTGGGGAGGGAAGGCAACAGTGAGCGGGGAGAGGGAAGAGAAGGAAGTGATGTTGGGAGAGCTCCTCAGATCTCTCCACCTCCTTCCCCTCACTGGGTCCTGCGGGACCTGCCCCCACGACACCTCCCTCTCGGCAGCCCCGTATTTAAGAGAAGATTCTCGCATTTCAGATTGAGAAAGTTCATGACACGCGGTAATGGCTCTAAATGGTAAATTCAATCACACAGTCAACAACTGAATAGGAGCGGCACAAATGAGCCAAATGCCAGCGATTTAAGGGGATGCTGAAGGAACTCCAGCAATCACAAGGCCACTGCAAAGACAGGCACCTTTCCTCTTCAAAGTTCAGGTGGTTTTAATGTTTTCAAATATGCAGTATTCTATAATGTGGTGTTTCTTCGCTATAGAAACTGTGAGCTGCTCAGCATCTTTGTAAATACACAGAATGGAAGTGGTTATTTCTGAATGGTTTTTTAATTGTTTATGTAAGCATCAGCCACAGCTTGTCCTTGAGTTGCTTGCTCCAGCTATTCTTTTACTGGTTATGGCTTTGGCCCGGTGCCCACTGGATATGGGGATTTGGCTTAGGCTGTGTTTGTGCTGGTTACACAACACAAACATGGTTTGTTCCTTACCTTCCACTGGAAAATAAAGCTTTTAGCCATGACAAGCAGATGAACACCGAGCAATCATTTGAGCTGAAGCTGATGATCCAGTTTAGAAATTAAGGAATAGCTTGAGGAACACACAAGAATCCACCTAAATATTTGCAAAAAGAGAATGTTATTTCAGAGTTATAACTGAGAAATATTCTTACATTTAGATGCAAAATTATCCTGCATCTTTTTTGCAATTAGTGCTTGATCCAGTCCAGCTTCAATGTTCTGCCGTTATCTCTTTGAAAACTTCCCAAGAGAGCTGTAATGAGCTGGGGCCATTTTCATGACTATTGATTTCATGGTTAAAATTATAGTATTTGATTGTTATTTGACGAAACTGAGATTATTGTATGTTTTGAAAACAAGAGCAGTAGCAGCAGGAGTCATGTCCCTAGAAAAGTACAGTCAGGAGCTGCCAAACCGCCCCTCTTCCTGCGCTGCCGCTCTCCAGAGAGCGAGCAGAAAGCACACAGAGCTGCAGTGACCTTCCCAATGTCACCCCACACGGCGTGGGATAGAAAAAGCGTGGGATGGACGTCAAGTGTCTTCCTCCCCAGCAGGTGCCCTTGCCCCTGGCACTCATTTTGCTACCTGGGACACGCTCGCACGCGTTTGCAGCGCTGCCTCTAGTCAGTGGGTGTGTTTTGTGGTGAAGACTTTCAGGACTGAAAGGCCTGAGTTTCACTGTAACTCACAGTAAGTAAATAGGTACTGGACAACCATTTATGAAGTTTATTTTTCTTTTTCACAGTACATTTAGGAAGTGTTGCTAAACCAAGGAATTTTTGCGTGCTCTGGTTCCTGCATTTCACCACACTAAACCAATTGCAATTAGCAATGGATTTCAGATAATTCCAGAAATGTTTTAAGCAAGTTCCTGAATGTGATAAGAACTCCAAACACCTTTTTGAATAGGGTGTTTCAAAGAACTATTAGGACTAAATGGCCTTAGTGCTTCATGTGGATAGAACTGCCTTTTCTTTGTACTTTGTTTTATTTTTTTAGTTTGAGACCTCTCTGTGTTTTATTTTTTTAGTCTGAGACCTCTCTGTGTTTTATTAGACTAAGAGCATAACTGACCATCCTTTCTTTTCTGATCAGAATGGTAGAATTGTTGATTTTCAGATTGTAGTGACATTTTGAGCTATTTGAAATCCAATAAGGCTACAAGTATTTCCTGGCAAAACTGTGGGCACCATCAGGGACTGGTACAGTAGTGAAGCAGCAGGTCCCACCCCAGCAGGCAGGAGCTGTAAAATGGGGTGAATAAAGATTACCACCTTTTTACCTTTTTCTATCAATGCCATGGAAATTAGTTTAACAAGTGAATCTAAACATCTTGATGCCAGTAGCTGCTGCTGACTGCATCTTCAGAGCAGGAGCATTCTGACATCCCATTTTCTTCAAGCCGAGTCACAGGTCAAAGGGCAGTGAGACACCTTTCCCCAGCTGTCAGTGATGTGCCTCCTTGAAATAAATCAAAAACACCTGCCCCCAGAGAAGCAGGTGGGGACTTAGTGTCCGTGTGGACAGGAGGGCTTGGCTGTGCCCTTGCAGGGCTCCTGTAAAGCCGTTCAGTGTGAGTAAGTCCCATGCTCAGGGCTCTCCTGGGCATCACTGTGCCAAGTCTGACCTCCCATGCCATGGCCCCCAGCCAGGGCTGAGCTTCCAGACACGTGAGACTGCCATGAGAAATGTCATGAGCTAAAGCTGCTCACCAGTAAATACACCCTGCTGCATTAGAGCCTCCTCCAACTCAGAGTAATGTCTCAGCGAGGAGCACAGCATCCTGGAGGATGCAGGGAAGAGCAAATGGAGGTGATGGAGCCCTGCTGCACCCAACCGAGGAGGAAGGGAGCACTCCTCACCCACTCTAAGTAACATCATCTGCTACATTTAACAGAGGAGAGTTGGCTGCTTTCCTGTCCTCTGCTGCCCTTTTACTTAGACATCTGACTCCTGGGAATTAGTTTTGAAGCGAGGCTGCAGGCAGACCCTGACTGCACATGCCAGTGCTGTATCCGTGCAGAGCTGAGGAGAGGACCAAGCTTTACACATACAGTGCATGCAGGTGATCTTGCAGCTTGCAGACAGAAATGCCCACGATGGTTTAGTCAGGATAGGAGGAGGAGTGAATCTAAGTATCTTGATACGTGTGCCCAGAACTGTGTAAGAAGCTCAGCAAATTGCTGTGGCTCTCAGGGCTCTCTCTGCATCCACCATCCACAAAATACCTGTGTTGTCAACCCAAGAAAATGTTCCCCTCCAAAAGTGCTGAGTCCTGTTGCTTTCACCTCAGAAAAATCTAGGCCATTTAGTAACAGGTCTGTGCTCTCCAGTCCTGAGAGAGATGCTGGTACTGCCATCCTGTCATCCTTGTGAGCCAGAGACACTTCTGTGGAAGAAATAGGTGCTTAAAGCCTTGTTCTGATTACATCTACTCCACATAAAGCACAGTAACTTAACTCGAGCCAACAGTCACCCTGGTGTAAAACAGGATCGTGGCAGATCAGAAGCTGGGTTGTAATCCTCTCATTGCCCCAAAATAAATTTTCTTCTTGGCAGCAGGGCTTAACGATAAATGTTCAATCCTGACTCGTACACGGCTTAGGAGCACAGGACAGGCGGCCCTGCGAGGGCTGCTCAGCGTTCCACGGCTGCACCGGGAACCGCACCGGGAACCGCGCCGGGAACCGCACTGGGGCCGGGCTGGGCTACCCTGAGGGGCTCGTGGGGAGCAGCCCCTGCAGCCAGAACTACTGCCAGTGGTGACATTTCAGAAGGTTTTACCTTGCAGAGGCTTCATAAATGTCATCCTCGACACTCCCTGCTGAAGCTGCTGGTGGTGGCTGCACTGAGGGGAGTAGTAGCCAAGTGATTCCCCGGGAAGGGATGGCTCATGTCAGGTTTCTCCATCACTGTCACACATATCTCTGATAATATTTACTTACTGTTTGAAGGGAAAATGGCTTTCTGAAGCCATTATTTCTTTCTCCCATCTTCTATCATAAAGGTCTTTGTGATGGAATGATAGAGGATTCATCCACAAAAATGGACAGAGCAGGAAAAAATACCAAAATACAAGTGCATCTCTAGGTAGGACACTGTAATATCACTGTGTCTATCAGTGGTGGACCCACTCTTTGTATGTGCAAAGGCAAAAAAAACCCCAACTTAAAATAAATGGATAAGATGAGCTGCTATTAGAAGGACTTGGAAACTAGATTTGATTAAAGTTGGGGTTTTTTAATAAGAGACATTTCATCCCATCTTGTCTTTTCCTGTATTCCTTTCTGTCCAGTTTGGACTGCAGCCTCAACACGGTGCAGCCTGTTTATCATTAGTAAGATGTAGTGTGTATTAGAGCAGCAATAACAGTAAGTCATTTAGAGTGTACGTCACAGGTTACAAAGCAAATGGGGATGCTATTTTATTATGCTGAAGCTGTAAAGCTTACACTAATACAAAATATTGCTGGCAGTCACCTTGTTTTATTCTTCTTTTAACAACTTACTAACAGTGTGTAAATATAAAAGGAAACTTTGATTTTTCCATCCGGATACACTGAAAACTCTTTCAATAAAAATGCTAGGGGTGCATTTAACACTGTGACCAGAAATATTGAAATTTGACAGTTAGGAGGTTAAAGGTTTCAAATTTATACACAGAGGTGTTTTGCTCCTGTCATGGTCATAGCAGTTTGCTCAGGATAACCCCTTTTGCTTACTGAACCTTTGAAAAGCAGAGAACATTAAGCAATACGTCTTGGCAGATGCCCTGGGATTTCACACCACCAGCAGAAGCCCATATGCACACAAAAAGTGAACCTCTTAGGTGAAAACTGGTCAAGCCTTTCTCTGCTTCTGCCCCGTGTGCTGGCAAGCCGCTGTCTTGTGCTGCTGCTGCCGCCATCCTTTCTGCTAGAATTAAGGCAATTTCTGTAATTTTCAGGTATCAGGTGCTACTGCTTTTCATTCACTCAAAACAGTGGCATCAAGAGAACAGGTACAGGAGCTATTACTGAGAGGTAATGGTGTCACATAAATAGGTCTTTTACATTCCTGCCAAAAAATACCCACATAAAAGGTATGTACTTTGCATCCCAAATGTCAAGATTTTAGATATCCTCTAGTCTTTATTTCAGGAATTCCAGCATGTGGTAAATGTGTGTTTGGCTCTCTACTGCCATCTGAGAGAATAAGTGCAGCTGAGAACAGACAAAGTATCACAGTGCCTCCAAGTTTTTTTAAATTATATTTTTTCAAGCTCTACAAAAAAAAAGGGGTATGTGTTGATTTACTGAGAAACTATCCCTGCATACCTGCAAAGACCTGCTGGAAATATTACAGCCTTGACACACCAGCGAGTAAAATGATCAACTTTCCTTTTTCTACATATCGTAGTATGCAAGAGAACCACTATAGGCATTTCTTTTCATATTCACCATAAAACTGTCCTCATAAATATTACTACAAATGCACAATGGCGTTTTGGCTGATGAACAATTACAGCAAGCCCACGTTTTTACACACAGGCGTCTCTGCAATATTAATGCAGCCCCCTTAGAGTGGAGCAGAGCCCTGTGGCACCAGCAGCACGCTGGGGCACAGAGGGGATGCTGCAAGGCAGGCAGCTCTGCTTGTTGCATGTGCTCCCCACTGTCTCCAGGAGCTTGAGAAATTTAGCATTGGGTCTGAACTCAGGTTATAGCCCCTATTCACTTCAAACTGAGGAGTGTGCAGCCTCTGCCTTTGTTGCTCGTAGTGGGAGCACCAGGCATGGGGCAAAGCCCATCTGTTTGCTCAGGGCTTGGCCTGGGGTGGTGATGGTGGGACATGGGGGAGCTGGTGGGAGATCCTGCTGTGGACTCAGTGCTCTTACAGTGAAGCAGCAGCCGGCAGGAGTGCAGAAGCCATGTGCACACAGGATGTTAGCAGTTTAGTGAGTCTGTGAGAGTCACCAATTCGTTCTCTGGTCCTGGAAAAGAGCACGTGGCTGTGCTGATGCCGTACAACACTCTCCCCCTTGCAGAGTGTGTCAAGGCCAGATGTATCTGAGGAGAGGGACTCTGTATCTTACTGCACAGATATTTATTGTGCTTCAGGAACAGAGGCAGGAGATGGTGTGGGGGAAAGCATGCAGAAGGGATCATGCTTTACCCATAAGTGGGTAAAGCCTCACAGTGTGCTGAAAAGTGGAGCTAACCACATCTCCTGCAATTCTTCAGGGCATTCAGCTCTGCCCTGCCTCAGCAAAGATGAGACTAGAGGTTCTTTACACGTTCTTTCAGGTGTAAATACCCACCCAGGGTCAGGTGGCTGAGAGCTGAGCTTTCAGTGCAGTTAGGAGAAATCATGTGTCTGTGCATGGCAGAGCTGTATCTCCTGCAGGACTCCAGTTTTTTGGCTGTAGGAGCAGCTGTCAGATTAAAACACGCATACCAGTGGTAATAGTGAGCTGTTTTCCTTGAATAACATCCTGCTCATCCCAGCTCTCTCTCTGGCAGACAGTTCAGGGTCCGTGTATCACTAAGATCCAGCTTAAAGCTGGTTGTCAGAGCTATGGGACAGAGGGGCACTCTAGGAGTGAAGGGAGAGGCTGAATTAGCTAAAACAGAATTGTCAGTTAATGCCATTAAAAACATTGGACTCCTCTTTAGGAGCTTCATTGGTCTCCAAGGCTTTCAGTGTGCCAACTAGCTACTAGAAAGAGCCTTGTATTGGGTGAATCTCCTCTGTGTTGTTTTTAAGATGTAGATCATCCAGGCCTTCAGAAATTCAAATTAAATACCGTGAGGTAAATATACTCTGTATTCTTTATCTGTCTCTCTAGTTTTGCCACAGTTGGTTGGTTGATTTTCCCCAAGTATTTCTTTATTGGTCGGTTTCCCTCCCTGGAACTGAGGCTGGTCTGCAGGAGCCAGCAGCCTTCCGGGGTCCTGGCTCACCTCTGGTACAATCATGCAAAAGAAGCAATTTTTCATTATTGATAAAATGTAATGTCATAATGTCATGGCCTTTCAGGTCATCATCTTTGTAAGTCAGCCATGACATTATCACAATTTATAATGATAACAAATGACCATAATGTTTGCATGTAATTTTCATTGGCTATTGCAGAATTCTAAAAACACTCCTTTGAAGGAAGGATTTCATTAACAAGCTACTGCTATTACTGCTTCTGCTGGGGGCTTTTTGCTGCCATGAAGTCTGTTCTGTCTGACATGGGAGATTTATGTACTTAGTAGAAATTTAAGATTTGGTGGCTCTTGGTTAGTTAAGTACTGATGCAAACTGAGAGAACATTCCTGGTTTTTTATGGTATCAAGAGTTTTATAATATCCCTAAATACTACAGTTGCTACGGGTTATGTAAATATGCACTCTGTGAAGATTGCTGGCTGGAAGGTCTGACTTGAGTGTCAGATTCATTCTTGACTGTAGTGTTGGCTTTACTTATTTAATATTTCATGATAAACTTAAAAGATTTACAGCTCCAGGAGCTGGTGAGAATCATAGGGCATTTATTTTCATGTGATATTTAGAGGCCGGAGCTTCAGTCCCCAAACACTTTAAACATATTCTTAGCTTTAACATCTGGACTGAGAACATCACTGGGGTGGGTTCCCTTTGCTCTGCAGCATCAAGACCTCAGAGTAAGTGCACAGAGTTCAATAGAGATGAATCTGGAGCACTTGTAGGGAGCACTCTGTCAATCTAATCCATAAATAAATACTCCCCTACTCCTGAAGTCCTCTGAAGCTAATGCATGAAAAACAATGAAATGCCTGGGCACTCCAAGCCTCTTGAAAAAACAGGGTCAGGCTTTTGTATCTGTGTGTGTGTGCACACGAGAGTGTATGAAATAAATTCAAACAAACAAAAATAAATGTTTCTGAAAGAGCAGCTGTGAGTTATAGTCTAACAGACTCCATGACAGGCCACCAGGCAAAAGGACTCGGAGCTGCACAATTGGTCCCCAAGGGACACGGTACCTCAGAGAGGACAAAGCAGGAGCTGGGGACTCGGCTGTGCTTTGTTTTGGCCTACGAGGCTTATCAGACCCATGTTGTGATTCATTTTTCATTTGCAGCAAGAAGCTTGCAGGAATAATTTACCTTTTTCTTTCTTTCCTCTTCCTTGAGGCTGCTACTTTTTTTCACTAGAAATTATAAAAGTACTGCCCTTATGAAAAATATTAGACTAAGTTTCATCCTTTGTCAGTGTGATACCAAAGGCCACCTGCTTATTATGGCATTGTCCACTAGGCCATGCAAACACATAACAGAAGGCTTTCTTTCCTTTAGAGTGGATTTTATACAAAATGTCTCGTTGTCTGGAGAATCACACTTTAGGCAGGATATTGCCCAATTATATTCATGGCCATTCATTTTGTAGGGCTTGAACATCACTCATATGGGGATCTCCTTGTTACTGTCTTTGAAACCCCCACCATGAAGACTAGTTTCATCAATTTTCCAAGCCTACTGGCCTACGAATGACCCAATAAGGTCATTCACGGCAGCTCAGTCTCCATACTGCAAATGCCCTCAGACCAGAGGCAGTTGTTTTGTTCGCTTACAAGAGCAGTTTCACCCACAGCAGCATAGGGGGCTGAACTCCACTGCAGCACACAGGCACACTTGCATCAGGGTAAATTCTTTTAAGTTACTTTAGCGGAAAACTGCTTGAGCCATCAAAGTTAGTATGCGCTGCAGGCAAGGAGCATTAACCAGTCTTGGGAGATACCAAAAGAAAACCGTGTCTGTGTTTAATTGTCCTTCTTGAAATACCTTTTTATTACACATCCCCATTGCTCACTTGATTTGCTCAGTCTAACTCAGGTTTGGCTTTCTTTTTTGGATGTGTTGACAGCACAAAGGCTTGGTTGTATCAGCGAACATTTTGCAAACTCTTAGTGAGACAGCTCAGGTTAATTTTAGCACAGCTCCAGCTCTTCTCCTGTGGTTAGTGTCCCCAAAGGACAAACACAGATAAGAATCAGGGACTTGAGTCTGGGACTTGAGGGCTTGTCTCATTTTCTGTTTTGTTACCCCAAAACACTTTTCCCTGAATTTTAAAGCTGATGGCTACATCCCCACAGCTTAGTTATATTTTATTTGATGACACACATAATGAGATGTCTGTGAGATCATAGGATACCATTGCAATAGTCCTTGGGATTTTCGTTCCACCATCACTTCATGGCTCTTCAGGGCCCCACCTTCAGCTCAGCGCTGGCCACTCACTGCTCTGCTCAGATCAGTCCTCCTGCTTGACTTGATCTGGCAGGGGCTCAGAGCAAAATCAGAGGCTGCTCTTCCAGGGAGAGAGAAGAATCTAAATATTGCACAAATAGCCAAAGACCCCTTTGCATTCTCTAACCAAGTCTCCTTAAGCAATTGTTTGCCAAGGCACTGTCACCCCTCGGGTTCATCTTGCTGTTGTTTTAGTGAGCCCATCCTTGTTCCCTCCCACCAGATGCTCCTGATGCCTGAGCTCCGTAACCAGCTGTGCTCCAGCTGTGAGCACAGGTCTGCTCTGCTGCAGATTGACAGAGTCTTCCCTGCCACCTGAGAAACAGCCACAGAGAGCAGCCAAAGCCTGGGTTTTGTTTGGCATGCCCTGGTTCTGCTGAGCTGCTTCTCTTCACAGAAAGCAGTGGCACGTGCTGGGCTCAGGGGCAATGGAGGATTTTACAAGGTTCAAGAAACTGCAAGATGGGAGTTTCAGAGGAGGGGAGGTGGAGATGGGCTGCCAGAGCAAAGCCAGAACCACCTGATCCTCCCAAAGCACACAGTTTTGTTTTTCTGAAGGCTAAATGAGAAGGAACGTAAGATGCAGAATTAACAGAGATTTGCTGTTTTGTCATTAAAAGTGGGTTTGCTGCCAAAACAGCAGCTTTGCTGCCAGGGAATGTCTGTTTGTACTGTCAGGCCTCGGCTCAGCGCGAGCATGTGCTGTGCTAAAGCAAACGAAAGGGGAATTATACAATATTGAATGTGGACCTGTCTCTAAATGCATTGAAAATGTAGGTTATTGTCTTCTGGCATTTCCTAAAAAGCCTCTTGAGCTCCTGTTGGCAACCGCTGATATTGAGGGTACTTTTAGCTGTTTAAGTCTTCCTGTTCTAACAGGGGTCAAAGGGCTGTAAAGATCTTCTCAAAAGGATATAGAAGGAATCATTAAAAGGGAGGAGGAAGAAAGTGACAGAAGGTCAGCCTTTTTTTTTTAATGGGTGCATCCCCGAGGGGGTCAGACACAGTTGTGCATTATACTGCAGCTCCAGTACCTGACTTTTAGAAACCTACAGCAAATCTTATTAGCACTTCCATAAGCATAAAATACAGGACAGAGCCCAATGTTCCAGGCAGAAGTAAAAGAGAAAAACCATGAAATAAATCAATTTAGTCTTTCAAATGAATTTAAATCAACATAGTGCAAGGATATGACCAAGATGAGGACAAATACTCAAATGTGTGCAAGGCATTTTACGGTCCCTGGGAAGCACGTGCATGTATCTGTGTGTGTTTAATTCCCTTGTTGATCTTTCTTTCCTTTGAGACAAATTTACTGTATGCTCATTGCATGGCATGTCATGTAGCTTTTTGTAAGGACTGGTGTAGGGCAAAAATTTTACCTTTTTATGTGACACAGCCAAACAGAATTGTGAAGGTTTTCAGTGATTTCTAGACAGCAAGCAATAAACTGCGTTTGCACCCACACACTTACTGCCTAACACCCCATCTGGTAACATTTCCACGTCTCCAGGAGAGAAATCAATAGCAATAATCTGTGAGGGCCTCATAGGGTGTATATTTTTTTATCGCACTGCTATTTGGAATTTTTTTCCTATCTGCTTACAGCACTAGATTGTTCTTTTTTTGTTAGCTAACATTGAAATCCTGGAACCATTATTATATTTTATAAAAAGCAGTAACTAACACTGGGGTCAGAATAATATATTCTAAACACTCACATTCAGTAATGTCACAGTGTTCAGACAGCAAAGTCCTAGTCAGTGAAGGCACTGAAAAATCTCCTACAGTAAGAACCTGTGCATTTAAAATTATATGCTAGCACGCTTCAAAGACTAGCATCTTAAAAATTCATGATTACTTAAAGATAGTTTATATTAAAAGAGAGTATACCTCCAGCTTTCATCTTGCTCCAATGCAGAGAAGAAATTGTCCTTATATTCTGAAATTTAGAACTGTGTCACTGTTGGTTTTCTGTGTAAGGAGGAAATATGATGCTTTGTTACTGGTCTTATTTATTGCAGACCTTGTCTGGAATCTAGTATTGAAGCTGTGCTTGATGAGTTGCTGCCTTGAACTTTTCCACTGATCAATGCTGGTGCTATGGCTGCATGAAAGAATAGCTTTCCTGAGGAGAAGCTATCACATGGGAAACACACTACACAGTAAGCGAAGAAATCTGCTATAATCTTGTATGCTTAGGCTTAGAAACGTGCTTCCCAAAAGAAATGGTGATAGTGAATGACCATTTTAAAACAGATGTTACGTGAGCAAGAGGTCAGGTCAAGAACAGGGAGGTATTAAAAAAAAAGAGATAGAGAAAGAAAGAAAGAAAGAAAGATTGGGAAAAGGGAAGAAAGAAAGAAGCAGAAACCCTCCTTTCACTAACGTGATAAGGCACAACTGGACAAAATGCACAGCTGAAGAGGACATTACAGAGCCAGGAGACAGGAATCATATTTCTTCTTCTCCCTGCAGTGACAAATAAAAGGTTGTTTTGATTTTTGCTGTACAAATAATAGGCTTTACTTAGAAACTGTAGCTGCTGGGTTGTTCTCCACAAAAATATTTTTTGCTCTTTTTGTCCTGATGGCAATACTAGAGGAAAGAAAAGGAAGCAGTTCTGTAATCAGCGTATATTTTATTTACCCATGGATTGTCCTATGCATCTTGCAGTGGGGGTGGGATTGACACTCTGAACATGAGGAATGTCCTTTGGAAATGGGGTTTCAGCAGAGTTTAGCATGGGCAGATCTGTGTCTGTGCTTACCAGGCCTTTACTTCTGTGCCAAGGCTGCCACTTGTGACGCTGGGGGTTTTTTCACATCGGAGATACACTGGGATGGATCCACTGTGATGGATCCACTGTGAAGTTGGTTTTTTTTAAGTCACTAAATTACCATCTCATTTGGTTACCAGCAGAGCACGTAGCAGGTCTCTCAGTGTAGTTGGCTTTATTCATGACTCCCTCTAAATAAGCCAGTGGTAAAAATGAGGAGTCAACCTTTTTGAAGCAGTGTTGCAATAGAGATCCCACAAAGACCGACTGGGGAGACACACAGGGTGCCTTTAGTTATAAGCAAAGACTTTTTAGTTGTTTTTTTTTAAACTTAGCACCAAACCTAAAATCTCTGGATGAGATAGCCTTGTTGCTGCTATAAAAGACTGCTCTTACCTCATTTTTGCCCCTAAAATTCACCTCTTGTTTGTCTTCATTTGCGCTCTGAAATGTTGAGAAGCCAAATCTCAAAGCTGAACAAATAATAATGTGTAAATAAGGATCGAGCAGATCAAATCACTGGTGGAAAGGATAAATGGGGCTGAGAGTCCTGCCCATGGATTGTGTGAAAAGTTACTGGATTTCTTTACTTTCAGTAGGTTCGTAAGGATGGATTTGGGCAGCTAATCTTTGATTTCTGTCTGCTTTAAAATCTTTCCCTTGATGTCTCTGCTCTTTGGGTAGGTGGAATGAGAAAAAGTAGTGCTCTTCTTATTCACATTGTTGCAGTAAAAATGAATCCACGGTGAGGTGGGTATTCAGGTGCCGTGGGAAGGAGGGCTATGTAAATACCTCAGTCAGTGTTTTTTACCTGGGGTCCATGGGCTGTGAATGAGAGTACTATAAAAGATAAGCAAGGATAGCAAATCTCTTGTCAGTTGGCCTAAATTTTCAGTATAAGGGTCCCTACCTCCAGCAGAAGATTTTAGATACATAAACATTGAAGAGATTGAAAATCACTGATACAAAGAGGCTGTCAAACCATTGCAGGCACTGTGAACAGTGTATTCAGCCAGTATTATCTCAGTCTGAACATTTGAGTTGTTTCTTCTAATACTATTGTATTTAATTCCTTAGTCTAAATGAAAACAGGAGTAAAAACTTAGTGTTTTTAATAAAGTTATATTTGAGCTCAGGCTTTGATGACAAATAAGCCATTCACTTATGTACATCTGCCAGAGCATTCATCAGAAGCATTGGGCTTAAATGAGTTGTGACCTTATGAGACAGTCTACTGTTTGGAGACTATATAGGTGACTGCTGGGTTTTGAGTCTTGACCTTTCTGTTTATATTCATCATGAATGTGCAGATACTTTTATTCTTTCTGGAAAAAGGCTGTCAATCTTCACACTAATTTTAATGCCTGTGCAATGCAGAACAGTGGTGGATCTTAGCAATAACAATCACTGACTGACTAAAATTAACTAATTCAGGCTGCTATGCTAAATTGAGTATGAGTGGGTTTGTTTCAGGCTCGGCATGGAAGCACAGGTGCAGTCGATAAATAGGGACACATACGGTGCCTAAATACGCTCGTGCTCGTTGTGACCTCCCAGCAAAAAAGCTCTGACAAATCACTTGTGACTTTCCAGAGCTTGTCGAGCTGCTGCTCAGTTGATCCATATTTCTCTAGACTGGAAGTGACAGGAAGAGGCACTGATACTTGTGAGCTTGAAAAGGACTTCAGTTCCTATCCCAAAATCGTGGTGCCTTCCAAGGACTGGCCACGTAAACAGCTCCTGAGGCCTCGGCTGAGGCCAAGGCTTGTTGGTCTCTGTCCTTCATCACATCTCCTTCCTTACTTCTGCCACGAAAGTTCGCTGCTGTTCAGGGACCATCTCAGGAGATCTTACACCATCAGCCCCATGGGTTGGGGAGACCCCTCTTTCCCTCTCTGCCCACACCAGGGAGGCTGAGGTGGTCTCCTAGAAGTGCAGCCTGGGGCAGATCAGCATCCTGACATTGCTTCTGCCCCCAAAGCTGCTGAGATAGCCCAGCTCCAATCACCCAAATAGCAATGCAGAATATAGCCTAAAATTATGATGAGACTGTTACAAGTATGGGATGCTGAGGTATCCACAGAGTTCTGGAGCATCCACTCTCTACCTTGCTCAGACATGGGCATAGAAAGAATATTCTTATGGTAAATTCCAGAAATAATGTTCTTTAATGATTTTAACCCACTTTAGTGCTGAATAGAGAAGGAAACTTCTATTAGAGCTTTGACACCCTGAGCAGAAGAGCTTTGTGCAGGCCAGACATCTGATTCTGGGTGGCAGAGCTGTCCTGAGCCTTCATTTCCCTATGGCCATGGTTTTTACACTGGTACCCCCTGCCCTTCCCTAAAATCCTTTCCTGCTTTTGTCATCACTCTTGCATTCTTGCACTTTTTCTCATCCTCATGGAGTGTTTTTCTCCAAAATTATATCTTCATGTATAACTTCTTTATCATGGTTCTTCAGAGAAGCTTCAGCTGGGGAAGCAATTACCTGAAGAAAAATAAGAGGAAAAAAAAGGGGTTTTCCTGGTCTGCCAACTTGCCAGGGGCCAGGTCAGTCCTAGCAAGGATACACAAAGGTATTTTTCAAGCAAATATTACAGAGCTCTTTCAGTGAAGGTATATTGGCTTAAAAGAGCTCCAACCCTACTAATATCTGAGCTTCTTTCACTCAGAATTGTTCAAATCAATGCAAGTCATATTGCTCCTTTCTCCCATGCTAGCCCAAGTAAGCTTTTATTGCCTTCTCTACCCTGCCAAGTCTCTGTGATCCCAGCCAGTGCCCAGCCACTCGCTGCTGGCAGCGTTGTTCTCTCTGCCTGCCCTGTGCACAGCATTGTGCACCAGCAGCTGCTTTCGCAGGGTGCGAAAAATACCACAGTGAGGCAGCTTCAGAACGACTTCACTTGCTTGTTTCTGCCAATACCTCTGTCCTTGTTTGCTTTACCAATGGAAAAGAGTAAATTAAATTATAGTAAAATGTCTTCCTAAATATGCTTTCTCACTCCTCCTTCATGTATACAAGAGCGGCAGACACAGCGAGAGATTATGTATCCCAAAGGAATTTGGTGCAATATTTTGTAATTCTGATTGAAATGTGTTCTGTCTGGTCCCCATAGTTTAATTTAGAACAATTAAGGTTCAGAGTACATGAGCTTGCAAAGCACATTACAAACAATGGCTGCAGAATAAACTGCAAATCAATCCACACTAAATCACCCTGAAAATCCCTGCGAACACAACAAAGAGGTCTAGATTCACAGTCCTTTAATACAATCTCCTCTGTCTTTGTAGCCATAAGTAGTTCAGCTTCTTCCTTTATGGAAAATTTTCATCATATTATTTCAGGTTAGGAGATTTTTTGTTTGTTTGTTACTGAAAATAAACCAGTAAGGAGCCATCCCATACATGTTTATGCAAGCATGTCAAATCTCACCGCAAGAGAGACGCCGCCGCTGTGCTCCATTCTCTGCTTTACTTGCAATGCTTATTTCTAATGATTGCCTTGCTGCTTTTATACAGGATATAGATGAGCAGCAGGTACTAATATCATTAAACCTGATAAGAGGGTGTCCTGAATACCATGCAGGTGCGTGCACAGCCTGTGTAATAGGGGTAGTACATGTCACACATCAACTTTCTATGATTTTTACATTACCATTATTACACTGGCTGACACCCATGTTCCTGCTTTTATATGGCAGTAGCTTTTCATTAATACTGTACCTAAAACATTATTTTAAGTGAGATGAAGTCAGGTTAAAAAGAAAAGTAAGGATTCTCTGATTTGTGCAAAACTAAGATTTTATTTCCTCTGTGTGCACTCTGAATTCTTGGAAGCAGCAGACAATACATGATGTTTTTAGCAGAAAGCCTCACCCAGCATATTCCCACATTCAGATGAACAGGCACACGTGTGGATAGCTTTGCAATCACATGCAGTGTTGGGAGAAAACAGTGTTTTATTTTTATTTTGACTGTGAAAAGAATGGGTGCCTCAATCTAGCCAGGGTTCTGCAGAGTCTCCTTTTCAAACCCCGGACAATAACCTATTCCTCACAATCAAAGTTCAGTGAAGGGAAATGGCTTCCAGGAGAGCACAGTAGCCTGGCCAGCCCCAGAGCAATCGCACTACGTGACAGAAGGCAAAGCAGGAGCTATCAGAATAATTGTCTCTGGAAATGACCACAGGGGACGGCCTGATCCAAAACCCTCACCGGTCAATAAGAAGCTACCACTGACGTGGGCTCCCATCATCAGTTGTTATATCGGAAAGATTTGTTTCCAGGACAGTAGTTCTGATTTGAATGTTCTTTGCACAGAGCAACAAATAGAGATTCCCAGCCACCAGATGAGGCAGAGGCTGACAAGGTGGTGACAAGGCTGGCACAGGGCTGGCATGTTCATCAGCACTTCTCTAGGACTCACACCACCTCTGCAAAACCCCACAGCTCTCTCTGTACTCGCCTTATTCAACACTACTGATACATGAAGAAGGTAGTACGGCAAAATGCAGTTGACAGTTTTCCACATCACCATTTTGCTGAATCCTGCAGCATTTTGTGCAGTGTGCTGTCTGTCCCCGCAGCATGGGCACTGTCCCCTCAGTGTGGGCAGGGACACACAGCCCCATGTGCTGTCCTTGCAGAGCAGCACAAGAGCTCGTCACATTGAGGTCACCAACCCCGCAGAGCAGATGCAGGGTTATGGATGTTTGTGCTCCATGCAGTGGTGTCATGCCAAGCCTGCCGGGTGTCTTGTGACACCTCCCACCACTGCAGCACCCTGAGCAGAGTGCAGCCCTGAGCCCCAAATGCCCTCAGCACATGTCAGTCACATCCTCATTGTGTTTAGCCCATTACAGGTTTTACAGTTTCCAGTGAGGGCGATGTACTGCCTGGATGAGGCCAATCAATATGCTCCAGGACCATTATCCTATAAAATTCCCACTTATTTAAAAAGGGGGTGGGGGGCACAGACCTTCAGTTCTGATCCAGCTCTGTAAAGTCTATGGCCAAACTTCCATTGATTTTCAGAGGCAGAGTTGGCATGTGCTTTAAAATATTCACAAGCCAGGAATAATAGCAACAAGCAGATATAGATGCAGCATCTTTAATCCATATACTATGGTCTGCGTGCTACTTCTGCCATAAAAAAATAAACAATCCGATGTTTGGGAGAAAATAAGGGTACATAAGCAATTGTGCATTACAGAATCCTTCAAAGCAAAGGCAGTGATTATAAGGGCAAATCTTAAAACATGGGAGGTGTTTTATTTGCATGTTGTCACACTGGTTTTTGAACCACTTTTTCCTTTCTCCTAGCTAGCGTTCTGCTCAGCCTCGCTGTTGTGCTCATTAGTCTGGTCAAGCTGCACTGCAGGATTCAACTTGTTGTTTCAAGTAAAATAATTTAATTAATCTTGTATTCCATAATATATTTTATTTTGGGAATCAAAGATATTTAATCTGAGTACAACAGTGTTTGTTCCCTAACCTGGGAGCCCTGGATTTTAAGCAGAGCCAACAGATAATTTTCAGAGGGGTATTAGCACAGCACTTCTGTCTGCAGTGGTGTCTGTGTCATGCCCCTAATCCTGCTCTGCTACTGTGCAGAAACAACAGGGAGTGCCAGACTTGTAAAGACCTTTAGGAATTAGGGAACTTCCTCCAGGGTATGAAGTTCTTCTGTCAAAGGTTCCTGGCATCTGTGGGGTTAGTGCTGATTTGTGAGGATTGCATTAACTGATTCTCACTGTCACGGTGCCACTGGTGAAAAGAGAGATGATAAAAGACTTTCCTGAAGAAAAAGTGCTGCCATTTTCATTTCAAACAAGACACTGCTGTGGTTATTTTAGTTTCATGTTCACTGGGGCAGTATGGATGAAAAGGAAGCATAAGCGTTTTGTTTTGTAGCTCTGGAGGGAATGGTTGGTAGCTCCTGGCAAGCCTGTCCTTGGATGCTGGATCATGGGGACAGCTTGAGCGAGGAGTGTCCCTTTGGGAGGCTCCCCACATCTGTGTTGGTCATATAGGTGGGCTGCTGGGCATTTCCTTGGAGCTGTTCACATGCAGCTCACATGGTTATGGGGACAAACTCCAAACCGGGGGGAAAAAACATCTCTCTCTTTCTCTCTGGAAAAGATTCTAAGAACTCTAGAAACCTTCCTGCCTGGGGTCACTCTGAGCTGGCCATGCCATGCACAGAACCCCAAGCCTGGGTTCACGTTCTGCTCTCCCCATATCCGAGTCTGTTTTGACTCCATTCAGTACCACTTTGCTATTTCTCCTGTAAATGCAGCAGTCCTACAGCTTCGTGGTGCTTCAGTATGGAGGAACCATTTCTATCTTAACAGCCAGTGACCCGGGAGGTTTATATATATGGGAGGACACTAACCTTTGGTCTAAGTGTTTCATCCTTGTTCTCAGCTCAGAGAGGGATTTTTATTTTCCTCTAAACATCTGTGAAATACTTCTTGGCCATTTTAGAGTCCTCCACATATGGGACTTGAAAAGACACTTCCTTCTCTGTCAGTAGTATTTCAGACACTTTTATACAAAAGGTAACATCAGATGACTATTTGCTTGTGTCTTTTTTAATTACATCAGTCCTTGAATGAAATGCTCGGGCAGCAGGGCCCATCCTGCCTGCTAGGTGAGTGCCTTACTCTCTCAGAGAAATGGTCGGGCTCATGGCTGCTCTCACTGCCTCCAGGGATCTTTCCAAATTGCATTTCTCAACAGGAGGGGTGAAGAGCAATTTCTCTCCTGGTCCCCTCACAAGCTTTTCCCATAGAAGATTACAGTTCAGTAGCCACAGCTCCCTGTACACAAACCTCTCAGGCAGAAGAGAAGAAACCCACGTCTCCCTCTGCCTTAACCACAGGGCTTCACTGGGAAAAATAAACCAAGGGAATGGCAGCACATCTCCCCCAGCTCTGTGAAAAGCGAGACCAGACAGCACAGGCAAGGCTGGGGGATGTGATCAAAAGCAGAGCAGATGGAAGACCATCTCCTTCTTGCACCTCAAGTGATGCCAACCTATGGAGCCTGGTCATGCTGGAGGATCTTCTGGAAGCATGGATCTGTGTCCACTTGAACTTTTAACTTTGAAAATTAAGTTTAAGCACCTCAGAAATTAAAATACAACCAGGTAGTATTTCTAAGATCAGGAACCTGAATTTCACCTAAACTTCTTTTTGGATCAAACCCTTGACATTTTCTACAAAATGTTATAAAAATTTAATCTTTATGGTTTGACAGAGTTTCCACATGATTTGAGAGCACTGTTGTGTAGGAATGGACATGAAATACATGTTTAAAACTTAAGCAAATGCACAGATGCTTTTTTGAACCTGGGTGCCCAAAAGTATGTCATGAAACTTCTCCTGGCTTGACCTGTGCCAGAGGAGCAGAGGAGGGTCATCTCTTATGCTGTATTCCATTTATTCATTTTGAGTGTTGTTTTCCTTCTCCTTTGAGGTTGCATTGTAACCAATCAACTAGAAAATTTCCAAGCCATTAGTGTGTCCCAAATAGGAGAGCCATGTTTCCCCATTGCCAAAGAGCAGGAGGACAGGGCACAGTGGCAGCACATCAGGGTCCCAGCCAGTGGCTGAGATGAGCCTTGGCCATCACAATGCCCTCACCAAGAGTGACAGGTGCCCATTCAGGCTGCAGGGTCCCTCCCATGCCACATCCAAGGGTGGCAGTGCAGGTGGCTGTCTGGGTTGACGCCGGGTACAATACTAATTTCATGAGGGATTTATTGGAAACAAGACTTCAGATTGAATTATGGTGTAATTATGAACTGTTTTTGTGTGTGCTACAGGACTGGGCAACTTGCCACTGGGCACAATCCGCTGTGCATCAAGCAACCGCAGGAGAACCTGACAGTGCTGCCAGCCCTCCCCTCTCCCTCAATTAAACACTCCTTCTGACTGCCAGTTACACGAATTAAACTGTTCTAGCCTCATTTAGAATATCATAAGTGAAGAGCGACAGGCTGAAACCATCAAACACCCTCAGCTTTCAGCAGCCCTATTCCTGCAATGACCATATGCTTGTGCACAGTTGTCTTTCTCAGCTGATCTGATACAGAATTAATTGACACTCAGATTTTAGCTTTAACATACCAGCTGTTAGCTGTAAACCAACAATCAGGGCTGCTCTTTAATCAGAAAAGGTACTAGCCACCTTAAGGGTCTAATTTTTTTGACAGCTACGAGTGATTTCTTATGCTTACATGATCCAGGCGTAATTTTAGATGAAGCTGAAATACTACTAAATGTACTGCTTAAAAAACCAAACACATCCCACTCTTTTTCTCTTTGGCTGGATGATGTTTGGCAGTTGGCAGAGATACAGACACGGGGCTGGAAGATAAAGGATGCGTGGCTGTGACAGTGGGCAAGGCACAGACTGGATTTCCAGCCGGGGAATCTCCGCCGTGGCCCACGCCAGTCCTGGCTCCTCCCAGCAAGCACCCTGAGCCTGATGCTTCTGTGGGTAGCTGGGAAACCTCCTTGGACAACTTCTCAGCTGGTATAACAGAGCATGAGTGATTTACCCCAGCTGGAAGAATGGGTTTGAACTTGGCAAATGCATTTAACAACAAACGACTGCTCTTAAAAAGCAATTGTATCGCAGGATAAACTAAGCTGTGAGGGCACAAATGGGGCAGCAAATGTGCTTCTAACAGTACTTGGACATCTCACATGGGCAGCCAATTTCTAAATTTGGGCACCTAAGTCTCAACACATTTAAAAATGTGATATTTTTCCTGTTCTTTTGTTTTTGCTGATCTTTCATTCTGCTTAGAATGATATTTTTCTTTGAGTTCTAATAAAATGAGTTAAATAATTAATGCCACAATCCAATAACTGATTATAGAATTTTTTTCTAAATTGCATGTAGCACTGTTCACATACTAAATCTTTTTGATTAATGATTTTTAAAGAAGGCTTGTTACATACATAATATAAAAAAAGTAGAGAGATGTAAGCTACTGAAGTATAATTCTAAATACCTTTTATGAACAGTAATTTATTTTATAAGCTTGATTCTTGATGTGTATGTAAGAAATACTAACATGGAAGAGGTATTTTAGAGAAACTGCAGATAGAAGCCTCCTCTTCCATACCCCCCTGAAATCTAGTTTATGTCCATAGGTGAATTGCTGCTGTGAAGCCACTGCAATTTGACTTTGTACAAAAAGGGTCATTGAACAGAAGGTCAGGCAGCTGGCCATTTCCATTTCAAAGATGCTATCAAAAGGGCAAGAGGCAGTTCATCCAGCAGCCCTTTAGCAAACAAGATTTTCTCCTTTCTCATTTATGATATTTTTTTATGCTAAAATAGTTTATAGGCTACCGAGAGAAGGGCCTTGATTCATTTTCTTCGGAAAGAAAGTGGACTAAGTGGAGCTTGGAAAGGACTTTGGTTCAAGAAATCATAGGAGCTTTTGAGTAATGAGGAGCCATTTGGTGTCCACTTATCAAGAGCCTGGCAGTAAGGCAATAAATCATTACGGGGGACTCTCCGCTTCAGCTGAAGACAATTGGAAAAGGTAGCTCTTTTATTATAAATTACGGCTTATCACCTCCCTAATGGCAGGCCTCAGCTTTATGAATACTTGAGCTTATTAATCAAGATAAACCAAAAAGTTCAGAAAAGTTTGGGATCCTGCATGCCAACGTGCCATCGCAGAGGGAAGTCCTGCAAGGTTTGTAGTGCTGCCTGACAGCCAGAGGCACAATCCATCCCTCCTGCCACTTGCTGACAGCTCAAATGATACTGGTTCTTCTGGGATTAGAGAATTGCCTCTCACCACTGAGCAGCTAAAATTCACCCATTACAGCGATTAAAAATAGGCTGTTCCTCCGCCAGTGTTCAGTGTGCACTTGCATAGTGGGATGGACAGAGCAAAAGCTTCAACCCTGCCCAGGCCGGCGACCCTTGTGAAAGTGCCCCTGCTCAGTGAGGGGATTGGTAGCTTAGTTGTCACTTAAAGAAAAAGAAGAGTATCTTGCTCTCAGGGAAAGAATGCTTAAAACAATTTAGGTCCCATATTTTACTCTACTCACCATTCTGCTTGTCATCTCAGAGAGCTTCTGCACTGCAGCTTCATGGGCTGTGCTTCACAAATACCAGGGGAAGAAGGCTCTCTCAGCTGCACGCTTTGGGACTGAATTACCAGACTGCTTGTGGGCAGGAGGTGCGGGTGCCCAACTCCACCACCCAGCCCTTAGGAGGATCAAAACACCAATACGGAAATTTCTGAAAAGCAAATTAACCAACCTTTCTGTACAAATCAGTGTGAAAATTTTGGGCTTCATTAATTCTTTTTTTATTGATGGATAGAACAAAGGATGATTTATGGAGCAAATTTTGCAAGTGGGTCCCCACTGCAAACAGACTCCTGACCTGTGCTTGGGTTTGTACATGCAAAACAACTGATAACAGCCCGAAACTCTAGTGAATCTTTGGTCATTCTCCCAGGCCTTGCCATGTCAGAGATAACTGACTGAGTTCACAGCTTCTTCACCACCACAAATATTTTCAGAAACATGTCAGTGTAAGTTCAAAATATGTCACTGTAAAATGTTTATACAACATTGAGCTGAAAATCTATCGATATATCTGTGCTATACCAATACATCCTGATAATAAGAATGCTTCATCACAGCAGGCCAATATTTATTGGAATAAATCAACCCCTTGCCAATGTGGAAATGAAGGTGTCTGTTACCTGAAATTGGAAGAGTTGTATATTCAATTATAAAAACTAACAAATGAAGGCTTTAGCTATAATACAACAACATCACTCCATTGACTTGATGGAGCTGCATCAGTTTACATCAGATAAGTCTGGTCTTAAAAGCCTTACCAGAATATCTGGAGAGGACTTGAATGATATTTACACGGTGTAGTTTCACAGGGTGGTGCAGCCAGATATGCAGCCAGCAGAGCGGGCCCCTGGCACCTGACAGAGAGGGTGACATTGAGCATCAGCCAGTGAGCAGCACTCCCCACAGGCAAACACCTGCCCCCACTCAGCCCCCTGCAGCCCTGTCCACTGGCACCCAGGTGTGCAGGAGTATCAGTGGTCCTGTCTGGCGAGACCCCTGGGAGGCATAGAGGAAGCTCTGAGGCCCCACAGGCAGGGGCCGCATGCACAGGGAGGATCCTGGTCCTCTGGAAACTGCTCTCCCAGCTGCTTTGAGAGCACTGCCACCAGCACACCCCACTGCTGCCAGAGCCCAGCTGCGAGCTGCATCCCTCGGTGCAGAGTGAGTAAGATCAGGGATGTGGCAATGGAGGGCTGGGGAGGACTGTGCAGAGAGAAATGAGTAAATATTTTCTGTCATCCCTCCATAACTTTATCCCTGTTAACAATATTGATTGTGGAAAGTGAAGGTGAAGTATATGGTTTTAAATACAGATGTTACAAGTCATAATTCAAATAAGGACATTTCAAACATGTCTGAAGCATGGCAGTAGCAATCAGCAGCACAAGGCCACTTGAAAATACGGTCACTAACAGTCCTCTGAAAAGCACGAGGCAAATTGCCAGCTAAATAAGAGCTAGAGGAGCACCACAGCCCGCTGTGTTTTCCAGAGTGGTCAGTTATGAGTTAGTTCATTGCGTCCTTTGGAGAAGGAAAAGCATTTCCCACTGGCAGGTTTCTGCCATGCCCCTGCTCCACAAGCTCGGCTGCTCTGCCAGGGCTGCGGGGCCAGGGCAGCACTGCCTGCCCCGGAGGTGCCCTGCCCTGTGCCTCTAATGACACTGCTCTGCTCCTGGGCAGCAGCAGCAGCTGATGCTGCTGTTGTTTCTTTGACAATAATACAGATTTTAGACTTACTAGTCACGGAGACATTTTTCTTCCTCTCTTCCTAGTGCAGCATAAGCTACTTTGACACCCCAGGGACGGGCTTAGGCACAGCTCTGCAGTGGGTTTGGTGCTGCAGCGGTGAACCTGTGACCCCTAGCACTGCTGTGGGCATGCAAGTGAATTCAGAGGGACCAGAGGTAATTCTGGGGCTCTGCATCTTCTGCTCATCAGCTCTGCCTCAGCATCACAGCTACACCTTGCGCCTTTAGGCTTAGCTCAGTTTCCACTTGCCAGGAGGGGAATTAATTAAAATGTTAAGATCTGCAAATGTAACCAGACCTTAAGGTGCAGCTTCCCCCACCAGACTAAAGAGTGGGCTGCTCTGGGATTGCTCACAGCAATTATAAAATGAACTATGCAAAAAACTGTGAAGCAACCCATCAGCTCTCAGGTGGCTTTGGAAATGCTAGAAATTGTCCTCAGGTGTTTCAGAGGGGCCTCCAGTCAACCCCAAAGTTAGGCTCATTACCATAAGGGACATATGTTTGGCTTTTAGGTAAACCACTGGCTCTTATCAGATTTTAAGGTACTGGGAACATCAGACTGTCACCTTTAAGCATAATAATGTTTTCTCTTTAAAGTTCAAACATGGGTTTTGTAACCATCAAAGTCAACGGGAGCTTTGTCGATGAGACCATGCTTATGTAAAAACACTACTGAAGAGGCAATCATTTCAAGGTTTTGTATTTTAAAAGTGTAAAACAAAGAGACCTTCCTTTCTACAAAGCAATAACATGTCAGAGAAGTGCAGACTTATAACCCAAGGATCTATACCAAAAACCTGTAAAGGGAAAAGCTAACAAGAGGTTGTAAGAAAAGGTCGATGAAGCTATACAAAAGGGTAAATATTCTGATGGTTTCCTCTCAAATACATTGATATTAGGTTCAGAAAGAATTCTCCAGGTATGTCTGGTGCTCAGTTTCCCAAGTAAATACTGCTTACTTCTGCTTTTAATCCAATGTAAGACCATTGGTAAAGGTCTGAACAGTTTGTGAAAATTCACCTGAAATTTTCAATCTTTTCAGTGTGCATTCTTGCAGGTTGCAGAGCTGGAACAATTGCTATTTCATTATATAAAATGCTAACATTAAACTTGACAGCAATTCCAGGGCATAAAATTTCAGCAGAGCTGTGGAAGTGGTAGAGCAGCTATCTTCGACCTTTGGACCATCATAAATGGGGAAAGAGGTGTTTGTCTGAAAGGGAGAAAGTATTACACTTTTGGAGGCTGTTGCAGCTGTTATTAAGGCAGCAGCCTCCTGTCAGCTGTGCTCCTCCAGCACTGGCTTGTGGGACTCACACACCTGACAGGGAAGTACACCGAGTGATGTAAGGGTGCAGGGGAAAATGTGAGGCAGAAACACCAAAAGATGACTACACCAGACCCTATTGAGGGAGACAGTTGAGAAAAGCACCCCGATTGGACCTTTTGGGTGTATAAGCTGTACTGAGTTACTGTAAGAGACGGTCCGAAGATCCCTCATCTGCCTCACGATCATTGCCGAGGACAGAGACTGAACACAGGAGTCCTGGCCTGGCTGAGGTGGGATTGTCTGCCAAGTGTTGCCTGCAGGTGTGCCCGCTGGGAACTGGTACGCATTCCTGAGGAAATTTGTGCAGGTCACAGTGGACTGCGCCGTTCTTGCTGCCCAGGCGGGAAGGACTGCGCCGAAGCGGAAAGGAATGACCTGTCCTGTACACCTCTCCGGTACACCTGTCTTGTACGTCTGTCCTGTACCTGTTTCCCAAAGCAACGGGCCCCATAACAATGGCTGTAGATTTCCCAACCTCTTGGCCAGTTGCCCCTCACTTCTGAAAAGGACTATAAAGGGACCTTCTGAAATAACTGAGCCCGAGGTCTCCCCACAGAAAGAAGACGAATCTATTGGCGGAAGACCATGAGGACTTCGTCTCATCCATTGGTAGCTATTGCCCCCCCTCTTTTTTTCTTCCTCTCTACTTTGTTTTTCTTTATCTCTCTCTCTTTCTCTCCTCTATCACATTACTGTGTTGTGGGCACTTAATAAAGGTGCACTGTTTTGATTAAAACTGAAATCTCTTGTGTCCTTTTACACTCTGAGATCGATAAACGAACCATCACGACCCCCGCTTGCATATGTGGATCGTGACAGTTACCACCAAGAGGTGCCAAAAAACAGCCACCAAAATGGCTGAGGAGTGATTTGGGCTGAGTGAACATCAGTACAGAGCCAAAGTAAGTACTAGTAAGTAAGTACTACCTCTGAGTCCTGCTTCAAAGAGAGGTTTTCTGAGAGCCTTGATGAGCTGGGCACAGAAAATATTAAGGAAACACCAAGTACCAGAGACTTCTGATTTAGCTTAGGGTTGAAGGAGATCCAAGTTTGAGGGTATCAATAACAAAGGAAGATATAAATCTGTAATATCCTCTGTAATCTCATTTTTATCTCATAGCTGAAGAAGCTACTGATAATGTTTTAGTTGTGCTGAACCAAACCTCATTATATCCATCCCGGTCCTCTCCTCTTTTGCTCTCCAAGAGGCACTCGTTTTCCTGTCTGACTGCTGAGCATCTAAGCAGTTTTTCCCACTAACTCTGTGTTCAGGAGAGTGATGAAGCTGTGTTTTCATTCACAGCTTCAGAGCATGCCCCTGGTAGGAATGCCCTTGTCTTGGGTGCTGCATGTGTGTCCCCTCGGTACGCTCACTGCGATCTCCTCTTGCTGTCAGAGTGGTGCTGCTATCACTGACCTGTGACTATGCTGTGATTTAAGGGGCTTCTAAAGCCCCATAGATGGAGCCAGGCAGCCAAAATGGAAAAAAATAACTTCAACGGTTTTGCTGCCTTTGCAAGGAGAGAGTAAGGAGAAACATGGGTCACTCTATGGAAGTGAGGTCAAGACAGACAAAACAAAGCTGCAGCCTCAAAAAATCCCTCAGGTGCCCTGAGTGCTGCTGGCACCTTCCTCCCGCGGCCCCGGCCTCTCCTGCCCGCTGCCAGGGCTGTGCTGGTGGCTCCTGCTCTTCCTCTGCTAAGCCTGCAAAGCAAAGACAATCCCCTTTCCCACTTACACAGTGTTTGACCTGCCCAGTGCCCCGAAGGAATGAAGATGCGGGGTGGGGGAGGGCAGGGGAGGATGGCTTTGTCACCTGAAGGGAGAAAGCAAAGGAAACCAGTTAAAGTGGGTGTAAGGCTGAATTTTGCCACCAGACCTGCTTCAGAGGAGCCCTGGCCTGGTACCTTGTATTCCTGTAAATTCTGTGAGTTTTGAAACTGGTGAATTTGAGACTTTCCTAATAATACAGAAAATATTTCCCGCAGTGCTAATGACAGATGTAATATCACAGTTAAAATAAATAATTGGCACTTTTAAAAGCACTATGGTATTTCAACTGCATTCTTATGATTCAGGTATTTCTATGTCTATTCTATGGAATAGACATATTTTCTTTTGACACCTTTACAAGTTGGGTTCAAAATGTATCATTACGAAATATGGTCAGATGCATTAAAATTATAATTAAAAAATTACTTTTTACCCTGACATGAAAAATTTAAAGCTGATACCGTGAAACAAAGTACTTTAACCTATTGGGTAAAAGGAAAGCAATGTTTTATTTTAAAAGTGAATTATTTTTCAAGAGTTTATTTTATAATGGTATAATGACATTTGTGGACCCTTAACCAGAAATATTAGTCCTCACATTAGCTCTTAGAGGGAATTCTGCACACCCATATTATGAATTATAATTGCTTGTTTCTGGGTTCACAGTGAGGACATCAGAGAGGAAGCAGTACCCCCCCAAAACCTGTGTGAAGGCCTCAAACTGCCTTAGCAGCAGCACTGGGGGCGTGGGGGCCCTCCCCACTCTGCTGCTCCCCAGGGCCACCGAGCCACTGCCAGCTGTGGCAGCCCCTGCCCCTCATACAGCACCCCTCCCTCTGCTTTCATGGGTAACCCTCTCCATAGCAGGACGGTCAGAACGACACAAAATGTGCTAAGTCAGGGTTTTTCCATCATCACCAACTGGAAAACAAAAAGAAAAGAGATTCTGCTTTAAAGAGGTTGCACAAACAGGTTAATTGTGAAGGGACTCAGTGTGGGAAGCACGTGTTTGAGGAGTCATTCTCCTAGAAAGCCATGAGGTTATAGAAACTGGGAGAGGATTGGGATGGATGCAACTTCAAAACTGTGACCAGGAAACCCAAGTGAGCCAAAAGGTCTCAAAGGGAAGAGACAGCCACAGCCCAGGGAATGCAGAAAGCCAGAAGAGGGTGCTACGATATCTAATTACCCAGAGAACTCATTTAAATTAGTTTAAATATTTCTCTGAGTCGGCTGTGAAACCCTCCATCTGTCATGCACACAACCCAGTGGGTCCTGACAGGGCACCACTCTAAATCCAGTTACCTCCGGGGTTGGTGTGGGACAGGTTACTGGGCTGCTGCAGTCTGTGTTGGAGCCTGCACCCAAGGGGAAGAAAATGCAGGATAAAGTTACACACTGAGAGCTGAAGTCGGAGTGGGGAACACGTCTTTGGGCCTCATGGCTTCCCTGGCCACCACTGCCTGCTTTACACGAGTAGTAGCCTTTACTGCACCGGTGGTTTCAGCGTGTGGAGGTGAGGCTTAAGGGGAGGCAGGGGACTGTTGCTCAGTTGCTGTATTTTTGCTTGTTGTGTAGTGTTATCTCCAGGTAGTTATTGCTCATACAAGCAGTGCAGTTGCAGGAAGGCTGTGGTGTACTGTACTGTACCTAGTTCAGGTAATGTCACAGATGGCTGTTTTGCATCTCATGACCCATTTTAACTCATCTGATTTAAGCCTTTACCTGACCAAGAGTGCCATAAAACGTACTCATAAGACTTATATCGTTCATTACTTCAGAAAGTGCCAAACACAGGAGGTGAGACAAGTCCCTTTGCACACAGGGAATCATATTTCTCTGCTACCAACCAGCAATGCGCAGGAAAGGACAAAGAGCCCTGGTCCCAGTGATGACATGACACAAAAGCTGAAGTCAGGTGCATTTATAAATAGTTTCTGTAGGTACAGGTTTAAGGTTTCTCTTCTCTGGGACACTGCAGGGAGAGTTGTTGTCCACTGAGCACCTTGTACTGGGCATCTGGACTCCACAGTCTATTAACAGGAAATCTGGCGACTGAAATAAAAATTGAATCAGTCCAATTGCCACTGCTGTTAGTAAGTATCTGTAAGCTGCTGAGAGCACAACCAGTGCTTTGAGAACGTGAGGAGAAGCGATGATTTCCTGTCCTCGGGAGCTTTGCCACAGAGATAAAACAAGTCAGGCACAAGATGTAGCCTAATATTGTTTGCATGCCAGAAGCCTCTGTGCAGTAATTACAGGGATGCCTCGATGTCATAATTATTAAGAGCTGTCAGCGTTTCCATTACAATCCCCCTGTGCATGGAGCAAGTCCCAGATGCCCCAAGGCTTGTGCAGGTTGAGGCTGCATCTCTCAGCTGCATCAGTTTGGCCAGACTGGGTCCTTCCTGGCCACCACATGATCCTGAGGCACCCAGGGAGTGGGAGCCACTCTACACCAAGGAGAGAAAGAAAGGATGTTCCAAATCATGTTTTAATGATGCACTCAGTTCTTGCAGACCTTGGAACAAATCCTAACAAGGGGACATTTCCAGAGGACAGGAGTATCATGTTCAGGGTGTCAAATTACACCTGAGGTGCTCGGTCTGAGATCTCAAGCTGCTTCCATCACACAAGCCAAGTGGACTCCACAGCAGTTTCCAAATGGAGCAGGTCAAAAAGTAGTGATGGAAGTTGGTGGGAAATATTTTTAAAGCTTATACTTTTTTCCCTATCTTTTTGCAAAGTTACAGAGTTTAGAGTTTTTACGAGCAAATGTAGTCTTCTATCACCATTTTTGGAAATAATTCTAGCAGTGCAAAGGGTTATTGGAACATGAGACACTATGCAATGTTTTTATGCCAGTTATTATAGAAGCAGGAGATTTGGAGACACAGGGTGAAAATAGAGTGTTTTTTCTTGTAGGGCATCATTTTTCTATTCCCATTCTGTAATAGCTCACACTTGAATAAGTATGATTTAATGCATGCTGCCTTACAAAGGCAGAATTTTAAACAATATGTTAAAATGGACTTATAAAAAAAAGAATCTGAGGAGGGCAACAAGGTTGGTGAGGGGCTTGGAACACAAGCCCTATGAGGAACAACTGAGGGAACTAGGGTTGTTTAGCCTAGAGAAAAGGAGACTTAGAGGTGACCTTATTGCTCTCTACAACTCCCTGAAAGGAGGCTGTAGCCAGGTGGGGGTTGGTCTCTTCCACCAGGCAGCAATTGACAGAACAAGAGGACACTGTCTCAAGCTGTGTCAAGCAAGGTGTAGGTTGGATATTAGTAAAAAGTTTTTCACAGAAAGGATAATAAAGTACTGGAATGGTCTGCCCAGGGAGGTGGTAGAATCACCATCTCTGGATGTGTTTAAAAAAGACTGGACATGGCACTTGGTGCCATAGTCTAATTGAGGTATTAGGGCATGGGTTGGACTCGATGATCTTGGAAGTCTCTTCCAACCTCGTTATTCTGTGATTCTGTGATTTATTGTTCTTTGTCTGTTTGTTCCTCCTGTAAGCCTAAATACAGCTTTCTATCCATGGTAATTTACACTGATAGCAAAGCCAGTCAGTAGAACAAAATGTTACACATACTAGGGCAATATGTGACCAAAAAAAAGATGCTATTGAAGCTAGAAAATATGTTAAATACCATGGAGACATAAACAGAAACTGCAGACCCACATGTCCCAGGCTGAAACACTGGCCACTGGATCTGAGAGCTGTTGGGTGATGCAAGCAGATGTGAGGACTATCAGCACTTTTCAAGTGCCTGCTCTCTGCAGGCACCACGCAGGGAATTGAGAGGCAAAGACATCCTGCGAGTGTCCATTTCAGCTCAACCTAATTGGCTGTGGCCTTTCAATCAGGCACTTCATGAAGACACTCAGGAGTGTGCCTGCTGCTCTTCTGCATGGGCAAACTGGAGATGATTTGAGCCACAAGTTAAGAAGGGATGGGCCACCCCACTGCCATAATCAGTCCTCATCAATCGCCATGTTCAGCGTGGATGCAGAAAGGCTGAAGTGCAGCTAACAAGACTTTGTCAGTTAAAAGCTGGAGCTGAGGGTATCACAAGTGTTAAAACACTCTATTTACTGTACGTGAAGGTAAAGCAATCTATATCCCAATCGCTGGAGTCATTTGAGGCTCACAGTTTGCTGACAAATGTGGATGGACAGATATGTAAAGATGATGCGTCATGAGCTCTGCTGATGAGTTTACGGCAGCCCCTGAATTCACATCAAATGTGTCAAAGGGTGACAGAACTACATCACACAAACCCTGGCAGTTTAATTTGGTGTCAGCTATTAGTGTTGACTTTCAGCACTATTGCCGCTCAGTGTTTCTGCCAGCAAGGTGACACAGCCTCCAGATTGCTAAATTTCTTTGTTGTAAGAAATAGGGTTTGCTCACTGCACAGTAGTCCTCTAATAGAGGAAATCCAGAAGGTCAGAAAACTATTTTTCCAGGCTGCAGCACTCCATTTTGTGACCTAGACTTTTCATTACATTATTTTTGGTTAAGTATTCAATTGTGTCACTACACAAGGAAAATATCTGTGTCTTCGGTTTTTTAATTATTTTAAGTTGTTTGGAAAGGTCTTATTCATGTTATGGGCTCTGCTCAGGGATGCTGGAATTTACCAGGTGTACTGAAGGACTGTAGAAGTGTGGAAGGCTTTGAGAACTGAGTTTTCCAATCAAAACGTTTTTCAAGGCAAAATGTTGTTTTAATGTGTTTTGTTCATCAAACAGTTCCTTGGAAGATGGTTTGGGAGTCTGTCAGTAGACCCAGAATGGAAACACCACTGCTTCCCCTTCTTCTATCTCTTCTTAGCTATTGTTGCTAACCTTGCAAAGAATTTAAAAAAAAAAAAAAAAAAGAAAAGGAATAAAGTGGAGTAAAAGGCAGACAAGTAGGAAAACAAAAGCTACACTACTTGAGAACAGGAAAGGTTTTATGGGAAATGCACCCAAACCCAAAGCATTTCAAAATGTGTCATGTAGAACAGTTTCCTTTATCAACAGAATAGGTGGGCAAAAAGAACAGTTGTGTCTTCCAGAAAGACTTGAAATGGTTGGTATGTGACTGCACTCCTATGCAGATGTGCAGTGTGAATACAGACGTGCCCAGACACTGCTCCAGGAGCGCCCGCTGGGCTCCCGGCGGGGATCGGCTTTGGTGCTCCCAAAGATGGAGATGAGAAAATACAGCTCCCATTGCAGGGAGAGTGTTTAATACACACTCGCTATCACTCACCAGCACAAGTTTAAGCGGCACATAAGCCACTTTGACACAGCAATATATCATTCAAAAACAAAACCTGTGCACTCTGCACCAGGCAGGGGTGGATAGATAGCTCATCAGAGGGAGAGAGAGTCTTTCATCAGCTGCCTTTCACCGGGTGATGACAATAATCATTTCAACACAGAGTACACAACCTAGAGTGATGAAGGCAGCAGAACACATCTGGCCTGATCTCTTTAATACCGAATATTTTAAAAACCTGAGAACATTTGTCGGCGTGGTTCAACACAATGCCTGAGCCATAGGAGAAGAAGTTACATTTATTAAAAGAAGAGCCAAGAAAAAGGAAGACAAACTGTTTGTGACAAAAAAGCACAGTTTGTGCTGCATCCAGTTTTAACCGTGCTAGTAACTTCACACTGGGGATGTTATAAGGTCAAAAAAATTTTACGGCTTTGAGCATCTGATCCAAAACTGACCAAAGTCAGTTCATTGCAGTCCCATGTATGTCAATAAGCTCTGGCTTGGGACCAGTAGTTACACCAGCCATGTGCTGTTCTACATTCAAAATTCAGTCCTGAGATTGTGCTTGTCCTCAGGGTGCAGCCAAATGCTGGATAAAAGCGGCCAGCATCACCCCCATAGGTTCCCCAAGTGGGAAATGGATGCAGAGCAATGAACTTGGTTAACTGAGGCCACCCAGCAGGTTCAGGGCCAAGCCACACCTGGAAACAGGAAAACTCCAAGCCCTTAGGTAGCATTCAAGTACATTTGGGTTGGTTCCAGCCCCAAAGCAAGCTGCCAGGTCTGGGGGGGCTTTGCCAAGTGTTGTGTTATTTGCTGGCAGCTCACAAGTCCCATACAGGTACAATCCCGTGTGAGAACTTCACACAGATACCTCCCAGACACAGTGCTGAGGGACATTTTTGGTCTAGAGCTCAAGGACAGTTTCCTGCTTGTCTACTCTGTTCAAACAGCACATGATAAGGAAATAAAGATGTCATCCATCTTCTGTGCTAGCCCACAAAGGACTAGGAGTATGGGAGAATTGGCTGTGTGATGGGACATAGGGGTGTCTGCTTTCTCTGCCATTCAGGGCCACTGATATTCAGGAGAAAACAGCCTGTCAAGGCCAGGAGATCGTTTCTTAGCATCTGAAGGAACCTGAGTGGTTCCCACACACAGCTACCATGACATATTTTTTCTTTCAAGTGAAGTACAAACAATGTCCCAAAAAAAACCTGTTTGCATTCAAGTTAAACATAATGGGTATCATTCAGATTCTTGATGATCTGCTCAGCAAGTCTAGAGATAAAGCCTTAAAATGGAGCAAAATTATGTCTTAGTTTTTCCAAGGTTTTTTTACAGTATTGTCTATATACAAACCTGTTCTCTGCTCAGCAGCAGGAGTTTTTCATTTTCTGTATTTGACACAGAGACTTTATTAAAACTCCTCTCCACAGTTAAAGATGGATTAAACATGGATTAAAAATGGATTAAAAATGAATTCATATATTAACATGTTGGTCAGAAAAAAAAAAAAAAACAGATGGAGAAGGGCGTAATAAACAAGACAATATGAAGAAACAAAGCTAATTGCCAGCCTGGGAGAGCCATGCAGCACATTTCTAGTAAGCTGTCTGTCTTAAACCCTCTGGATCAAAAAGTGATTAATCCTATGGACAAATGTAGCCTTGATGGTAGAGATACTCAAAATCCCCTAAACAGAGCGATGCAGTGTTATACTTACCATTCTGAAGGCCTCAATTAAAGGCTCTTTAACTTCAGCCTTTCCCATTATGTTCCCTGATGTACCAGGAAGCCCCCTCCTCGTGGCAGCCTACTCTGAGCCTCAAAAAATGCCTGATGCCAAGCTTTTCTGGAAAATAGCTTTTTTAAAAAATAAAAGCTGCTTTCCTGTTCAAAAAAATACAGATTGTTTTTGGACTGTCTCTGCTGGATTATTTTATTCAGCACATCTCCTGTCTGGCTTATTACACCTTGTGTTAAGTGAGTCTTTTAGGCTCATCACTGCATCACTGGTGCAATGCACTAAAAGGCTTTAGAAAACACATCACACTAAAAGTATGGGTGCTACAAAGTGCTCTTGGCACTATTTGGCAAATCACGGGAGGGAAAGTCTTTATCAAAGCCAGGCAGCAGTTAAACAGTTTGTTGCCTTGCCAAATCCCAGTCTCCTGGCTCCGGCGCTGCCGTTCAGCACCGGGCACGGCGCGCCCGGGCAAACTGCAGCCAGGCTGTGTGTGAGGGGAGGGCGACCTGCCGGCACTGGTGCTTCTCCCCGCTGCAGTCCTGCGGTGGCAGCTGCCGAGGAAGGGCTTTGCTGGTGGCCCCAGGCTCCCTTGGATGCCTCTCAGTTATTCTCAGTGTTAAAGAAATGCTCAAAACAAACTTGCTGATACAGCGAGTGAAAACAGAAATTTGAGGGAAGACTAAGCAAGGACCTTTATTGATTGAAAATTTAGGATGTGAATTACGCCGCCGTGCTGGGGCCACTCAGAAATATGAGCCTCATATGTCCAAGTTCAGGGGACTGGAGTGAACAGCCACAAAAATGGGGAGACTCAACCCCATGTGTTTGATGCCAGAGCGAGAGGTAAAAAGTGTGAAACAAATGTATCGTTCAAATGTTTTGCTCCATTTGCGAACCGAAACCAGAATTCTGATGCTTACAGATAAGATCCTTGCTATGTACAGTGCAAGACCTGAACTTCCCTGCAGCACTGTGCTATTTCACATCCCAAACACTGCTCATCTATTGAACCAACCGGAAAAGACAGTGGTTCCCAGGGGAGGAGGGCAGGGAGTGAATACCTTCCTGACCCCTACAGTTGCTCATTTTATGCCGTGAAACATGAAATTTGATTACTCTTATCATTAGCTTGGCTCACATAGCTACAAATGTTATTAGTAGCCATAAAATTATTGAGGCCCTTTTAAAATCCGTTTTTAAAGAGTGTGTGACATGTATTAGCAGATCTGAAACTCTGATTTCAAATACCCTCACTCGAACATCAGAAACAAAATGTCGAGCTAAGCAACAGTGACAGGGCTTGAGATGTGCTAATGAAGAGTGGTGCCATTGCCTAAGAGAAACATTACACATTATTAACACATTAGCCCACTAAGGCACTGTGCCAGCTGTAATAAGCAACCAATTTGGCATGCTAACTTAGATACACAGGACCATTCAGAAAACCTTCATTCTTTTTTTCCTCCCCAATGACAAACACCTGGTGCAACTCGTTCCTACCTCACTAATGCCCCAAAAATCTCTGCTTAGCTGGGCCCAGATTCCTGTGCACGGTTGGTCACTGCACTATTAATACTTTGACACCGATCTTTCTGATGTGAGGTCCAGTTCACAAATTGGCTACATATATTATCTGTGCGTGGGAGTGTGGGAGGGATAAATCATATTCATTATTCACATTCATGAAATTCCAAACACATGGGAAGTACTGATGGTGTCCTTGGGGAACAAGAAACAGCTTGTCAGAGATATCCAAGTAAAAGGGGTGCAAAATCAATTATGAAAGGAGGTGTTTCCTGCTCTAACAAGCTAATTACTGTACATCAAGTCACAAAGGGAAAACTGATGCTTTTTATTTTTTTAATGGAGATGCTGTCAGATTAAATCAACTTGGAAGGACAACTGGGTTTAATGTATTCCCTCAGCTGATGCTCTCTTTAACACATTTACGTATGCAAACATGTTAATATTCTGTCAGAATCCATGAAGTAGGGCTGGCAGGGCAGAACCTAACAAAACAGTTACGTGACCCTGCTCCTGCAGCTTATTTGCGTCATTTGCATACGCTGGCAACTCCAGCTCATGCTGAGAGTGATTGGCTTGGCAGCCACCACTGTGAAAGCAGGAGCATCTCAACAGGGAAGTGGCACATCCCTGCTGCTGGAAAGATCCATTTTAGGAGACAAACCAAATGTATAAATTGCTAATGAACTATCCCTTCCTGTCCAGCATAGCTAGCAAAACTGCAGATGGTTGATTCCTCCTGGGATAATAGGTGAAACTGGGGTATTTGTTAGATGGCTTCCAGGTTATCTGCCAGGAGCAAACAGCCATGTCATGCTTCCCTTTCCACAGCAGGAATCAGAGCAAGGGGTATTTGCTGCCCACCTCTCCCAGCCCGCACCCATCAGGGCCCACTGGCTTTTCTTGGGGCTCCTGCCCCAGCGCTTGTCCAGGAGAATCCAATGCTTCTTTGCATCCCTATATCCATTTCTCCATCTGTCTCTGCCTTTTCTTACAGACCCACAAGCATGCAAAAGCTTGCAGTCAGCAAAAGCTCCCTGTGCACACAAACCTCCACACTGGGCAGTGATGCTCACCTGTGTTAGGGGTCGAGGCACTAATGTTTCCATTCACTGCTCTCAAAAAGATTAATTGTTTTCGTGCAGCCATCTGCACTGGAGGCCAGGGGTTACACCCTGCCCACAATGATACCGTGTACGAGCAAATACCCAGAGAGCAGTGTACAGATGAAGGCTTGCACTGCTCAGCACCCAGCATGACGCTTCCTGCAGCACCAGGGCTGGGTGACAGGGATGGTTTGCGCTGCCTGAAGTGCCCAAGAGCCCTTGCCCCAGGCACCAGCCAGCTCCCTGCCTCTACCAGCAAGCACTGGCCTCAGCGCAGTGCCAGGGCTGCAGGGGCTGCTGGATCAAGAAAAGGTCATGTCACTCCACGCACCTCCTGGACAGAGAACCAAACCCAGCCTCAGGTCTCAGTATCTCATCAGAATGGGTTTGGCAGAAAGCAGCTTTGGTGCTTTGGCCAGCCCAAAGCTGGCAGCCAAGCCCTGGCAGACAAAGGGCTTCCAAGGGAAGGATGCAGGCTGTGCTCTGTCCAGCTGCAGCTCTGCCGGCCTTGGCAGGCTCCAGCGGGATGGCTGCACCCATCTGTGTCAATCTGTTCCCACCTCTGAGCTGACTGGAGCTGAAAGACAGATGACCTGTTATATATTCTCTTACTTTTAACTATTCCCACATGATCGGAGTTTTTCTGGGATATAGATAATAGGTGCACTCTTGAAGTCTTTATCAGGGCCAGGTTGTCACTGGTCCCTGCAACACCAGGCATACAGAGGAAGATTAGAGGGAGCAATCAGATTTCCATTTGTGCAAAGCAAAGGCAGGAGAAATTTCTATACTTAGACGTGGTAACAAGCTGCTTTCCATCATAGTCAATGGGCAAAGCCTTGTCCTAAAAGAGCTGGAGCATCTCCCAATGCACACCACCCACCGGCAGAGCCAGCCAGGAGAGAAGGTTGTATTTTCCAGGAGCAGTTTCAGCTTGGGCACTGTCACAATGCTCCTTCAAAAGAGGAGCATAATCAAACTCCTTACTCAAGCAAAACTGCCAGCACGGCTCCACCTAAATGCAAAGAGAGTAAGGATTCGAAGCCTGCTTTAAGACAGGCCAAACACCTGTTTGTTTGGCTGTTGTCTTCGCTCCTACTGAGTAAGCATAGGCAATGCTAGGGAAACCATGTCATTCATAAAGTGTATTGATATCCTTGAAGCCATTCAGCTCCTTCTTGAGGAAAATGCACAACCTGTGGCTTACACTCAGATGGATTCACTCACTTGTGGAATGTATCCCTTGATACCATTGTCTGACACAGGCTTTCCTTCACACACACATCTGCAGACAGCAATTTCCTATTACAGATGCTGCCCATCACCTCCATGTTCCTTTCTTCCACCCACAAGGAATTCAGATGTAGGCACTTCAGAGCAAACAGGGACAGCCAAGGGAAGTCCAGCCCAAGTTGCCTGTGATTTAGCACAGACCCAGAAGCACCTCGTGGAGAGGGCAGAGCCCAGCCAGCAGTCCTGGCCAGCACACTGTGCCCGAGGCCAAAGGCACATTGTACAGGGGAGCCCTTTTCTCCAGACTCCATTTTCCTGTGCTCCCAGGCAGTGCTCTCTGCACAAACAGGAATGGTGATGCTGGTAATTATGAGGGGTGTTCCCCACAGGGAGGTGGGGTGGCTGAAACCTCAAAAAATTCACCCCAGAGCAGCATGCATGCTTGCAGGCAGATGGGAGCTGCTGCTCTCAGATGCACTATGCGAGGGCAAGGGGAAAGTGAAGAATGAAGAAGTGTGAGCTGCAGGGTGTGTCAAGCCCTGCCTTGCCACGCAAGGTCCCCCTGCTCTTTCATGGCTGGAGTAGATGACTGGGGCCTCTGGGAGCTCTCTGAAGAGCCTGCGTTGGCCCCACTTGCTAAGATGCACTGTCCAGTGAAGTCGTGTCTCCTCAATAAAGGAGAAAATGGAGAAGATGGAGACATCTGCGGGGAAGCTGTCAGGTTTATTAGATACATGCGGGTTTGGGGACGGAGCACCTAGAGGATCTCAAGGAATCTGAGCTCAAAGAAATAAAGGCAACTTCAAAAGGCACAACCAGACCAGCAGAATCACTTAACAACAATAATTTTTTGCTGGAAATACAATCGAAAACACCTGAGAATCAAATCGGGATTCAGCCTATCCCCCGGCCTGGAATTGCAGCTGCTATTGATTCTGGGCACTAGATCTTAGGAAAGCTCCTCTGTAAACTCCTGACACTGGCCATTACAAGCGATCCCAGATGTGGAAGGATTTATGGGATCCCCACACCTTAAAATATGCACAGATTAAAGACTGTGCTAGTTGTAAAGCTAGAGGGAGATAGTGCTCGCTCCCCCTCCTCCTCAGTGCTGGGTGTCACAGAGGTGCCACTGGCTGGCAGGGGCAGCGTGGGCTCAGTCTGGGGACCATGGAGCCAAAGCAGCTCATGGAGATGGAACAGCACATCTGTAAACACTCTATAGCAATCCATGTGAGATGACTTGCTGTCTCTACCAGGAAATCTGGTACGAATCACGAGTCAGTGTTTGCCGTTAATAATCCTTACCCAGGAGAGCCCTTTAGCACAACCTGAACTGCCTTTGCCAGGGCGCAGAGGAGGGATGGGCCCACCTTTCTCACCAGCTGGAGGAGAACAGGTTCTGACAGGGTGCTGCAACCTGCTGAAGCTCCTACATGCCCCACACCAGCATTGCAACTTTTCCTTTAATTTCATCTCATGACTCTCATCCAGGGATCCCAAGGCAGAAACGGGGAGGCTGAAGGATGGAAACAGTACTCGTAGACTTTGCAAAGAATAAAGCAACCTGATCCACCTTCCACCCATTCCACTGCCCCTAATACCAGGGGAAAAAATTGTGTTGACTCAAGTCAGGAAGAGATCAGCCCCTTTGTGCTGCCAGAATGGATGAGGCTGTTCACAGTGGTAAATATCAGGTCAGCTGCCTCCAGAGAAGGCAGTTTTTCTTCTGTGGCAAAAGACAGGAGTGTGTCCTCACTGTGTATACCTGTCAGTAGCACAGCAAACAGCAGCATCACCAGAAGGCAGGTTGATGCTCTATAATTTTCTTGTTATTTGTCTTTAACAAAACGGTAGTCTTTAAAGTAAAGAAATTAAAATCTTCCTGATTGGAAAGCTGAGTGTGTGGCAGTTGGTGGGGTTTGATTTTGGACAGTGAATAGAGCAAAGCAAGCTGCCAGCTTGTGCTCACACACATCTCTGAATTGTCTGTGAGGTCTCAAAACTAATGATCGATACGTTGTCTGTTGTGGTAAACAGACATTTTTAAAAGATTCTTGCTTCATAGTCCACAGAAGAATTTGATTTCCATGCCTATTAAATAATAAGAGATTTTATGACAGAAAATGTAAGATCTGTCATGTGACTAGGATCAACTTTTGCCAATAATCCAATATCTGACCCTACAGCAAAATAAGTAGTGTTTCACATCTCCAGTGCAGCACCCACCCTGCTTTTACACCCTGATGGGCTGCACTCTCCCTTCTCCCAGGACCTTACCAGTCTGCTGCCAGCTTGTCTCAGGCAAGGGAGGACAAGAGAGCAAAAAAATACACCAACATTCCCTGCGTTTCTAAATAACTGAGGGATGAGGGTGTGAGGGAAGCCACACAGATTTGCAGGATCATTGCAGGCAGGATATCATCTCCTGTTCCTGTGTGTATTTTAATGTAGGGGTTGATGTCATGTTCCTGTGCATGCTAAAGTAATGACAGCCATGGTTGTTCTCACATTTTCTTCACACACCTAGCACAGTGTGAGCCTTCGTCTTACCATGCCCTGCTCTGTGCTTGGTCAGGGGTTGCCAGGAGGGATGTGAGCTCACAGTGTGCAGTGGTGCACGGTGTCTGCCCCAGGGATGTACCAGAGCACCAGGACACTCTCCTTTAGGGGAGAACTTCACTTTTTGCTAGCAGGTGAGAGAGCGAGCCAGCATAAGTAACAGATATCCCAAGATTCTCATTAACAGATTAACAGAGCTCAGAAACAGAAAGGCAACTTCCCAAGACCTGCTGCTTCATGTGAGTGGCATTGCTGCCACACAAATGCTTTAAAAATGCCAGACCAAGCCCCAGCTGAGCTGTTTGGAGCCCCACAAACCTCTGCACTACTCCAAGTGACATTTTCTTTTGCTTCTACAGCCTCTAAGGTGAATAACTTGCAAGACTGTTACAGGCAAGAGTTTCAAAGAGCTGGTCAAGCCCTTCAGAAAAACAAAGCTCTGCAATCATTAAAAAATACTTGTGTTACCATGTTGAAAGAGAGAATTACTGCCTTCAGCAGCAGACAGTAAGTATATCAAACATGAAAATCTACCAATCATACCAAATGCTGATGTCATGAGGGGTATATAATCTGTCCTCAAAATGAAGGACATGGGGAGTTCATTTGCTAGGTATAATCCCACTGAAATTATAAATATCGTGGGTTTTCATGAGACAGAGGAATTTTTTTCCATTCTTCATTGCCTTGATCCAAAGTCAGGAATGTCTCCGTCTCTGAATACATGTGAAATCTGCTCCAGGCAGAGCAGCCCAGTGTCGGGTGATGTGGCCAGAGACCTCTGATTCGGGGCACTGTGTCAGAATCCTCCTAGGCAGAAGCCACAGCTCAATCTCTGCCTCAGTTTATCTTCTAACACACCCAAAGCAAGGAAGAAGGCTATCAGAAAGACTCTGTGAAATGAGTCAAACGTGACAAGACTCCCTTTTGGACCCACAGGGCTCCCCTGAGGGAGGAAGGGGCAGGGGATGAGATGCTCGGATTGCCCTAGCCACTTCTGGGGCAAACATTTACTTTAGATTAAGTGGCGTGTAAAGAAGAGAGGAGCCCTCTCTGGCTGGCTGCTAGGGCTGATAGTTAAATATTTATAATGTCCAAATTAGCATAGTGGAAACTCAATTCATCAATTTGTTCTGGTCTGTTTGTGAGAAGGAGAGGGGGTGTCAGGCACCCTGCGGGAGATGCAGCCGTGGGTGGGCAGGGCGCGTGTGCTGCCTCCAGCACGGGTCCGCAGCGTGGCTCCCTGCTGGCACTGACTTGTTGCCCTGCCTTACCCTTTTCACGGGGTCAGGGAAGAGGCCGGCTGTGGGCAGGGCTGCAAGGATCCCTCCTCTCCCCCAAACCCACCTGCCCGGGGGGCAGCTCCAGACCATCGGGAAGCTGCGGGGAGCAGCCTGATCAGGCAGCACCAGCCTGGGGCTACCCGAGTAGGGGCTGGAGAGGGGTGGGGGCTGCCCTGGAAAGGTTAAGGCTTTTCAGGCCAAAATCCCCCAACAGAAGGCAGGGTCAGCCTCGGAGCTGAAATCTAAGTGCTAATGACTGATGCCCTTCACCCCTCCGCTGCCTCTAAAGGCGAGTGCCCTGGATGAGCCGGGGCCGGAGAGCATTTAACATTTGAACTTCTTCTCGTCTGCGAGGCAGCAGGCCGTTGTGCGCGGGGTCGCTGACCCCCAGCCCCACTCCCCCCAGCCCCTCAGCTGCCTCCCAGCCCTAATTGAATGACAGATGGTCAGCGGCAGGGAGAGGGCAGGAGCGCCGGGGGCATGGGGCCCTGTTCCTGCCCGCGCACCCCCCTCGCCGGCCGCCCTGGAGGCTGCCTGGCACCCCGACCCCGCAGCCACACACCTGGGGGACACGGGGCAGTGCGCAGGGCTGGGCTTGGATGCTGAGTTGGGGACACCCCGGGGCCGGGGGCAGCTCACGCCAGCCTGATTCCAGCCTGCACCTCACCAGTCCTTCTCATCCCTCTGCCACACGACAAAACATCACTAAATCCATGGAGACCCGACCTGTACAGAGTGCCCAAAGCCTCCCGCTGCTCCTGGCAGTGCCAGAACCGAGGAAGACAAGGAGCTGGACTGAGCTGCCGAGGCTCCGTGGGGACATGGGGCAGCCACAGCAAGCCTGGGCAGGGGAGGCACACCAGTGGGCGGCCCCTTCCCCTGCCTGTGGCCCCGGGGGCTGCTCTCCCTCCCCTCCGTGCCTCTGGCCGGGGGTTCTGGACATGTCTTGCCCTGGGAGAAGGATGCCACAGGTGACAGGAAGGGCCTTACTGCAACCGCCAAGGGGTCTGAGGAAGTGGTGCTTGGCAGGGCCAGTGTGCCCCAGCCTCCTGCCCGCAGCCCTGCCAGCTGCCTTCCGGGCAAAGCCGGGGAGTCCAGGGTGGGCCCTCGGGGAGCAGAGGCTGTGCAAGCGCAGCCCCCGCGCCCCCCGCTGCAGCCCGCTGTCCCTTTAACGGAGAGCCGTGATTCCCACAATTACTGGGATTACAAGGAAAGGGTTATCGATTTGCAGCCTGCACTGTGTGATCAGCGCCCGGGCGGCCCCCCCACCCCCAGCCCACCTCTCCTACTGTAAGCACGAAACCATTTATAAATGTTTTATTTCACTGATCGCCTCACCCTTGCTGCATAATAATAACCCCGGCAGCACGGCGATATATTCTCTCCACTCCCCCTCTCCCTGTGCCCGCAGCCTGCAAAAGGCACCAACGTGATATGCAGCAGCCCCTGATTTGTGTGTATGTTTTAATTACCGCCGGAGAAACCTGTACACAAGCATAAAAAAGGGTGAGGGAAAGGGAGAGCAGGCCCAGACGGCGGAGGCAATGGCAGCCTAATGCACCGCTGGCTGACAGCGACTTCCGCTCAGGCACCTTCTCCAGATCGAACCCTTCGATTGTAACTGAAACAATTTGCATACTGATTCCTCTCATAGCCTCCCGATCCATAACCAGCCAGGCAGCTATTCAAATGCAAGTAGCATCCCTAAATGCAAGGCTAGACTGACCAAAATGCGCTGTCCTACAAGCAGGAGGAGAAGAAAAAACCCTTGATTATTATTTCTATTTTTGTTCCTTTTAACCTTTAAAAGATTTAGCTGGAAGCTGTTGGTTTATGGCTGGGGATGTAAGGGAAAGAATTGATCCTGAACTGGACTTAAAGATGGAGCAAAATGGGGCGCTGAAGAGATTTTTCGTTGTGTTTTTTTTTCTTCTTCTTCCTATTTTTATTTTTACCTGAGCCACAAACTGAGGCTCTTTGGGGGGAAAGAGGGTCTATCCTCTCTCCCATCCCCTTTCTCCACCAAAACCGTCTCAGCTCCTGCAGACCCAGGGAATACACAAATTGCTGCCTCTGCCTCTGCCTCTGGTGCCTGTTGGGCTGATGAAGATCGTGTAATTCTGGCTGTAAATTCTTGCGTTTAAGTTGGTCCAATAAAAGATCTCTCCTACACCTTGTGAGGGTTTGGTGCTTTATTTTTTTAACGGGACTGACGTGGCAGCCGCGGCGGTTGCCTTTTTTTTTCTTCTTCTTCTTCTTTTTCTTCCTCTCGTTCTCATTTGAAATTATGCAGATAGATTTTTTTTTTTTTTTACTTTGAGTGTTCTCCTCCTAGGGACAAATCTAGGAGGCGAGCCCGCAGCGGATGGCCGTCCCAGCGGCGTGCGGCGGACGGCGGGGTAAGCGTGCCCAGCGGGGCACGGCGCGGGCGGAGGGCCGGCGGGCGGGGCGGGGCGGGGCGCGCCGGGGCGGCCGCGGCCGCGCAGCGACAGAGGCGCGGAGCGGGGGCCGAGCGGCGCCCGCGGCCTCCTCCGCGCCCGCGGAGCGGGGTGCGAGCAGGCGGGGGAGGGAGCCTCGTCCGGCGCCTCCGCGCCTGCGGAGCGGCGGCCGGTCCCGCGCGGGGGCCGCGGGCAGGGACCTGCCAGCCCCGCGCCCGCTCCGCCGCCGCGCAGCCCAGCGCAGTCTGCGGCCGCTGCCCGCCGGCGCGTCCGAAAGCGGGAGCGGTCCCGGAGCTCTGGCAGCCTCCATGTTTGGGGCCGTTCCTTGCTAAATTCACCGTGAATGTCCCCGAAATCGATCCCGATAATTTTCTGCTAATAAGGGCCCCGCTTTTATTTCAGTTGGGCTAAGCAGCGGTACGACGGCCATTGCGGGTCGGGGGATCGATTGCGAGCAGGTTCTTCCGCAGGTTCTTGCGCTGCAGAGCCCAGTTGCACGGATTCCCGAGCGTGTGCCTGTCGGGTCGCTGTACGCGGGAATATACGATAGAGATGCGTAGATGTTTTATTATTTAGCGGCAGCCGAGGGAAAGCTCTTAGGATGCCGTGGAGCTGGCTGGATCCTCGTCCCTCTAAAATTCCCATTTGCCTCGGGCTACGACCTGTTATTTGACCTTTAGACACCCCGGAAGATAGCTGAGTTTTTCTTTCGAAATAGAAATAAACCTACGTGGTGGGATGAGTTCGCCGAGGGGAGCCGGGCCCGGCCCTCGCGAGGGTGCGCGAACAGGGAGAGCTTTCGGGCGGGGGCCGGGGGTGAGCCCAGGGTGACACGCGTTCATTTTGATTTCATTTGAAGACATTTGATGGTTGTAGATCTTTCTCTGGTTTGTTGCATCACCACAGCTCACTCCTTAAAACAGTAATTCAAGATGTAAGTAAAAGTGTTTTCATTTTTATTGATCCTGCTAACATCTTTCATTACCCAACACGTAACCACAACAAATGATTGCTCATTTGATACGCAGAATTTTATCGACGCTCTCCCAATCCCGGTGGCGTTGGGCGCGGTGCTGCGCGGCCGCGTAGCGGCCAGGACGGGAGGGCGGCCACTGCCCGAGCCCCCGGGCCCTGCCCGGCCCTGCGCCCGCCGGCGGGGCCCGGAGCGCTCCCCCCGCACTGGCCCTGCCGAGGACAGTGCAGTAAGCTTCGGGGGGAAGGCAGCGCACCCCCAGCTTGCGCAGGGCCCGGCGGAGCGCCCCGGGGCTGCGGGGGCTGCCCGCAGGTCGGGGGCTGCCCGCCGCGTTCGTTCCCTCGCAGCGGAACCCAACAAGTAGCGGGAGGAGAAGCGGCCGCGCCGCCGGCCCCGCACCGCCTCGGCCGCCACACGCCCGGCAGCGCGGGCAGCCAGGCGGCCCTTCGCTCTCCTCTCTAGCTCCCATATTTTAGAAACACACTAAATAAATATTTTTAAAGGGGATTTTTTGTTTTAAAAATACAAAAAGAAATCACCAAATCTTTGGGGCTAATAGAGAACACCGAACGAATTGAAACCTCAGGTCCTGTTTTATTTACAAGATCCCTTTCAGCTAAGGGCGTGAAATGTTTTTCAGCCACCAAACAAATGCTACTATTTTAACTCTCTTTGCGAATATTATTCTTGCCCTTAATACTAGAATAGAAGGCAGGTTTATGAGGGAGAGGCTCGAAGAATTGGTTTCGATGCAAGAGACCTACAGTGAAATTAAACTAGGTGGATTCTTTATTAAATGATTTTCGGTCGTCTGTGGTTTTATGAAAATAAAAGGGAACACTTTGTCATTTTTAACAATGTAAGTAGCCAATAAATCTAATTTTCACATTGATTTCTGTAGGAATTAAGTGATATCTACACTATCTGCTGTGAATTGTTTTTGGAAACAAGCGCGACTTTCTCCTGGTGGAAGCTGGTTTTTAAAATAAAAATTACCAGAATATTTTTTAAGTACTTCTTAAACCATCAGGTTTTTAAAGTAGGGAAAAATTATCTATGAGATCGATCATGTATATCTGAGGTGGCATCTAGACAAAGAGTTTTATAAAATGCCCCAAGACAGGCACAGGAAGAGCATTGAACGGAAAAATGTCTAATACAAATAATTACAGAGGCGAAGAGTTTACAGAACCCTCTGTCTGGCATCCGGGAAAGGGGGAAAAAGGATTAAAAAAAAAAAAATAGTGAGCGACTATATTCGCTCATACATGTAACTAATAAAGATCTCAGCTGAGGAACCCTGGCGCTGCGAGTATCGCTGCCAGATTAAAACGTGTCCCTGACTTAATTGCAAACTCGGGGCCACGTGCTGCCTGCGCGGGCAGGTGCCCTTCCCGGGGCCCTGGCAGAGCATCACCTCTGTGCACCCGCCGGGGATTTAATGGCACCTTTCCCTAAATAATAACCCAGATGAATAGTGTTCACCAAAGCGCTATTGATCCCCATTGTGTTACCGGCCGTGGGTTTGGACTGCCCGAGCCGCTGTGACCTCGAGGATTACTTCTGTTTCGGGGTACCGAGGCGCGTCCGTGCGGGCGAGGGGCGGCGGAGAGGGCAGGAGCCCCCGCGCCCCTCCCGGCCCGAAGAGGGGAGGGAGTGCCAGGGCAGCAGCGGCCCGGCGCGGGATGGGCCGCGGCCCCCGACGGTGGGTCCTGCCCGCAAACACCCGCTCCGCGAGCGGGAAGGCTCGGCCCGGCCCCGCGTGTCCGGGGCACGTCGTGGGCGGCGGCTCCCAGGGAGGAGGAGCGCAGCTCCTTCCCTTTCCCCTCCCTCCAGTTACCCCCCGGCCTGCCCGGCGGAGGAGCGGGGCCAGCGTGTCGCGGGAGGATTTCCGCGGGCCATCGGCCGGGCAGAGCGGGCGGTGGTGTCCCCAGGAGCCCGTCCTTTGCGCCCCGGGAGTGTTTTCCTGCGCGTTTCCCTGGGCGTCCTCGCAGGATCTAAAGCCCAGGGTTGCAGACCGCCGCGCCGTCACCGCGTGTATCACGCGTGGGCTGTGCGTGGACCACACACCCTCCTGAGGTCGGGGGGCCGCCCCGGCCAGGGACAGCACCCGCCCGGTCCCAGCCTGCCTCCGAGAAGGCGGCAGTGTAGAGTTCAAACGCATCTAACTATCAGAAGTCATTTATCTGGTTTCATAAATAATGTTCTTATTATCTCCAGCCCCCTTAATTCATGCTCCTGTCCGCTTGATTGCGGGGTTTCAGCAGATAAAAAGTTTATAAGTTGGTCGGGTTCTCGTTTTCCTTTTTCCATCATTAACATCATTAATATAAGCTATCAATAATCCTGTCGTTTGGAGCATAGCTTCACAGTATTGATCTGCGCAGCTATTCATCTCTGCCATAGAAGACACGGAATAATTTTCGCATTACAGTAGCTTGGATTTGCTTTTAATTCATATTTAAAGCTGCAACTGGCTCTGTGGAGCTCTCTGCGAAAGACTAGAGGCGCCTAATTAATAATAAGTTAGAAACGAAGGAAGGCACCAGCGGATAAATAATTAATACAGACATCTCTGTCTCTTTGAATATTGCTACTTTAAAAATTTAGACTTACCAGGGCCATACTGTAAGTCTGCAAGTTATATTGAGGAGATGATTTAAGAAAGCTATTTTTTTTTCCTGAAATACAATGCTAAATTATTTACGGTGTTTTGCAATCTTCCATAAGTTCCTTCATTAACAAGCGCTGCGGTTTGCTCCGGGGGGTGCGGGAGAGCGCGGCTGCAGAGGGACCGCGGCGGCTCGGCCGGGCAGCGCCCTGCAACCCTCGGGGCTCGCTCAGTGCCCTTTCCCAGCTCCGCGTCCTTCAGACCCCCAGCCTGGGGGCTCCAGAGGGGAGAAGGGAAGAGCACAGTGCCCTTAGGCGGGTGGCAGCGGCCGGCTTGGAGCAAGTTCAGTCACCACGCTGCCGACCCTGGGTTCCACGAGGCTCCCCTCGGGCAGAAGTCCGGGGTGAGGGTCCGGGGGTGAGGGCTGCGGGAGGGGGAAAGCCAGGACCCCCCCCGGGCGGGCACCCGCAGCGAGCCCCCGCCGCGCCGCAGCTTCCCCTGAAAGCCAGGCCCTCCCCCACCTGCCCCGGCCGGCGCAGCCCTCTGTTCTCTGTCTGCCCCCGACAGATGTATATGTTTTTGTCGCCAAGCAAGTTTCCAAGAAGCTCGACAGGGGAAAGTCTGGAAAAGTTAATCCCCCCCGGCAGCTGTTGGCTTTGGGAGCCTTCGAGCGTCACCTTTGACACGCTCCCCGTGCGAGGGGACCCGGTGCCGCAAGCTGTCACCGCACAGGAGGCGCGGGAGGGCGCGGGCGGCGGCGGCCCCCTCACACGCCATTAAAAGAAAATCAAAACGGAAAAATATAATGCAAAAAAAAATATTAAAAAAAAAAAAAAAGAAAAGAAAAGAAAAGAAAAGAAAAGAAAAGAAAAGAAAGGAAAAGGAAAAGAAAAGAAAACCAGCACTGTCCGGTCGGCTGCAGGACACTGTGATCGCTGCCCCCGGCCGGGCCGCCCCGTCGGGCGGGCCGCGGTGCCCGCGCGGTGTTTGCTGGCGTCAGGCGGGAGATTACGGCCGTTTCATGGTGTCATTAGCTCGGATTTAAAAAGCACACACACGCCACGCAATTCAAACAAGCAAAGTTGCGTTTTAAGTCCGCTCCGAGTATCTGCTGATCAAATAAAGACTTAAGGGCGGTAACGATTATTCTGTTAAATATATGGTACTTGACTGCACAAGCAGTAATTGATTAGCGCACCGAAATGAGCTCTCTCCGGCGCTCGCCCTTCGCCAGTGGGGCGGGAGGCTCCGCGGGGGACCCGTGCCGGGGTCCGCGACGAGGGGAGCCCACGGAAGGGCACCCCCGACGGTGGAGAACGGAGGCTGCGGGGAGGTGTGCCGGCCTCGTCTTCCCTGTCCCGGGCTCCTGCGAGCCCATCCCGGGGTCCCGGGGCACCCTGAAGCTGAGACGGGGCCGGGCGCCGTCGGGCCCGCGGTCCTGCGCTGTTCTCCGCGCCGGCGGCTTTTGCGCACCAGAGGCGCTTGGTCGCTGGGTCACCCCCAGAGTAACGGAAAAAATAAAAGATGCGTGTAGGGCCGGCGGGAGCTGGGTGCGCTTACACGGCCACTCTTTCCCAAAGTTAGAGATTGAACCTCGACGGAGGCCGGCGTGTCACAGCACTCTCCAAATGGTTTGGGGTCGGGTTTACACCCCTTTCTTGAAGAAAAATCTGATGTTGCAATTTCCTGCAAACTCGCGGGAGTAACATATTCGCTATGACGTTTGCTTTGATAACTAATCGCTAAATACATGGAGATTAAATATTTTTAATTAAACTGTAAATTGTGTACAGATATTGATAATGGAGAAGCTGACAATGTTTTGATTAGATCTGTGACATCACCTTGCGTTGGCTTGGGAAACAATCACAGCTGTTCACTTCGGTCTTGAAATGTTCTCGATTGTTTTCTTTTATTATTGTATTTTATTGTATTTTATTTTTGTATTTTATTGTATTTTATTTTATCCTATACATTTTCTGAGTTCACTGATTAGGTTTCAGGTTTATTTTTTTCTTCTTTCGCAGATACACCTTTCCTTATCTATTCCTCGCTATCAGAAATGGAGACACTGTTAGCCTTAACGTTACAAAAATTTAGAGAGCTGTGGAAGCGTTTAGAATTGGGGGCGGCTGGGGCGGTAGGAACAATGCGGGATCTGTATTTGGGAATTTTTTTAGCACAAAATAAAATACGGGGAAGCTCCTTGAGCCCAGAGAAAATGAACTGCAGTGAGCAATTGATTTCTTTCGGAGACGGGGGTTCAGTAGCTCTGAATTCTTAAAAGTGTGTGTGTGTGTGCGTGTGTGTGTGTGTGCGTGTGTGTGTGTTTTAATTGCGGAAAATACATAAAAACGCTGTGGAAATTCTGAATTTATAGAGGCGAAAAAGTACACTCGCTTCCAGGGCCGTACACGCAACACACACGCAGCCGATAGCTGTGATTCTAAAAGTTCCCTGCGAGCCTCCCGGCGCCTGGTGATTTTTGAGCTCTCCCACCGCAGGCACTCGCAGATTGTGCACACGCAGCCGCGCACGTGGCCGGTGCCGGACAGCAGCCCCCACGCCGGGCTCCCGGGCCATGGTCCCCAGGAGTATCCCAGGAGTGCGGCGGTGCCTCGGGGAGAGGCAGCGGGAGCTCCCGCTCAGCTCCGAGTCTCGCTGCGGGGCGGGGGTGCGGGAGGACGGGCCAGACGTTTCGCTGCGAGGCACGGTCCCCACGCGCGCACCCCGCAGCGGGGCCACACCTTGTGCGGCGGTGGCATCGTGGACGGGCAGCAGGGCAGGAGCGGGGCAAGGCCTGGCTCCGGCCGTGGGGCTCCTCGCCGAGGCCCCGCCGCTGCCGCGCTTCGGGCTCAAAGCGCGGGGAGAGGGGTCTCGCTGCCTCGATGAACCGGGGAGCAGGGAGACCCCACGGGCTCCCGAGCCGTGCCCTTCCCCTCGCTCCGAGGGGAATCTCCGCGGGCCCTGCCCGTAAAGTTAGGGCAATAGCTCCGAGAAAAGTAACCCCAGGGGCTGGTTTCCGCTCGCTCCCAGCGGGACTCTGCCCTAGGACCGGACTGCTGTCTCTGTCCCTGAGGCCTGCGCTCCCCGTGGGGCCGCTGGCAGGGACTCCTGCCTCTTACCAGGGAAGGGGCCTTGGAGCTTTCAGCGGAACGCGGGGAGGGTGACAATCCCCCGGCACAGACCTCTGCACGGGTCCCGCGGGACGAAGCGGTTTGCCCTTTCTCTGCGTGCCGCCGGTGGGGGCTTTGCCAGGACAGGTGCTCAAGCCCTGTCCCCCCTCCACGGAAAAGACACCCAGGTCCCGGCCTGAGCCCCAGCGCGGCGGAGATCCGCTCGCTGTCCCCGGGCCCCGCCGGGGCGATGGGGACAGGCGGCTCCGCGGGGTGCCGAGAGCAACCGCGGTCCCCGACGGCGGAGCGAGGGGAAGCGGCGGCGGCCTTTGTGTGCCGCCGGCCCGGTGCCGCCCGGCTGCGGCCCCGCGGCTCGGCTCGGCTCGGCTCGGCCCGTCCCTCCCGCCGCTCGGCGCCGCGCACACGCTGCATTCTGCCCGGCGTGGTTCGTTATTGTTAATGGGCGAACAATAGGCACATCTGCCCTTTCTTCCAGCATAAAGGCACCTTAGCTAACGAGGCGGGCCGGCGGGTGAGCTCGCTTGTTCTTTCTCCTCCGCCTCCCTTTCTTTCTTTTGGAAGAAAAAATAAAAGAAAACCAGCGGCATGTCCGGCTGCTGGGCGCCTCGGGACATATGCTCGCCTTGCACTGCCGGGCATGCCCGGGGTCCCCGGCGGGGGCTGCCGGGGGGCGTCCCTCCCCATCGCACTGCCCGGCCGGACCCCGCGGGACCTCCGGGAGAGGAGCGGGGCGGGGCGGGGGGGGGTACGCGGGAGCTGAGTCGCAGGGTGGACGCCGGGACGCAACCGCCCATCCCCAGGCCGGGCAACGGGAAGCTTCCCGGTAGGGCACCTGAGAGGAGTGATACCCGGGCGGGCGGCTGCGGGACAGCGTGGGTAGATACGGCGGGGAGTGCGGGGAACACGGCGGGCACGGCCCGCGGGCGCCCCGGGGCAGGGCGGCCCCATGTCACCTCCGGAAGCTCCCGGTGAGGAGGCTCGGCGCTCACGGAAAACGCGGAGTCACCGAAGGGGCGGGGCGGGGGTCCCTGCCGGCGGGGCCGGGGCGGGGCGGGGCGGGGCGGGGGGTGCCCCTTTGTGCCCGGGGCGGGGCGGGGCGGGGCGGGGCGGGGCGGGGCGGGGCGGGGCGGGCCCCACCCGCGCGGGGCAGCGGCACCGCCGCCTCTGGGCGCCGCCGCGCGGGGCTCGGCCCCTTAATAGGGGCGGTGACGTCACGGGGCGGGGCGGGGCGGGAGGGGCGCCGCGCGCAGGCGCGGTGCGGCGGCGGCGGCGCTGCAGCACGGAGCGGAGCCGGGGCGCGCGGCGCAGAGAGAGCGAGCCATGGCTGGGGATGGCGAGCGACGCGGCCACACACCCGCCGCGGCCGCGGCTGCGGGGCCCGGCCTGAGGGAGCGGCGGCCCTAGGACCGGCCCGGCGGCGCCAGCCAGCAGCGGGAAAAAAACAAATAAATACATTGCCACAAAATAAAAATTTAAAAAAAAAAAAAAAAACCAAAAAACCAACCAACAACCAACCAACCAAAACCGGGAAAGCCAGCAGCCCGGCAACAGCAGCAGCAGCACCGCCACCACCAGCCCGCAGAGCTCGCCCGCCGCCGCCGCCGGCCCGCGGGAGCAACCGGCCGCCGCCAAGAGCTCCGGGACGCCCCGCCGCCCACCAGATAGATGTGCGGTCCCGCCGCCCGCACGGCCGACGATGAACGCGCAGCTGGCGATGGAGAACATCGGCGATCTGCACGGGGTGAGCCATGAGCCGGTGCCCGCCGCCGCCGACCTGATGAGCGGCAGCCCCCACCACCGGAGCGCGGTGGCCCACCGCGGCAGCCACCTGCCGGCCCACCCGCGCTCCATGGGCATGGCGTCCATCCTCGACGGCGGCGACTACCACCACCACCACCGGCCGCCCGAGCACGCGTTGACGGGCCCCCTGCACCCCACCATGACCATGGCCTGCGAGACACCCCCCGGCATGAGCATGAGCAGCACCTACACCACGTTAACCCCTCTGCAGCCTCTACCTCCCATCTCGACGGTCTCGGACAAGTTCCCTCACCACCACCACCACCATCACCACCACCACCATCCCCACCAGCGGATACCGGGCAATGTGAGCGGCAGCTTCACGCTCATGCGGGACGAGAGGGGTCTGGCGTCTATGAACAATCTCTACACCCCGTACCACAAGGATGTTACCGGCATGGGGCAGAGCCTCTCTCCGTTGTCTGGATCGGGCCTGGGGAGCATCCACAACTCCCAGCAAGGGCTGCCCCACTATGCTCACCCCAGTGCCACCATGCCCACCGAGAAAATGCTCACCCCAAACGGATTTGAAGCCCACCACCCTGCCATGTTAGCCAGGCATGGCGACCAACATCTCACCCCCACCTCCGCTGGCATGGTGCCTATCAACGGGATCCCACACCACCCCCATGCCCACTTGAATGCCCAGAGCCACGGGCAGATCCTGGGCTCTGCCAGGGAGCAAAACCCTTCTGTAACTGGTTCGCAGGTCAACAGTGGAAGTAATTCAGGGCAAATGGAAGAAATCAATACCAAAGAAGTAGCTCAGAGGATCACCACCGAGCTCAAGCGGTACAGCATCCCTCAGGCTATCTTCGCCCAGAGGGTGCTATGCCGCTCTCAAGGGACGCTCTCAGACCTGCTGAGGAACCCCAAGCCCTGGAGCAAGCTCAAATCCGGCCGGGAGACCTTCCGCAGAATGTGGAAGTGGCTCCAGGAGCCGGAGTTTCAGCGGATGTCTGCTCTGCGGCTTGCAGGTGAGCCCGCTGCGGGGTGGTCGGGGCACGGCAGCGGCAGAGCGGGGCCTCGGGCCTTGGCAGGCCGCCCCAGTCCCTGCCTGTCCCTGAAGAGCAGCACCGATCCCCCGCTCCGCCACCCCATTTCTCTCCCTTCCCCTCTCCCTCTCCGGGCTCGGCGCACCGGCACCGTCCGGTTCCTCTGCGCCGCACTCAGACAAAGCCGAGCCGAGGCTCGGGCTGCGCAGTGCGGCGTCCCGGCTCTCCCCGTTCCCCGGCCGGGGCGCACCCGCCAGGCTCTCCTGCCGCCGGCAGAACGATGCCCAGCGCTCCCGGTAACGGGACGCCGCAGAAAGCCGCACCGGCCGGCGGCAACGCTGCCCGGAGCGCGGAGGGCGAGGCGGAAATTGTTGAATTGGCGGCTGAACCGGGCCCGACCGGGCCCGCGGACGGGGTGCGGGGGAGCCCCGGTAACGCGCCGCCGAGAGGAGTCGGTGCGTCTGCTTTGTGTCGGGGGCGGTGGGCTCGGGTCGCAGGGGGACTCGGGCCAGCGTCCCGCTAGGGTTGGGTGAGCTGGGAGAGGCGTTTGGCTCGAATGAGCCGAGCCCTGCGGGCGAGCGGTGGCTGAGAAATGCTGTTGGCTGAAATCGTTGGATTTCTTAATTTTTTTTCTTAAACTGATTGTAGCTATCATTAGGCCGTGGAGTTTTGAGTTTCGCGTGGATGTCTCTGCGTGAGACAAATGTCCGCGTGTCCGCTCCAGAACCTCATGCCGCTCTCGGCGCTTGCTGCCCGGTGTGCTCCCGAGCGGTTCCCGTATTGTCTGCTCAGAGATGGCCGTCCCGGTCCGTACCTGTGCTCCGCCGCAGCCTCCCCCAAACCCTCCTGTCTGCGCTCCCGGTGCAGAGCCCGGGTTTAATATACCGTGAGTGAGGGTTTGTTAATTAAGTGATAGGTCTCCATTAATTTGTCCCTGGAGAATGCAAGACAGTCAATCCGAGTTGGAGCCGGGGTCACTGATCCGTTTCACAGACAAAAATAAGGGAACGGACTAATCTTTCTCCTTTCAAAAGCACAAACTGGTCTTGCGCTTTCGACTACCGCGACGGTGGGAACTTGCGACCCTTTCCCGAGTGTGCGGGGACGCAGCTGGGCCACCATCGTGCTCCGTGCTTATTTTCAGTCAACCACCTCGTTCCAGAAACCTAAAGCAGAGCTAGGAAGGGTCCGGGACAGGGCCTCCCTCCCCGCTGTAGCTGGCCCTTAGGTGCCCGCCGGTGGGAGGACGTTGCTCTCTTTGGCTTCCACTCCTGCGGACTCAGTTTCAAAGGTCTGAGCTCTCAGAAACTGCCCTTTCCGCCTTCCCTTTCTCACCAGCCACCCCACCAGGGAAAAACCCTCGTCTTGCTGGTGCTACCCAGGAGAGGAGGATGGAGTTTGTTTTTTCAATATCGCCGTAACGATTGCTAAGGCGAACTTTCTTCGATTTGGAGCGTATTTTTACGACAATTTGGTCGACCTGAATCTCCGCTCATTTGCATAGATCGATACTGGAAACAACCCCTCGATTCAGAGCCTGCTGGCATCCTTTCCCTGGCACTGCCGGCCGGGAAGCTCTGCCAGCCCCGGCTGCTGCAGGGCCGGGAGGGAGGGAGGGAGGCGGCCGTGCTCTGTCCAGCTGCCGGGTCCGGAGGGTCCCATTGTTCGCTTCTGCCCCCAAACCGCCCCTTCTTCCAGCCACCTCAGCGCCGCCCTCTCATAAACGGATCCCGGTAATCCCGTTAGAGAGACAAAGCCTCATTATTCCGCCTTCCCTTTCCGATGAAACCCGAAAGCTGGCACCTTACAGGAGCAGCTTCCCCGGGGCGAAGAGGGACTCGCAGCCCGGGGGGATCGGGGTGGGCCGCCCGCACCGGGACGTCCCCGCGTCCCCCGCAGCCGGGCCGGGCCCGGCAGGGCTCTCCCCGCCTACCGGGGGCTCCGGGCCTCGCCGGGCGCTGCCCACCCGGGCGCCGGCAGCACGTGGGTGTTTGCATAGCGCTGCGTCCCACTCAATGGGGCGGTCCTGGGGCCCCCGCCCCGCCCCGCGCAGGCTGCGCGCCCTTCCGCGCCCCTCCGCGCCGCGCTGCCGGCGACCGGCTGTAAATGCATAAAGTATCGATTTTATTTTGTGCAGGTTTTAAATGTGTGATGATCTTACTAAGTGGTAAAAATCTGCCCCGATTGATATTGATGTATGAACATCAATTCAAAATAACATAAATTACTGCAGCCGACACAAATTAAATTTCATGTCCAAATTATAACTCACTCCCGGGCGTTTAGAGAATTATCAGGTAGATAAATACCCAGAGCCGCCTTCATTTCTTCCCTTTCTGATTTCCTGCAGACAACAACCGGAAGGTAGTGAGGGGGATGGAACCTACTTATTTTAGGCCTCACGGTCTCGCCTTGCACTTTATCTTGAGTATTTGCCCCTTCCAGCCGTCCCTGGGGGATTCCTACCTCCCAGATTACAGAAGCTCCGACAAATAGAGGAAAAATTGGTAGTTACATGGAAGCAGGATTGAGGTCTTGACACTTCCTGGGCTATCTCTTGAAATGTAAGCAGAACTGCTAATTGCAAAGCTGACCTCTTCCAGCCTCCATCTTATTCATCCCATCTCCCTTCTCTTCTCTTTTCCTTTGTCTGTCCCACTCTCTCTCTCCTCTCTATCACTGAATATTTATCTATTTGACTCTCTCTGTTAGTATTCCCTCCCTCCCCCCCGCCTTCACTGACATTTGGAAGGGCTGTGAAGGGACACCGAAAAAAATAAATACAATTAAGAGAAAAAGTACATCCCTTCTGCAGCCTGCTGGGATTTAAGGCTGATTTTTTTTTCCAGTTTTGTTTCGTGTGTGTGTGAGAGAGGAAACAGTAGGGGATAAAGAAGGAAAAAAACCCGACTTTGTCTTGTTCAGGAAAAAATAATCTGCTTCGAGCGATTCATTGTTGGAACTGCGACTGCCCGCTGGCCTCGCAGGGTAGCGGCCAGGGGAAAGGCGGCAATGACACATTCTGAGAACGTGCCAGAGCAGTGTAAGGGAGCCCAAGGCCCTTAGGAACTACTGCAGGAGGGGGTCCTTTGCCGAGGTGCGCCCTCTGAGCGAGCTCGTCCCAAAGGGCCCCTCCGTGGGGGCTCCCCGAGCAGGTGTCAGCAGGGGGAGGTGCCGTGGGCAGCCCGCGCTCGTCCGTGGCTCTCAGGAGAGGGCAGGCCTGTCCCTCCAAAGCTGCTCGATGTTTGCCTGCGACCTGACAGGTATTTTTCATAGCTGTACCTCTTTTCCTCCACTCCTCTTATCCTTTCTCCCTCCTAATGTGAATCCCGGCTAAGCTGAAGCCTTGGGAAGCTGGCGAGAAAGTGTCGCCAAATTAACTGTAAAGAAATCGATGGAGTAATCAGAGCGTTTTCCACATTAAATATGAAATCTAATGACGCCGTTTGCACCTCTCGCCCGCCGCCGCCCCCGAGCGCGCCGGGAAGGTCGGGGCCGCCCCGGCCCCGGTGGCCTCATTAGGGGCTGTTTAATTTTTACCCTGCGGGCACTTTGCATAAAGGCATTTGCATCAGGGAGGCGACGGGCATCGACCGGGGCCTTCACCGGCGACACTCCGAGCGCGGACCGGGCCCGGGGGAGAGGCTCTGCCCCTCCTGGCCCTGCGGACCGCCTGGACGGGGGCGGCCCGGGCCTGGCTCGGCGCACCTTGGGCCGTGACAGCGGCCGCTCCGCCGCTGCCGGTGCGGTGCTTGGGCCGAGGCAAGGGGCCCCGTCCTGGTGGGATCGGAAGGTGGGAGAGCAGCTCCCGTGCCGCCCCCGGAGCAGTCGTGCCCGCCACTGCAGCGCCCGGTGCGCAGTCGTGGGAGCGCTGGGACGCACTTGTTTGCCGTCCGTGTCCTTCGGCGGGATTGATTTACAGCCGCGTTTGCCCTTCGTTAATGTTTGCCCAGCGGGAGGAGGAGGAGCGGGGCCGGGCGAGCCGCGTTCCTCCGCACTGGGCCGGGCCCGCTCCGCGCCCGTCCTGGCAGAGCCCCCGCCCCCGCAGCACGGCTCGGCCCTCGCTTGTTTGTCTTGTTTGTCCGTGTGTGCGTTCGCTCGGTCGGTTGTTTGTTTTAATTACCCGCCGCGTGGCGGGGCGGCACTCGGGGGCCGTGCCCCGATCCCCCCCTCGCTGCCGTTTGAGTCGAACAGCCTCAAAACAGGGCCGCTCCCGCCCGTGGGTGCTGTCGGGGCCGCCCCGGGGGTCACACAGCCGGGCTGTGGGCGCGATGCCCGCCCCGACCGGCCGGGGCCATCGCGCCGCCCGCAGCCCTCGCTCGTGGCCCCTCGGTTCCCGGGGGCTCTGCGCCATCTACTGACCGCCGGCGGGCGGCAGCGGCCCCGCCGGCCCGGGCACCACGCCCGCACCGGGCAGCGGCGGCGGCTCCCCGGGCCGGGAGGCGGCGGCTCCGGGAGCGCTGTGAGCGGAGGGCTCGGCGCCGCCCGCGCTGGCTCCGTCCTCTCGTCACCCGCGAGCGCGGAACGAGTGCGGCCCTGCCCGGCTTCAGCACCGCGGACAGCGACCGCCTGCAGGGCCCGACCCCTCTCCCGGCCCCGCTCCGCCTCCGCCCCGGCGGCCCCGCTCCCGGGCGAGCCCCGCGGCGGGCCGGGGCCGGGCCAGCCCCGATCCCGCTTCACGGACGAGGCCGCCCGTAGCCCGGGCGCAGGTGCTTGTTGAACTGCCTCACGGCTGCCGGCCCCGATGGGGAGCAGCATCGCATCGACTGTACGTAGCGGCAGCCGGCAATTAGTGCCGCGGTGCTGCGGCGAGCGCCGGGCTGAGCGTACGGGCCGCCCGCGGCGGGAGCGGCTCGGCTCCCGGCAGGGCAGAGCCCTGAGGGCACCTGTTTCGGGGATGAGTGTCTTCGGACGGGTGCGTGGCCAGAGGGGAAGCGAGCTTCCCCCAGTACAGTAACTCAGCCAGCCAGAGGGGTCGGGATACCCCAGGAGGAGAGGTGCGCGGCGCCAGGACTGTGCCCGCTGCAGGTGCCACCCGTAGAGAGCCCAGGCTCCTGCCGGTGCTACAGCTGGGTTCTGGCGTGTGCGATCTGTCTTTTACACAGCCAGGAAGGAACGTGATGGTCAGATTGAGACAAAATCATCTGGAAATCCACAGGCCAAGTGTACTTCGGTGCCTGGCTTTGCTTGTACAAGCATTAAACCACAGCTCCTGCTTTGCCTCAGGCAGCCTTCACCTGTCTGTGTAGCCGAAGGGTCCGCATAAGCTCCACACAAGGGACAAGTTAGTTTCCAGGGAGTTCTAAGGTGACTGAAGAGCAGGAGCTGTTGCTGAAGTGCTGGTGAATTTCACCTGAAGACTACCGGCATCCGGGGAGTTTTTCCTGAAGACCGACCGGGACCCAGCATGGCCGCGTGTCGGGTGCTTCCGTGATCAAATCGATAAATGTCGATTCGCCTTTCACACATAAATCTATCTGGATTAATCATACACGGACAGACAAGTGACTCTCTTTGGAAACGCAGCTGACTTGAGCCGTTTTGCTTTAGAAGAAGTCAGTTTTATAATGCTGAAAGATTAGTTTATAGGAACAATTTATTAGCTCAACAGAAGTTTTCATTTTCCCTCCATTTTAGGGCGATAGGAAGCCTCGGTGGTGACATTTTCCGTACAGCCCGAACGGCAATTAAAGCGCGATGGATGTGCGCAGCAGGTGTGCGGGCAGCACCGCGGGCTGCTGCGGGGTGCGGAGCGCGGCGCCGGCGTGTGCGGGCTCTGGTTGGTGGAGCTAGAAATGCTGCTGCTTCAGATAGAGGAAAGTATTGAACAGGAGGGCGCGGGAGGCTCTTCCTTAATGCTTGGGTGCAGAAGCCACTGAAGTGAGCCCGGGCTCAGGTTTTGGATGTTTTTAGGGTGCAGAATTCTGCACTCGTTGTCACATGCATTACAAACACGTCAATAAGAAGTGAGCCACAGGCGGGAGAGTTTCTCGCAGCCCCTTTTCCCCCATTTCCCCCCGCACAGACAGGCTGCTATACAGCTTCCTTAACGTCCCCCCAACTGGAGGAACTTCCTTATGTCATCACTGACTCATTTCTCCTTTATTTGAAACATATCTCGTTATTTTGAATATATTGGAATTGACGGAGAACTTAAAAAATTGGAGCCAGGGAAGCGGGAGTCAGCAGGCAGGTCCTTAGGAGCAGAACCAGAGAAGCAACCCGGGTTTTTCAGTGAATCTGGCGACCCTCAATGTTGCAGTGAAGGTTTTGCAACGGATTGCGTCCACCGCTCAGAAACTCAATTTTTGGCTGCTGTAGCAGTGTCCCGGACTGAGGATGCGGGAGGGGGAGGAATGACCCAACCCGACGCCGAATCCGCGCCCGAACGTCTCGGAGACCCGCGGGCGGATTCGCTCCCACGGCTCGGAGCCGGCGTCAGCGGGCCGGGAGCCCGGTGTGGCTCCGCACCCGGGTCTGTCCCGCGGAGCCACGCGGGCGGAACAGGGGCGGGGCGCAACAGGGGCGGGGCGGGCCGGGGGCGGGCCGGGGCGGGAGGCGCGGAGGGGTGCGAAGCCGCACGGAGCGGGCTGAGAAGCGGCGCGGCCAGGTGCGGAGCGGGCGGTGCTGCCCGGGCCGAGTGGGCCGAGCCGCGGAGGCGGGCGCGGCGCATAAGCGGAGCAGAGCACAGCAAGAGCGGGTGGTGTTTTCCAGCTTGCGCTATGCGGAGTGTAGCGGTACAGAGCGGCTGGCACTCCCCGGCGGGGTGCCGTAGCTTGGTGCGGTACGGAGCGGCAGCGCGGGTGAGGAGCGCATGGCGCGGTGCGATGCCTTGGGGAAGGAACCACGGTGGGGTGTGATGTGGTGCGGAGCCCGCGGTGCGGTGTGATGCGGTGCGATGCAGTATGGTGCGGTGCGATGCAGTGAGATGCGGTGAGATGCAGTACGGTGCGGTGCGATGCGGTGCAGTGTGATGCGGTGTGATGTGGTGAGATGCGGTGCGGAGCCCGCGGTGCGGTGTGATGCGGTGCGATACGGTATGATGCGGTGCGGTGTGATGTGGTGCGGTACGATGCGGTGCGGTGCGGTGAGATGCGGTGTGAAGCGGTGCGGAGCCCGCGGTGAGATGCGGTGCGGTCCGATACAGTACGATGCGGTGCGGTGCGGAGCCCGCGGTGAGATGCGGTGCGGTGAGATGTGGTGCGATACAGTACGATGCGGTGCGGTGCGGTGCGGTGAGATGCGGTGCGATGCGGTGCGGTGCGATGAGATGCGGTGAGATGCGGTGCGGTGAGATGCGGTGAGATGCGGTGCGGTGCGGTGTGATACAATACGGTGCGGTGCGATGAGATGCGAAGAGATGCGGTGAGATGCGGTGAGATGCGGTGCGGTGCGGTGAGATGCGGTGAGATGCGGTGCGGTGTGATACAATGAGATGCGGTGCGGTGCGGTGAGATGCGGTGCGGTGCGGTGAGATGCGGTGCGGTGCGGTGCGGTGCGGTGAGATGAGATGCGGTGAGATGCGGTGAGATGCGGTGAGATGCGGTGCGGTGCGGTGCGGTGAGATGCGGTGAGGTGCGGTGAGATGCGGTGAGATGCGGTGAGATGCGATGCGGAGCCCCGGGCGCTGCGCGCTCCCTCCCGCGGGCAGCGGCGGAGAGCGGGCGCCATCCCGCGGCCGGGGGCCGGCAGTGCCGCGGGGGCGGGGGGCCGGACGTGGCTGACGCGGTTAAAATATTGATGCAGTCGCAAAAATCGTTCATTAAGGCAATTTAATCTTTGCTATTAAATGTCCTTTCAATTCATTTGGGGTAATTAAGATGCAGTTTAAGTGATTAAATTCTAATTACTTATGCTAGGCAAAGAAATATTTGTCACAGTAATATGGTTAACTAAAGACCTAGCTAAAGAATTTTAACATTTACTTTAAATGATATCACAGGGAAATCAGGTGCTTTCCCCTGATTGATCCACTTAGCAGCATATTCAGTAACAGCGATGTCAGTTTGCTGGAGTGGTTACAGATCCATCAACACTAAGTTTGTGTAAACCCCTGAATCCTGAACTGCTGAGCCAGCACTCCTCAGTCAGATTCACTTCATTATTCCAGGGGCAGCAAATTAAGGTCACTCATTTTAATACAGTGCACAGGAGTGAGATGTTTACCGTTCTGGCTCAGCTGGGATCTATATGTTGGCAGGCTGCTGTCATCCTGTGAGCTTCCCATATACAAACTTATTTTCATCTCTTTTGATGTTATGAAACAACAAAAGAGTATTCCCTGGATTTGATGGCAGAGAAATGAGACACAGATCAAAAGATCTCTGGGTATATGGAAACACCTACACCCTGTATACGTGTAAATACAAATCACTAGAGAAGCAAGTGCCAAATGCTGAATAATGCCAGGATTAAAAAGAAATAATTTAGTGTGGGCTCAGACATTTCAGAATAGACTATACTCTTTTCAGTTGAAAGGGAAAAGGTTTGGGGAGCAACCAGTGACCGGTGTCACCCATGTAGGCTTTCATCACTAGAAAGCTTTAAGGGCCTTATCTCACAGTGCTTTAGCGAGTGCTCTTTCAAGCGTCAGTGCTGTCTGCTACCTGCTGCAGCGGGAGCTCATGGCCACGAGCTGCTTCCATGTGTGGAGGCTGTCTCATGCAGAACCTTTCCGGAGGGATTCCATTTCCCAAGCACCTTTGAAGACCCAGGGGCAGTGACAAGAAGGATGGGGCAGGGCAGGGGACCTGTAAATGGTGATGCATCAGAGTGAATGTCACCCAGCAGTTGTGGCTATTATTCAGGCCAAACAGATTTGTTTGGGTTTAGTTCATGTGGTGACATCTACCTTCAGGTAGCCTGTGTCTTATATGCCCTTTTATTTTGTTTTTATATTCTCCCAAATATGAAGTTTTTGATAATTGGGAAAGATCTGTTGTTTGTGTGTCTCTCTGCATGCCCCAGAGGTGTTATTCACATGATAAGGATGGAACTTATCACACTTGATGTGTTATTATGTGTTATTGCCACCGTGAATTTACCACAAGCTTTTGGCTACCTGTTCCCACTGAGCTGTTGTAGCCAGTGTGATTAGAGCTATCTCTGATGGCCAAAGTCCTTAAGCAGTCTCAGCCTCCTGCAGAGATCCTGCTGCTTTCTCCACCAGCAGGTAGAGCCTCTGACAGAAGAATATCCTCCAGGATATTCTCCAGTTTATACCAGTGAAGAGTTTTCACTCTCCAAACATGTTATTGGATATTGTGTGATGTTTCAAAAGTAGAAGCAGATGATTTGGGAAGGGATTCTTAGGTGGACACAGTTCAGACTGTAGCTGAGGCAGGTCCCAGGCTTTACAGACCTGACACAACAGAGATTAGAAAACACACATAAAGAGAGACTTCTTAAAAGGCTTTTTATGTCTTTAAGACAGCCCTGTACACGTGAGGTTGGGATAACTAAAAGACTAGGCTTTTGCAAGAGGAGGGGTAAAAGACCACCACATCCTCTCATACAAGGCACTTGGTGACCATCAAGTAATAATGGCTTGTGGTCAGCAGTGACCCAGGCCAGAGCTGGAAACATGACCCGTCACCTCAGGGTGAAAGGTCTCGTATCCTGTCATTGATGACCCACACACAGCGTCCGCTCCATGTCCACAGGCTCTGAATTCAGCATGGCTGCGGAGGCATTGTGTGTGTGTCTCTCAGTGGCTGGTCTGGACCTTCTCTGGGTGCAAACAGAAGAGAAAAGTGCTCCCTGTTGTTACGATCTGGTTTAAACTCAGAAAAGCAAAGCAAGCTAAGTCTCTGTGCATAAACTGGAAAGAACTTAGAAGGCTCAAAATATTCCCAGAAACGAGATTAAAACCAAACGAGGTTAGATGTTGTTGCCGAAAAATGGATGTATTTTATTTAATAGTAGAGAGGCAAAGAGAAGGGAAGAGAAAAGAAAGAAAGAAATGGAAAAAAGAAGTGTGCGTGGGGGTGGGGGAACAGGGAGAGGGGTTGGATGGAAGCCCATCACCCATCTGAGGGTGCCAACGACGTCTCGTTGCTCCCCTCCATCCGGTCTGCCGGTGGTGAGGGTCCCCCGTGGGCGCCGTGGCCACGCCGCCACATGCTGCCACAGCCGAAGGGTGCAGAATTCCGTGGGTTAATGCACACTTTGGGCCAGGCGGGAACGCCCACGTGCCTCTCTTGCAGGGGCCGGCTTGACACTGTCCCTTGCAACACTGAGGGTCTGTTGCATCATCTCTGGTGCTCTGCTGCAGGGTCTGGGGGCCCCTGTGCTGGGCCATGTCACCCCTTCTGCTGTGGATGAGCTTCCTCCCCCCGGTGAGGACCCCGCAGCTGGGCTCTGCACAGTGGAGGATGGGCAGTCACTGCACCTCTGACCAGAGGCTTTTCCAAGGTACCCAAAGCCCTTCATCCCCCCACCCTTTGGTGGAGGGTCTGCCAGCCTGGCAGCTGATAGCCCTGGGGCTATGGTCTCCACCTTTGGAGGTGTTAAGCCTGTGCTCAGTGAATGTCCCCAGCTCTGAGTTGTTACTTTATCTTATCTTCATCAGTGAGCAGGGTACAGCCTCACTCTGGGCCCCATTCAGGGTTCGGTAGTCTTTTTTGCAGCTTTTGTAATACAGTTTAAAAAGTCCTTTGAGAAAATGTTTAAGTCATGAACTATAATATTTCAGTCTCTGACACCTGTAAGCAGAGAACCAGTGTGCACTGGCTTTCTCCTCCACAGGGTGAGGAGACTCCTGCCCGGGCACTGGTGGGCCATACCCTTCCTTTCCAAGAGCAGCCGTGCTGCTGGTGCTCCCCTCTGCTGCTCTGTGTCCCTGCTCCCCTTCCAGCCCCGTTGTACAGGCACAAATCTGGTTGTGGCCATTGTGTGCAGCTGTTCTGGAGCTACAGGAGCTGCTGCAGGCAGCCAGTGAGCAGTGTGACCCTCAGAGTGTGTGTCCTCAGCCCATCTGTGCTTGTGTTCTCCCAGTGCCAGGCCTGAGACCTCCCAAATCCACCTTCTTCCCTGTCGGCGCTTTTCCATCCCCTGTCAGAGAGCTTGTTCTGTGATGGCACCACAGTGGGCCACCAGCTGAGCAATGCCTGTCTCAGGGACAGTTGCCCCCTGCCATCAGGGCTTGGGGCAGGGTTTACCCAAGTAGAATTTTCCATTGTTGTTCCCCCTGCTTCAGTGACAGTTTTCCAGACGAGCAGCCAGCAGAACTTGTGGTGATATTTTATTATGTACACAAACCAAACCAGAAACCATCAGAAAGTAGGTTGAGAGCTTTAATGGTTTCATTCTTTGCTTCTGTTTTTTAGAATGGAGAACTGGAGTTTTCCAGAAACACATGTACACAGGTACACACCAAATGCTCCTGAAAATTGATATATGGTAATCAGGTTTTTTCCTTAGATTTTAAAAAGAAATCCACCCTCTAGGGATGAAACACTAGATCAAGCATCAGGGTTAACACCTGAGCTTACTACAATCTTGACTTTTTGACTGGGTGAATAATGTAATTCATATCACAGATAGGCCAAATATCCTCCTCACTGTCTCGACCTAAAGATGCAATTAGTGCATTTTCATAGGGGGCACGATCCTGTTCACACCCCTGGCAGAGCAGAATTAATCCAGCTGTGCTGCACCCAGCTGGGGGCTGCAGGAGAGCGTCAACAGAGAGCGGAGCTGCAGAGCTGAGACCCCACTCCTGTACCAGGCACAGGCAGCTGGGCCTCAGTGGGATGTACAGACCTTACAAGGTTTGGCAAGTTTACTTGACCAAATCCCTCGAGCGACTTAGAAGGAACAAAGGGAGACAAAAATAGATTGATGGGCTGTGTCAGGAGAATTGCAAGTGTCAAAAATATCTGTTGCTCAGGGCAGAGGAAGATGGAAGTGACTGGAAGAGGCCAGAGTTCAGGACTGGATTTATAAGGCTCCTTCTGGCGCTGATAGTATTACATTGTCATATCTGCACGTGTGTTGCCAGAGTCAGGGTGACTCTTTATCCTCTGCTTTTCTTTTTTCTTAACGAGATTTTCTTAAAGGTTTTTTCAAAAGGCATCACAAGGAGCATTGCTCAGCCAGGGCAGCCTGGAGACAAAGAACAGGGCTGCCTGCAGCAGGGAGCGAGGGCAGGGTGCGAGCAGGTGTGTCCTGGGAGAGGTGCACGTCTCTAAGGAGCACAGCACCCTGCAAAGCACCTAAATTCAATGTCTGTGCTGTGGGAGAGGATCCACTCACAGTGCTCAAGGGCAGGGGCACAAGAAGGACATCAGTGCACATTACTGTTACTATCTTCTGCTGCGTTAGATAAAAGAGATGGAGTGTGTGATAAAAACACGGGACAGGCTGTGGTGTTTTTCCAAAAAAGCCTTTCAGGTGGCTTCTCTGGGGCTGAGCTCAGCGCACATTAGGGGAGGACCTGGCGCCAGGGGAGGACGTGGCCAGGGCAGGCAGAGCCGCTCTGCCGGGGCGGGACCCAGCTCGGGGCTGTCAGAGAGCCCGGCAGCCCCGCTTTGCCGTGTGAGCTGGCTGGTCCCTGTGCCTGCGCTGGATCCACTCTCTTGTTGGAGCAGATTTTATCCCATGGTGTACATTTGTTCTCTGGCAAGCTGGAAGCTACAATTTATTATTAAAATTGATTGGCTCCAGTGCAGGGAAAACGATCACAAGGAAACCCTATTACAGTTTTTCACTATCCCCATTATTTATTTTTAAGTGCTATTAATATTCCTGAGCCTGGACAAGGAAGAAGATGAGAGGTGGTATCCACTCCTGCTGCTCACAACTTGAGGCCTGGCAGCACCAGGTCTCTTGGAACAATTGGGCATGTTGGGAAGCTTTTGCCCTCAATCTGCCTCTGGCAAATGCTAATGGAAGTAGAGCTGAAAATATTTGCAAAATGGTAAAATAGGCTTATTAGTATCATAGACTGGATAGGTTTTATTTTTTTCTCCCTAGTAACGAGCTCTTTTTTCTTACCTCTGTGATGTCACTAGCATTCATTACGAGGTCTTTGATAGAACTGAAGTTAAGGAACAAGGTATGTTGTAACTCTTGGGACATTTTCTATGGAAATAATTGTTCAGAAATACTATATTTCAGGAAATGAGCACAAGTTCAGGAAGACAATGTGTTATGCTGGCTAGTTTCACGATAGATGGTTGGTTTTTTGTTTTTCCCTACTATTTCAGAGAACTCATGTAGTAGCTTGTGATGGAAGCCCCAGAGGCTCACCTCACTAATTGAGCTGGCTTTGTACCTACTGCTGTGAGTGTCATTTGTGATGTGAAGCACCGAAGCACCGCACAGCCCTGATGTGGATCACGCTCTCCAGCCCGTTAGGATTCTGTGGCAAATTCTGATCTGGACGGAGTGTCTAGGTGGAAGATGGGATTGGCATAGTCTTTGAAAAAGGAAGGTGTAGAGCAGCATGAGCAGAAATGGAGCACTAGGCACAGAAAATGTGGTTGGCACCTGGTTTATCTTCTTTTCTGCCTGAGCCTGTTAGCAGGGGCAGTCAGAGCTGGAGGCTGAGGCTGTTATAAAGCTGAGCTCCTGCAGCTGCTTTCCCAGGAATTTCTGATTATCAAATGGTCAGACATATATAAAAGACTGAGATGCTGTTGGTATCCTCATTCTTAATATTTGTCAGTAAATAACAGACTATTCTTGCAAAAGCATTTTTAACCCTTGACTTGCCAATGTTAACCTCCAGTGGGGATGCAGATTACTTCAGCAGGCACCAATCCCCGCAGTGAATTCAGCAATTTGGCTTCAGTAGGGGCTGGCATGCATAAGGAAATCTGGTTTTTAGCCCAGAAGCTCCACGGTGTTTTAGAGGTCAGTATGTAACTTCAAAGCGTTCTTCAAAGGTTTTCAGGTAAAAATACCCGTAGGAGATATGAGTTTGGCATCCCAGTCTATTTGATTGATGTGTGATTTCTTATAGAAGAGTATGTGGCTGGAATATCTATTGTTAGGGAGCTTTTCAAAAGCCCCTCCTCAGAGGGGAGTGAGCCACCAGTGTCTTGGTCCCTGCCTGGGCCAGCAGAAGGAGCTTCACAGCTCCTGGATCCTGATCTGTGCAGTTTCTATTTCTCAAGTACAAAAGGTGGATGACTGTTTTTATACCTCCTTCGAGCAATGAAATCCTCATGCCAGGACTGGCTCTTGGTAGTAATAGAAGTTGTAGGAAGGACCTTTGCAAAGTAATTTGCTGTTGTCATTCCAATAACCATGGCATAAGTGGAGATACTGCACAAAATTCTTCATATACTCAGTACTGATCTCCACAGAAGCCAGGACGAGACAGACACAGAGAAAGAAGCTTCATATTACCTTCAGAAGCACATCTCTCAAACAGAATTGAAGGACATTGTTAGAGAAAAAAGGGGAAGCAGGCAACTTCAGATATATCTGGAAGTGAGACAGAGGAGTCTGTCCTCCCAAGGAAGCTTTCATCCTAGCAAAATGCTAACAAGATGAGCCAGCAGACAGCCAAAGGCTGACGGGGGGATCTGGCAGCCTCCCTCACATCCCATCGGATCCTGCCTGGAAGGTGATCTGTGAGGCAGATTTCAAATTGCAAGCATCCTTTAATAATGTAGAGCAAAATAACATTCTCAAAGGGAAGGAAGGGATGATAAATGAAATAAAGTGCAATTCTATAAGGAAGATTTACTATACCATTGTTTTTCATGACAAAACATGTTTTATTTTGTGCAGCACACATTTGGCCTGATTGACTGTAGTAGCACCCTGGTTTCTCACAGTTCCTTATTTCTCAGTCAACACAAAGCTACAGAAATGAATTGAAAACAGCTAATAATGGTGAAACGTGGTCAAGGTTGACTTTAGAGTTCACTGAATTTCCACTCTGCCTCCTAGAGATATTAAAGTGTTAAATTCTCAGCAGTAATGGGTGGTATCAAAATGTAAGCTCTCCAAAATAGTATTTGCTGAGTTTTAACAGACAGCAACACAGGTATTTTCTAACTTTTATTCCTTATACTTGTAATAGTTCATAATGAGTTAAAAAATTAAATGTCCCACATCCTCTCCAAATTTGGAAGCTGACATGAACAGTCCTTTTCCCTAGTTTGCCCTGTACTGTGTTCCCACATACTCCCCTGCCAGCCCTCTCTAACTGTCCTCCCCTTTCTTGCAGCATGCAAGAGGAAAGAACAAGAACACGGGAAGGATAGAGGGAATACACCCAAAAAGCCTCGGTTGGTCTTCACTGATGTCCAGCGTCGAACTCTACATGCAATATTCAAGGAAAATAAGCGTCCGTCCAAAGAATTACAAATCACCATTTCCCAGCAGCTCGGGTTGGAGCTGAGCACCGTCAGCAACTTTTTCATGAATGCACGGAGGAGGAGTCTGGATAAGTGGCAAGACGAGGGCAGCTCCAATTCAGGCAACTCATCTTCTTCATCAAGCACTTGTACCAAAGCATGAAGGAATAACCACGAACTAAAACCTCGGTGGAAAAGCTTTAAAAATAAATAAATAATTAAATAAAGACAGACCAGGACCTCAAAATAGCAGGTTTATACTTAGAACTATTTGAAAAAAATATTTATAAGTCCAAAGAAACCAAAGACTTATTTCACCTGCATTATGACTTTGTTCTAAGACACACACTTTAGTAGGATGACGACTTGCAAAAAACAGAGAGGAAGAAGAAAGCGAGGTGGAGGGAATGAAACGGAAAGCAAAGAGAAGAGGAGCAGACCACTGGTCTTACACCTTTGCCCATCATCATCTTCACCGTACTTGGCTGTTTAGTGGTTTGGAGCATAGTGATTTCCTGTCATTGAACAGACACCCCTTTGGATACAGCTCTTCATGTCCACAGCAATTGCCATGAAGGTGTTCCGTGTATCTGTACTGCGTACACGCCAGTGGGTAGGGACTTAGTCAGGGCTGGTCTCCAGAGAGGGCTGTGCCATGGCACAGCTGACAAAGCGTGGAGTCGTCTGAATTCCTTGGAACGGTAGTGTGATTTTTGCTGTTTCACAGTTTGAGCTTAACTGGTGCAATGCCCGGAAACAAGTTCAAACTAGGCAAAGAAATTTTGAATGGTACCTAAACCAGTGCATTCTCTTTGTTTGTTAAGGAATGTTCAGATTTAAAAAAAGGAAAACTATTCCATCCATAAAAAAATCGACTAGCTACCAAAGAACACATTTAATAATTATATTGCAGGTATTTTATTGCAATGATTTTAATATTCCAAAGCTATTTTTACACAAATACTATGTAGAGTTATAGGTATAAACTAATCTAACTGTATAACACATAAAACTTGTAATCAAGACTGTTATTTGCAATTAGTAAAACCACATTATCGTTTCTTTCCATGATTGGCAAGAAAGAATGTCACCCGAGGAGATCACAGCCCCTGGCAGAGCACGGGAACCGAGAATGGGATGCTGCTTCCATTGAACTCAGTGAGCCCTTTCCTCACTGGCTTCAACGGGAGCACACGAAGGAGCCACGTGTTAGGATGTGTGACATGTGTGACATGTGTGACATGTGTGACATGTGTGACATGTGTGGCACTGTCCCCAGGCGCTGTCCCCGGCCGGAGCCCGGAGCAGCCTGGGCGCAGAGTGGCTCAGCTCTGCCATCTAGCCTGCGAACAGGAGACCTGAGGCACTCAGGGTGCAAAAATGAAGCGAACTGAGGGATGCAAAACCACAGGGCTCAGCGTCTGATCAATACTCATTGACATTAGTGAGCTTTTTTTTACCTATCGACTTTTCCAGGCAAAGGAATAGTAATAGCTTTGAAGGCTCGTGGTCTTTTCCTATTGAAAGCAGTGGTACAACATCAGTTAACGTTGGTGGGAGGAGCTCCAAGAGGAGCTCCAGCAGTGCTTTTGGAAGGAGGAATTGTGAACCCTCTGAAGTCAAGAGCAAAATTCCCCTGACACCGAGTTACAGCCTGATGTTTTGTGGCTTTGTATCTATGTGTAGCAGGCTGAGCTTTTGTCCCACGCATTCTTTCTTGCTCATCTATTAGTCAGGATAATGCATGAAATAGTTTAAAGTTTGTAGCTGAAAAGCTTTAAATGCTCTGTTGCTAACAGACCCATAGGAGAGAAATCATCCCGTTCCTACTCTGATAAAATTAAAGAGAAAAGTGTGCAACATCTGCATATTAAATTTTAGTGTAAGGGGAAAATAGACTTTAAAAACCATACATGTGCCTGTTAGATTTCTAACTGGTATTTCAAATTACTGTAGTAATCATGCTAGGTATATTAAATTCCAAAATAACCAAATATGCAGGTATAGGCCCAATGTGAGGACTAGAAATAGGTAATCTTACTTACAACCTTTTTGGTTTTAAGAGGGAAAAAAAAGAAAAGAAAAAGGAAAATTCAAGGTAAACTAGAATCCAAACACTATAAACAGTAGCAGATACTGGTTTGGGGGATGAAGCCCACTCAAAATACCAGTGACATCAAAGTAGAGCAACTTTTGTAGCACCAGTTATTTCCCAAGAGGACAGGGTCTAGTCAAGGTTCAGGGTATACAGTTTATTTCCACTCAGTGTTTAGAATACAGATGACATATCTCTTTATTAAAATAAAGTGAAATAAACCCAATATTTTTGGCACTGAATATTTCTCCGTATTTCAGTATGTTAAGCCCACTTTAAGGCTGACAAAGCAATTGTCTATGAAAATGGAATCTAATCTGGAAGTTTTTTGAGTCTCTAACTTACCTTAAATTTTAGCAAGCTTTCTTTTGAAGTGTTCCATCCCCACAGAGACATAATTGACATGGGAACATTAATAAGATCACATATAAAGTACCTTATGAACGCCGTCTCATTAGTGTAAGGTTAATAAAGGACAGTGATAACTAACGGTTTAGTTTTTTCCAGCAAAACACTACTTTGTAACATACCTATAGTTTAGAGAATAAAGCCTTATTTATTTAAAACTTGAGAATTTAAAAATGCAGGGAAATTCAAAGTACATTGCCACATTTTTAGTATTTCCATTGTATTGTCTTTATAGACTACTTGCTGAAACCAAAGAGAACTTTCATACCAGCATTAAATTTGCACCCAATATGCAATTTCAGGATCTGTGATACTCACACATGCAAGCCCCTAAATAGGACAGTGTATATGTACATGCACACACATGTCCACACACACTCAAACTGATGCACAAGTTATAGATTTTAAGTGTTTTGGGTTTTTTACATGTCTGTTTAAGTATATATAAACCTTTTGGTTTTCTCTAAGCCATTAGGAACAAACCACTCTTCCCATAAGCAATACACGCCTCATACTCTGAACAGGCAGACAACACAATTTTCTTTAATTGCTTACAAAACATGAAGCAAATAACTCTGGAACTGCTCAGTCTACCTGGAAAGCTGTGGTACCTCTGAGCAGACTGCCCGGCCACACCGACTGAAGCATGGACAGGTTACCTGGTGCTCCCTTGCTCTGACTGGTGCCATTGCTCAACAGGGCACCCTCGAAGGGGAGTTTCTTCTAATGCTGCATTTAACATTACCCAGGAAACCTGTCTCCGTCTGTTAGTGTTAGTCTTTCAGTTAATTTCATTCCTGACAAAATGGAAATTAGTTTCAAATTCAACAAGAGGATCTAAAACTCTGCCAGGAAGGATTAGGAGAGGGAGAAGAACCTGAGACAGTTTGGGAGCATCAGGAGATGGGGCTTCAGTCAAAGATGACTCCATGGGCAAGAGGGCATTAGGAACATGCATTCAGCTAACAGGCTGCATCCAAACCTGACCGCAGTGACCCACAGGGGGAGGCTGGCCAAGAGGTGAACTGTCCGCATCCATCCCCATTGTAAATGGCATCATTAGATTTCTAGGAAAAAAAGAACAAAACAAACAACAAAAAAAAAAAAAAATAAAAAAAAATCCCCCTTCAGACCACCCCACAGCGCTCCGTTAGCCCTGCGTGGCTTTCCAGGGCCGCAGCCTCCTCTCCTTACTCAGGTAAAGCAAACCCCACCAGAGCGAGCCAGCCAGCAACGGGGCTTTCGCTTGAGAAGTTGCTCCTGGCACCCCACGCCAGGAACAAATTCCCAAGCAGCCGAGTGGCCGGGGTGGCCTGGCGTGAGAGCAGCCCCAGGGCTGCCCATGGGCACCGCTCTTCTCCTGGGGTTTCAGGATAAGGCCGTGGTGGTGGTGGGCACTGGCCCGGGGGCTGCTGCTGCCCGGACGGCTCGGAAACACTACTGAGCTTATACCAAAGAGTCTTAGGACACCTCTCCTCACCTGAGTTGTAAACAAGACATTTTTACCCCAAAAAAACGTTCCTTCTTTCTACTACTCTTCCTCCTATCCTCCTTCTCTTCCTCCTCCTTTGTACATAGGGATGAAAACTATGCATTTAGCAAACAAAGAGAAAGCACTTACCCTTTTCTATCTCACTGCGTTTGGGTGCATTCAAAGGCCCAGGGGCTAATTTTGAGACTTTGCTTAGCCTCCTGGTTTATTACTGTGGTGTGGTTAGCTTTACAATACATTTGGTAACTATTTGCTAAAGACAAAGAAGCAAAAGGTAAGGAATAGCTACTTCCACGTGTTAAAAAAAAAAAAAAGAAAAAAAAAGAAAAAAAAAGTGTGTAAAGATCTACTATTTATAGTGTGAACCAAAGACGCTACCTCACTCGATTTCCATTGGTGATTTTAATCACATTGATGATACCAAAGAATACCAAAGATTTTTCATGCACGGCCTTGGTCTGGAAAGGGAACTCATCCTCCTTCTTACTCCCATCCCCCCGACCCCCTTCCTCACCTTCACTCAGTGTGTAACCTTGTCTTCATTCTTAGTGATAATGCTGATAACCTTACGATAACTTCTCTTGCTACAACTGCTACTACTGATGATAAGGATAATAATAATAATAATAATAAATAATAAAGCTCTAGGCAAACATGTTGCAAACTTTGTAAACTCATAGGACGAGTGCCTTGCTTGAACCAAAGTGTTAAACCGCTGTTGACCTCTTTATCTCTCACCTTATACTCTTTGAATACCTCAGCCTGTTAGAAAGGCCACTAATGAAAAAAAGGAATAATTCTTCACCGTGGTGCTTTTTGCCGTGCAACCATGCAATGAAACTTTCTTTGATACCAAAGGAAAATGTTTTTTTTCCACTTTCTTGCTGACAAACCAAAGGTTCCCTCTTCTTTCCCTCAAAGCAACTTGAGTCCCTCAGCCCAGACAGGCCGTGCATCGCTTTTACCAATTCCTCCAAATACCTCATAGTAATAAATCTTTAGGGTTATGTTGTATAGAGAGTCTATGTGATAAGGCAGAACTTACTAGTTTGATAATTGTTAAGGTTACTTAAAAAAAGCTTTATAATTCTTATTTATTTTGTAGGGGTTGTTTTGTTTGTATATTCCTTTTATATTGTTTGGTTTGGGTTTGGGTTTCTTCTTTTTTCCTCTTTTTTTTGGCAGAACTTCTCTGTTATACTCAAGGAAGATCATATTCCTGGGAATGTTTCGAAGTGGGTAAAGATCGCTGTTTGCAATGAGTGCAAGAAAGGGAAACATGGCTTCAATTACTTTTCTTCCAGCTAGGATGCTTTGTGTTTGCTAGTCGATGTTCTTTTCACAGGGTAAAAAAAAATATTCTCTGCTGTGATAAATGGTTCCTATTTTTTCTCTATAATGTGCTGTGACTTTTAATTTAATTCCATTTTGTATACGCTTATTTAATCACTGCTTTAATTTATGACTATGTAGTTTTGAAAAAAAATTGTATATAGTAGATTCAAAAATGGCCAAAGCTTTATGTTACAATCTTTTCATTCTTGATGCTGAGATGAACTGAAGGAGAGTGCTTCTCTTGACTGCAGGGTGTATCTTCAGCCTTGTCTTGGCATGCACTTCCACCTGTGTTACAAACACTGCCAGGTTACCCCCCCAGGCCTCCCTTCCCCCCAACTTGTACATGCCAAAATAAGTGTTTCAAGGTAGTACTTTTGTCACTTAGAAAGCAGAAAGGCATTATTAGTGTGTTTTTTCTTTAATTTATTTGTCTTTTTCTAGAAAGATTGCTTTGTGGGTGAGACCCGCACATCCAAAGAATTTAAAAGTCGTTTAATGTTTAAAAGCACTGGCATTTGTGAGAGATTTTGCTGAGTTTTTCTTTTCCTTCGCCATTCGCACGGGTAGCGCAAGCAAGCAGCAGGCGCAGGCCTTGGGAGAAAAGCTGACTTGAATCTGGAAACCTTGCTCACGGAAAGGCCTCTGCGGCGGGCCAGGGGGCTCGGAGCGGCTCGGGGTGGGGGCCACCACAGGTCACCTGCTCCCCAGCCAGGGCCCGCAGGCAGGGATGGGATGGGGTCCCTGGGGCACAGCCGGGTCCCCCGGGAAGCTGCAGCTTCTCCCAGGCTCAGGCAGCAGCAGCACCGCAGAGCCCCGGCTGCGGGTGGGTGCGGAGGGACCTGTGCTGGGTCCCTGCGAGGGGCACCGAGCCTGCCTGGGCTCCCCGCGGCTCCAGGGGGGAACAGGGCAGTTTGGAGTTGAAAAGCCAAAAAAAAAAAAGGAAAGAGTAAGGACAATGATACTTCCGCAAAGCTGATGATGGCATCATGGCACAGAGAATAGGATGCCACTCACTCGTGTTTTATTTTGCATAAAGACTAGATTCTGGTTCAGCTAAATGTTGTGTACTGACACGGTTTGTGATGGCTGTAAATATTTCCTTTCCAGTGCAGTAGCTGAGCCCCAGGTGTACCTTGTTTTCCTTTGAGGGGATAGTGAAGGGGTTGAGGGAGGGAAGGACAAGGGCAGGGCCTGAGCTTTTGGTCAGAAGTTACACTTCCTAGGTACATTTTTATACTTCAAGTATTGAAATGGGGCAATAAAGACACTCTGAATGAAGGATCATTAAATGATCTGTTGGTGGGCATTGGCTCAGTGTCTGCTTTTAATCCAGGAGCTAATGCTGTGCAATGAGTTCTGCTTCACGTGAAGGGGGAGGCAATGTCAGCCTGTGAATCAGCATGAGCCATCGAGCACTGGACAAACTGTGCTCAGGGACCCGCGGTTTCCTGTCCTGTTCCGGTAGTTTGGTTTTTCACGGAATGTTCTGCATTTACTGCACTTGCTGCATCCTCACCGTGGGGCCGCGCTGGTCGCGTAGCGCGGCCCGAGCAGCGGAGAATGCGCGGTTCTGCCATCCCGGTGCCCGGGCAGCGGAGAATGCGCGGTACAGCCATTCCGGTGCCCGGGCAGCGGGGAATGCGCGGTTCTGCCATCCCGGTGCCCGGGCAGCGGGGAATGCGCGGTACAGAATGCGCGGTTCTGCCATCCCGGTGCCCGGGCAGCGGGGAATGCGCGGTTCTGCCATTCCGGTACCCGGGCAGCGGGGAATGCGCGGTACAGAATGCGCGGTTCTGCCATCCCGGTACCCGGGCAGCGGGGAATGCGCGGTACAGAATGCGCGGTTCTGCCATCCCGGTGCCTGGGCAGCTGTGAGCGCACCCCGCCCGCAGTGCGGGACCCCCGCACCCCGCCCTGCCCCGGCCCCGCCGCAGAGACGGCGCCGGAGACAATCACAGGTCCCAGCTCCGCAGGGGTAGGAAACCTTCCCAGAGCAAGCGGGAGTTCTTCCAGAGCAACGGAACAAAACCAAAAAAAAAAAAAAAAAAAAAAAAAAAAAAAAAAAAAAAAAAAGAAAGAAAAAAGAAAAATAACGAAAACGAAGCGAAGATTTTGCTAAAGCCCTTTGCTGCCATCTTTAGTTCGCCCATTAGGAAGCAGCAGTAGTTTATGCGTTGCATCTGCATTTCAGACTAAGTGATTATTGTACCTAATTATGGTTGATTGCTGATATTTCCTCACTCTCTCTCTTAGTCAAGCGCTTCTTCTGTATTTTTGTGTGTAGCGATGACAAGTGCAGTGCGCTAGGCATTGCCCTGGGTTGGGTATGAGTATCTCCTGTACTGCGTTAAGATTTCCTTAAGTTACTTTTTTTAAGCTTTGCTACTGTTCTCACTTTATGCCGTGCAATATCATCTGCTGTGTTTGCTAAGCAAAAAAAAGAAAAAAGAAAAAAAAAAGAGAAAAAGTAAAAAAAAAAAGAAAAAAGCAAGTGATGATGTCATCATGCTTTTCAGTGTTACAATGTTTCAGCGTTACAATGTTTCAGCGTTTATGTAGTCACAAAAATGTAGTAAATAAAAGGTTGGATTTTCCAGCACTTTAAATTTAGACATTTCTTGCCTTCTTTTGTTTCTCCGTGTGCAGCCAAGGCACTGGGCTGAGCCAAGGGGAGCAGGTGAGCCCCGTGGGCAGCCCCAGCTCTCCCATGGGAGGGGCAGCTTCGGTGGAGCCCTGGGAGGGACATCCACGGGGTGGGGGGAGAGGGGGGACACCCGAAAGGGCACCTCAGGCTTCCCAGCACTGTGTCTTCTTCCCTCCATCCACGCAGGTGTGCAGCCCCCACCCCCAGCAAGCACTCCCCATCTGCCTGCAGCCCCCCCTGGCTCCCCATCCCATCCCATCCCATCCCATCCCATCATGGTGGGCTCCAGGAAGACGAGGGCCAAGTGTCTGAGAGGCGAGTGTGGCTCATACCAGATACATTTCTCTAATTGAGGGAAAAAACATTAAGAAAGTAAGTGGAGCAAATAATCTTGGTTTCCTTTATATCATCTAAGGGTATGGATGGCACCAGACTAATTCACAGAGGTGTTTCCTTTTGTGTGATGGAGTCCACCCCAGGCCTGCAGGATCAATATTTAATTGTTTAAAGGGATATTGTATTCCTTTCCTGTCACTGTTGTTAATGCCTTCGCTCTCTGTAATCCCACGGGGTCTTTTCCTGGGGATCTGATCAGAAAGATTACCCATCACTCGGGAGTGGTGGGAGGAGAGTCCCAGCCATAAAAGATTCAGGAATGCATTGAACCGTTTTCTCTCTATCTCCTAATGAAGTGATGAAGCGTGTGCCACAAAATTTAACAGGGTTTTGTGGCAAATCAGGTTGCACTGCTGAGAGGAGGATTAAACCTTCATCGTTGTCCCATAAATCATGGCATCAGCTACATTTATTCTGATGGATGGTCTGGACTCTGCTGACAATATTTTATCTCTGGAAGTGCCTGCAGCCTGTGCCCTGATGTGCAATTTCTTTTTACTGCTAAGCTGAGAGAGGCACCGAGCACATCCCTTCAGAGGCCTCCCCCCAGGCTTGGTATCCCAAGACCATGTCAGAAACCAAAGCATCACCAGGATCCCTGTCCAGGGCAAGCAGAAAGGCAAAGGAAGATAGGAAGGCAGAAATGTCCTCCATCCCCAGAAGGAGTGCCTCTGGGACTTGCTCATCTGCAGCCTCCTCCCCGCCAGGCCTGGGAAAACCCAGCGCTGACTCAGGTCGGTATCTCCATGAGATGGTGCTGGCCAGGGCCGTGGTGCAAGGTGAGGGTCCAGCTGTGTTCAGCTGAAATAGAATCCGGAAAATAACCCAGAGATGCCACAAGGGTTGAAGCACGTCAGGCAAACACGGTGAATGTTTCCCAGGTTCTCATCCCATGGGCCAGGGGACAACAATGGGTGGCATGTGGGCAGAGCTTGTCACAGCCACAGCAGGTCCCCTTGCTGTGACCACTATCCACACCTCCTGCCCCTTATTTCCTTCCCAGGTGAGTAATTATGGTCACTAATGTCCGCACCAGAGCATGTCCCTGGGCTGCACCTATCCCACAGAGTGGCTCACTGCCCCAGGTCCTTGGGCACCCCTGGCCACCCCGGCCAGGCTGTAGGGACAGGCCAGTCGCAGGCAGGGACAGCTGGGGTGCCCAGGAGCCTGCACAGCTTCCCAGTTACTTCATCAAATCAGAATTTATGTTTCTACTGGAGCTACATTTAACTCTGGTGTGTGCACCGTTTATGTCAGCATGCTCAGGGGAGCAAGCTGGGCTTATCACAGCAACGCACAACCCAAACACCGAAACGAGCTTCACAAACTTTATCTTCTGAGCACTGGCAGAATGCAAGGTGAGCAGAGCAATGCAAACCTTTTGAGACAAGAGGAGCTGCTCTTGTCTCAGCTGCACCTAGACCCTTTCAGGGACGAAGAGAGCAGCAGCAGCTGGGCACTGCCCTGAGCCACCCTCGGCGGCAGGAGGGCAGCGATGCAGCGGCCGCAGCCTGCTCGCAGGGGGCCAGCCCAGGGCAGTAGAGGCTGCCTGAGCTGGACACTACTTCCCAGCCACAGGAGCTGTGCCTGGTTAGGGGGGAGATCTGGTATGTTTTGGGGGGAAATATGGGCTGCTTTGTGTTCAGGTTTGAGCTCCTCAGGGTTTTGTGTTTATATGTGGGGGGGAGGAGGTGGGTCATGGCTCGGGTGCCCTGTGTGGGGTGGGGCAGGGCTGCTGTCAGCGTTATGGATTACCAATAAGCGCTAAAAGCCTCCAGCAGGGCTGTGGAGGAGAGGTGGGTAATGAGGCAGGGGACAGAGCTGGAGGGATGTGCTGCTGCTGGGGCCTGTGGCAGGGACAGCAGGTATGGAGGGGTGGCTGTGCTGGGGCTGCCTGAAGACTGGGAAAGCACCTGGACAAGTCCTGAGCAGTTTTCTTCCTTTTAGGGTGCTGGTGGGGCAGAGGAGGCTGCACAGTGCCCAGCTCCTGTGCCAAGGGGGCCATTATTCTCCCTGGTGACAATCCCTGTTTGGATGGAGATGGCATTATCACACCCATGCATCTAGGAGCCAGCACAGTTATTTATGTACAGGAAAAAGCCCTTTGTAGAAAATGGTCTATTCATCAAGCAAAATAATTTCCTGCCCAAGGAAGGTGCCCAGAATTTCAGTCTCAGTTATGCTTTCAGTACTAATTATCACTTAAGGTTAAAGATGATTGGGAGGGAAAGTTAATCCCTGTTATTGGCTTCCTTAGGAAGAAGTACTGCAATGCAAAGTGTAAGCACCTGGTGTAGATGAATCCACAGTGGCTGCTAATACATAAACCACATACTGCTCAGAATATCAGCTGAAAGTGGTTGGCAGAGGAGAGACTACCAAGGAGTGCCAACCCCACAGGCCCACCCAGTCCGTGTGCTCTGCCCTGGGCACCCAGTTGTCCCCTGTATCACAGAAATTAACCCTTGGCTTGACTGATGGTGGCCACACTTTTGTTTTGGTAGCCTCATGAAGAAAATACAACCCCAGACTTAACAACTGTCTCCCCAGGGCAGCACTGCTCAGCCAAGGTCTGTCCCCACAGGTGGGAGGGGCTGCTTGAAAGAGCTGCTGTCATGTGTAAGACAGGGTTTACAAGCCCTTCCCCTGGTAAGGGTGAGAAGGTTTTTTTCTGTGAGAAACAGGCTGATGGCCAGGCTACACCACCTTGTGCACCTGGTCAAAGGTTTTGTGCCTCTGGTGTCACCCGCAGCTCAGGCTTTTGGCACGCTGTTTGCTACCCCAAGGAACAGGTGCTTGAGCTTTGTCCTGCTGGACAAAACCTGTCCTGGTGGTTTGAATAGGACACTTAGCCTGTGCCTGGCACAGAGCCCTGTGCTTCAGCATGGTGTGACTCGCCTGCTGTGCTCGGGTGAAAGGCACCAAAGCATCTTACTTGAGCTTTGCTTGGTGGAGAATGCTTCCAAAACCTGCCAGAGGTGTGAGGGTGCTGTGAGGCGAATGGGAGACGCGTGGCCGTGGCAGGAGGATGTGTGAGACCCCTGCCCTGCAGCCGTGAGGCTCCTGCAAGGGGCTGCCAGCAGGCAGGGAGCAGTGGCCTCTTCCTTGGCAGTGTGTGCTGCCCAGGGTGACTTAGCTACAGAAGCCACTGTGTTCATCACAAATATCCCTGGTGATGCAGGGACAAGGCGAGTGAATTACTCAAATTACTTGAATCTCCCCAGTGGTGCATGGAGATTCAATCTCGGCCTGGCATTAAATCAAGTCAGTGACATAGATCAAAGGATACTGCTTTAATCACCTCGTTAGGCCACAGACATCATTAGTTACTCATTATGATGTGTTGATGCCGGCATTCTCTGTAACACAGTTATGTACACTCGCTATCAGACATTTTTCTCATCAAACGGGATGTCAATACTTTAACATCTTAATGAGTTACAGTCAATATCCATTGCAATAAAGCTCGTGTTTTCTCATGATTTCATCTACCCTTAGGGTTTTGATTAAAATGGCCGCTTTTTCCAGGTAATTGATTGAGGAATTAAGGAAATTCCATGTAGGAACAAGCACATGCTGCTATGCAGGCTCTGAAAACCTTCAGTTGTCTCCAAGTGCTTCAGATACTACAAAGGAGGCTGCAATTTTAATATGGATTTTGGACACTGTTGCTTAATTCTTCTTTCCCAATCACTTGTAAAACAGGTTTAGTATCAAATAAAGTAATTAAAATATCTAAGAGAGTATTGGAAAAATGTTCCAAGCAAGTCATTGGTTTGCAAAGGTCTAAGAATGAGAACAAGTGCTGCTGTCAGGTGAGCACCAGTTTGGATGAACACGCCCAGTAAATCAGAAGGTTTTCTGATTTACTGCACTGGCAAAATATTAAATCATTTGCAGGAGCACAAAAGCAGGCAGAACAGGCTGCAGTGTTTTTTCAGGCTCAGGTTGAGCAAGTGTAAGTTTGCAGAAGTCCCCAGTTGTTCAAATTAGGGGTGGGGCATCATCTCTTTCAGCAAAGCAGATTTTTTGCCAAGTGAAGTAGGACGGTAAAGTGTTGAAGCTGACCACCTTCTAGTTTCATCTGAGAAAAATGTTCATGCACCACTGACAAAAAGAAATTAAATATGAAAAGGAAGGTGACGTAGCAGCACCCAGCCTGCAGAGCTGACTCAGTGTCCCCTGGCTGTCTCCTGCCCAGATGGACATGACTGGACACCACACAGGGCTGTGCTGCTGGGGCTGGTTATCCCTGCTCTGCCCACAGCCCACAGGGAGCCCTCCTGCTCACTGCAGCCCTTTCACTTCCACCTGTCCGGACAAATCCTGGCTCCATTTAGACAGATTACTAAAATACAAATAACTTCAGTAATTCCCCTTTAAACAAATCTCCATGAAATTTGACACTTCTAATGACAGACCTAGGGCTGCAGTTTGGGACTGTAAAGCCACATTCAAACTGTCTTTTATTTTAAAAACATCTTTTATACAGGAAAAGACAGCAGAGGTTTCCTGGATCTAATTTAAATCCCAAACTGGACTTTTTTTTACTCTTTATGGTAGTGAAAGACTATGTGGTTGCTGGATTTGTAGGAATAAGAGAAAATTTGTCACTGAAAATAGCAAATGAGCCGTTGTGATTTGATCAGTCTTTTAATTAATTTTAGTGGGCTTTGCATCAACTGGCTGCTGGCAGCTTTTTTAGTGTCACTCACTTCTGAAGGAGGCCTACCCAGGGTAATTACCTCATTCACCTCTAACAGAAATTACATGTTCCTTATCTCTTTAATTAGAGTCTATATAATGTTAGTAATGATGGATTATCCATATATTAATTAAAAAGGGTTGTTTTGATGTTAGGCTTGCATATGTAGGGTCATCAGTATGAGGATATGCATTAAAACCAGATTTAAAATCCCTGAAGGGTTATACAGCCCTGCTTTTCCAAGGCACTTGACCTTAGAAGTGCTTTAGACTGCTCCTTTCTCATGTTTCTCTAGTTTTTTTACATTGTGCCTCACTTGGCAAACACTAAATTGCAGGAAGTCATGTGCAATAAGGGACAGAAACAAGTTCACTTTATTTGGCTCTTAGGGTGGTCAGTGGCATGATGAGGAAGAGAGTGACACCACCTGAAATGAATACACAGCTGTAAACTCTGCATCTCCACCAGGCTCCTGCAATTGGCCATTAGACCCTTTAGGGAAGTGAGAACAGACACAGCACATATGGTACTGGGATGCAGGTTTGCTGCCAGTTTTTGAAGGCTTTCAGCCCAGAAGCACGGTGTGACTGGCTGCAGAGTGGGTCTGTTGCTCCCCAGGGAGATGCCACAGGCCCTACATAGAACCCAAGGTCTTGTTTGTCCCCTCAACAGCCGAACTGGAGACGGAAAGGCACATCTGTCTGATCAGAGGTAAGGCAGACTGGGAAAAGCAGGACTGAAGAGACATCTTCATGAAGACTAGGTTTGAGACACAGTGGTCTCCTAGGATGTCATGTCCCAGGACTTATCCAGGCTCAGGCAACAACACGCCATATAGATGGGACTTGAAAGATGTGATCTTAATTTTAGAAAAAGCAGCAGATGAAAAAAAAGCTCTTGTTACAGAATGAGTGATGGGGAACCCATGGTGTTTTCCCAGCTGCAGTCTGAATTGGCAGTGTGGTTGTAGCATTATTCTTAGGCACTATTCCAGCAAAACACTTGAGTATGTGCTTAATTAAATCATTAATGTGAGAAGTTTAAAGGGCTGGAAAGCATGCAGCTAAATCCTTTGCTAGGGACTTAATATTAATGCCTCAGTTTCCCTTCTTCACCATAGAAAAGAAATATTTACTTCCCATACAGAGTGCTGACAAGCTTAATTCAATCTTCCTTGTAAAGTGCCTGGAGGGCTTTAAGGAAAAGGTGCTATAAAAATCAGAATATTATTCTACACTCCCTAGCAAGACAGCACTTTGCTTTATATATTATCCTACTGGTGATGCATCTCCCTCTGGCTGACAGCAGGATCAATTAATGTACATAAACCAAAAGAGCCTGTTTAGGAGACTTGTGGTCCATGTCATCTGCTAGCACCTGATGACAAATCCAAACTTGAAAAGATGGAAAAGTCAGAGATTTTAAGGCATTTTAGTGCAAAAGCAGCCAGTGGAAGACTCTGAAGACTGTGTGTGTCTTCAGAGTAGCGACAGGAAAAGGGCTGTTTCTCCAGAAATCTGTTATTTATGGTCTTTGCTATTCCCTTTTCAGTTTTTCTGATCTTTGGTAAGTTAGCAAACTGTACTCTCACACTGTTCTCATTTCATATTTTCTTCATTAGATTGAGAAGAATCTGGATATGACCTCAGAGGCAGCTGGAGTTAAGTGAAGACGAGGGAACTGCTGCCAAGGAGAGACCATCAAGTGCAGCCAGCATGGGAGAGGTTAGGGCAGGGTGGAGCTTTTTTTGAAACCCTCTAATCGTGCTTCTGCGTTTAAAAATGTTGAAAGTACTGTTCAGGACAGAGTATTGCAAGCAACACACATTTTCCTTAAGGTTCACTGATTTCAGCACAGCTAACACAGGTATTTTTGATGTTTTTAACCTCTGTTTTTTCATGCATTGAAATATGAGTGTACTGTAATGTCTGCAAAGGCAGATACTCAAAGTGAGTGAGAAGGTGCTGCTTCAAACTATCTCCCAGATAAAATGCAAATGATTGAAAATATGAAGCTCTTCACAGGTAGTTGCTGTGAATGCTTATTTCCTGCCTATAGTTTTGAATGTTGTGTTCTGACTAAACTTAATGTTTTTTCCTATTTTTGCTTTCTTTCAATGACAATAGTTAAACTACCATATAGTGAACATCAAGAATCATAGCTACTCCTCTGGCATTTTTGTGTTTACCGTTTATTTAATTAATATAAAATCATTACAGTGAAAATTACTCTTAACAAATCTCTAAAGTACATGAAAAAGTAATAATAGCAATTCACGAATGAGTGATTTTGTTTGTTTGATTTTTTTAAAATATGACCGTTGGCAACTCCTTTCTCTGTTGGTGTGTTTGTGCCCTGCCTTTCCAGGATACAGCCTCTTCGTGGAAATATTTCCTCGTCTATGTCTGCTGCACTTGGCACACAACAGTCTCATTACTCAACAGAGGCTCTATGTGCCATGAAAAATAAATAATTAAACTCCAGCTATTTCAGTAGGTAAACGCTGCCTTTCTCACCCCTGTGCATAAAGCAGCCAGTGTTCCACACCTGGCAGAGTTCTCTGGGAGTTCAAGCTCCTTGAAGTCCTGTGGCATGAAACCCTAAAGTGCTGACAGAGTGTGTGCCACCGCCGGGGCTGTCCGGGGGCAAAGGGCAGGGGTGAGCCGGGATAGGAGTGCCCAGCCCTGCTCTGGCTGGGGATGGAGACAAAGCTGGGGGGGGTTACAGCCAAGCCACGTTTGTACGTGTGTACATCCTCCAGCACCTTTTAGAGTTGTAGCTTCTACGTGTGCCAGGCAGATGCTCAGTCGTGTTTGCTCTCTCTCAGCAGAGACAGGCGTTATGAGGGCTGGCAGGGTACGTGGCCGGGGAGTTTCACACAAATACTCGAGAAGGACGAAATGCTGTTTAGCTTCCACCGAAAGAGAGAAGAAATGCACACCTGCCTCCCTGAGATTCTGCAGCTCCACAGTTCTGAGGGCAGTGCTGCAATGGCAATTCCTAGCAGCTGTGGGGAAGAACAGAATTTGGGGGGCCAGTGGGAAGCACCACTGTCTGAGCAGAGCTGATCAGTCTGATGCCTTGAAGTGGCTGCCTGAAGGAGGCTAGACAAGATTAAGAGAGTAAAAGCAGGTATTTATTTGAAGGGCCTTCAAAGGTACACCCTGGGCAGTCCAAAGCCTACGAGGGGCTCCACCCAAGATGGACACTGGGTCACGGGTTCTTCACACTTTTATAAGTTTGCTCCATTTGCATATCACGGTTAATTCTCCAATTACAATTTCAGGCAGTGATGTAATTACCCCAAGTTTTCTCCTCCTGTCAGAGGCTTTTAGTTTACATATTTTGGGGCCAGGGACAATAAGGTGTCCTTGAGTTCAGACCCAGAGAGGGTTTGTTATGTCTAACCAGCATGAGAGAACAGCAGCTAACAGGCTGTATGAAGTGTCAGAGTTACATACTAAATAGTACAGGATTTGAAAGGTTTAAAAGTTAAAACCTAAGGCATCAGGTCTTGCTCTTCTGTCTAGATTCAGCAGCTTCTTCTCATCTGTAATTTACTGTGTTTTCCCCTGAAAATACATCTTCCCTCACCCTGGGAAAGTGTGAGGAAACCTCTGGGTTTTCTCCTCACTATATGCTGTAGCTTCTTCTCATGCTGTGGCAGCTCAAGTGTTTTATTTTATAAACTAATTAGAAGCTACTGCTTTGCTAGGTAAGAATGTTAAGAACTGATCAGCACCCCAAGTACTTTCGGTGTTTGAGTAATGATGAAAAAAGGACAACCCCTCCATTTGGATGCCATTTCTAAATCACTCCGCCAGAAGTTTCAAATCAAAGCTGGTGGAGGGACAGGCTGTCTCAGACCACGCGGCTCCAACCTGTGTAATAAGTGCAGGCTTAATCCCTGCTAATGCCCTACAAGCATTGTTGAGACAGTGTTATACAACCACCTGGAGCTGCTGCCAGGTAAAGCCTTTGGGTGCCCTTCGTGCCGCTGGAGGAGTGTGCTATCAGCAGGGGAAATCCCGCAGTGCAGGCTCCTGCTCACACTTGGGTTTGGCAGAGCCGGGTGGCAGTCGCTGCGTGCGTGGCAGGGTGGGGACAGTGCTGGTGGCAGCTCACAGGTGCCTTGGCAGCACCCTCTGTGCCCAGCACACCTCTGCCGTGCATGGCTGAATGTGCTCAATGTGCTTTGGCTGCCACCTGGTCCATTGCAATGAGGACCTGGCTTCCAGGTTTTTAAGCATAAGGGGGGTGAATCCAGAAGGCTGATAGCAAAACACTGGTGAAGATTCATTGCTACAGTGACCAGAAACACAGAGGATGCAGAGAAAAAGCAACTTCACATCATTTATGGCAGAAAGGTACCTGCTGTAAGTTAGAACAGCCCTAAAGATGCTGTGATCTGTAGCAGCTTCCTGAGGCAAACCAGAATCCCCTTTTCATAAGCAATGTATCTATTTATGTAAAGCAGAGAAAATACTACAAGTCTCATGATGTTCGTTCCAGACAAGGAAAAATCTGAAGCAGTAAATGTGCAGAGTGAGTTAGTGAATCAAAGCTGGGCAATGGCTTTAAAAGCACCAGGTGTTCCCTGCTGGAGCTCTGTCGCTGACAGCTGGTGGCAGTTTGCTGCGGGCTCTGGACAGTGCAAAAAGCAGTCTCAATAGCGAATGAAGAGGAGCAAAACCCTCCCCTTCCTTAAAGCTGGATCATGGAAATGGACCCGTAGCATGGTGGGTTGTCACAAGGGCCCTGCTTTTGAAATGTGATCCATGTGTGCAAATCCCACACAGATCAGATGCTAAAACTGCAGTGATTCTTTGACACCTCAGCTGAGGAAGAGAACGAATGTGCTCTGTACTCATCTTTCCTTTTCTTAAGCAAAGCCAATTAAATTAACTTTGAAACAAGGACTTTGATTACTCTCTCTGACGTCATCTTTACGTTGATGTGATTCTGTGGACTGGTGGCATCACTGCTGATTTGCACTGGTGTAAGAACAACGGGACTCTGTGTTTCCTAGGCAGTGAAGCTGCTTATGTTTTGTGTAAAGAAAGAAACGCAGTCAAACAACTTAAAGGGGAAATAAGTTAACCAAGAAATTCAGAAGGAGCTAAAAGCAGTATGAGCACAGATACAGCTACAATATTCCAACTGTATTGCTAGTTTGAAAAAAATACACAGCCTAAATAAGGAAGTATTGACTTCACTATAAATGTGTACGCTGCTCTCTCTCATTTTTGAGTTCTAATTGACATCCAAAGGTGAGCAAGTTAATAACTTTCTGAAATTTTATTTATTATTTTAGTATACATACTGTACTTTATTGCCTTTCAGATCCTTGAATGAATGTAAGCTTCCCTTCCCCTTCAAATAATGTTATGCAACATGAGAATAAATCAACCGTAAGGATTAAAATTATAATTGACCTGGAGTGAAAGTAGGAGAGAAAGTTCCACCCAGCATAGCCTGAGTTGAAATTCTAGTTGCTTCTGTATGAAGGGGAGTTGACCTTTGTGTATAGCCAAGGATTTTGCTATTGATGACATCTGGCAGGCATGGAGGTTTATATACATATATTTATTTATCTATTTTCACCCGGTGAAATCTGGACTTTCAGTATTCAGCTTTAATGCTCTTTTTTTTTTTTGCTATAGTTGCTATTATGCTCTAACTTTGAGGATGTCAAACTCCTGAAAAGAGCAATTGTTTTGCTTTAGGTACAGTAAAGCCTACAAATGTTATGCTTGGGGTGAGAGACAGAGGCTTTGTGTGTATCAAGGGAATCTGGTGCATGAAGGGAGTGGAGCTGGGCCCAGGACTGATATAACTGACCTTGCCCGACATCTGAGGTGAGCCAGAGTGTTCTTCACTACAGTCATAGGATTACAGGACAGCAGCTCATGAGTGGAGTTTTAGGGAATGTTTTTATGTTAAAAAATGAAGCAAAATAAACCCACAAAAATTTGAAACTAGTTAAACCTGAACCTGGGTATATTTCACAGTTCTGTATTGAAAAAAATCAGCCCTGATGTCATGTGCAGCACATTCTGTTCAGTGCCCTTTCCATTCAGTCTTTACTATTAACACGTAGCATAGGCCACTAATGGCCATGAATATATTAAATGGACTATGGCTAATAACTATGTGATTAAAATTTTTAGAACAAGGCCATGGCAGTTTTCCATAGCTCTGACATTTGCCTAATAAGCCCAAACTCACTGACTGCTTTAGTAAATGATACACGACTTCTCTTGTAAACCTGGCATGGGGTTACATTAAATATTGCCTTGTATTTAACAACGTGCTACTTTCCTGCCCTACTCTCATAAGTCTAGTAGGAGTTGTGGCCTTAATTTAGCCTGGGTGGAACTATAGGTTGGACTCGTTGTTCCAGCAAGGTAATTGCTTCTCTGCATAAATGAATTATCCTTTTCATTTACAGTGCCCATGGAAAGTTGTGTGTCATTGCAGCACGCTCGGCAGTGTAGCTGTAGCAATCTTTCAGTATGTCGTGCACGTGCTCACTGGGTCGGTTTTGTCCCCGGTGGCACAGCTTTGCTGCAGGGTGAGATGTATGACAAGCTGGCGCTTTGGAGGGATGCTGGCTCTGCCTCGCTGCTGGCCTCCCCTACAAAATGGGTACTAATGTGACAGAGGATGAGCATCGCCTGAAAATGTCAACTCCAAAGGCCTTCCTGACAGGCTGACCAGGATGGCAACTCTGCTGAGAGCCGTGGAGAGACACTCAGTAAGCAATACCTGTGGTGCAAGCTCTGGGAGCAGGGGAAGCATATGAGGGCAAAGGCTGTGAGCCTGAGTCCTGCTGCAAAGGAGGAGCTGCCTGAAAGACAGAAGCTGGCTGGGATGTGCCTCCAAATTGGTGCAGTGCAAAGCCATGACCCAGCTGCTGCAGTAGGAGAGGGAAAGTAAACAGGGCTGGCAGAGGCACCAGAAGCTGAACTTCGTGAACTCCTACCAGATGGAGTTACACCAGCAATTAACTTGGTGCAATTACTTCCACACAACTGCACTGGAAATTATTGCAAGATAGATCAACCCATTAACAATAGGAAAACAGCATTGCAAAACTCCAATCACCTTCCAAGTGTTATGCACTCACTTTCCACTGAAATTAATGAAAATAATGCAAATGGGGTGCTTGGATTCCTGACAGATCACTGCATTGAGTAATTGGGCCACAGCTCCTGGATGTACCTGCTCAAAAAGTAAACAGAGTGATGAGAGAGATGACCTAGACTGAAAACAGTTCTTGTCCTTCCATTTTCCCCAAACCTATTGCTGGCAATATCTTGCTGTTTCTCTTGGCAAGCATACATCTCCAGCTTCTGGTCAGGGCCTGCTAGAAAAACTTCAACTTTAGTATGGAAACCTATATATTTTCTGATTAATATTTCCATCAAGCTTAGTCCTGGGTAAACATTGTGTAACATTAGCATTCATCAGTGAGCTTGCACAGTCTGCTTGAAAAAAAATTGAAAAAATATTTCAAAAACCTTCTTTCAGTCTAGAATGAATATTACAGCCACAGAAAAGATCTGTGTAAAAGAGAATAATTTTCTCCTCTTTCAGAGATTGATGAACTATTCACAAGTCAATCATTTACTTTTCAGTGCATTATTGCCTGATTAGTCAAGTGCTGATGCAATTAAACTTAATGATCTTACTGAGTAGGTGTCTGCTGAGACTGACATTTGAAAAGAATGGGTCATTAGTATTTTTGTAAAGCAGACCTTTCTTTGTTTTTACCATCATATTTCTGTATTTCCACTGCTACTAGTCACCACTTCAGATGAGACCGTACTGTTCTCATTTGGAGCTGGTATCTAATTACACACCACAGATCAGCTACTAAGAAGCATGTGAAGTTTATGAAATATCAGTTTAGGAGTTGCTCCAAATAGAGAAGAGATTATGCAAGTTACTTTTCCCAAGGTGAATTACAGACATGCAGGAAGGGCTCAGTTTCTGTTGGCAAGAAGGCCTGACTGACTGCTAGACCTCAGCCTCTGGAAGACTGGCAGAAGAGATTCCATCCTGAGAGGTGCTAAGCTGTTGCTGCTGCCAGAAGAATAAAGAAGGCACAGGGTGTCCCATGTGACATGGGAAACTTGAGGAGCAGCGCAGGACATGGACTAGGTTGTTTCCAACGAAAGGAATCTTCTGTATGTAAACAAGGTTTTGTAGCAAAGTGTTGAGTCCAGGAAACAATTTCTGGCAAGGAGAATAAGCTTTCCTTTTGAGAGGAGTGCAATTATTTCTCTATTGTTCTCCTAGTTCCTCCACAATTTAGTCTTGGCTGTGTCTCCAGTGAGAAAGTACTACTTGGAAAATAAAGGAATCTGAGAGAACACACAGAGGAAAACAAAAAACCCAAGATGTCGTTTTACCGATTTCAGAAAGTGAATTTAGCAGGTAAGAACATGATAATAGCTATATGTTTTTGCTTTGAAAGGGATAATTAGTAGTGAAATTAAGCAATGGAGCACTTTGGTAGGAACTGCAGGGAAAGAAAAATCTCTGTAAGCTAGAAAACAGCAGGGTCTAACAGTAAAGCACCTGTTGGTTTACACTTTCTGTGTTTGTTACTATCTCCAAAATATTTAACACTATGACCACAATTTGTGTATTTCTGAGAAAGAAAACTAAAATGTTGCTGTTCCTACTCTGCCACAGATCCTGATTTTCCAGACATGGGACAGGCTTCCTGTAGAAGCAACTCCATTGTCTTAATTGATGCATTTGCACCAGGGAGAGCAGATGTAATAAGATGAGAATCAAGTCCACGGGTCAACAGTTTCAAAAATAACTATCTAAAATTAGGTGCCTAATTCTATAAATAGGAACCCGAGTAGAGGTGGGCTAGTTTTTAAAAACACTGCAGGAGTGACAAATTCTGCTGAAGTCAATTTGAGCTGGAGGCAAGTTTTCCTTCGAAAATCAGGCTGTTTTATTTAAATACCTGGTATTGTTACAGGCATATTGGACATCCTGGGTTGAAGGTTTGAATTTCCCATCCCAAAGTATAGCTGTATCAGCCCGTACCCAGTGCACAGAGCACTCATCACACAGAACACGAGCATATTCCATCTTGACATACATTATTGGATGAGTGTGTCTGGGGACTCAAAACAAAAAGATTAGAAACATACACTTTCCTCTCTTTGATCCTGAGGCAAGCCACAAATGTAACAGAGGCCTAAGGGCTGTTCTAAAGGATGCTGGGGAGTAGCTTTGTGGAGGAACTTCTGCATGGGCTGGGGATGAATACAGAACAAAACCTCCTCTGCAGCATCCACCAGCAAGGTCTTCCTGCCTCCCAAACCAGTGTGGAACAAAGTAAGATGAGCTCTGAAAGCACTGCCTAGACACTCATGTATGTCTGCACGACATAATGAGCCAGGCTACCTGAAAGTTGTAAGGATGGGAAATGCAGTTTGGGTGCTTCGAATGTATTTTTAAATCTTATTGGGTTCAAAAACTTAAACCAAGCTGTTAAATCAAGAACAATGGGACTAAAATATTTACTCATAAGTGCTGGAGGCTGAAACTAACAGCATAACACAAAGGTAGGCAGACACAGAGAGGACAATTGCCTCAGGCTATCATTGCTATTGGGCCTATAGGTATCTTCAGAAAGAATAATGACAAACTCTTTTCCACTCAACTAGATCCACTTATCTGTATAAGATAAGGGTTTATAATTCAGTTTCAGTAGCAGCTTGTAGGAATCTGTAAGTTGTTGTGAACTAATAAATTCCTATAAGCGCACAACTAATTTCATTGCCAAGTGGTTACTACTGGTGACAATTAAATGACAGTTGACTCTACATAGGTTTTTTATAGCACACTTCAGATTTGTTCCATTGCATACTGTACCTTCCAGTCCATTTCTGATTGTCTTCATCCTTTTGCAGTAATATTCTGCCAAGTGTGGTGGCATTATACCACAGAGGTGGCAGCCATGTGAAGAGCAGTTGTGCCACATCACTTAATAGGCAGTAATTGTCTCCAGGAGTCACCAGAATCCTGATCTGCTGCATCAGACATCACTTCTTTGACAGCTAAAGCTGAAAAGATGCTTGGGATGGAACCTTAAATACACTTTGTTTCAGGTTGCAGGGGCTGTGCTAAAAGCCTACAGTGCTGAAGAAAACACAGCCATACATTTATCTTGGGTTTTTGGTTCCTTTTTAAACCTAATTTCTATATGAACAAGACTTATGAGACACCACTGTGTCCTGCTGCCCCAGGTGAGGACATTTTAAAATCCAATGGCCAGTTTGAGACAAGTTTCACACGTGGCTACTGTTCACGAGAGAAATAAAGGTCTGGCACATTTCAGGGAAAGGAGGTGGGGTGGCCCCGTCAAGGTTTCCACCAAGAAACAGGCGGCCACCAAAACTGATGTGCTGCATGTGCAAGAGCCTCTTTGTCCACACGGATGCTGCAGCCTGAGCCCTCACCTGTTTAGACAGTGAGGTTAATCAACCATGAGACAGGACTGGATAAGAACCTGTTTTGTCCCTGCTTGTGCTCCCAGAAGTATGTGTTGGTCTAGACTTGGCAGTGGGAGGGCAGTTAAAGTTCTCTTTGTGTTTCTAAGCTGATCCTGCTTTTGTGTGATGTGTAATGCAACCGTGTGCTTTTTGGATGTTTTAAGTTGATGGTAAGCTTCTGAGGTCAGAAATGCATTTCAGTACTGTCATTGCTCTCATAAGATTTCCAAGTGTATGTAAGTGAATTCCTGTGGTTGAAGCCCCTTATCCCATATTTTCTCTGTGTATTCATGCAGTGCTTATAATTTTTTTTGTGACTCGGAGGAAAATTATGAGTTCAAGGACATTTTTAGATGTTTTACCTGAACTAAGCCCACAAATTTGTTTGGGATGTTTATTGTTTTTCTGCTTTCATTATTATACATGGAAGATGGTATGATTAGATCTCTCTGATAATTTTAAATTTTGTGTTCTGCTTTTTTTCAGATCAATTATGTGTTTATGTGGTCAAAAGGGAAGCAGTCCTTTTTCAGATGAAGAGAAGCAGGACCCAAAGGGTGTATCTCAGTCATATCCAGGGCTCTCAGGGTCCAGGAATGCACTAACTCAAGAGGGGAAGCTGAACCTTAAGCCTCCTGCATGGTCACATAGAGTAGGACTGCACACCAGACATAGTTTTCTCTCATCATATGCCTTAAAACTTTTTTAATGATAAGTGGTTTTCAGGCTGGCACTTAATTTCCCATTGGCTTGAACTCCTAAGAACTACGAGGTAATGGGAAGCTAGTTGGCTCATTAATTAAGAAAATGGAAAAAGTACTTTGAGAGAGCATTTTCCTGGAAATTTGGTCTATTTGTGTCTGACGAGCTGTTTTACAAAAAAAAGTGCCAAAGTGAGATTAAAACCTTTAAAATGATTAAAAAATACTATGTGAAGCTTAATGGTTAAATAGCTACGATTGTAATTAAATAGTAGAAAGGCAGATTTGGTTTTGGCTGTAAAACCAATATTAGAACAAGGTACAAACTAATTTGCAGTGTCCTACAGCAACAATTAGTGTCCTAAAGGATGTGACTTTTCATTAGGATGACTAGGAGGATCTGACAGGTGGCTGAATCATGCCCACTGTAGTCACGCTGAACTTCATATACATGCACCCACAGTATTTATTGCTCAGTCAAATTCTTCCTTTTATAATTCTGGATTGCCACATTTGCAATTACATTGCATCCGGCAGAGAGCTCTGAGATCTGTAATTACCAAACACGTCCAGAGCAGTCACACAGCAACACAAGTGACACTCATGTACTTACGAGTGTAAAATCAAAGCACTGCACCTCCCACCTGTCCATGACTGAACTGAGAGGTGTTTACTGCACAGTTTATTCTGTGAAGCACCCTCCCAGTGTAATGACACACAACTGATAAATGAGAGAGGGAAATAGGTGCAGTTCATACGAGCCAAACAGTGCAGAACTGAGTTGTTCTGGAATTTTACATTCTTCGCAATACCTTCAGTGGCTGCTCAGCTAGCCGTGAGGAAAGAGTGGCTGTGCAGAACCCAGAGGTACACACATCTGCAGGGATCCTGGCACGCTAGAAAGGATGGGGAATTGGCTAGGCCATGCATAGGGGTCAGAAGACTTGTGTATGTGTAAGTCGCCTTGTTGTAGGGAGTGAGTGCCTCCCATAGGGCTCAGGCTATGAGATGGGGATGTTTGTAAACAGTCACAGTGCAGGGAGTTACCAGTGTAAGGACTGGAGATGTGGTGGTGTCTGTGTACATCCCAGCTATGGCAGCACATTAAAGCGCAAGAAGCACTGTCTTGTCTGATGTGTCTTTCTGACCGAGCCCAAACCTGAGTAACAGAGCTGTCCGTGGGGCTTGTCCTGGCCGCGGTGCAGTCTCCAGGTGAGCTGCACGTTGACACTGCAGCTCTTCTGCAGTACAGCTTCCGCTTTCAGGCAGTTCTTTCTGCTGTCTAGAGGCCGCTTTAGCCGGCCTAGATCTGTGCCCCTGGTGAAAGTGGGATCCCTATCACCAGGGCAGTTTGTTCCCCGTTTTCCGTGGTGCATTAGCAGTGCGTCTACAGCGATGGGGTGCGGGCGGGGGCCCGCACTCGGCAGCCCCGGTTCTGACCTGCTCTGCCAGGCGGGCCTGGCGCGAGGGATGGCGCCGGCCCGTCCCTTTCAGGGAAACCTGAATTTCTGCCGGATTAAGGCGGTTGTGTAACCGCAGCCCAGCTGACTCCATTGTTCCTCCGCACAATGTAGTTATCAGCGTGAAGTGAGCGCCGAGCACGGCGCTGCCGGGCAGGGCGGTGTGAGCGGGGCAGCGCTGCCCCGAGCGCCTCTCCCCGCCCGCAGCCCGGTGTGAGCGGGCGGGGCTCAGCATCCCGCCCCACGGGCACTTCACACCTGAACTGCCGATACACGCGTGCATTTAAGCGCCGGCGGTCAGGGGCTCGGGGCCCTGTGGGCACACGGAGGGCCGGCGTGGGAGGACACGCATGCGGGGCGGAGAGGGAAGGGCGGCCAGCGGCTGGCGGCAGTGCGGGAAAGGCGCGGGTGAGGGGCCGCGCCAGCCGCCGTCGGAGCCGGGTGAGTGAGCGAGGGGCCGCTCCCCGCCCCGGGGCGGGAGCCTGGCTGCCAAAGCACTCGGCGGGGGGGGGATAGGGGTGAAGGGACGATGCCGTTTGCGCGAACCCATAAGCCCAGCGGCGCCGTCTGCAGCGCAGGGCACGGGGCGTCCCCGGGCTGCGGGGACCGCACTCCCGGGCGGGACCGGACCGTGCCGAGCCGCGCTCTGTTGCCGTGACAACCGAGCTGCTCGACGGCGGGCGGGCGGGAGGCGGCGCGGGGCATTGGCCGCCGTGCGGCACGTGGGGCGGGCGGGGGCCGGCCCGGGGGCGGGATGAGCGCGGCGCGGGCGCGCAGCGGGGCCCGCGGGCCTGGCGGGCAGTGGCCGCGTTCCCCGCCGCTGGCGGCCGAGCGTGGCGGGTACCCCCGGCCGAGCTGCCCTGCCCTAGCTCGCTCCGTCCTGCTCTGCCCGCCGCCGGGCTGTGATGTGTGTGCCCCGCTCGGCGGGAGGCGGGGAGTGCCCGGCGGAGAGGAGGGGAGTTAGTCAGCGGCGAGGAGGAGGAGGAGGAGGAGGCAGGGCCGGAGGCAGAGCCATGGAGAGCAGCGCTCGGCGGGCGGGGCGGGCCGTGTGACCGGGGCGCATCGCGGGGGCACGGCCCGGCAGCCCGGGCGGCAGCGGCGGGGCCGGGGATGGAGGTGCGGCGCAGCCCCCCGCCGCCAGCCGCCGGCCCGTGACGGGGCGGGGGCCGCGGCCCCGACGGGGCGGGCGGGGGGCCGCTCGCTGCCTTCCTCGGGGCAGGCGGGCGGGAGGGAGGGGACTCCGGCAGGGGCTGCCGTCGCCCGGGGCCGCGGTGACTCAGAGCCGGCGCGGCCGGGGGTGAGCCGAGGTCTGTTGTTGTGGGATTTTTTCCCCGGCAGGTTATAAATAGCCCCGCGCGGCGCCGTGTCACGGAAGGACACCCTGGCCGGGCGCGGGCAGAGGCCGCCGGCGCGCAGCCTCCCCCGGCCGGCCGCCGCCAGCCCGCCCGCCCGCGGGCCCGGCCGCTGCATTGGCGGGGCCGCCTCCCGCCGGCCGTGCCCGCTCCCGGAGCGCCGCCGACACCGCTGGCTCGGGCAGCGACGGCCCGGCTCCGCGGGGACAGCGGCACAGCACCTCGGCCCTGCCAGACCTCGCTGAGGCAGCAGGGAAGATGAAGCCGGAACGAGGTAAACGGCTTATCAGTACATTTCTTTTTGTTTGTTTCGTCTCTAGGATTAGAAGTAGCCCGGTGTTTTGTTCCGATGTTATCGCTCTATTTCCTTATCCCCTCCCCTGCCATTTTGGGGCTGGGAAAGAATCCAGGTGCTCGAGCTCAGCTCGGGAAATGCCGGTGGCAGTGGGGTGCGGAAGGTGCCCCGCGAAGGGGGTGACAGCCCCGTGTCCTGCCTGCCCTTCGGCTTTCCATTGTCTTGGCTGGATGGAAGGGAGACAAACGCCGTAGCGAAGTGCTTCTGCTGTGGGAATGCTGCAGTCCGTGTGTCAGACACAGCCGGCTCGTTAGCACAGACCTGCAGTGCTGAGGCGAGAGTCAGTCAAAGGCAAATCGGGCATCGACAGACAAAGCCAGCAGCTGTACAGAAATGTCCAAATATAGCTGAAAAGCACCCTGAAAATAACCAAAACTTACATCTGTGGTGTTTTATAAACTGACAGTGCTTTTTTCCCCCTTATAATGGAGATATTTCATAACAAGCATGGTGAAATACACATTTTTCACGATTATTTTGTTACATCTTATCGGATTACTGACATCTGGTTTTACAGAAAAATCAAGACGGCAGTCTACGTATATGTTTATAACACTTGAGCTCTTCTGCCGTATAGCAACAGCTGCTGATGCCCCTAGAGTTGGAAATATGTCATGACTTCTATTTTGATCCACTGGAGCACTGATTATTGATTCGTGTTAGTTAAAGCAAGACTATTTTTTGAAGAAAATCTTATGCGTGCTCATCGTAGTATTCTGAATGTTAATTAAAAACAATAATCCATGTTTCTTAAAGTTTTGATGATTCTATTGCTTACCTGGTTGCTTTCAGTTTATAAACATGTTCTATTTCTGTTATAATCACTGGTGTTTTGAGAAACACTTTTATATAGCTCAGATATTCATGTATTTAATGCTAACACTTACATGACATACACATCTTAATTAGGTTTGTTAATTGCATGTTTCCTAATAGCGACACTGCATAAATGACCACTCTTAGGTGGATTTCTTGTCTGTATATGCTGCAAGGATTATATGGTGTGATGATAGCACAGATAGTACAGAAGCAATCATAAGTTAATGGGGTTTAAGTACTATGGTTTTGAAATGGGCCTTTCTCGTTGCTTTCCTCCTTGTTTCTTAACTGCTTAAACCTTCACACCATCTACTGCAGCAAGGCTGGTTGTTTTTAGAATCTCTTTAGATTTTAATACCAGACCCTGAAGTTTGAAAACTATTTACTGTCAGGGTGAAATTATATTTCAAAACAGCCAGGTTAAACCCAAGTCAATATTTGCAGCTTTAAAATGTTCTGCTCTAGCAGTTCAACATCTACATGACCTTTGTCTATTCCTTTTTTTAATTTTTAGGCAGAAGGAATTAGAACATTGGAAATTATCAGCTGCTGTGTGATAAGTGATCAGATGCCTTTTTTTAACCAATCTGGGGTAAAGGGAACCAAATTTGTACAGAAAGCAAGTTATTAGGTTGCTCGGGTATTTTTTTTTTCTTTTTTTCCCCTAAGCTAGGTATTAATAAATTGAGATTCTTATCCACTGTAAAGTGTTTTCCACAAACTTAGTAAAATCCTTCAGAAGTTACGTCTTGAAATTCTTTTAAGATAATTAACAAAAGTCTTGAAATAAATCATGGATCTTGCCAAATGTGGGAGAGTATCTCCAGCCATTTTAGTGGATCCCTCTAGCTGAACTGTGTGCTGATATAATAGAGCAGTACCATGCACAAAGGGGGCTGTGAAAGTGCTGCCTAAATGCCACATGCGGCCCACAGAGACTCTTAGGAGGCACGAATCATGCAAATGTTTTCATGTGCTGCTTTCTGCATAGCAGCTGTACCACAGGACACAAGCAGTCAAGTGTGCAGTCACCTGCTTCCAATCGTCGCAAATTAATAGCAAAGGGCACAGGAGGAGCAGACCACTCAGCTTGCCACAGGCTTCACTTCTCTACAGAGCCTCAAAATCCTGAGAGGACTGTAAGTTCACACCCCGAGTAAAGCATAAAGAAGCAGACTTTAAACAGGCTTGCAATGCGTTGGGGTTTTTTTGGTCATTCTTAGAAGTAATTATATCAGAATCAATTTGGAGCAGAGGGATGCAGTTCTTGTTGTTAGAATTGAGTTCAGCACTTCGCTGAAGATTGTAATGCCCAGGCACATTGGGAGAGGTATGGTTTAGATGTTGCTGTACTGCCAGTAAGGTTCTTGTTATCCCCAGCAAAGATGGGTGGTGCAGGAGAAGAAGGAAGACATCTAAATATGCAACTATTTTTATCAGTGGAAAGTGTTATAGGATGTTTAAATTTAAGGAGGTGAGAGGGACCGGCAGAAATGAAGGAAGTAGGGGAATTTGGCCCTAAGGTACTTATCTCCCTCTGCAGGAAGGAAAGTTGGAAAATTGCAGATATGAACATGTAATTAATATGTGAGAGCAGTATGGAGGAGACGGAATATGGAACTCTGCATGGCAAACTTGCAGAGCAGTTTTGTGAGTGAGGGAGAGCAGGAAGAGAGCTTTGAAAGTGCAGGTAAAAATGTGAGCTTATTCCTTTGCCATGCAAAGGCACAGGGCATTCCCAGGATGTATCTCATGAGCATCACTCAGGATGCAGCCATCATGTGGGGGTGAGTGTGGAAGGATGGTGTTTGCCCTAAGCACATTCCCAGAGCTATCTGTACTGGGTCTAGGGAATGCAGTAACTCTAATACTGATGGCTGCTGCTCAGCTTTGCCTTCCCTGTGCTGCCATTCTGAAAGTGAAGTGTTGAAGCATCTTAAAATACAGTGGTCATGTTTCTTCAGCTGAGGCTTCGCTGGTGCCAGGGAGAAGAATGATTTATCTCCCTTTCTTCCATACGATGTTTTTGGAGTGATGTTTGAGTTTGGGATTGGTTTTGGTTGGGTTGTTTGTTTTTTGTTTTTTTTTTTTTTGTCTTTCTGCAGTAACAACGTATCAGGTTACCTGGCTTTGATCCATGATACCATCACGATTTGGTTTCTGCAGTACAGCTGCCTAGTCAGCTGCTTCGTGCTGCATGTTTGGACTGCTGTTTCCTTTCTCAAGTACAGAGCTTTGCTCTTGCTTCTATTGAACTTCGTTCTAATGACTTCTGGTCACTTCGGCAGTTTATTGAGTTTGGAAGACAGAATAAGACTTCGTAACAGAGTGCTTGCAAAGTCTTCCAGCTCAGCTTTGTTCATGAACTGTATAAACACACTGTTTCACCATCAGCATTAATGAAAACATTGCATAATGTCAGGGTGATAGCTTGCTGCCAAACTCAGAAGGCTTGTTATGTACTCTTAGAGTACACTTGGTGCACAACTGGAAAAAATCTTGTGGTTTAGATGAATCTGCAGTATAGTCATATTTTACTGTGGAAATGTAACAAGACATCAAAAGTCTTACTATAGTCTAAATAGCTGAGAGTTATTGCTCCTTCCTCCTCCCTCCCCCTCATTGCATGAATGATCAGTTAAAGGAGGAAGACAGGCTTGTTTGTCTCTAAATGCATACTGGCTGGTTTTTATCACCTTATTCGAGTCTTTTCTTACTTTTTTATTGCCTTGCTTTGTTTATTCCTCTATGTGTGCTCTCTGTGTAGAGACTATTTTGTTTTCACTTACAAATTAAGCAAAAAGCAGTCTTCTCCTACTTTCTGAAGCATTAATTCCCTCTTTGAGATTATCCTAATTTACAGAAATGACTTTCTGTCTACAAGAGAGGAACAAGCAGTCTGAAGATGGCTTTTTCTCTTCTCCTTCCTTCTTTGCAAGTCAAACTCGGATACATGCCCCTGGGTCTGTTTGTAGTAACTGGGTTATGGGACTTCTGCCACATTACTTGGTGTGTTGGTATGGAAAGAGCTAACTCTTGGTTCAGCAAAAGTCTGGTTACTGCCTCCTGTGGGAAACACAGCTGAGGCATTTCGGGATGTATCTGTGGGGAAAGCTGGAGGAGAGGTTAATGAACAGTTGGTGGAATTTAGATTCTTAGGAGGAAGGGTGAGGAGGCATGGGACTGGGGGGAAGTGAGCTGAACCAGTGTGTTCAGTTTTGGAGTTGGTTGTTAAGTTAGGAGATGTGGGTAAGGCCCTTGTTTTTATAAGCATAAAATATGCCCTATATTACCTGGGGAAGATGTTGTGGAAAGCTTTTTAGCAAAGATGATGTGCTGCAGAGTATGCAGATTAGGAAGTGAAGATATATATTGTAAAAGAATGAGTGTTGTTTTAGTGTCCTATATTGCACTGTGATACAGACACTTTAATTTTATACTATCTTCTCAGTGAAATGTCACAAAGCACTTAAACTTTTCCATGGCGGAATGATGTAGCCGGTAAACAAAGTAATAAACTGGAAATGAGCTGCTTCCTGCTCAGTGGAGTTGTCACTCCAGAAGCGTCTGGGCAATGCTTGGGGCTGGGTTGCCACAGGTAAGTGCAGGTTGGTGCTGATGAGCTGGAGGTGACGCTGTGCCTGCCCCAGGAAGCCGTGCGGGCCAACAGGCTCTGCCGCGGGCACGTGCGGCCAGGTGCGTGTGCCTGGGGAGGCTGCTCCTCCTGCCTGGACTGCTTTCAAATAAAACCAGCTTATTCTCAAAAAAAACCCGACAGCTAAAACTGTTCAGGGTAAAAAACCCCACCAACCCAACCAAAGTGACAGATACTGCACTCAGATTCCCTTTATAAAGCATGAAGCCGTCTAGCTCTAATCTTTGGGGAGAGCAGATTTGTGCTGATAACAGATAATATATAGATGCAGGGTATGAGTGAACAGGAACAGGAGTCTTTTCTTTTTAATGAAGGGTGGAGTCTAGATGCTTTCAATACAGCTCTGTCCTGGCACGTGAAAAATGGCAATATAAACTCTCTTTTTACTAAATTTCTACCTCAAAAATTTAACTTGGAAGAATTCTTGGCTTTTAGGTGCTTAACCTTTAAAAATGTTAGGCACAAAAAAAAAAAAAAAAAAGTGTATTAATTTGTAGAATGGAAGATCTCAGGTTTTAATTTGAAATGCCAGTTTATGTTACAGTTTTTTTACCTGTTCTGCAATTTGTACCTAGCTATTGACAGCAAGGCAAGTCTTCCTGTTTTAAAAGTATTTCTTGTGTTGGAAGCTTGCTTTTATCATTGTTCAGCAGTGAGAGTTCTTCATGGCACACCTGTTTCTCAGAGAAAACCATCCTGGTAACAACTTTGCCATTTTCTTGTTGTTTGCTTGGTGTTGTCCATACTAGCTGCCTTTAGCTGCTGCTAAAACAGATGCTGCTGGAGTGGCATTTAGGTGGATATTTTAGGGATTGTGGATATGCCAAGCCCATAGGCTTGGAATATATAAACTGACCCTTCTGACCATATTCTTCACTTGCTGAAGTGAGAAACTTTGGCATGCCAGATCAGATCCCTGGGGTGAAACACATTAGGTTGGACTTCGTTGTTAAGGGCAGTGTTGAAACTATTATTGGATCTGAGGTCTGCCAGCTTCTAAATGTTTTTAAAAATAAGCTAACATTTATAAATACAGAATCTCATGAGAGACAAGAGTTCGCTGCCAACTGAAATTTTGCTTATTAAAATTAGAAGTCTTCTGTGAAAACAGAGTAACTGATGAGAACAAACCAGCTATATGACATTTGTTAAAAGAACTTGCTCTGTCTGCTTCACTGTTTATAAAATGTTTCTTTGTTATTTTGGCAAACTTCTACTAATAGCAACTGTTTACTGGTGGAGAAATAGCCATAGCCTTTTATCTTCTCAGCAACAAGTTTAGGGTAACAGTCCAGCTATTCTTTTAGTCCATAAGTTCTTACAGTTTAACTGTAAATACAGCTGTAATTACTCTCTCCATTCTGATGTGATACTTGATAAACTATGTTTTTTAGATTTTTGAAAGTGTCTCACATCATTGTCTTTCAAGGAGGTGATAAATTATTCAGTCTTTGCAGGTCATTTAAATTTAACATTTAGACAGAAGCCAGTTTTTAAGTTAAAATTGTTTTAGAAGTGCAGGTACAGTTGCATGGTTATCTTTGTACTACCCAGTACTGAAACTCCATGTATACATAGGCAATTCAGGATAAATGCAAATATAGAAGAGTGCCTCTTGGACCTGGGTAGGCAGCTGGACTTTGGAAGGCTTCCCTTTCATTACCTATTCCTTTTTCTGCTGGTCTCATGCAGGGTGGCATGACTATAGCTACAAGCACGTGGCTGAAGCCATGTGAGTTACTCTTGCTCTTCAGTCAGAACTGTACTGAGATTGGAAGAGATATTTTTTTATAAAGGCTACGTGTAAATAGTATAATTGAGTTGTAAGTCATCAAAATTCTCCATCTTTGCTTAGCAATCCAGAGTTAACCTGACCAAGTCAAAACCATCTCACTTGCATTAATACATTTCCTTCCATGTCAAATGGGCCTGACTAGTTCTTTTGGCTAGTGATTTTTCATGTTAGCTTTGGGGCCAAAGCTGGTTCAAGTTGCTGTCTGGGATGGTATTACGTTACATTGACTTAAAATGCAAAGATGTAATAGGGTGGCATGAGGATGTTCTTGGGGATAATTTGGAGAGGAAGCTGCAGGTGAGGCAGCTGAACACACAGGGAGGGAAGCACTCTGCAGACGTGAAACGCTAAGGACACTTTCATGTCTCTGCTGAGTGTAAGAGTCCTTCTAATGAATAAAGGCAAACAAAATAGTCTCACTGAACAACTTTGTTTCTCTAAGAGCAGTAAGGGGAGCTCTTCCCCCCCATACACATTTATTTTGGTTTGGCCACTTTTCTTTACTTGGGCAGGCATGCAATCTCTCTCTGTCCAGGTATGTAGTACCCAGTAACCATGGGGCAGTTAGGCTTCCCTCTTAGCAATGATCAATGCATTTCCCAAACCTGTTTGCTTTTACTGGGAAAAAACCAAGTTGGATTTTCTTCTGAGGCATAGAAACGGGAGAATATATCTGAAATAAGGACTCTCTGGTTGCACATGAGCGGTGTCATCTGCTTTACATTACACAAGTTAGTGATCTTTTTTCCATCAAGATCCATGGAAACCAGGTTGGTAAGTAAGCCCATTTTGGATGGTGAAGTACTTTAGGGAGTCTGTGAGCAGGTGACTGCTTGTGCTAGTTTAACCTCTTAATGGTGCTTGCTGTGGATGCAGGGCTTCCTTTTGCCCCGTGATGAGCCTTCAGGATTTCTAGGACATATTTCACACTTCTCTGTGCTGCAACAAATTAAGCTTCTTTCTCAGGATGCTGTGCAAGTATCATCTTGTCGTTTGGTGTAATGGGAGAGACAAGAGCAAAAAGAGAGAGAACTTCAGTAGAATTGACGATGGCAGGTATTATCCCATACCCTCAGTGCAGTCAGCACCACGATGGGAGGTGGTAGAGTCGTAGCTGGTTTCTTCTGAGGGACAAGGGAAGGAGAAGGAGAGGCGCAGGAAGAGCTGCTGCGGTCAGCGTGCTTTTTTTTCAGAGCAATGGGAAGCCCTTCTCCCCTGCCAGGTATTGTTCTCCTTGATTCCCTGCCAGGGCACCAGCCCAGCAACGCAAGTGAAACAAACCATGGCTCCAACTCGCACTTCCAGGCAGGTCAGCAAATTTGGTGGAAGGCTTTGTTTGCATGGAGGGGCAGAGAGGGTGTGTAAGAGCAGTATCTGAGTAAATGTCTGTGATGGCTGCTTGACATAACTTCTGTGTTAGCAGAGAGTAAAATTTTGGTATGTTGGGCTGATGCTTCTTTTAATGTGCAGTTTTCTGTAAAGTCACAAGTACTTGTACATTTCCTTTGTGTGTTAGATCTGAATCTTTAAAACTGCTGAACCTTCAAGACTTCTGTTTACTACTTCTTTATTTTTAAAATTTTGATTAAGTAGGTGAATTTGAGAGTATGGGAGAAGGCAATAGTTGCATCAAGAAGGGAAGGACTTCAGTAAATATTGCAGTGATGTGGAATAAAAGAGGAGTATCCTATCAATAGGAACTGAACAGGGACAAAATAGTGAAGATCAGCATGGACTGGGAGCACACAGTTAGGTCAAAGGGATTGATACCAACACTCATGCTGCTCAAAGGTAAACCCTTTCTTGCCTGCCATAAATTTCTTTAAAATTCAACTTCAAGTATATTTTCTGTGCAAGTTTTCCCACTTCAGTTGCCTTTTAGTAAAAAGTATGACTTTGCTTTGTTTTGAGGGGGAAACAGCTTCTTCCTTTTGAAGCGCATGCTATTTGAATTGCCAGAGGAATTTCATTTACTGCGGGGAAACCATGAGAAACAAAGTATCTGGAGAGCCAGAAGTGGAGGATGGCCAGAGTGATGGTTGCTGCGATTGCTGTGCCAGCAGCAGTGCTCACAGCGCAACTGCCTGCGCCGTGCTAATGCACGCAGGGCGTGGAGGAGCGCTCCGAGGAGGCTGCTGTTCAACAGTGGAGCTAGTAAAACCAAGCAGCTAGGTCATGGAGGTGAAACGGGGAATAGTTGGTAATACTGGAAATGTCTGAAGACAAAGATCAGTGTAAAGCTGCTAGGATGCACACCTGCCTCATCTTGCATCGAGCGGTTAGGTTCGCTAAGCTGAGGCCAGCCGGGACTGGCTGTTGTTGTAGTGCCTTTGGATGTTTCCTGCTAGAGTCTCGCTGAATCAACGACTTTCTATGAGAAAGTATTTTGGATCCACTGGAGAAAAAGCTGGTGGTGCTTGATGTGCATTGTATGTTCTTTCATCCCATCCTCGTGTTGAGAAGATCTAACAGCCTTTTGTTAATGTTTTGGGATGCTTTTTGTAAGCTGGCGGAATTCGTTCTTGTTTAAATTTCTAGTAAGAAATTTTGAGCAGCTTTATGTTACGCACTGATTTTTATTTTATTTGTTTTTAATTTCTGTTTGGTTGATTTAAAAATCATAGTGGGACTGTTAGCATCTGATCCTTGTGGGACTGTTAGCATCTGATGCTTTCAGCTTCTCTAGGTGTGCTGTAGACTGTATGTAGTCTTTCTCACTCAATAAATTTGAGTTTGAACATCAGTAAAAGGAAAACTGTACAAAGAGTGTGAGTGGTATATCTAACCATCTCTTTAACATGCATTGCAAGCATCAAGAACTGACCTCAGCTTTGTTTTGAGGAATTGAGCATCTGTACTGGGAGAAAGGGAATAAGGCTGTATACATGAGAGTACTTGGTGGTTTTATGTTCTGCAAATTAATAACTCAATCAAAAATGTTTGTTTCAAGGCAGGGATGTGTTAGTAGAAGTGTATTTTTAGTTTGTCTCCACGACTAGGCTGTGTAAACATAAGGTGCTGTGGAGTCACTTAGGCTTTGCTCCTTAGGGGTCACATGCACACCTTGCTGTTCTTGCACAAGGCAGGGCTGGAATCTGAACTAGAGTGTTTTTCTGAACTGGCTCATTACTAGACATCCTGTGCTTTGGCATGGCCCTTCAAAGGTTGAAGTTGAGTGTTTTTTATAATGTATGGATGATGCCAATTATGTCTATTGGCAAGTGCATCTGAATTGATGTGTAATTCACTTGATATTGAGATGAACCACACTTGGCTCTGGCTTCCTGCTTTATGAAATGTGTAGGACTGCTTACCCCCAAAACGTTGGGATAAAATCCATTGTTATGAAGACCTCATCTTTTTTATTTTTAGAAGTGTTATCCTATTTATGGCAGAAGGTGGGTAAAATAGAGTCTGGTTATCTTGATTATTGCTTGTCGTTTTGCACCAATAAATGAGTAGCATGCTTCAAAGGAGGTTTTGTTTTGGTAGAATTTCTAATATTTGGTAGAAATATTAGAATAGAAATATTCTAATATTTCTAATATTTGGTAGAAATTCTAAATTCAGCATTTTATTAGGCCGAATGCATTAATTTCTGGGGTGTTTGTCCACAAACAGGCACAGAGCTCAGCTCTGTGTACCTACAGCTGGTTTAGGACTGTAAGCTTAAAAGCTGTCCAGCTCAACATGCTGTCCTACTTTTACTGTGTTTGAAGAATACCTGGTGTGGAAAGGATCTTTGCGGTTGCACTGCAGTAGCCCAATGTGGGGAGACTGTTCAGGAGCAGGATGGTGGGTAGGAGTGCCGTCATCTAGAGACAGCTGCTCATCACTAGAACATTGTTAGCTGCCCTGTACAAACAGCTGGTGGCTCCTGAATGCTGTCTCTTGTGGCCCCGGCGGGATTGACTCGGGTGTTGTTGCTCCTGCCTCTTGTTTGCTAAACTTTTAAACATACTGTGCTTACTAGTGTGATAAATATTCCTCTTATCCCTCCCATTCCTCCTGCAGATACTGAATAACTGCTTCATAGAAAATCATCTGAGTACTCTTCTCAAATGCCAGCTAGTTGCTTGATTAAGAAAACCTGAAATTGCTTTTTCAGACAACTGTGTAAACTATGGTGTTTTTGTAGAAGTAAATGTTCCGTGAAGGAAAAATACTTGGAAAGCAAATAGATGAAATAAAGAGGAACCTTGAATGTCAGTGACTAATGAAATGGTATGTTTTGCATCTAACTTTACGTAAGGCAATATCTGTATCTGACATCTTTAAACGGGCCAGCTACTAAAAGGTATCTGACCTTCCTCGGATAAAATGTCTACTTAAAAATCTTGTATAGACTGTGTTTTCTTGCAACTACAGCTAAATGATACTGGCATATGAAATGTGAGTGGGGAAAAAGTCATTCTGTGAGGTGGCCTGTGTTCCATGCTCTTGAATGGATTAGTGAGTGGTACTGGATTTTGAATGTGGTTGTATAGTCTAGTTTGATCCAGACTATTCATAGTTTCATGGCATCTAATTAGAGAACAAGGGTTTTAGTCTTGTTTTGTGATGCGGTTAAGCTGAGGGTAAGATAGGGTTTTTTGCACTGATTATGTTAATACGGTGGCTGTCATCTGACTTTAATACTCGTAAATACGTCAGAACTGGATGAAATTGTTTAATGTAGCCAGTACATTGTTTAGACTACACCTAGAGTAGTACATGCTGTTTTGAGACCGCTCTCTTGAAACAACCTCATAAATTAGTCCTCAGGAGTGCCCATTAAAAATACTGAAGTAAGAACTACGGTAGTGCAAGGAGAGCTGGTGCTGGGCTCCTCCTCCCGCCGTGTGCTCCAGGAGGCTCAGAGGGTTGAGGCAGCCGAGCCACTCCCGAGTGGGCTGAGCAGTGGAAAAAGTGCAGTGGGAAGTTAGCTGGTGCTGGCTGGCAGGAGGACGGGCTGGCGGCTTTTTCCACTCCAGATGTAATTATTCATCGCCTCATACTCTGCAGCTCGGGCTGACTCTTGAGAGCGGTGCTGTGCGGGAACATTCACAGACTCCCGGCAGCTGCTCTCCTCCGGAGCGTTCCGCTGGCGGGGCAGGGGAGCGGCTCCGGCCGCCGCCGGGCCCTGCCGTCCCTTGATATCCCCTCCGCTCGGCCCCGCTCGGGGCACGGCGCTCCCGGCACCGCCGCCCTCCCACGCGTGTCGGCGGTCCCGCCGCAGCCCGGCCGCGGTCACGCCGGTCCCGGTTCGGGAGCGTGGCCCCGGTGCCGGCGGTTCGTGCTGCCGCGGGCCGCCCGCGCCCCCGCCCCGCTCACCTGGGCCGGGCCGGGCCGTGCCGAGGGGGCCGGCGCTCGCCCGGCGGGGCCAATCGGCGCCCGGCCCTGTTGCTATGCGCGCCCCTACTCTGCCTCCTTTGTGGAGGATGCCGTGGGCAGCCGCCCGCCCGCGCCGGCGCTGCGGGGCTCGCTGCGGGGCTCGCTGCCGGAGCGCCGCGCCGCGCCGAGAAGGTGCGTACGGCAGCGAGCCCCCGGGCCGGGCCGCTCGGGGCGGGGGCCGGGCGGAGCGGCGGGGGGAGGCTGGAGGCGGCCGCACCGGCCCGGACTGGCTTCCCGGGCGTGAAGCGAGTTCAAGCCGTGTGGCTCGGAGCGATCGGCCGTTGTTGGTGGTGTTTGCCTGGGACCAAGTTTGCCTCTCCGGTTGAGTCTGTAAACAGTTCCTTTAGAAACCCGAACCAGACATTCTTCCTTTCCTTCCTTCCGTATACTGAGCCTATGAAAGGCTGAATTTCTGTGAGCTGGGGGTTGGCTTTTTTTTTTTTTTTTTTCCTTTTTTAACCTTCCCTTAAAGGAAAGTAATGGACAGCCTAAACATTAACTCGGTTAATTCATTAGGTTGTTAGGGCAAGAGTATTAAATGTCCTGGAACAGGAGGGGAGGATTTTAAAGCCTTTAAAGTGAGACGAGTAGTGAAGTGTCAGATGTGCTAACAGTTGTAGTTAGTGTAGCCATATGTAACTGTTTGACTCTTCATTGTTGTGAGAAAAAAAACCAACCTCTTCCTCCTCCCAAAAACACCCTGAAGCTTAACTGAGTTTCTTCTGTGCCTTGTTATGTAGGTCAAGTTTCTCTCTCCTCTTTTTTTTTTTTTTCTCTAGCAGGAGGAAACTATTACAGTATTTTGATTTCTGCTAGAAACAATGCATGAAACATTATCAGCCCTTTGCCACTACTTGTTTGTCTTGGGGCAAATGAAGCTGATGCAAATATGTCAGCTTTGGGGGCAATAAAAATATGTATTTTTAGTTAGCATCTTACTGGTTGCTCAACTATATGGTATAAAAAGCTAATTAAATAGCAGACTGAACTCAGTGCAGAACTGAGGATTAGCCATTGCTTTTTGTGCAAACTTATCTAAAAACGTGACTGTTGTTCTGACCAAGTACTTGCATATATATATTTATCCTGTGTCTAGAGCTTGTTGATATTCCTCTGAAAAGTACAAGAGCTCTAGTTTAAGTGAGCTTGCTGACATTGGATGCCCACTTCCTGACACGGGAGCAGGAGTGATTCCACTAGTGTACTCTTGTGTTTTGTGTGGCAATATCGGCTTTGAATCACTGAAGCATTGCTTTGTACAGTAGTAAGGAATTTTTGAGAGGACAAAGTGAAATCTCATAATTGCATATATTAAATTTTAAATATGTGAGTCTGCCATTTTGCTATGTGGAAAATTACCATATATTAGGGGAGAGGGAGGCAAACTAGATTCTTGGCTGAAATTCTGTCAAGCCTTTCAGTTTTGACCCTATTTAATGTTTTATTCTTTGGAGTACCAGAAGACTATTACAGCTTAATAACATGACTTACAGTGTGGAAACTTGTAAATAGCTGAATTGTGCTGTGTGACACAGTTCAATTCTAAAACTATCAAAAATGTTCTTTTGTTTTATGCATTCAAAATTCCATAGTAGGCTCTGGTGTCCATTTTAAAGTGTGCAGTCTTTTACAGAGCTTGAGAGTTGTAATGTCCTCATTTATCCTCCCAAATAAAATTTTAAAACAATTTTATGGGCCTGGCCACTCTCCCAGGAATTTTTCAAATGGGAAGCATATATTGTCTCTTTTGTAACTTTTTTACTTTTGCAGGTTACTGTTTAACCACTTAGGGACAGGCGTTGTAGGTGAAGGTTAATAGCATTGGAAAAATGACCTGAGGAGCTTCATGCTGCTCCACCATCATCAATTTCATCTCTCAGAGCTCCTTGCATTTCTCAGGAAGAAGTACAGTCTCTGCCTTTGGTCTGCTAGCCTTATGCCTCTCCTTCCACCCCACCCTCTCAATAATTTGGACTGCAAATACTGAAACAAACCTGCTGGAGGTAGCCTTACTAGCTAGGAGGAGGATTTTGGGTGGTCAAACATGTTCTGACAAAGTTCCACAAGATAAATTACCCACCACTTAGATGACAATGAATGGTTTGTAACATCAAAGTTTTGGGAGATCAAGTAGCACAAAGAGAAGATGAATACAAAAAGAAACTGCCATAGAAGAGGTCAGATGTTATGAAAATAGTTTGCTCTGGGCTTTTTGTTTTGTCTTTTTCTGTATTTCAGATAAAATAATGGAATTCTTAATCTACATTCCTCACCTGAGGACACCTCCTAACAAGTCCTGTGCTTTTTTCCCCTGTGTGCTTTTTAAATTACCCTGATAGCTAGTTCTGTTCTAGCAGCAGGGCTGCAGAAGTTCTCAGCTTGTAGGTATGACTTCTAACTGACATGTTTAATAAAGCTATAGGAATATCAGCTCCTACTTAACCTGCATACTATAATGTTTAATGTCTTGTCCATTAAAATAAAAGTATTGAATTCTCGAGTGTTGCTATCTCTTCTCCTTGTGAATGCTCTTTAAAAGCTTTATTATTATCCGTGCATTTGCACTCTTGGGTTTGTTTCTCATTTTCTTGTTTTTCAGTTATTTTGGGGGGAAAAAAGAATTGCAGCTCAGTGGCATTAGTAGGTGCCTTGCATGTAGGCAGAAAATGTGCTTAACAGTTCTTCTCCATGACTGTATAAATAGATCTTTTATAATAATCTTCAGCTTAGTTATGCCATCAGTGTTCACGTACTTGTTGGAGCTGAACCAAGCCTCTCGAGTTGATATGGTCTGATAGTCAGAAAGCTGCTCTGGATGTGTTTCTCCAAGCCTTCACCTGTGAAGTCAGGTATTTGTAATGGAGAATTTTCCTGAACATGCTGAAAGGAAAACCTTTTCAGGCACTTCTAGACTGTTCAGTTGCATCATTCTCTTTGGAACCAGAAGTAATGACACTGGGTTCTAGTTCTGGGTCTCTAAACCATAGCATTATGTCAGATCCATCCTATGCACGTGTGGTTGTATCTACCAAGTCTCTCGTCTTTGTAGTCTGAGAAGGCATCTTAGCCTGTGCTGAGCCATGTCCTGCTGCACTGAAATTGCTGGTGCATGTAACAGGCTGCTGCTCTGCTTGTCATCATGAAAGAGCGACCAGCCTGGAAAATACTGTCTTGTTCTTGGGATGTGTGAATATGAATTAGTCTTCTGATGCCCTGCAACTCTCTTTCCATATTCCACATAAGTATTTTTCAAATTTTTCTTCCACTTTATAATTTTGGAGGATCTGAGTTTTGCTGGCTGTACCTGTGAACGGAGTGCTCTTAGCATATGTTAGGGTGTTAAATGACCGAAACAAGGACTTCCTGCTTTCTGCTGAAGGCCTCTTCCTTGCTCCTAATAGTACAGGGTTTTGGGTTTTTTTTTTTTTGTGAAGTAGTTTTAGGAACAGTAAAAGAAACAGACACATTGTTCCCTTTTGTCACTGTACAGCCTCCCACTTCATTCTGAGGGTATGATGAGTGAGGAGCAACAAGACTGGCCTGCTTTCCTAGGATGAGATTCAGAAAGAGTCAGTATTTTTCTTTAGGTCATCCAGATTTAAATGAAGGTAGTGGAGTCAAGATAAGGTAAAATGCTTTTAACTCCAAAATTTTAAGCTTGGAAGTGTGTAACTAAGTTTTTGTTTTCTTCATGTATGCAGCAAGTAGAGAAATATATTTCAGATTCTCTCAGAGGATAAAAGGCAGTATTTACTTGTTAGCAACACATAGTTGAATCAATGCTATTCATCCTCTGAAATAAAATTACAAAGCTTTTCTTTTGCAGTATCAAGAAGGTGGGATAAAGAAGATTGAGGGATGCTGTGGAACTTGGGGAAGATAATGTATAGTGGAGTGTACTTAAATGGGAGGGATATAGCGTGTCTTGGACTTCAGCCACATCATCTACTGTCTGATGAAATTCTTTTCAAATTGATGTCTAACAATAAAGCTGCTGCTTCTAGAGGTTGGTGTCTGCATAAGTGTTTGCTTTTTCCTTGGTGAGAAAGGAGAATTTTGGCCAAGTTGAAGTAATGGTGGTCATCCTACCTGAAAGATAACTGAGCCCTCAGATGAATTTCCACATTAATTAGGAGATTTTCAAAAGGGCTGAAGGTGGGGAGACTTAAATAGCAAGCACCAGTGCTAACAAGCAAGACTGTTGTTAAACAGTTAATAACAGATGGCTGAACTTCTGATGCAAATGATGAGACAGAACAAGAGAAGTTCTCTGCATCCTGACCCAGCGACTCCTCACCACTGCCATGGCAACTAACACTTTTTACTCTCCAGTTTTAGCAAAGTTTATGAAACTGAAGATAACTTGTTGGTTTTATGACTTTAAAATAAATTTTAAAAGGCAAAGCAAACCAGCTGGAGAAGGAGAAAAAGTAAACTAAGAGAAAGTGGATATGAATTCCTAGAGGCCTTGGATATTCTAATTCCTATAACATCTTTCTAAAAGATGTCTGAAGTACTGTATACTTTAAAATGCCTGGCAGTTAAAACATTAGTTTAAATGCAGAAGTTTGTAATGTGAGCAGATCTCTGTGAATGTTTTCATTTAACTTCACATGAAAATTGCCTCATGCACCTTGAATAGCATTGCAAAGGGGAAAGGGAGCAGGAGGTAGGAAGCTCTATGCCTTTGACCTGGGCATGGTACAGGTGAGGAGGAGCCTGTAGTCTGTGGGGTGGATGTGACTCCTCATCTGACTCGCACGTGCAGCTGAGGTGCTGGCCTTGGGCTGTGTGAGCAGGATGCTGGAAGCACCCCAAGTGCTCTCTTACTCTTATAGCAAGGTTACTCTACGGCTCCTGTACCTACTGTAGTTAAATTCAAACCAGAAGTGTCAATATCTCTTTTTAGGCCAGGACATCTGAAGGATTGTTGTTGTAGACTATAAACTTCATGGCACTGAAAGTACTGGAGGCTGGGGTTTGATTTGGGAAGTCATGAACAAGACCTGTGTATTTAACTGAATCCAGGTCACTTCTCATAAAGCATAAACAACTTGTTGTAAGTCTGTTTTATCAGTGCTGTTTAGAACTTGCAGTTTCCTCAGCTTTTGCTGTGTTTGTGAGGGACATCTATGCTTGTGGGTCTTGCACTGCAGCAGTGGCTTCTTTAGAGTGAAGGGAGTACTTCACATAGTTTTGTGCCAAGCCTCTATATTCTCACGCTGTGTTTCCTGACTGTTTAGTATTGCTGTGTTAGATGGATCAAGGACTTCTTCATCCTCCAGGTGTGTAACTCAGTCATAAGAGGACTTAAAGAGAAGGCAAGCAAATTCATGGGGTTATTGCCTGAAGATTATTATTTGTTATCTGTGATACAAATTAAGAGTCACACTTGGGTATTGTGATTTGCTGGGTATTATACAAGCATGGAACAAAAGACTATCCTCACCTCAGACCTTATGCAAGTATCAAACGCTAAATCAATGGCTTCCAACAGAGGGCTGTGAGGAAACAAAGGGATAATACTGATGGAGGCAGATAAACTGTGCTCCCACGGGCTAACAAGCCTTTATCACCGTAATGGAGAAGCTGCAAAGCAGAGTCATTTTAATCAAGTGTAGGACAACATAGGGCAGGGGAAATAGGGACTAGTGATTAAAGTAATCAGAGGCCATTTACTGCAGTAGTGAGTGGGTGACAGCAGGAACGGTGGTAAGCCATGGAGGATCTTGAAAGCAAAAAAAGAGTAATTTTCTTGTTATGAAAGATGATGATTTAGGAGACAAAAAACCCAGGAAAACATGGTTTCCTGTCAGGCACCAACCAGACGTACCTTACAAGGCTGGATGGTGGTGAGGCACAAGCTTGTCTGTGCCTTTCTCACACAAATTCCGTGAGAAATCCTGCAGGCACTGCTGACTCTTCCCTGGGCAGGCAGATAAGGCACTGCCATCTGGTAGCTGAGGCCGGGTGGCATTCACGTGGGCTGTGCCCGGACCAGAGGTCCCCGCTGGCAGGGCGTGCTTCCAGCTTCATCACAGCTTGGACTGGGAAGGATTTATCTCTGAGAAAAATCTTTGGATTTCAGACAAGCATTTTTCCATACTCAAGAGGAAAACCAACTCATGCTAAAAGTAGTTCTCTAAATACCGTTTCCTAGGGATTCAGCCCAGCAAGAAGGGTGTTGTAAACCCAGTTTGCATGTTTTTCTGGGGATAAAGAGGGCAGGTTGCTTGTTGTCTGGATTCCCATGCCAGATTCTGATCCTTTCAAGATCAGCCACTAATTCAGATGGTAAGAATAAAATGTTCTGTGCTAAAAATCTCTCAGATGTGTTTTTTATTAGTTCTTGAAGATAAGTGATTGCAAAAAACCAGCTGTTTACAGTAATAGCCAATGCAATCAGATATTTCTAAATGGAAACTTAAAGTCTTTTTGACTGTACTCTTCTGTGCTATTTTGTTATCTCTTAGAAAAAATCCTCTTCCTTCAACAAAATTATGCATTGTTGTCCCTTGATAATAACAGAATTTATTTTCTTTATTGATTTCTAGTAGAAAATCTCCGTATAATGTTTTTGCTAATGGGAGGGTTGACAAATTAAGTTATGGGTATCAGGCACTTGGGTTCTGGAATGTTTGTGAACGGCTTTTGTTTTTTTTACCTGATGCTTAACTTGAGCATTCACAATAATTTATTAGATCTATTAAACCTGACAAGTGGGCAAATCCTTAATGTTGCCTGAACTCTGTTAGAAGCTGAAGTGTAGCTTTTGGCATATCTGAGCTGAATTCATCTTGGAGCAATTTTCCCTGAGAGTAATTTTGATATTTACTTTGGGCATTAATACTTTTTCTGCTGGTCCAAAACTCAGCTTTTTGTTGTTTTTTTTTTTTTTCCTGCTGTTTACTTTTAATATATATTTGCAAATTGTTAAGGAGGAACTAAAGTTAGGTTTTACCTGTCTGTCTTTGCTTATGTCAATTGGTTTTGCCCAGATAAAAAGAGGCTGTGGAGGGCCTTGAGCTTTGACTGGATAAAAATTTATTATTCTTCATGTGCTGCTCGTGTTCTCTATTTTTAGTGTAGTGTTTTGTTTTTCCTAATAATTTATTGCTCTATCCCTTGACTCACAGGTCACCCGATTTCAGAGCACGCGAGCAGGGTCTGGACCCTTTTCCCTGAGCCGATAGTTTATCTCGAGGAGCAGGATGCTGCTGCTGCTGGTGAGATTGGGCTGGAAGTGGAGGGGCGAGCCCTGTCCCTCGGTTCTCTGGAAAGTGTGTTCCAGGAATACGCAGCACAGGGTGTTGCAAAACACACGTGCAGCCAATAAGCTGGAGCCACCAGGGTCACCCCGGAGGGTGACTCGGGGTCAGCCCGGGCAGGGCGGCTGCTGCTGCCGCTGTCCTCGCCCGCCTGCCCTCGCTCCGTGCCAGCAGCGGCGCCGCCAGCCCTGCGCTCGCTTTTCCCTGCGAGGGAGAAGCGTTTTGAACAGATACTCGATGAACACACCGCTATTGTTCTTGCTCCAGCAGTGTTGGTTTTGGCACTTCGTACGAGTGTCTGGCATCTCGGGTTGTCGTAAGCTTGTTTTGTTCTGTGAGGTGCGCAGTGGCCCGATGATCCTGGTAGCCTTTAAAGCTGCAATGCAAGCCTGGCAGGATGGTTGAATGAAGGGGAGAGGGAAAGCAGACGCTTAAATTTTGTAAGCAAACAAGTATGCTGTTTGAAATGTCACTGTTCAAGTGGGCCCAGCTTTTAAAAAGGTACTTTCCAAGGTCCCGTGCTCCAGAGTTTCATTAGTCTGATTGTTTTGGGTTTTTTTAAAATCTTAAAGTCAATCTGATATGTAACAAGATAAATGTCACTCAGCTAGACCCTGTCAATTCCTCAAATTGGGTGAAAGCAAAGAGGAAGAAAAACTGCATACATCAAGGTATTCAGTACTTGTGGAGATGAAATATGTCTAGACATGTAAAATGACTATTTTGATTATTTGGATTGAACTAAAAGTTAGTTACTGCCCAAGCAGTTGCAGATTTTTAATTCCTGGCACATGAGGTCTATTCAGCCCTGTGGAAAACTGCACAGACTGTCATCTTCTCCAGAATTTAAAAATAAAGCCAATTAACCTTCATTTATCTGGATCAGGGCCATTGGCTGACCTAGGTAACAGTGCTGGCATTCATTCATAACTTCACGGCTTTTACAGGTTCGTCTAAGACAACAGGATATTTAAAATTGAGTGTTATCCACCCTTGAGGGAGAGGGGCTGCCTTTTGGGTGGGTGCAGGGTTTATTGCTGCCCTGGTGAGTTGCTGATAGCACCTATTTTACACTCTTACCAAATTTGTAATGTAAGTAACAAACCCAAAACTTTCTTAAAATGTGCTACTTGTAGATGATCAAAATTCTTGCCCTGGAAGAAATAACATACTAACCATGCATGGGAGAGGTCTTTTGTTCATCTGGTTTTATTTTTTTTAATAGTCTTTTAATAGAGTAGACTACTTTCACCAAAAATTGGACTAGGTGGGTTTTTTTCAAGAACATGTAAAATTCTGCCCACCCCTGTCCCACAGTCTTCTCTGGTTTATTTTTGTTTGGGGTTTTGGTAACCAGTGTAAAACTGAGAAATTGCAGTATCTATTAAAAATAGATACTGATAGGTATCATTTGAGGAGATTTTCAGCATACAAGAGCTTCCTCAGTAGTATGGTTTTCAAAAACCATCGGCCAGGCCCGTTGGCACCTGACCCCAGTGTGAAGATGAGTGTTTGAGTATTGGCTGTTAAAAGTTTTCTGAGTGTGTGGAAGGGAAGGCTGACTGTTTTGGTGCTTACAAAACCTCATTTGCCTTGACAACAGTATTGTGTTGAGGGCAGAATGCCCAGTGAAAGGTTTCCATAATGTGTGATCCTGTAAGTGACCATGGTACTTTCAGCAGGGGCTTTCCCTGACTCCAGCAGCTGTGGCATGCCTGCTGATTCCACCCAAAAGTGAGTCAGTGCTCTCACACAGCACTTTTCAAATTCTCTCTGGTTTATTTTCCAACAAGTCCAACTATGGTCTGAAGCAAAGGGCATGTGATGTAACAGTTCTTTTTCTTGCAATGGTCTTAGGGAAGAAGAACACCAGCTTGTGCCTGGTGGTTGTAAACCAGAGTGGAACCTGTGCACACACAGAGCAGTGCTGGCCTTTCCCAGCAAGACTTTTGTGTTCCCATTGCAGTTTTGTCAGGCACTAAATGACTCTTCCAAATAATTTGCTCAAAATCTTTTTGAAAGCTGAATGCTACTTTATATTTCTCCTCAGAAAAGAAGTGTTATTTTATCTGTATTAATAGAAAAATAAGCATGAGAACACTTGAAAGTATATTGCCAAAGTTTCTGAGCACTGTAAGTATTTAAGGTGATGAGATAAAGCATGAAATACCCCAAACAGAAATTTTTTTGGTCTTATTTGGGGAAATTTTAGAAACCAGTATTTTTTGGCAAGGATAACACTTCATCTCTATAAATGCTGAGCCCAAAGAGGCTTGTGTCTATTGTGAAGATACATTACAGAGGAATAAACTGAGTGACACTTTAGCAAAAATCTGGTCAGCAAAAGGTGCAAACATGTAGTGTTTATGTAGAGGGCTACGCTCTCTGGCAGCTCTCATGGGCACTGAAATACCTACTGCAGGATTTTTTAAAAGGTCTGTGTTGTTTTCCAGTAACATCTGAAAGTGATTTATTTTCACAAATTACTGCTTTCCATCTCTAAACCAATCCCTGTATGAAATAGTACAGAAGTCTGCAAGTAGTTGAATCTTTGTCAGGCTGGATTGTTAAACAAATTAGAACTGAAACTCGTGTATGTCGTCCTGTATTGTATTGTGTTTAGGGCCTGAAATAAAATTTCTGGCACGCACTTTCATTTATGTACTATAAAAATGCTGTCACAGCTGGAATTTAATGCATAGCTGCCATCAACCTGTTTAATGGGAGTGATGTCTTGGCTTGGGAGTTAGACTTCCCAATACTCAATTGCAACTGTCGCATGGATGATATGCCTTCAGGAAGAGATGAGGATTAGCTAAATAGATGTGCTGGCTTTCATGTGAAAAGAAAGCAGCAGCTATGGAGGCACTGCAGTATGATGTTTACAGCTAACATGAAGTTGAGTAAGTTGATGAAAGCCTTTGGTCTGTGTGTCTTCAGCCATGTAGCTGCTGCTAAGCTCCTTCTTGAGTTAATGAGTAACCATAATGAAGATGGTCATCATTCTCATCTCCAAAGTTCCCTTGGCTTGGAAAGCCTTGATGAGAGTTATCAGTATCAGTGAGGGAAGCATGGAAAAAAAATATAGAAATGTTGTATTGGAAAATTCTGTGTTTTAGTGTAAAAATGCTCAGTTATTTGCCAAGGAAACACCTTAGGAAGACATTCTCACATACTCTGTAAGCTTAAGTGTGCTCTGCTTTCTGTTCTAGGGTGACACTCGGCTCCTTCAGCTTCTCAAACCGAGCATTTGGATGGGTTTTGCATTGTGGTGCCAGTGCCTGTGAAGTTAGTTTGGGTCTGGTCTCCACATTGCCCTTGCTACCCCCTGGGAACTAGGATGGGATTTAAAACAGGAGCATCTCAGTAATTTGTTTTGAATATAATTCTGCAAAGTTTCTATCAGCATATTTACAAGGGTAATAAATCCTTGTACTGGTGGTGAGTGAAGGCTGGATAGAAACCTATTCCCTTCCAATTACAGCCAAGTGTCTGTTCTATACTAAGCACCACACACTAATTTTAAAAGGGCTGTTTTCTCCTAATTATTTTCTTTTTGAAATGAAATACCTGACAGAAATCCTTTGGCTTTTCTGGGAATTAGTTTTCTTTTTTTTTCAGATAGGTGTATTGTGTCATGCAGTTTGTTCTAACACAGTCTAGCTTAGGCAGAGCATCAGCTAAACAAGGGGAAAATGTAAAAAGCTAGAGGTGAATTAATGGAAATTACTTGGTGTGCTCCTTATAGGCATTTTTGTTTCATTAAAGTGTAACTTCAGTTTTTTTGTGTAGTCACATTTAATGTAATCACAATGTAGGAAGCTAATATAAAGGAAAACAGAAATTGATGTGCTCTCAAGGGCTTTAGCTGAGCCAAGTCCTCTTTGCTTTCAGGACCTGTCCAGTTGTAGCATGTTGGTATAAGTAGCACCTTTAGTTTAGGAGTCAGCAAAAAGGAAAATGTTCTCTTCCCACAAGTGGCTTCTATTTAAACTGCTAACCATTGCAGCACTGATAATCTTACAGCCTTGCACTGACATTTCAGCACTTATGTACCCATGTCAGGATACAGGGGGACAGGTGTATTTTACAATATATATGTTCTCTTGCAACTTTTGGTGAATTGATGTTTAAAATAAGCCTCAAAGTTCATGTTTTCAGGTATTGCTTTCCTTCTGCTAAATACAGATGTTGAAATTGTAATGATTGACCTACTTTACAATTTGTGATTTCATTGTGAGCAAGAAACAATTCAGCTTGTACCATTTGTTCTTATTCCTTTTCTTTGTCCAGTTAAGGGAAAACAAAACCAGTTTCCCTTGCAAATATTGGATCTAGAATCTGGTTTAATGCCAAAAAATCAAAAGAAGCACATTAAACTGTTGTTGCTTAGATAAAAATAGAAGCTACAGTTGGACGAAGAGAAGTGACTCAGTAAGCAGTATGGTGATGGCAAAATAGGATGTCAGCCAAAACTCAGGAAGCAAGATGGGAACACCCAGATCAGTTTAACAGTCTGCATTTTACACTCCCAGACAGCAGTAGTTTCAGAGATGACTGCAGGAAACTTAAGCTTTAAATGGATTTTATGTCTGTACTTATTAAGCTGTTTGAATCTGAGTAAGTTTTAGTAAAATGTGAGCTGTAGTTTGTTTTTTCCCCCCGGCCCAGTTTTAAAACCAGTCTCTCTATTTACAGTAAAGCTGCCTCGAGATTAGCTCTGGGTGCTGTGAGAGGCATCCACAGGAACGTGCAGGAGATGAGCAGTGATACACACGTAGCCAGGGAATTACTGCGGCACTGCACTCTGCAGTGGAGCTCATGGCACTGATTGATTTTTATTGCTCTGCAGCTCTGGAATAACTTCATCAACTCCACATAGCTCTGTCTTGGGCTTTTAAAATCCCCCCTTGCTTACAAGGTAGTGTGCTTTGGTTTGTTTTTCTGCTTATGAACTGGCATAACAACACAGAAGCAGGTGAATTTCTTCCTGTTTTATGTGAAACTAAGTAGGATCAGAGGTTTTTTTATAGCTTATACTGTTATTTCATTTGACAAGCAGGTATGCATCAGTTCCAGTATAAATTCCTATGCTGCCATTTTCTGCCTACAGCTGAACTGCTTTGATACCCAGGTAGTGGTTCAGTTCGGTACCCTGGAAAAAGTAAGCAGATAGTAACAATAAAATGAATTACTGTGCTGCTCTCCTCATGTTTTCACAATGACTGTCCCTGAGCTCAAAGATCTTGAGCCATAAGAACGTAAGACAGTTGTCAGTGTGTGTCAGTCTGTATAGGATTATTCCTAAATCAAGGTGAGTAACCAATTCATTGCATTTGCTTGAGTTTAAGTAACTAATAGCTTGTTTCTTGAAACAAGTAGTCCATCTAATGACTTTACCTCTTGATAGCTTAAATTATACCTAAACTCTTATTATTGCAAAGCTTTTGAAGCGTGTGACTTCAGATATAATGATGGATTTGTAATATGCAGACACAACATGACCGCTCATTTAGAGAATCTTGGATTTGGGGGATTCAAGGGCAACTTTCATTTGAAGTGAAGCACAATGTGGAATTAGTTAACCAAAGCATCCGTAGGTGTTTCTAATTCCAGAAGAGAAGCTGTTAGTCAAACGTTTACATTGTGTTTCATTTCCTTTACAGTAGTTTCTTGAATCCCTGCCTTACTCTTAAAATGTGGAAGTACCTTTCACCTATTTCTTGGAATAGTGAGATAATAAAACTTACCAGAGTTGATTGTTTTGGGAGAAGAGCTTTTGCTGTAATTTTTTCAATGCAGAGCAATGCCCTTGCTGGGAGGTGCTGGGTTCTGAGTGCTGACAGTGCAGCCACTTTATCTCCAGTGTACCTGACTCTCCTGCCATGGGACCCTTGGACCAAAGTGTCTCCTGAGGGACTGCCTGTACTGAAAGTACAAAAAGTAAGATCCAAGTGCTTAAGCCATGCTTTTAGTCTTTGAAAAAGGAAGGAGAGAGCAGGTGTGGGCGACCATGCCACGGTGCCCACTGGACAGCCTGGGTAGGGCAGGAGCAGAGCTTGCATCAGCTGGGAATCTCAACAGCCTACACCATGCATTCCATATTTTGTTGAGTGTTTTGCTTACTGGGTTTCACCTTTCTAAGAAGTGAAATAGGAATGTGATTACTTTAAATCAGTGGCCTTCAAAATCCATTGTGGGTGCCTAAAGATTTTCCAGGAGCGGTCTGCACTGTTACAGAGCATATTCAAAGGCAATTATTAGTTGTTTCATGGACTCTTGAAGGAAGTAGCTCTCAATCAGTGAAGGTCAGGATTAAAGGATACTCCAGTTGAACTAAATTATCTTTCTTTGAAGTCTCTTTGCAAAAATGAGCTCTTTTTCTGAGAAGAGGACAAGCTTGGTAGGCAGTTGTGGTGAGCAGTGCAGTATGAGAGGTGCTAAGACAATAAAATAAGCATGGACTAAGAGAGATTGTGGTCATATCACGGCTTGGTCATGATGGGAGGGGGTAGCACAGGGCAGGAGAGGCTCTGCTGGGGCCATTTATTGCCTTGCTGTGCCCAGGCAGGACAGGGCAGCAGCTTCCAGATGTGCTGCCCTTCTGGTGCCACCTGGAACACAATGGGTTACATGATACCCAGTGTCTCTGTTTCCTGGCCTAGGCCTAGAAAACTGATTAAATGCTTTTCTAAAACATGTCTTTCAGGAAAACACTTTCTGTAATTACTACAGAAAATGCTGTGATAGGAAAAGGAAGGGAGTTGGTCTGCACCAGCGTGACCTAGTTGGGAAAGGAGTCAGCTGGGCATAACTTGATTAACTGAAGTTTTGGGAGAGTCCTTGGGTTCCAGTTAAGTGGATTTCTGAATCCCTACTACCACAGGACTAACCTTAATTGATGTTTCAGGATGTGAACCAATTTCATTTTTTGGAGAAGATTGTGAGTTCTTATTCTGTATTCCAGTGCTCGTGCACCTGTGTGTAGTGGAGGTAGGAGGACAAGGATGTGAAGACTCCTTGACATTTCTGGTTAAATGGGCTTTTCTGTTTGTCCAGAAGGTGTAGAAAATCAGTCTTTGTTGAGGTTGGTATGTGCAGGAGGCAAAGGAAAACAAAATGATGTGCCTTCAGGTGTCAGTTCTGCAGTACTGTCTGCTTTGCTCTATGCACAGTAGCTTCAGTCTAAATTTAAATTTCTCTTTTTTCCTCCTAGAGTGGTCTGACACCTGCTGCTGTCTCTTGTGACCACCTGGTCAATAACCTTTTGTTTCAATGTATTGGTTAGAGGGCTGTAGTGCCTTATTACTTTAATTCCTATTTACTTGTGTCAGCTAACTTGATTTCTTTGCTATTTTAAGGGGAATAAACCCCAGACACTGCAGGGATGCCTATTTTATGCTATATACTTGCATGTTGCATTGCTAGAGATGAAGCAGAACAGTAAAATCATATTTGTATAGTCAGGTTATAGGACTGAGGTTATTCTGTACACAATATATGATGTGTCCTAGGGCTGATTCATACACAAAACCAAACAGTTGCAGCACACACAGAGTAGGACTTTTTTTAACTAAACACTGAGTTTGCTGTTTCTATAAATGTCATTCTACCCTTGTCCTCAATTGCATCAACTTGCATCATCTGTGTCTGTTGTATGGGAACAATTACCAGGCTTCTCAACGGTTATAGGGTTTTTTTCTTTATGAAAACTCTTAGAAGTTGCTAAATGATATATAAATCTAGTGGAGCTATAAAAAGATACTATGCCACATGAACTTTGTAGGAAAAAATATATTTCTCGTTATCTGTTGCTGTTTGTGCTTTACATTTTTTTTTAAAGTCTAGATCAAATAACTGGTTTGTTACATTGCTGACATAATTTTAAAGTGCTGGCTCTGTCTTTATAATGCTGTAGCATTTCCTAGTTCAGCACAGGCTTTTTAATGATGCCATTTTTATTTTGAAACAACATGGTGTTTTTGTAACTGCGGCCAATATAAGTATATAAATACGTCTCTTAAGCTAGTTGGGTCTTCCATTCTTAAGGCAAGAAACTGGTTGCTTCTGAAATAATAGGTCTGATACAGGAACAGGAGCAATATTTGTAAATTGAACTTGGAAATGAGCTTTATCTGTTTATGTAAAATAACATCATGTATGTAATCTGAATCTTGAGCGATGATTACTTCAGAATATGCACCTGGATTTATTGCTTATTTATCTTGCTTATTTACTATTCACTGGATCTTGCATTTGAATATTTTAAACTGTCTATGTCTTGTTGTAGTACCCTGTAATATGTCTCTGAAGGCACTGAGCACTATAAGTATGCAATACAAGCTTTGGTATCAGAGGCTTTTTAACACAAAAAAAGGGGTGGGATTTTCCCTAAATCTAGCTCAGCAGAAGCACTCAGACCATAGGATTTGTCCATTAATTTGTGTCAAGTCCAAAAGATTTTGAGAACATATGGATTATCTTCTTAAAAAGAGAGCTAAATAGTAGAAAGTCTACTGCTTCATATGGTAAGCTGCTAATGATAATTGAAGGGCATGTCTCTTTTACTGTTACTTGCCACTTAAAATTCTCTAGTGTAAATTTTCAGGTATCACATTTTACTGTGCACATGCTGATCTTGATCACACTCTTTACAGTTTTTCTTAAAAATCATACATGTTTTTATGTATTTTAACTAAAAAGAGTTGTTCTCGTGCATGTTCATAGGGATGAAATAGCTTTGTTTAGTCTGCTAAGCATGAGACAATTCTAGTTTAAATTAATTTCACTCCTGTTGAACACTTTCGAGATTTTTGAACTTCTCTGTCAGAGTAGACAAAATACTCCACTAGTGATCCTTCCTGCTGGGGCTTTCTTGAAATTACCATGGCCTTTGGACATACAAAGATGAGCTTAGCAGCAAGATAATGCTGCAATTTTTTTTTTTTTTTTTGTCTGTTGTATATCCAAATCCTTTTCAGAGTCTTCCCAAATTCCATTTTCCTGTTCCCAAGTATGACTTGCCTTTTGTTCACCAGACTTCCAGCTGAAAAAAAAATTGCAGGTGCCTAATTTTGTAGGTGACTCATATCACTACCTAAGAGTCTTGTCCTCTCTGTTATTTACCATTCCTTTAATCTTTCATTCACCCTTTATTAGATATTTTTTGCCATCCGTCAGGTGAATGACCATTTTAACATATGCCAGATGAATTAATGTGTTGTTCACATGCCATATGGGGTCCTCCAGGGTAATTCATCTGTCCTCTGGCTCTTCTTCAGCAGTGGGCTGACTTCTGTTATTTACCTTGTGTAGATCCCTTCAAATAGGCTGTAAGCCCTGGGGTCGGTGGTGTACAAGCCTGGGCTAGGCAAATATGTACATGCAAAAGCTAGTTTTACACACTTGATGATTTGCATATGCAGATAATTGCACATTTAATTGGAGCTTTTGTTTCACGCATCCATTCTTGTATGCATCTCTCAAGTCTGCCTTGCAATGTTTGCCAAATGCTCTGCTATTAGGGGACCAAGACAAAAAAGACTTCTGAAGGGTATTTTATGCATGATAATTGAAACATGCATAGAAATTAACTCTGTCCCTGTGGCAGTTTTGTTTTGATGGATGACATAGGACATGTAAGATAAAATTGTGAGGATGTCATGTGCTTTTGTTCCCCTAAAGCTTGAAAATAAAGGTAAAGAACTGCTGGCAGCCCTGCCTCCACCCGCTTTTTTTTGCTGCTCTTAAAATAGACTTTGAAGTGAATGTATTTTCTCTTTCATGGAAACGAGAGTTTTCTGTAACCTCTTCAGTAATTAAATAATTTTGAAACTTGAAGTGTTTTGAAGCAGAGAGGAGAACGACATGATCTGGTTGTACTTAAATCTGTTTGAATGATGGGTGACATCCTCGTGATGAGGGAGGAGGAGGAGAAGGGTGCTCTGTAAAACACCATAAAATGGTGCATCTTAGCTCTGCAGGAACTGAGTGTGCCAGGGCTCTTCATGAAGAGCAGTGCCAGCTGCTGCTTTGTCTGCAGAGACTTGTTGAGTTTTCATTCTTTGCACAAGTTTAGACTGACCGTGGTACAAAACAATGAATACTCTGTATGTTTCTTCGGGACATTTCCTATGTGTTAATGGTAACTAAAAATGGACCTCTGAAGTAAGCCTTGCTCTCAGCAGGAGGGACTTGCAATAAAAATCTTAAAGAACATTGTGTCCCACTTTTTCTGTAATGGAAGTAAATATTCCTTTTTTTCCTTCTTCTTCAATTTTTAAACTATTTTATGATATATTGTGGCTTCTTATTCCATCTGTCAGATGATAATAACAGTGCCAAGTCATACTGTCATCAGACTTCTCCCACAAGAGCCCAGGAAAGCTTTTGTCTTCTAGAAAAGCTGTAGAAAAACAAAGTTCTTTGTCTGTTTGTAGTGACAACATTATGAGATGAGGAAAGTTGTTTTGTGGTGCTACAGTGGGGAGTGGTGGGCTTTATGGGGAGTGCAGCCAGTCTGACACGAAGATCCATTTCCCATAGCCCACTCTCATTTCAAATGTAATTGAAACAAACTGCAGGGTCAGCCAACAGTTGTTATACAGTAAATGTCATTAATTTTTGTCTTTTTGAAATGACAGATACTTTGGATGAATACTTTGAGTATGAAGCTGAGGAGTTCCTGGTTTCCTTGGCCTTGCTGATCACTGAGGGCCGGACACCAGAGTACTCGATCAAGGGCAGGACAGAGGGCTTCCACTGCCCACCAGCACAGTCAAGTCAGCCACCAACAACTAAGCATGAATGCAGCGACAAACTGGCTCAGGTATGGCCGTGGTTCCCATTTCATGTCCCAAATCCTTTCTACTGTGGTTAAAGTCAGCCAAGAACCCACAGTGGATTCACAGTTAAGCATGAGTAACAATGGCTCTCTGTCAGTCCTTCATTTAAATGAGTATGTAATTCAGTATCCTACTAATAATAGATCTGTCCTTAAAATGAGAGATCATTAAGCCTTTTATCCTTGAACGTGAAGTTCTGCACGACTACCTGAATGCAGTGCCTATTTGAATCTTTATTATGTAAATGACGAGCACTATACTTAGCATTCTTGGTCTAGGGTTTCTTTTGAGAAAATGCAGGCTGACTTGCCTAACTTTTTGCTTTTCCAGGTGTTCTTGAAAAGTTAGTGATCAAAAAAACACAAGCACATCAAATCTAGCCAGTCTGTTTGGGAGTAAAGTTGAAGTTCCTAAGTATTGTGGGAATTTATGTTATATTCATGCAGAAAGTTAGCCTGCTTCAAGACACAGAATTTATAAAGATACTGCTGAGTTGGTCTATCCAAGAGGGTGCCTTGTGGAGCGATAACTGCAAGGTAGCAAAGTGCAGTGGTTGGGGATATGTATTTTTATAAGCTTTTTTTAATTTTCTAAAGAAATTTGCTCAAATGGCAACTGTAAAGGATTTGTTAATTATTTTTTCATTTAATAGCTTTGGAATCTTATTTCTGATTTGGTGAAACCAAACAGAATTTGACCCTTATCCTTCTCTAGTACTTTGGAATGTGCTTTTAAATTAGATTTAAATCTGGCTAGTATTTTTATGGCTTGTGTATGTTGACATTTTCCTTTCCCTCAGTGTCGTCAGGCCAGGCGAACCAGATCTGAGGTTATGCTTCTGTGGAAGAACAATATTCCAATCATGGTAGAAGTGATGCTACTTCCAGACTGTTGCTATAGTGATGAAGGGCCCACCACCGAGGGGAATGATTTAAATGATCCTGCAATCAAACAAGATGCATTGCTGTTAGAAAGGTGGATTTTGGAGCCAGTTCCTCGACAGTAAGTTAGATATGAAGATTAGCTGGTAATTGCAAGAATCTTGTCATATTAAAGTCCTTAAAGTAATCAGTGTTTTTGAACTGGCTCTTTGCCATGAGGACTGATCTAAGCAAACCACTGTTTGCTAGTGAAATCGAAGCATCTCAATTTTAGTCTTCTTATACTCAAAATTTCTGCAGTACACATTGTGCAGTGCAGAATATGAAAATGATCCTGGCTGCAAATGGTCCTTTAAATACGTTTAACATTTGTTACGTCAAGTTTTGTCAATTTTAATGTGTATAAAAACAAACGAGGCTCTGGGATCTTCAAAAATGTGTGAGGAGGTTTTGTTTTGCTTGATTAAGCTATATTTTATTATTCTGACCAAAGATCTGACAATATTCTAGTTCTAAAAAGTCTCTGAATATTCTTACCAACACTTATGTGTTTGTCTTTAAATGTCTTAGGAGTGGAGATCGATTTATTGAAGAGAAGACCCTTTTATTGGCTGTCCGGTCCTTTGTCTTCTTCTCTCAGCTGAGCGCGTGGCTGAGCGTTTCACACGGTGCTGTTCCCCGAAACATCCTCTACAGGTACGCCTGGAATGGAAAAAAACTCGTTTGCTGTTTGCAGATTGCTGCAGCTTGTCTTAAAATCATTCTTCTCTCCTGTCCTCCTGCTTGATTTTAGAATTGTTGGCCTGGTACTTTGGCAGTTCTATAGGATTTGTGTACTATGCAAAGTACAGCAGTTGCTGATGTTTTTAGTGCTTTTTCTTAGACCTTTGTTATGAAGTAGATAATTAAAAACTCTTCATTTAGCTATTGTTGTAAATGCCCTTCGGTATTGTTTCAGGGTGAGCGCTGCAGATGTGGACTTGCCGTGGACGTTCTCCCAGACACCCACTGAGCATGTCTTTCCTGTTCCTAATGTTTCTCACAATGTGGCCTTGAGAGTCAGCGTCCAGTCCTTGCCCAGGCAATCCAACTACCCAGTTTTGACCTGTAGTATTCACACCAACCTTAGCTTTTACGAAAAGCGAATGCAAGAGCGTAAGTTCCATCAGCACGGCGATCCCAGTGCTGCTCAGCAATGCAGTACTCCCAGTCCACAGCGTTTTCGTGGGAAACAGACATGGACAATGACACCTGAAGGCCTACTTAATGGAAAAAAGTTGCCTGAATTTACTACATCTTTCAGAAATTTAAAACTTTATCCATCTATCGGACTTGGATCTGACTTTGGGGCATCGCAGTCTAAAGTTCAGTGCTATAATGCTACAGCAGACAATAAGACACAACCTCATGAAACACCGGTCAGGACTTTTAAATCCTGTTCTCTAGTTGATTCCCGTGTTTCAAATAGTCATTGCTCTCATCAGCCCACAGAAACCAATCCTTTGATAGGCTCTTTACTTCAAGAGCGACAAGAAGTCATTGCTAGGATTGCTCAGCACTTGATTCACTGTGATCCAGCTACTTCACCAGTTGTTGCTGGGCGTCCGTTCAACACACATGAAAACATCTCGGCTACACCAAAAGCTTTCCGGAGTACTTTCGAAGACGAGAACTTGCCAAGGAAAAGCAAGGAAAGCACCCCTGTTTCTGTTGCCAGCTCAGACAATGCAATACAGGAGGATAGTGGGGAAGGCAAAACGAGAGCAGTGCCAGAGGTCACCCTGCTCGACGCCCGTGTTCCAGGGAGCCACTGTGGCCGTCAGTCGGCAGGAGAGAGTAACCCCCTGATCGATTCCCTGCTCCAGGAGCGGCAGGAGGTGATAGCAAGGATTGCCCAACACTTGATTCATTGTGATCCAGCCACTTCCCATGTTGCTGGACGTCCATTCAAGGTGCATGAGGCTAGTCCAGTCACTTCAAAAATTTTCCGAAGTACATATGAAGATGAAAATTTGCTGAAGAAAGGCAAGGAACCGTCTTCTGTTTCTTTTGCTAAATCCAGTTTTTCTCTGTTAGAAGACAGCAGTAAATCAGGGACAAAGACACCTGATACTCCTATCAGTCCTTCTAGGTTTGATGGAGAATTGAAGACGTCTCTGAAAGTCCAAGCAAGAAGAAAATTGGTTTTAGCAAAACCCAGTGAAGCTGTCCAAAATGCATTTCATCAGACTTCAAATAAAACTTCTCATGCATTTAATAACATTCACACATCATCATCATGTATTAAAGGAAATAAATCTGAAGTTCCAGATAAATTTGAAATACATTCTGGTTGTGCACAGAAAGACCAGATAACCAACAGAATTAAACAGGGTTCAAATTCCAGCAGCATTGATGAACAGATTTGCACAAATAAACTTAAAGAAAGAACAGTTGTTAGTGAGAACAACGGCACAGACAGTTTTAATAATTTACAGATAGAAAAATGCAGAATACTTGAAGGTACAAAAAAAGCAACCGTGATGCCAGTATCTGACTCTTTGCACAAAAATGAGCTCAAGCGTTTAGATAAAGACTCCAAAAAACCAAATATTTATGAGCAAAATACTCAGCTTGTTAGTATTGAAAATTATTTAAATAAAGACCATGACAGTTTCAAAAACAAAACCAAACAAGATAAAACAAAAACTGCACATGATGAGAATGAAGACCCAACAAGCCTGGATTTTCAAAGCACTTCTCAGAAGAAACCTGCTGAAGACAATGTAGTTAAGTGTGAGAGGCAGAAGAACCCAGATGTACAGGTAAATACATATGGGAACAGACTATAATTCCTACAGCTGCCCTTTGTCAGATAGCTTGTACCCTCTATCTGCTAAGGACCAGCATGAAGAGGAGTTTAAGCTTGACCTTGTAGGAAGCAGCGTGTTACCATTGTAATCTTGGTCTGAAGTAACTCAGGAAGGATTTCTTCATGGAGAGGGTTAAGCATGGGAATGGACTGCCCAGGTGCTGGTGTCACCAACCCTGGAGGTGTTCAAGAAACAACTTAGTGCCATGGTCTAGCTGACAAGGTGACATGTCAAATGATTCTGTGTGATCGGGTAACTTGGCTGGTGGTGCCTCCCCTAAACTTCGTCAGTTTACCACGGAGAAGAACGCTGTCCTGTTCCACTGCCGGGGCCAGAGCTGTGACTGTTTCCATAGGCAGTGAGGCAGCCTGGTTTGCAGAAGGATACCTGTCTGAGTATGCTCTGTGGTCTTTTGGGAGCAGTCTGTGTAATTATAGATCAAGGGGAATTTATACTGAGTGTTTCATCCCACGCTAGTGTGATGGAGATCCACCTGGGTCAGGAGTCTTGTCCCTTACAGCAAGTGAGTGTTATCATGATAGGTCACTGAAATATCCCATTGATAACCTGAGTGAATTTGTTCTGCTGGCAGAAAGCACCGTCTCTAAAACACACAAACACATGGCGGAAACACAACTTTCGATCCCTGGATGGAACTTCAACCAAGGCTTTTCATCCCAGAACTGGACTGCCTCTGCTTTCAAGTCCTGTAAGTTATTTTTGAAATTCTTTTAACTGAGAAAGGGAGTATTTGTTCTTCTAATGTCTGTGCATGGTATAAAATTTGACAAAATACCTAGGTGAAGTGAGTGTATTTACTTTGTGTCACAGTGAATACTCTTGTGAGTGGAAATTAATGCTTAAATGAGAGTTAACCTGTAAATGAAGCCAAACAGTAGTTTTGGAAAAGAAAATATTAAAGACATACATAGTTGTTGAGATAATATCAAGATTAACAAAAGGTGGCATTAGAAAAATCAATAGAAACAATGCTTTGGTGCCATTTTAGAGCACAAAAGAAAGCATTTTGAAGATCAGTGCTTTAAGTGTAAATTAACATTTTGTCATTTGAGAGGTTTTGTGTTAGTTTTTAATACCTGATTGCCTATTATTCCAAAGCTTTTGTTTCTGTGACCAGTTTGTACAGTACATTCTTCAGTAACCAGAGATGTCATGGAATGATTTAGTGAAACAAAGCTGCTGTGATAAGGCAGACATTGGGGAAGTGTTACAGTTCTTGGTTGGTTGTTAGGAGTTTTAAAAAAGGAGGCAGTCCCTATTAAAACTACTGAAGTAGTGATGTCCTGTAATCAACATGTGATATGCTTTATTCTTCATTGTTTGTAAATGCTGTCATATTTTCAGGGAAATTTGATGGAAATTGTTACAGCCTGTTTATTCTGTACTGTTCCAAAGAGACATCAGCTTCCTGAATGTCTTTACTGAAATACTTCCTGCTAATCAGAATTTACAGTCTCGTCATTAATAGTCCTAGAACTTTCTTCACTATGTTTAAAATGTATAAGAATTACTCTCTATGCTCTGTTTTTATAATTTTGTAATGTCATGAAAATTCTTGGCAAAATGTGCTTACTTGGCAAAATTGTCTGTGGTAGCAGCTCAGTTTTCAAATTAGCATCTTCTTTCCTTGTTGAGGTTCCTCAAAGGAAAACACAGTCTGGGTGCTTTGATCTGGATTCATCATTGCTGCAGCTGAAATGTCTGTCTGCAAGAAGGTATGTTTTATTTACCAGAAACATGGAGAATTTTGAGGGAGGCATAATGTATATATATATTTATATGCAAAAACAAAGCTTGTTAGCAAAGACAAAAAATGCTTTCAAAAGAATCCTTATTTTAAAACAAGGCTCAGCAGCTGAGGTGCCCTGGGAGTTTCCAGGTTAGCACAGCTCTGGGACATAGCCATGGAATGAGAGCTGCTGGCAGAATGAGTTCTGTCCCCAGCAGGGGTAGATATGCTGTCAGATACACTTGAGTTTTCAGACAGAAAAGCTAGTAATCACTGATTCTTCTTCAAATCAATGTTAATTTTGTGCTGTATTTTGTCCTTAGTGTTGAACAAGTTAAGCATTTTAATGTCTTAACTTGTTCAGAGAATCAGACTTTTAAAAAGGGCCAATCCTGACCTTTTGTACATTAATACATGTAACATAAACAGCTTTTGGTATGGTAGTTTGATGTCAGGAATATGAGATATGCTTCAGAATATGAGACAAAAGTACCTACATACAAGAGTAAATAATCTGATCTTTTGATTCCTGCTAATGGAGTTAAAGAACAAAATTTCTATTGTCTTTATCCCTTGTAATGTAAAACTGGTGAAAATATTTTTCAGTTAACTAGAAAATGCTTTGCTGCTAATATTATTATTATTATTATTATTATTATTAAATTTGCTACTTTGCTAAAGTATTAATAGGCAATGTTCAACTGTTACTTCTTTAGGACAACATTTTGTAGTACAGTAAATAAATTATTCTCTCTAGAGCTGTTTATACCCAGAAGACAAAAGCAAATGTGTTTATTCTTTATATTTATTCTGTTTTTTTTTAATAGCCCACAACAATGTATAAACAGAGACAGTGATCCAGACAGCCATGGGAAACCATTTCTAAGTTCCAGTGCTCCACCAGTAACAAGTCTTAGCCTTCTGGGAAACTTTGAGGTATTGCATATTCTCTAGAATTCTTGTGGTATTTTTAATACTCTTCTGTACTGCTTTTAGAAGTATATTACTGTGAACAATTCCAGCCTTATTAAAATGTAAAAGTTCCTAACTAAATTGGATAAAATTTGTTTTCATTTCCAGCTGTAAAGGCACTTATTTCATGCCCCAGACATCTTCTGTCTCAGAGAATCAAATACAATGAGTTGCTTAAGCTTTTGTTTCCCACTATGGTCAAGTTAGAAGATGTTCTCTTGCCTTAAGTGAGATTTAATAACCTGTAATTGTTCATGTTTATAATGTCCTTACCTAGAAAAAAGGATTTACATTTTCACTCTTAAAGTCTACTTAATATGTCACAAAAGCGGAATTAAATCAGTGTATTAAACAGAACATGTTTGAAGGGTAGGCTCCAGCTCTTCACTTCATGTAGCATATCCAGTAACAGCAACTAACAGCCAGTGCATTAACGGGTTGTATTGTACTGTCTTGTGAAATATGCAGCTGAATTCGTTGGGGAAGGTTACAGATTCTAGGTTATTATGTTTTTCAGATAGTATATGCTGCAAATCATGCATAGATCCTGCTGCAGTAAAGTTCTCCGTGGGCTTTTGCACAGTTTCAGCAGGACGAAGACAGGATTTGGACGCTTTCTCTTAAACCACTGTCATCTTACTGAACGTTCATCATTTTTGCCTTAGTGATTTTTGATTTTTGGCAGGTCACCTTATGAAAGACACAAAGTTTTATATAGACTTGTTTCCTGATCAGTTATACTCTGTTTTATTTGAGGTGTTCCCAAGCTGAGCTGTATGTGCCTTGTTTTCCAGGAGTCTGTCCTGAATTTCCGCTTGGACCCGCTCGGTGTTGTGGAGGGTTTCACAGCAGAGGTGGGAGCCAGTGGAGTCTTTTGTCCCACGCACATGACTCTGCCAGTTGAAGTGTCGTTCTACAGCGTTTCAGATGACAATGCGCCCTCTCCTTACATGGTAAGTGTGTGGTTGGATTTATTTTAAATAAATTCTGGTACATGGAGGCGAAGAGCAAGAGCTTGGTGAGTAGAGGGTTCAGAAGGTGAAGATTTGCAGGGATCTGGCTTATTTTCAACTGCCTATGACAGAGTTGTCCTCTCCCCCTTCCTTTCCCTAACTAGTGCTTTTCCTTCCGCTTCTCTGCCCCACCATTCAGCTGTTCTCATCTTGGGATATTGAATGTATTTGTCTCCCCTCACACTGCAGTGATCAACCCCCAACATCTCTTTTTATCCATCTACCTTAAAATAGCAGTGAGGCAATAGCTGGACTTAACAGGATATGTTTTGTTGTCCCAACAAGCAGCTGCTCTGGGCAACTAACCACTCTGCAGAGTGGCTTAGGTGCAGGCCAAGGGGCAATTGCTGATGGAGACCTTAGACTTGGAAGTTATTCAGCCCTTTCTTTTAAAGCAGATATTGTTGGGGCTGTCGTGGCACACGGCACTCTCACAGGCTGCATGCTTTGCTGATGTTTGCAGCCACACAGTGTTTGTGTTCTCCGTCTCTGGGTGCTAATTCTGTTCCACCTTTCTACAGTGACAGCACGGGTGTTGCACGTCTAAAAGTGCTCCTCTGTAAAAAGCAAATGGTGTCTTATATGCTGGCAGTGAATCAGAGGCTGGATTTATTCTGAATGCCTGTTAAAGAACCTCAATTTTACATAGGTGGCAGCTCCAATTTTTAGAGGTTTTTGTATGTGTACGTCTGTCTAATATACGGTAAAGAGGTTGTTTAAACATGTAAGTCAAGCAATGAACATCTGAGTATCCCAACATTTAGATTTTAAATTCATAGCAGTTACCATATTTCTGACCTTCTGTTTTGGAAAGTATTCAGAAAAGGAAACTGCTTAGAGTTTAAGTAATGGCTTTGAGTTTAAACTTGTATATGTCTTAACTGCTGCAAAAAGTATCTCTTCTTTTGCTTTCATCTTTCTAGATTATTTCACTTAATTTTCTAGGAGGTGAAGGGATTCTCATGCTCCTCAAACGGTTAAAGTAGCATTGCTTATTTTCCTAGCTGGGTTTCATTGTTTCAGGCTTTTCCACATGCTCTAAATATGCTATTATGGCTGAGTCTCCCAGGATTAATACAGCATTTGTGTAGTGCCTCCATCATCAGAAACATTGTTTCTGTTTGTATAGCTAGTTTCTCTGCTTTGGGGTCTTTTTTTGGTTGTTTGGTTTGGGTTTTTTGAGTCCAGTGCAGTGGGGTGCAGCAGTGGTGCCCTGCAGGGTGACCAGAGGTGTGGCAGTGCCCTGAGCGTGGCCTCGGCAGCGTCCTGTGGGGCACTCAGGGGTGCTCTGCAGATCACAGCTGGTACCAAAGCAGATGTCATCCTTCCCAAAGTTTGGATTAGAGTGGAAGATTAAGTGCATCTGCTGCCTTTGAAAAGCAAAAGTGAGTTCTGTGAGATTTGGAGTATTATTGGTGCAACTGTAGATGATATAGAAATGGAAAGGAGGAGACAAATGTTTCATTTTAACCTCCCAGCTGCTTTGAAAGAAAGCTCTGTTTTGTCCTAGCTCCCTGATGTGGAGAAGATGTGGAAACTTGAATCTTGTTTCAAGAGGAGAATGTACCTCTTATTGCACAGCTTTTAATGGTCTGCCAAACTATCTGTAAGGCCCCTACTGCTGATTTTTTACCTGCATCTTAAATGCATTGCCTTCTATTTTTAGTTTTTGTAAATTACTGATTATGTTTCAAATCAATGCAATTACATGATTAGAACATTTTGATTTGTTTATCTCTGTGACCTAAATATGTGTTTTGTTTTTGTAGGGTGTAATTACTTTAGAGTCCCTTGGTAAAAGGGGTTATCGGGTACCGCCTTCAGGAACAATACAAGTGGTACGTACTCAGCAGATAAGGGTGCCTTGAAACCACTAATATCAAGAAAGTCATGCAGAGATGAGGTTATTGGAGATGAGCATGAAGCTAGCAGTGGAAATGTGTATCTCTGTAGGTATACTGTAGTAATTCAGAGTAGAAGTCTGTGCATGGGACAAAGAAGATTCCCAATCTTTGAACTCTTCTGTGCTCTGAGGAGTCTTAAAATCAGTTACAGGAGAATCAGAATACTTGGGGACACTGTGGCTTTGAAAAAGTGATGGGGAAGTAATTAGGCCACAGTCTAAATTCTGAATTTCTTCTAAAGTGATTAAGATTGAATAATGAATGGTATCTACCTTTTGTAATATTTTAACACCACCTTTACTTGTGTAATAAAACCACGAAGTAAATCACAGTCATTGCTAAGAACCAGTAAACTGACTCCTTCTTTTAAGAACCCAGTCCAAGATAACATATTCGTAATTTCAGGTTTAAAAGCGGAGCCCACCACTGTGCTTCCTGCGAGTGTATTGTGTCTGGAAAACAGTGTAGACAAAAAGCTGACTGGAAAAATAAACAAAAACGGGGATGCTGATTAGCAAAGTAAGAGTAGTCCTATACTAGTGTTTCATTCAGATTAGATTGTGTTTAGCATTATATTTAAAAATGGGAACTGCTGGTAGTTGAAGTGTTGAAAACCAGAAAAGCTTCCCGCTGTTTTTACATAAACGTTTCTCTATGGCACAGAAACGTGCATGGAGGACTATTCTGATGGATCGAGTTTGGGTTAGGTTTGTTGGGTTTTTTTTTCAAATTTGTCATCTCTAAAGAGTATTGTATTGAACTGTTTGTCTTTTCAGACCTTATTTAACCCTAACAAAACTGTGGTGAAGATGTTTGTGGTGATCTATGACTTGAGAGAAATGCCAGCTAATCATCAAACATTCCTACGGCAAAGAACGTTTTCTGTTCCTGTGAGACGAGAAATCAAGCGAACTGTCAATAAAGAAAACAGTCACCAGACTGAAGAAAGGCTACTACGCTACCTCATACATCTGAGGTAAGCTCCTTGAAGTTAAAAAACCAAAATAAAACAAAAAACCCCCAACAAACCCAAGCCAAAACCACAAAAAAGTATCTGCCAAAATTTAACTCATAATTTCTTTCCCAGCCAGCCTTTCTGTATACAGAAATAAGAACGCATGAAAAGAAAAAATAAAAAAAAAGGGAATGTTAACTTGATCTTGAAGCTAGACAGTAGAGGAGGAAGAGCTAATAAATAATTTGGATTCTCCTTGGGAGAAACAAAGTTAAAATACAACATAAAGCTCTCTCTTGGCACTGAAGTATTTCGTATACCATTGCAAAGCTTAAATCTTTTCTTAGTGAGAGAGATATTGTTCCAGCTGAATCTATGCACTTTTTTTGAGGTTACAGGAAATAGTGAAAGTGGATGTTATATGGGCAAAAGCCAAAACTAAGGATCAAGGAAGAGAAGGTGCCCGGTGTGCTTCTCATGTGCCTCTTCACCAGAACAGCTTGTAACGGTCTGAGCTACTCCTAAAAATACAGTGTTTAGTGGCAAAAATGTAAATACCTGTTTCATGATGCAATACTGGTGATAATGTCTTTCACTTTATAAAATATTCACTGAATCTTCCTTAAATGATTTACAAAGCACTGCCTGAAACCAGACACTGTGCTGCTGCTCTTGGGGTGTTCTGGAGACTGCAGCTGGAAACAAAGGGGAATGATGGATATACTCTGTCCTCCTGCAGTTTGCAGACTTCTTTGCCTGTGTTTTTGTAGTAAGACATGCCTGTACACATAGAGCCAGTGCTTTCACCGCAGCACTTGGAAACCCACCAGCAGCTGACATTCTGAAGTGAGCAAGCAGAACAAAATCAAACACCTTACACTTCTCTATTGTTGTACAATCATTTCTGGTACATGTTATTTTTCCTATTTAGTGGCATTGATTTCTATCCAACAGACTTTTGAAACACAGCCTTGTCTAGAACAGTGATTCTAAGCCAGACTCTCCCATTAAATGAAAGTTGACAGTCGAAAAAAGTGTGTTGGTTTACTGGAGTGTGATAATAGTGTCATAAGGCTGTTGAACAGTGTTTTCATTCTGAAATTTAGCCTGAATTGAAATTCATCCTTTCAGGCCACACTAAACTTGCAGTGTCTAACCTAACCATGTTCCAGCATTTTTCTTTTGGGGCAAATTCTGAAAAAGTGTGTAGCCCCAGTAGAAGGCTCTATTCAGTTGTAATGTTGATCTGACTGTGCAGAGGAACTGGGGACAGGCCTCAGCTGCAGTGGTGGGTAAAAGTCTGTGGCCAGCTGGGTCTAGCATACCTGCATGAAAAGTAGTGGTCTTGTGTCGTCCCCTTTCAGTTTCTACTTTAATGTAGTTTGTAAATTTCTTGTTGACAGACCCAAGAATTCTATTTGAAGGCAAATCTGCTTTTGGCTCTTTCATCTGTTACAGCTACAAGTCTTTTTTAAGAGCTTCCTATTTCTAATACCTGCTGAGAGACAGAAATATTGCAGTTCTGATGCTTCTCATTTTGAAATATCTGTACAATTTAGCTTTCAGACCTCTGGTAGGGATGAGTTCATGGGTTTATGATGAGTAATTGGAAATGCATCCATTTCTGATCGGAAAAACCAAAATCATAATTATGATGCTTAGCTTCTTTCTTTGGAAAGTGAATAACTACAGAGTATGCCACAAGTTTTTTCTTCAGTCATGAACCCAAGCTTTGGGTCCCTTCTCATAATGTAAGAATGGCAGAACTCCTTGAAATATTGAAGTAGCTTATGTTGATCTGTCTTGTGGTTTATTATACTGAGCACTTACGATTTTACAAAAGACTCAGTTGTCCATTTAGCAGCCTTCTTTACTAAAGATGGATTTTAATTAGGAGGGCTTAAAAAAATCTTCGTAGTATATTAATTCACATGTAAGTCGGTTTTAAAACTTCATTTTTAAAAGCACCAAAGTTTCTTAAAGTCTGCTTTACTGAAAAGTTATACAAACCTAGGAAGTTTTAACTATTCAGATTTATTTTTGTTTGTTACTCAAGTTGACTTAGAACAGCCTTTCAGTTTTAGTTGCTGTAGTTATTGAGCACAAGCATCTTAAGCTTACGTATTGAAATTTTGTTCAAAAAACAAATGAAGTCACCACCAGTGAGCTGCATTGTGGTCGCATCTGCTTGCGAGGCCTTAATCACACTTGTCAGCACTCGCATTATGAAAGCTCCTTTTCAAGTGGTAATTCAGCAAAAATGCTTGCATAGGTCTGGAGCTTAACATTGGCGGCCAGATTTTCTACAACAGTCTTTAAAGTGTCAGGTTTATTGTGTGTGCAGCTTCTGCATGCAGTTCTGTATGTTTGAGGGACTGTTCAATATGCCATTAGACTGTACTTGTACCCACAGCTACAGGATTGAGATCCCAAATACAGCTTGCACAGACAGCAGAGCTTTATTCATTATTAAAAACCCCCAAGAGTTGCACCTGCAGTTTAAGTTGTTTTCTGAATATGCTTTGGGGATAATTTTTTTGTTGCAAGTGAAGCAATGACTTTCTGTCTTGTAATTAAATCGACTTGAGCATAAGAGCTCAGCTCTGCTTGTGCCTCGTTTCTGCCCAGTGTTGTGAGGATGACGACCATCTGTGGGTTTCTAGGTCATGTTCTGGCACCCTTGTGAAAAGCAATTAAACAGCTAACCTGCCCACAGCTCAGCGTTTTTCAAGTTTTTAAAGCTTGGTCAACAGCCTTAGTTACTGACACATTGCCAGGAATGGCATGGAGCGTCGTTGTTGCTTAACAGCTAGAACAGGGGTTGTTGCTGAGGGCTTGGTGGAGGGTAAGCTTGAAACTGGTTGTTAAAAGTAGTGATTCCTCAAGGTGTTGAGAAACTTTTTGGAAAATACTTTCCTAGTATGACATACACCTTTATTGGTGGAAGCTGAAGATACCTGCTATTACTGATTTACTAGCTGCTTTTGATCTTTATGGTCTCTCAGCATTTTTTCTTATCTAGAAATTTTTATCCTTGTCCCAATGATTTTACTTACCGATTTTATAGATTGTGTTGTACAGTCTTTTTCACTTATAAAACACGTTTTGCTACATATGTTTTCAAGACTATCCTGCTTCTGTGAATTACTCTGTTCTTTGTAAATTTTGATGGCCTATAAAATACATGTAGGGACTTTGTACTTGTATTTGTCATTTGTTCAGTAAAGTTCCTCTGCCAGACTTTCTAGCATCTGATATTTGTGTGTTTAAGCATTCCTGTATTTGTCTGTTGTTACTGTTCCTGGGACACTGTCTGTCAGAGACCTTGGTTGTGTTGGGTTTTTTAAATTTCTTTACACAAAACTACTGGAGCTGCCACAGCTCTGCAGTCAGTCCTGTGCTGGCCACTCCATCACCACCCTGCAAGGGTGTAGGGAATTCTTGTCTTGATTATTCCAATGTATTTGTGTGTATGAAAAGCAACACTTCTAAATCCCAATTACTAGGGTAGACCTGTCTAAAAGAAAAAAAATAGGTAATGGATGCAGAGATAAGAAGAATCCCTTGAACTTTGCTGCTGTCTCCCACTTATCCTTCTTCCATCTTTTTGAAATGTCATGCTCAGAAAAGTCATGTTGCAGGGAACCATTATTTACTGAGCAAAGGGAGCCTTGCAGGATTATCACTCATAGAAAAGAGCAAGCTTGAGAAGTTTAAAAATAGACTGTGCTAATAATTCTTTTGAAAGATCCATGTGTAAAATGGAAGTTGAGTTCTATTTTATTATGGTGCTTTGATAACAAGATCTATAGGAATTAATTTCAATCATACTTAGCTACAATAGACATTTCAGTTAAAATTTTTCCTTTTAGAATGTGTTACGAGCTACATTCTGAGTTAACTGTTTGTGGTGTTTGCTCTGTCCCTTGTCTCTTTCAATCTTCCTTGTGCTCTCTTCCACAGTCTTCTCTTAAGATAGTGTCTTCTCCCTTTTGCCTATCAGGTAAAGGGCTTTCACACTGACAGCACCGAGCAAATAAATAGTGATGGATGGGATCTCTGTGGGAGCCAGTAGGAGCATTCTGCTGGACCCTGCTGCATTTAATGTCCTTGACAGCTGTATCTAGGAGAACAGAGTTTTCCTTTGTCTGGCTGTGGGGATGAGTACAAGCTATTCTGCATCACTCATCTGAACAGAACAGTGCCACAGAATCCATTTCCACAACTTGCCTTCCTCAGATGATGAAGCCTTGATGGATCTTCTGTACTTGTCCTTCTCCTACCTCTCAGAATTTCAGTCAAATTATGCATAGGTTTTTCTAGAGATACTGCTTTTGCTTCAGTGGGGTCAATAAGTAAAAGCCTATTAAAAATCTGTGCAAATTGTAATACATGCCAGTACAGCATGCACTGCTCTCTCAGCATTTGCAGTGGCATCATCCTGTTGTGACAACAGCAATGGTTTTCTGTTTCTATTGCAGCAGCAAAAGCATTTCTCCCTCACTGTGGCATAGTGGTAGTGATGTTCAGTTCAGTTGCCATCAGAAATGCTCCTTAGGCTCTTGTGCCTTTCCTGGTGGAGAGAAGGAAATTAAGGAGTTCTGCCACATGAGAACTATAGAATACAGTTCTCTGAAATGCAGATCTTGCCTCTCTATGTACAGTTGTTAAAGCCCAGAGAAAGTGGAACTGGCACATTCCTGCAGGTTTGGAGGACCTGAATTAGGCTGTTTAGCTGCAGCATAAAAGGTGAACGGGCCCAGGAACTGACCAGTGTTTGCTTTGGTGATTGGGCCCGTGAGCTGCAGTCTCTTTGAAATGCTCCCCAGTCTGTTCAAAAAAAATTCTCTGCCTGCCTGCAGAGATCCAGGTATCTACTGCTTCTCAAGACAAGTTCTTTCTATGTTTGGAGTGTGGTATAAAGCAGTAGTGAACCTCCTGGTGCTACATTCACAAGGAGAGCAGTGCAATCTGTCTACATGATTGCTGGAACTAAATGCGTATTTGATATGTATATTGTTGGAAATTCCCTTTTGTGTGTGCTTAGGCCACCCTTTGGACATTTTCAGTGCTCACTGAAGAGCATTTTTTGCCATTCCAGATTACTGAGGACTTTAATCTTCGATGTACATAATGGCAGTGTGAACTTCAAATATTCCATGCCACTTTCAAAGCTGTGCACTGCATTGATTACGAACAGAACCTTTAAATGTCAAAAGAAACAAAGCAGAATGAAAGTGTTAGGATCTTCTTTCTCCTTTCATTTTAACTGACTAATTTTGTTTGTTCAAATGTGTTTTGGCTGTAATGTTTTAGAAGTGCATTTTATTTAATAATTTTTAAAGATTTATCTTTTGTTTTAGATAACACAGGTATTTGTATCTTTTCAGGTTCCAGAGTTCTAAATCTGGAAAGATCTACCTCCACAGAGATGTAAGGCTCCTATTCTCTCGGAAATCCATGGAAGTTGATAGCGGCGCTGCATATGAACTCAAATCTTACACTGAATCTCCAACAAATCCTCAGTTTTCACCAAGATGCTAGCAAACAATGGCAAACAAAAGTACTCATTTTGCTGTTGAGTACTCCTTGCAAGCAAAGATTGGTAGAGACAACAGTATAGAGTTAAGTCTGTAAAGGAATAAAAATAGCGCTCAAGAGAAAGAAGGTTCTGTGTGATCCTGGACCAGTTTTTAAAAGGTTTCTGGAATGAGCTTTGTGTATTCCAAGTAGACTGGAAACATACTTAAATCTAATCTTTTTGTACTGTTTAAAACCACTTCATTGGATGTGTTGCAATAGCAAATTCCCAAGTTAGTTTAGTGTTTACACTTTTTATTTTATTTTTCAGTTATTTAATATTTAATGTTTCATTTAATACTCAAGTGATGTTTGTCTTTAGTGTTCTAATGTAGCATAAATCCTATGTAAAATCATACTATGTATTTTTGGCATTAATATTGAAATCTGAAATATATACAGATGTCTTTAATCTGTGTGCTGTTTTAAGTGATATTCATTTAAGTTATTGAAAATGGGGACAACAGGTGAATTTCCATAACATTTCATACTATGCAAGCATTTAGCTGTTTTTTCTCTTTAATGGTACCCTTTTCCATTTTTTCTCACAACCAGATTTAATAACACTTGCAACCACTGTGCAGATTGTTTATTTACTTACTCATGCATTCAGATCATTAATTCAATTCACATTTTGCTCCCTCAATTTATTTTCTTTCCTTAAGGGCCATTTTAATTTTGCTTTCTGTTATTGGTTTTCCTGACATAAAATGTGCACCCTCCCCCATTTTATTTCTCAAATTGTGTTAAAGGATGTACTGTGCAAACAAATTAGTATTTATATCTTAAATATATGCAAAAGCTATGAAACTTGTACTTTTTGTTTTATTTTTAGATGAGAGGATCTTCATGTAATCCTAAATATTTTTCATAGGTCAATTCCATGTAGGCCACTAGGTGGCCATAGGAGGTTTTACTAGCAATGCTACCCTGGGCATATGACTATTTTCCGATACATGTGTGTATTCCTAAAACAAAACAGTCAGATGAACAGTTTATGCTAAGTGTTAAACTGTGTAACTGAGAGAAATAAAGTTAGAAGCATTTGATTATATTTGAACTATATATTTAATAATGAAAATGAAGCTTTATGATGTTTGATGAAGATCTGAGTTTCTCAACTGTCTTACCTTGATTTATGTGTTTTTCTTTACTTTGCTGTAGGTTTTAGAGTGTCAGTAATATGCAAGGTGCCCTTTAATGCTTATCTGATGAAGACTGGAGAAAGGATGAATGTGCATCTTGTATATTCAGCACTGCCCTTAGATGAGAGAAGTCAGTGTATCATGAAATCTCCAGGAAGTCTGCCAGGGAGCGTAAGGGAGACTGCACTTTCCAGATGATACTTATCAACTATCTTGTACATGCAAATGACTGCTGCTCCAAAAGGGCAAAGCTCAGATATTGCTGAGTCCTTTCCCCGCTTCAGCAGTGTTTTCCACTCTTACACCAGGTTTTCAAAGGTTACCTAGCGTTCACTTTAGAGAGAATTGGGGGAAACTGTACAGGAAGAGATTGTTTGCAATTTCTAGTCATTTGTGTGCCCTCTAAAACTGAGAAAAGGTTTCTTTTGGTAGCAGAAGAGTCAAACACAACTGCAGTTGTACTGTGTACAGAACTATGGTCTGGACTAGGATATCAAGAGTGTGTCCTAGTTTCTGTATAGCTGCTATTGAGTCATAAGCAAACAGCATGTATCCTCAAACTATTTTTTTGTGTCATGGTGCACAGCTGCTTGCATACTCAATGAAAAAAAGCATGAGGAAAGGACACATTTTTAATGAAAAGTCACCATTCCCCTGTAGTAGATTAACCTTTTATTTTGCACTGACATTATGCAATGTTTGTATCTTGATAACTTTATTTAAATAGACTTCTCCAAGTCATCTCCATTCAATTATTTGCTTTGAACAGCAAATAAGTGTGGATTTTGAATATGTGGTTACTACAAGTCATGTCTAGGAAATAAATTTGTATTCACTTTAATAGTCAAACTACACTTAGTCCATATATGGATTTGGAATGAAAGTGACCTTGGATTATCTGTGCACAACTTTGATTTTACTGAGTCATTCTCCATTTACAGCTTGATCTGAGTAAACACTTTCCATTAGGGACACACCTGGAGAAATGCTGGATGCTCATAAACTATGAGCTAAATTCTACACAGCCTTCTATGCATAGGTTAAGACTAAACTAATTTTTGAGAGGTCATTGGTTTCTTCTCTTTAGTCCTCAATAGGCTCAACCATATAGCATTATTTTTAATACATGTTTGAGTGGTTTATAAGGGCCTCCAGTGATGGCTGCTACAACTAATCTCTTCCAGTGATAAATTATACTTAGCATGAGAAAGTTATTTATAACATCCAACTAAATCTTGCTGAAGTTGAGTTAAATACTGCTTAGGCCTTTTCACTATAAGCAAAGAAAACAGTTCTTGTATCTCCCTTCTCAGTCTTTTTTTCGTAACTAAGACAACCCCAGACTGTTCAGTCAGCCTTTCTTTTTTGCACCTCTCATCATTCTGGCTCTTTGCTTTCTTCTTTAGGACTGAATTGGTCTTGAAGTGTCTGAGGCTGGACACAGCATCCCAGTCAGGGCCTCTCTGTGCCAATCAGACTGGAAGAATGGGTTGATAAATCACATGGATTAAAGTCCTCTTCATACATCCTGTTGTAATACGCTGTTTTTCAGTATCAGGAGGTGTCAACTTGAATTCATCTTGTTACCCAGTATAAGAGATGTCCTACCTGCTTGTTCCCAGAATGGTAGCTCTCCCTATTGAACTTTATTCTCTCACTACCCAAGATTTTATATGCTCAACACAGCATTGCTGTTTGAAGAACTGATAGCTGTTTCCAACAAACTTGCATCCACCACATTAAAGTTTCATCTAATTAAGTTTCCCTAGTTTGCATGGGGAAGTGTCAGAAGCCTTATTAATGCCAGAAGGCATCTGGAACTTCAGCCACCTTCACCCACTTCTCCACATGGTCTGTTTCCTTTTTCTTAAAGGAAAGATGATTGTGTGAAACCCTGTTCTTAACTGTGAATTCTTGCCTAGCTACTCAGTTTCTTTTGAGTGCTTATTTTAGATGATTTATCAAGTCATTATTGACAGCTTAATTACATAGCTTGTATTCTGTCCTCCCCTTACTCTTATTCAAATTCAGGAAAAGTGACTCCTGGAAACCCATTCATTTGTTACAGGTTCCTATATGAATCACCAGTAATTAACTGGAGATTGCTTCTGTCATTCTCTAATCTCTTAAGGATATTTTTTCATCCAAGTTGAAAATATTTACCAAAACTAATTAAAGTAACCTGTAAACCAGTCTTTCCTTCTTCCAGCTAGAGGCTATACTCCATTTGTTACACTATTTACCTTGATCATGCCAGATTGAACAAAAAGAAACATTAAACTCTTTGGTCTTTACAAGTTTTGTTCAGTAATATTTCAGTGCCCCCTTGTCTTCATGATCTGCTTTAGATACACATCCTTAAAAACTGACCTAGTTTCTGTAGGCTGCTTTCTTGTATTTGAGGCCATTGAAGAATTTATTTCCCATCTCTCCTCTGCATTGTGTTCCCTTAAAGAAATAATTATATTAAGGAACTGCTGAATCCTTGAAACTGTTTTCCCTCACATTAATTTTCTAAGAGATTTGAAAGAAATTCCTGAAGTTTGCATTCTTGTCTGCAGTCACTGCTTTGGTCTTCTGCTTCCTTTTAAAAATCTTTGAACTTCATCCTTTTTATGATCATTTTTTCTATGTTGCTCTGTTTTTCACACTTTCAGATCGTTTCTCCCTGATTTTGCTAGAAGCAAATGTGGCACACCCACCACTGGCATGGCTTTTTTCATCATTAAGAAAAAAACCACTGGTGCGCTCTATGATTATTTTTCTGTGCAATCTGCCTGGCTGTATCCCTTTCTGAATGAGGGATGTTGACATTCCTTGGGTTCCCCGCAGCTACATGATCCTGGTTTCTGGACAAATCTCTCAGGTGCACAAGAAACCTCTTACTGGTACAATTCAGCTGTGGCAAAATCATTGACAGCTTCTGTTTTCACAGACCTTTCTGCCTTGCCTCTTGTTTTCTTCCCAACCACAATCACACAAAGCCTGTCATGGCCAGTCCCTCCAGAGCTGTGCCAAGTAGAATCCATACCTTGCTGTTCACATAATCCTTCTATTTAGGGACCCCTAAATATTTATTAATGGTGGGCTATTTAAACCCCTCCTTTATGCTCTTGGAAGAGAGTCCACAGAAGGTTATTGTTCAGCCAAGAACCAGACTGAAAAGTAAATGGGGAGGGAATAAAATACTCCATATAACTTCATCCTGTGCTGTTAAGGAGTTCCAGGGGACTGAGACCTCCTATCCTGTCAGCTGCTGTCTGGGATTCAAGAGATCCTCGAGTAAAGCTGCTGAGGACTCGGCTCCTTGTATTTTGATCACTAAAAGTGGCCGAAACAACTAACTTCAGCCAAGCAGTAAAGGTTTTTTTCCCTTTACCCTGGTGCTGGTGCTGAGCAGGGGAGGCCACGCAGGCCTGACAAGCCGGGGTTAGGGGTTGTAGTGAGGTGGGGGCCTGTGAGGGGACCAGAGGAAGTGGCTTTAAGCTGAGACGCGGGAGATTGTCATTAGATACCAAAGAGTTTTCACTGTTCGGCTGGTGAGGCCTTGGAACAGGCTGCCCAGGGCGGCGATGGAGTCGCCATCCCCGGAAGCGTTTCAGAGACGTCTGCCTCTGGCTCCGGGTGATGTGGTTTTGTGGTTACAGGGACGCCTCTACGGGTGGACTGGACCATACTGAACGTCTCTTCCAACCCTAATGTTTCTGTAATTCCGTGATTCTAACGGGCGGAACACCGGGGCACTGCAGCTTCTGAGAGCCGCCCAGCGCTGCCCCCGGAGCCGGGTCCCGAACCCGCGGCCCCGGAAGTGACGCGAGGAGCGCGGGCGGATCCCGCCCCCGAGCCCCAGCCCGCGCGCGCGGGGGCCGAGGCGGAGGAAGTCTGGCCCCGCCGACGCGCCGTCGCGCGCGCCGCCGCCGCCATCTTGTGCGGGAGGAGGCGGCGGCAGCAGCAGCAGCAGCAGCAGCAGCAGCAGCGCGGAGGAGCCGCGGCCGCGCCTCCCGCCCGCCTCCTTCCCTCCTTCCCGGCTTCCCTCCTTCCCGGCCCCGCCGTCCCGCTGCCGCGGCGCCATGTCTGCCGAGAGCCCCGAGCCCGCCTCGGCCGAGGAGCAGAAGGTGGGTGGCCGGGCCGAGAAGCACAGGGAGGCCCGCGGGGCTTCTCCCGCTTCCATCGGCGCGGCCGAGCCTCTCCCTCCCTCAGCCGAGCGAGCCCCGCGGGCCGCAGCGTGTCCCGGGCCCGGCCGCCCCTCAGAGTACCGGCTGCCCCGGGCTGTCCGCCGCCGCGCAGCAGGGCCGGGCGGCGCTCCCCGGGCAGGACGGGCCCCGCCGCCTGCGGCCGTGTGGGGCTGGAGGCGGAGGAGCCGCACCACCGTGATGGCTCGGGAGCTGGTGTTCCCTGGCGATCCGCGGTGTGCTCTGGCCTGGCCGGGCCGATGGCGCTCCCTCTCTCGTTCTCCGGCTTCGGCCCCGCTCCCTCCGGGTGCTGCGCGGGCCGCGCCGTGCTGCGCGATGGGCTGCGGCTCACGATCGCAGCGGCGGGGTGGACACCAGCCACAATCCGGAGGCTAAACGTCTGTTTCACTTCTAGAAAATGTTCCGCTTTTAATGTAATCAGTTCAGGAGAAAAAATACCCAAATCACAACGACCGTGACCTGTGCTAGTTAAGGCTTCTAGAAAGAATAACTGGCTGGGTTATCTTGTGGTGGCCCTCTTATGTCATCTCTGTAGCTAATAATTGTATCGTTTCTCAAGTGGGATTTGGTTTCATAGATGGCTGTGCTGTGACTTTAAGAAGCCGTTTGTTTTTCAGTCTTGTCATTGCTGTGGGAGCCTGGTTGCAATCCCCGCGGCTATGATCCGGAGAAGTTATGAAACACAAGTACTGCTTTGAAGGACGCTAAAAGAAAAAGCTTAATCTACCTCATCTGATAAGTTTTTGTTTAATAATTTACAATTTGTAATATGAGTTAGTCGCACGAGTAGAGCTTTAGGAGTTAATATGGAATGATACCTTCTCAATAGGTGCTGTAATCAGAACCAGCTTCTTAGGCAGGTCTGTAATCTGCTCTTAAATAGGTGTGTTCTGCAGTGTGGCTTAACGTTCATGCTAGGTAGGCTGCTGAAGGGATACTGTTCCTGTTCAAAGCCTATAAAAATAAGTCCCTGGCCTGTGCAGCACTCCTAGAATAGCTCTGTAATAAGAGCATAGTTAAACATGTGGCAGCACATTTATTGTAATGCCTTCTAGGGTGTTCTTATGAAGTCAGGTGACTGGGGCTGATCTTCCTAACGAACTTTCAGACTGAAGTCTTGAAATGTCATGTTTATGCAGTGGTTGGAAAAATTACCCTTTATTTGAGAGACGGGAGTTCCTTGCTGATCTCCTAATTTAGTTTTATTCTTATAAGGTGTTCAAGAAAAATTATATAACATCAATAAAAGAAAACTTTGCTTTCTGCAAGATTATGTCTTAGTCTGATACTGTGATATCAGTGCCGTTATGACATTGCAATATTAACCTCCACTAAAACTATTTGTCTGGGTAGGCAGAATTGAACATTCACTCAGTTAATGCTTAGCTCTGGAGCACTTACATAAACAACCCATTTTGCAGTACTTACTTGTATGTATGCTTAAAAAAGATGATGCCCCTAAATGAACTTTGAGGCAGTGTTTTCATAATCAGAGATTTTTTCTAAACTTTTTTGACATGCTGTAAGAAGCTTGTGCTGAGCGAGAAAGGTTTTTACCTACAGTGATACAAACTGAAAATCTGCCAAAGACCAGCGTTTCCTGTTCTTGGTATGAAAACTCAGGACAGTGACGGGGAAGTTCAGAAACAAAGGAAGTTTGGATATAGGAAAACGTATGTTTGGTTGACTCTTTTTGCCTTAAAAGCCTGTATTTTTCAGGAAACTGTTAGAGGTGGTGCATTTTGTTGCTGAACTGGCTTTTGCCACATCAGTTTGCTGTAGGGTTGTGCTGTTGCCGTGTTTTTCCCATTTTCTGCTTTGCATTTTGTCTAATGTCTTCTGGTAAAGATGAGCCATTCATACCAGAGTTTTAAAAGGTTGATGGCTCTTTTTTATAGTCATGCAGGTCAGTTGTCCAGCAGATACAGAACTTTATGCCGCTAGAACCACTGCAAAGATTAAAAGCAAAAGCTGTCTTTTAAGTGAGTTAGGTAACTACTGCCTTCCTGGTAGATCATTTTAATGACTTCATGAGCTGTGTCAGATTCCTGTAGAGAACTAAAATTATAACTTTTGTGTGGTTGTCACTGGGAAGAAGAGCGTGGTATATCTTGATTCCTGCCCACTCCCCAGTCATTTGTTAGTCACTTGGTTGTTGCTTCTGTAATTCGAGGGAGAATGTTCTGAATGTAGGAGTGGCTTGGATTAAAGTCTTCGGGGCTCAGCAGCACATCTCCGAGAGTGTTCAATACCATCTAGTCCTCAGAAGAATATAAGATCAGGACGTGCAGGCAGTGATCTTCCCAAGAAAACTCTCCGAGGTCTCAGCAATCTGATTTAAAAGGCTTCTGAGCTGCAAATGAACACATCGAATTGCTTTCTGAATCTAAGTTCTTGGCACCCCCTGTATCCTTCAGCAAGGAGTTCTGCAGCTTAACTGTATTTTATGTGAAGAACTGTTGTCTTAAGTATTTTTTGAACCTGCCATCAGCTGGTTTTGTTTGACACCCCAAGTCGTGGTATTGAAATTCTTTCATTTGTGTTCCGTGTGTTTTTGAGTCTTAGTTGTTGTTGGTCATCAAGAAGAAGCAGCCGTGCTCTGTATCCTTTTGAGCTGCATTGATGCGTAACACAGTGTTTGTGTTTGGATTGCTTGCTGTGCTATAATTTGTCAGCCCTGTGAGTTTGTATAAATGTCTCCTTTGATGCACCGTGAATACATATTTATCTAAGCTATTTATTGTTGGTCTTCTCATCTTAAAAAATACGTCCTTTTGGTTTTTAGTGGCAAAATAATGCCCCCTCAAATACTCTGTTGGCTCAGCAGTGAGTACCCAGTGATTCAGCATTAGATGTTGAAAGTGTTGAGCTGAAAGGATTACTTTTGAGCAAATCCAGTCCGTGTTGGCATTCTGATGAACCACAATAGGGAGAGCAGCAGTTGCGTGATCTTTGTAATGCACGAGAACTGCAGGCTTGGCTAGCGTGATACTGCCTCGTGAGAAGTAGTGTGGTTCTCTGTCCGTAGTGTCAGGGAAACTTTGCCCTTTATTTGTGTTTGTATTTTGCATTGTATTGCCTAGCTGCATTTTCATCTAATAAAAAGCAGTGGTTCCTGTTGTCACAGAAGTTTCTCTTCAATTGTTATGAGAGTTTCTATTTTTTCCTTGGGAGGACCGTTAATTCAGCTTCCTGTTGTATTGTGCAAAGCTGTCCTTGAGGTGTTGTGGCTAAGTGGAGCAACTAGAAAATGTTATATTCTAAATCATGTATATCTATTCATCATAATGTTATAATGTTTGTTTCTGAGGCATCTTACCAGAAAGATGTTGAATCTTACACAACCTGGAGCATTTTACAAGGAATAGAGAAGAGCACCTAGGGATAGGCGAGTGTGGTGGTGGTGGCTCTCGTTCCTCAGCAGTTCTGGCTTAAGTAGCTCCCAGCTCCTTGTGTTCCTGTCCTCCCTGCTGCTGTGTTAACATACCTGTTTGTGCAGCTGCTTGGTCATCCAGGCTCTGGAAACCGATCCAAACAAAACAGCCCAACAAGGGGAGAAGAAAAAAATGATTAAATGGTTATTTTTCTGCTGAATCAGTTTCTGTAACCCCTTACTAGGGAGTACAGGCAGTCATGCTGATTGATGCAATGCAAAGGATGATGACAGGCATGGAGAAGAGTCTGAAGGGACTGCCTAAGCAGCTCTTAAGTGGACATGAAATCTTAGTCATAAATGAATGAAATCCTCCTGATTTCAATGGCAATTCTTACTTCCTGCCTGAAAGTCTTTCTGTGACTTCAGGTGATAATAACGATTCTACACTACAGCAGTCAGTGCAAATCATTACATATTTTCTCTGAACTAGCAGTGGTTTGCATTAAAAAAAAAAAAAAGGCTGTGGCCAAATAGTGGAAAAAAACAAACCAAGGATTTTGAATGAAAGATATTTTAGAAACTATCCAGTAGAATAACTTGTACTTCATACATCAAATTGCTACATGGATGTGGACCAGATGAGTGTGAAGTAGAGGCCAGTGAACAAATTGCAGTTTAGCCAAATGAGTATCTCTTAAATTATTATTTTGAGCATCCATGTTTTACGGTATACTCATAAAACAGGCATTTTATTTTACACAAATGCACTATCCAACTGTCTTCATCCTCATAATTTCAGGATAATTATAGACATGTATAGAGAAACACAGTATTGCTATTAATGTAACAGCAGGCATGTTTTTGAGACTGTTTCACAGTGAATATTAACACATTACAGCTGAAGCAGCCTTACAGATCAACGTGGCAGTGGAAGTGCCAGTCTGCCTGTGCAACTAAATGACGAAATGGGCATTTGGAAAAAAAGTCCTGTGGTTCTTGCTCAGTATTCAACATTTGTTTGTTCTTAGTGGACTCCTTGTTTTGACAAAAAAAAAAAAGTTTTGTTTGAGGCTTTTTTTTCAAGCTTGAATAATTCAAACTACTTTTCTTTGAGGGGGAAGTGTGCACATCTTCAGTATCTCCAGGAAGGGTGTCTTAAAAGGGGAGGTTGAACCCCTTCAGTTGCTGTCAGGATTTGAGAAAGAATGTATGAAAATGTCTAATCAGATAATTGTTATGCTCACTTGGTAGCAGCAATGGGCATGTGGGTGTATTACCTGCAAAGCTGTTCTGCATAAATATACACTGCTGTATGTTTCACTTAGAGTATCACTGATTGTCTTTCAGGAAATGGAAGATAAGGTAATAAGTCCAGAAAAAGCTGAAGAAGCAAAATTGAAAGCAAGATACCCTCATTTGGGCCAGAAGCCAGGAGGCTCGGACTTCTTGAGGAAGAGGCTTCAAAAAGGAGTAAGTTCCTTATTGTCCACAGGGTATGGACAACAAAATCCAAAATTCCTGTATCTGCGATTTTTTTTCCCATTCCACAGGCTTTTGCATGGAACGAGTCCTAAGAACTTTAAATTTTGAGAAAGCAGGAGGAAGAGAAATTTGTCTCTGCAAAACAAATGCCAGGTTGGCAGGATAGCTGTTTACAGCATCAGTGGCTCAACCACACTTGTTATAAAAAATTAAACTTAGAAGCTGCTGTGATAGACTTGAAAAAACATTAGGATAGAAACTCATCCTGATTTTATCATGCTCATTCTTAACCCCCAAAATTGATGTCCACTCCTTTTATCCATGTTTCTAGCACATGAAAGTTTGGTGTCTGCTGTTAGACCAGGCATCATCTGACATTAGTGGTTTGAGAATGGTAGTATTATTCTGGATATACTCCCAGACCAAAAAATAATGATAGAAGAATGAAGAGTGAGTGAATATTTCAGCATTGTTCCACATCTAACCAGTGTCTCTTATTTTCTTAGCTATTTGATCGGGGATTTTTTTTTAGTGTAATTATTCATAGAGTGATTATGTAATGCCTTTCAGGCATGCTAGAACCCTGTTCTTGGAATAATCCTAGTATGTCACTGTTTCTGATGGTGCTTTCATTGCTGTCACACTGTTGTGTGTTTTTTTCTACTAGTGTCTGGGCCCTTTCAGTACAGGCAATGATTCCAAGTATAAATACTTGGCAAACCAGCTGGTGGAGTTCAGTGCTGATCTAAATCTGTGCTATCTGGTAACATCTCTTGGGAATTGTTGCTGTTGGCAGGTTTTTTGGATAATGTTTGTCTCCTAAGTTGGAACATACAAAGCAGCTAATGGCTGCTGGGCCTGGGCAGGTGGTAGATGAGGCGACTCCCTCTGAGTTATGCTGCTGCGAGGTCAAAGGCAGCCTGAATGAGACTTCATCGGGTTCAGGGTATGTGTAGACACAGAAGGGAGTGGTGAGTATGTATTGTGATGATATCTCAGGAAAGCAGGCCAGCATTCACTCAGCAAGGATTGATAGCCATAAAGGAATTAGGACTGCTTGCACTTGGTGCAAACGTGAGAAAATCTCACCACAAGCAGTAACAACCTGTACAATATCTTCATCTTAATTATACACTATTGAATGCAAAGGTTCTTGCAGCATTTACTTTCAAATTTGAGCACAGACAGATCAATGGCCATCTTAATTGACTTTTGCTACTCTTGGTAAAAGATAGCATAAACTTGTGGATTCCAGTTCATGATATGCCTTCTGCAGTTCCTGATGTGGTGATATAGCTTTCTTCCATTTTATTTTTCATTATTTCAGTTTAGTGTGCTCGGTGTCTTAAATGAGGAGGTATCTTTACTTGATAGAGATTCTGGTGTACACTGGGCTGCCTGTACCAAGGAAGGTTTAAAACAGAGTGAGGGTAGTGTGTGTGCTTTCAGGTAGTGTTTCTGACACAGAGGCACTTGGACAGACATAATTGGTTTGAAGGGAATGCTCAAATGCAGGCCATCTGTGAGAAGCTAGAATAAATCAGGAAAATGCTGAGCATTTTGCAGCTGGTTGGTACTAATGCAGAATAAAGACTGATGGCAATGTGCTGCCTGGAAGCACTTAGACACAGCAGGTAGTGATGGCTGTTGTTCAGCTGACTGAGGACTAAGCTTGTACAAAACTAACTGAAGACTCTGCTCTTCAGAGATGGTTGTGATTGTAAGAGTAGTTAGTGCTGTAAATCTTAATCCTGAATCTAATTTTTTTTGCCTCATATGAAATCTGTTCAAAATCATGGATTACAAGTATCTTAGTGGTAGACCTCATGGTAAGACGTAAAAACAATGCAACCATTCCTGCAAAATGTGTCAGGGAGCAGTTGAAAACTTGATGCAGAGCTGGGATGAAATTCCATGCCTCATCTCACCGTGATGTGGATAAATAACAGTCATTTGGCTTTGACATGCATAGATAATTTAATATTCTGAGAAATGTGGCTGCTCTTAAAGGTAATGCTAATAAAAACTTGCTGATATATTAAGGAACACTGTTTTTCAACAAGGAATTTCAAACTTAATTTACTTTTGTATTCAGAAAAAAATGGAATGTGGGATAATAATTTCCTTGACATAGTTCAGAAGGACTGTACAGTAGATTTGACTTTGCTAAATAATTGGTTTGGGAACTTGAGGGATTATAGTTTCACTGTTTTAACATGTGCAGAGAAGGGGTTTTCTTGTTAGCACGCAGTTTCATGCTGCTTTGATCTCTGATGTGATAGACCAGGCTCTGTTCTCCAGCTTTAATTTGTGCATTGTTTGGTTATTCTGTGTAGCAGAACCTGTTCACTGCAACAAAATTTGCAAACCTCAAGGTTTCAGTTGTGGGAGATGAGCTTTTGGTAAAACCAGGGCAAAAATAATGTTCGCATTATTGTTCACAATAATGTTCACAATGATGTTAAGAGTTTAGCTATCTGTGCTTAGTAGTCTTGATAATACCTTTTTTTAATCAATGTAGAGCCACCTTGACGAATCAGGGAGATTTTACAACCTTTTAAAATTTAAAATACCTATTTAACAATGTAATTCAGTGTATACATCTGATAAGATTTCAGGCTTTTAAGTATATGTGTTTTGTCTTCTAGCAAAAATACTTTGATTCTGGTGATTACAACATGGCTAAAGCAAAGATGAAGAATAAGCAACTGCCTACTGCAGCTCCTGACAAGACAGAAGTCACTGGTGACCATATTCCTACTCCACAGGATCTTCCACAGCGGAAACCATCTCTTGTTGCTAGCAAGCTGGCTGGCTGACGAGAACAGCTGAACTGCATGATTATTCTCATTCCTGTTCTTTCTCCTTAATAGTTATTTCTCACCCACCCTCACATCCCCCTTTTTCTTTCTTACACTAAGTCATGAGACTGACAGCTTTGCAGGTAGCGATAGCATGTGCTGCTATTGTAAGGGAATACTGTTAAGAGTAAAACGTAGTATTTGGACTAGTTGAGAACAATGCACTGATTTAAAAGGACAAGTTTGGTTAGAGCAATGTAATCTACTTGAAAATGTACATATTGCCCATTTCCTAGTGTAGGACTGGTTCCAGCAAGTGACATCGCAAGTTTTACAACTTCTAATGTTTATGCTTTTGTTATTTCATCTTAATTACAGCATATTTGTATTTAATATAACCTCCAGTTGTGTTGGGTTTTTCTTCCGTGTTTGGGTTTGTTGTCTAAAATAGAGGTTTAGACCACAAGTTGCTGGATGGTAAAGCATGTATAAAAACAAAGACAGGGCTCTGATTGAATTTTGTTTCTGCTTTTAAACTTGAACGGCCTTAAACCTGTTTCAGCTTTAACAATAGAGTTTTTACTTGGGCAATATTTGCCCATTCTGGCATAACTCTTGTGAACCTAGTGCTTATTGACAACTGCCTGTTGAAGCTGGTGTTCTTTTCAGTTCCGTAGCTTAGGACACACTTTCGTTGAAGATGTGGATGAAGTGTGCATGTGCATAGACTGTTGAATTCACTCTTGTGCCATTCTTTGTAAATACAATAGTTTTGCACAACCTTTTGCAAACGTCTATTAGTTTTACATTTTAAAAAGCAGATAATGTGCCAATCAAAGCACAAGTGATTCTGTATCTTTCAAAGTCTTGTCCTGAAACTAAGAGCCCAGAATCTTGCTACTGAAAGTAAAAATTGTATACCTGAAATTTGTGAAACACATTTACACTTGACTCACACTTAACGCTTTTGCAGTTGTACATTTTGTTTCACAACAATATCCAGCATTCAAATATAAATCTGGAATTTGTACCTATATTTGCAGGCAAGTGCCCTTTCTCTTCAGTAGTTGTTTAAGCTTTTAAAGCAGAAATGCTCTGTTGATATGGAATATGACTAAGTGTACTGTTCTAGAGAGTTCCCTGTGTGGCAAACACCATATCTAGGCTCACTAGCATTTGATATGCAGTTACCCTTGGGCTATTTTAGACTTCTGGAAGCAGAAAGGTATCTTTTTTTTTTTCCTTGGACTCCTGAAGAGGTAGTAAACCATTTCCTTTTCTTTGTTCTACAGCAGCCCCTCACTGGTTTTGGGAAAATAAATATCTGGAAAGGTATTTCTATAATGACCTATTGAGAAATAGGTAACTTTTCATATCAGAAAATAGGAATGAACTCCATTTCATGTTTATGATGAAGGTTGTAAGTACTAGATAGCCAAAATACATAGTTGATATTAGCCAGGTGAATTGATGCATTTAAAAGCATGTTAGTTCAATGAAATCAGAATATTGTAAGTGGTGTATGATCCATAATATAATTGATTTTCATTTAAGTAGTCACAGCCTTCACATTCTTTGGGGGAACAAGAAACTCTTTGGGAAGATCAGTTTACTGAACGCCTCTCTTTTAAAAAATAGTTTGGTAACAGCCTATTAAGAACAAAGCACCAATGTGAGTATTTTAAGAGAAAATACTTAAAGATGCATGATTTTAGAAGCTTGTACTTTGTGCTGACATATTCAGAAAGGTCTTGGGGTATAAAGGACTGCTAGTCAAAACCAGTGCTGGCCCATATCTTCTGCAATGCTCTCTTCTAAAGGCAAACAAGGTGGTCAAGAGAAAATGAATAGTCTCTATTTGGTCCTGTTCTGGTCAGAACATACAGTGTCTAGGTAAGGGTTTTGATTCAGAGAAGCACTTCCAGAGAATTTCAAAATTGCTAACCTGATTCTTTTCAAGTCCATACAGCCCTTTTCTAGTAATTAGATGGGCTTTGTCAAGCTTGTCCTTACTCCTTATACTCCCCTAGTATTACAAATAATTTGTGGTTTTTGCAGAACTTTTTGCAGTTTGAAAGAAATGGACCTACCTGACTTCTTTAAGAAATTAGGCTGGAAGAATAACACAGAAACTGGAATACTGAAGCAAGCTGCTTTTTACAGATGTTTGTTCTAATGTGAAAACCCCTCTTTATTTCTTTGTATAAATGAAATTGAAACTTAATGATAAGACTGGGCCTGAAAGAAATGTTGAACAGCTTAAGGTGACTTGCTGTGTATTGTCTGGTGCCACTATTCTGTAGCTCCCCTAAGGTGAGTTCTCTTGATCTTTGGGAAGGTTTAAAAAGATAGCCATTTAAATTTAAACATTCCACTCACTTAGCTACAACTCAGCTTGCCCTGCTGGTTGGACAACACAAGCTCTTCCGATGCTCACCCAGTGACTTGCAGTTCCTAAGATTACTACAAATTCTGCTATGAATATATTATCCATGTGTATATTTGAAGTACTGTAATACTAACTAGGTCAGTGACTGATTATGAGCCTTCACATCTGACAGACCTCAGCAGCAGGCACAGCTATTTTGATTCTATACACTGTATAAAACTTAAGTCCAGTAGTCACTTAACAGTAAATGGAACATGACTGCAAATCGATGCTTACTTTCAGCTTACTCCAGCAAGATAACTCAGCTATCCAAACTGATGTACATAATGTATTATATGAGTTTTACCATTTGATAATTGCCTTTTTCAAAGAAAACCTGTCCACACTATAGACTGGCAGTCCCTTTCATATCTTGCCTTTAAAAATAGATGGTGTTTAGTTGTTAGAGTAGTACTCATGTAGGCTTGTAATAGAAGGTAGCACCAACATTTTATTTGAGATAGTTAAGTGGATTAATTACAACTTCACAGATATGTCCCCAAATCTGTAACACCAAAGGCTTCTCTCTCATTGTTCTTGATGTAGTAGGACAGTGTTTGCGTAAAGGCCACAGGAGTACACTTTGTTGGACATATTTACACCCAGTCAAGATGTTAAGGTGATAAAAATGTCAATTGTTCTTTACAAACTTACACATTGTATAGTATACAGAATAAATTGATTTACTTAGTTTTTATTGCAACATGGAGGTTTGTCTCATCTTTACTGTGGTTTCCTAAACAATACTGGATACTTCGGTATTCTCTGTGGAAAATTTCTAAACCCTAAATCTTGCTACTCTGTATCATTAAAAATATGACTGGGCTTTGGTTTCTAGTATGTTAGACTACAGAATTACTTTAATGTAATCACATTTATATATATTTCAGTGCTTATTTTTCTATTAAGGCAATTAAAGCTTATTGTTTGAAAACTCCGTAACAGATGATTGTTTTGGTCCCTTGCACTGAATGAAGGGGATGTCTGGGAACCAGCCTGGTGTAAAGAAGTTGGCATTGCTTTGGACTGTTGGCCTAAATATGGCAACATTTCCAGAAATCACAATGCTGGGAAAAGTCCAGCTAATTTCCCAGTCAGTCTGAGGCTGGGGTACTGATCTTTGCACAGCTTCGAGAGCCATAGGGTGTTACTTACACAGTTAGCTCAGTGCCCAAGGTTACAGTAACACCCTCTGTGCTCTGCATACCTGCATGGTACACAATTGTCTCTCTTCCAACACGTCTCTTGCATTAAATTTCAGAGTTCTTAACTGCTCATCAGTGCTGGCTGAAACCAGCCCTGTTTGTTTTCTACAGCTGAAGTCTTCAGGCCTGGTCCATGGAGTGTGAGAATATGGGCTTGGCAGAGAACTCACTGCTCGCTTGTCGTACAGTGTGACAACAGAATAGGAAGCCCTATGTGAGAAGGCAATTTCTCTGCCACAGTTGAACAGATGATAGATGTGAACGGAACACAGATGTAAGAAGAAAGATAGGACAGATGACATAAAAATTCAGTATAAAATTCTGCATGTGGACTGTGTCAGTTACATCAGCTATACTTTGTTATCTGGAACACCCTGGGATCTGTGCTCTGAAAAAAGTGCCATCTTTTCAAGAAGATGTGCAAGGTAAGAGATGAGGTCGTTTAAAATCTTGCCAGCAAATATTTGATGCAGGAGATGCATCTTAAAGTAATAAGTAGTCAGTCTGGATATATTACAAACAGGTTGTTTCTTGGCAACTTTCAGTGCCCCCAATTTCTGTCCTTAATGGCAGATTTGAAATCCTGGTTTATGCAAATTGTGTCAAATCATAGCATATTTTGGACTCAGATATCTATTTTTTGCTGTCGCTTATAATTACATTTGGCTCCTGAGCTCCAGCTGTGAATGGCTGAGATCAGTAATCCACAGTCCAGGCGAACTCCTGAAATGAGTGTCTTTGAATTTAGAATAGATATCCTGAGGAAAGGGTTCAAAATAACGGCTAGGAAGCATCCCACAGTCAGAGGGGAGGTCCAGGTCCTATCTGAAAACAAAACTGACTTTTCAGTTGTTCACAATTTCAGTGTTGCACATGAAGGATGACTGGTAGCTTTAGTATAGATCTCTGTGGTGTGCCTTGGCATACAGATGAAGAGCAGCTATGTAAACTGCTTAGCCAAAACCTCACCCCTGACCTGGACAGCAGTTCCCAGGAACCTGTTCTGGGCTTTTTATAGCACTGAGAGTGAATGTCCTGTTCTGCTGATGGGAGTGAGCCTCCTGGCATGGGACAGCAACAGCAGTTGTGGTTGATAAGCCTGGACATATGGGTAGAACATGGAAAAAAAAGTATTTTTAAAATTCAGCTCACATTATTTTGAACTCTCCCAGCATGATCATGCATTGTTTTAATCTCTATTCTGAATTTACCAACCTTAGTTTCCTAGCTGTGAAGGCCATATATCTGCACCTAATACAAACAACTCTGGGTAAGCTCCATATTTTCATCTTGGCTATTTTTCATTTGTACTTGCTACTTTCTCCATCTCCTTCCTAGATAGCAGCAGCAAAGTCCAGCTAAGCATCTATTGGGAGTGTTTGTTTCAGGAGTCAGGGTAGCATTTTCTCTCTCTGTTACTAAGTTGATGAGTGATCTCTGACCCATCTCTTTCATCAGTCTCTCTGTAAAGGTTTGTCTGTTTCTTTCCCGTCACGGTGAGTTTCAGGTGCAGTACTGATACTACCCACTGAATACAGCTGTTAGCTAAAACAGCTGAATTCTGAGAGAGGATAAAGAGTCAAAAGCACTTTGGTGGACAGTGTGGCAAACATACATATTTCAAACTTGTTTTGTATTTTGGACTACTTGGAGTAGTAGGATGCAATTCCAAGGTGAAAAAGGAAAACCAAGAAAGAGAGTAGTATCTTCAGTTCTGCTGTCAGAAGAACTCTTGTCATAACCTGAGCTGTAAAAAACAGACATTAACGATTCATAAAGCAGTGGGGTGTCATCTTGAGACCTTGCTGGAACATGGAGTAGGCTTTTCATTCCGATTTGACATGGATATTAAACTTTTCAAAGATGTGTACCTCTGTGTCTTGGTAACAACTGGACTTAATTATTGAAGGAACTGGTTTGGGCCCATTTCCCTTTAGTGCTTTCAGTAATGGTTTGAACGACAGATGCAATCAAGCTGAAGGAGGCTGTAAACAATTTGAAAGATGGGATTAAAATCGGAGAGAAAAAAACCCCCAAAACTGGAAAACTTGGAAAAAAAACAAAACCAAAAAAACCAAACCCAAAACCTGAGAAATATATGCCAAATGCACAATGTGAATAACTGGAGGGGTGGTAGGATGGCAGCCAGGCACACAGAGGCTGCAGCAGGATGTAAACCCAGCGCGACGAGGCTCATCTCCCGCCGGCTTTGAGAGAGGACCGGCGCCGGTGAAAGGAAGGGACCGGACCGCTCCTGCGCCTGCTGGTGCCCGGGGTGCGGAGCCTCCTCCGCGCCTCCAGCAGAGCACGGGCTGGGGGCCAGCCAAAATTATAAACACCCCTGATGAAGAAACGAGCAATTTGCTCGGTCTATGAGAGAAAAAATAAAATTAATTATAAAAACCCCAGGATGGTGAGGGAGAGGAGGAATACCGGTTCTAGCATAACGGAGGGGGCGCGCAGCCCCATCGATCGCCCCCTCGGGCTGCGGGGGAGCGGGCCGGGGCCGGGGCCGGGGCCGGGGCCGGGGCCGGGGCCGGGGCCGCGTCCCGCCCGCCGGTGGGAGGCATCGCCCGCCCCGCGTCCCTGCCCGGCCCCGCCGCCGCTCCCACAATGCACAGAGCCCGCCAGGTAGCAGCAACATGGCGCGGGCCGCCGCCTGAGCATCCTCCTCCTCCTCCCCCCCTCCTCCTCCTCCTCCTCCCGCCCGCCTCCGCCTCCCGCCGCCGGGCTGCCGCAGAGGGGCCGCCCGCCCGCGCCCTGCGCCATGGCAGCCTCCGAGCTCTACACGAAGGTAGGGCGGCGGCGGGGCCGGGGCTGCGCGGGGGCGGCGGGGGCAGCGCGGCCGGGCGGGCGGCCCGGCGGGGCAGGGAGGGCGCGGGCGGGGGGCGGGCGCTGCCGGCCCCGCTCCCCCAGCCGGGCCCGCATCCCGGCGGGCGCTGGGTCCCGGCCCCGCCGCGCCGGAGGGGCTCGGCGCCCGGGCCGGGCGGGGGGCGGCGGGGCCGGGCCGCGGGGAGCCCCGGGCCGCCCCTCCCTCCCGCCCCGCCGCCCGTGCGGGCTCCGCGCTCCGGCCGCGGCGGCTCCGGCGGCTCGGGGGATGCGCCGCGGCCGGGGAGCAGCGCGGTGGGGCGGCTCGGTTATCGCCTCGGGAACACCGTCCCGCTCCTTGAGGAGGAACGGCTTCTACGACATAAGCGCTTTGATATTCAACCACGCTTTTTGGTGACACTGCACCTTTGGATTATATTCTTCTGGCAGCCGTTCAGAAGCCCTGCAGTCAACAGTGATGCGCAGCGTGACTCTCATATGCTCTTTAATCAGACATTTTTCTAATCTTTTTAGTCTTGTGTGTTAGTATCTCATCAGCTTCTGCCTGGAAACAGTTACTGTCCTGTGCATCTTGATGGCAAAGCCTGCAAATTGAGATGTGGAAATGGTTGTTTTCACCTCTAGCAATGCATTGTTTTCATTGCTCTGCCTTGAGCTAATGCATAAATCTGAAAAAAATGACAGCCAACAGGTCTTTAAGGGCAGAAGGGATGACAGAGGTCACTGGAATTGAGCAGGACAGTACAACATGGCAAACTCCAAATACTTCTTTCAAAAGGCTTGCACAGTCAAAGAGTGTTGTTAGGAAAGCCACACCATCTAGATCCTCGAGCCACTTGCTGAAATACTCCAGGATTATCCCCAGTCTAGCACTCTGCAGGGAAGGAAAGGGAACAGACTTTTTGTTTTGACATGAATAGGTCACCTTATTTGTAGAGTCCTCCCAGTCTGGAGTGGTGGGACATCACACTGGCTGTGCATCAGGCCAAATCAAACCGGACAGTCCCTTCAGCAAGGTTGCCTGTGTCTTGGAATATATTTGTGTAGGAGAGACTGAATGAGAGAGGTGAGGAGCATGCCTGCACCCCCTAAGGAATACTAAATACATCAGTGACATGGCACACCTTGGTGTTCTGTCTTGTACAAGAGTGTCTCTTTGAACTATGCCAGAGGGATGAAATTTACCGTTCTGGTCAAGAGAGCTGTGGTTGTTGTTTCCAGGCACCCCATAGACCTCTGTGTAAGGAGTTATATTGGAAATGTGGTTTTGATTTCTCTCTCTCGATGTTCTTATGGAATTAAAATGTCTCATAAAGTGTGGATCAGAGTACTTTCTTTTTTTATTTCCAACCTCGTCTGACCTTGAATTCTCTTCACTGAGTGGTTGAATCCTTTGGTCAGAAGCTCCTCCAAAAATGTGGGTGTGAAACTGTGTTACAGTGGAAAGCTCAAGGCCCCTTATAATTCCTGAGGAGGTCCTGGCTCAGAGTTGGACAGGCCAGGGTAGGAAACCTGCTGGGTGCTCGAGAGACTGCTGGCTTCCTTCTCTGCTGGCTTTTTCCTCAAGTAATGGCAGCATGCTGTTTGAATAGCATTCAGTATCTCATCCTTGATTAGGTAACATAAATAATGGATTTAAGGTCAAAGCATGCTGAGGTAAAAAGAGCAAACACGAAGTCAGACAAGTGCTGGGATGATCCTGCAGCAGGGACTCGCTGGGTGATGAAGGCCAGTGCGATTGCTTCTGTGCTTCACTCTCACACCACAGGCTGTTCTTGTCCTCTTTAGAGACATACGTAGGCACAGAAAGAGTGAATTTCACATCTTTTTAAACTGGTAAGCAGAGATTGTCATTCAGGGCAGCTGCTTAAAGTACCAGAGCTTCCCGTGTAGCATCAACTCTTATCATATGGTGTTGGCATAGATATTTTGCTGGCAAGCAGGGTCAGGGATGAATTTTCAGCACATCGTTGCTGCTGTGTGTGTGCATGTGTGTGCCCTGAAGCAAAGGCAGCTCTCTTACCCTCTCCCACTGGCTGCCCCCATCCCAGCTTGCCCATGCTGTTCAGGTAGCTGTATTGGTGTGAGTAACTTGCAACAGTTGTTGGTAAAGTTAAGTTAATGACTGGATGACGAGGGTTGAAAAGAAGTTGTCAGCATCTCTTCAGATGCTGTCTGACAATGGGAGAACAGACTTATTTCCAGCTGGGTGGTGGAAGTGGGGCTCTGCTGTATGCTCCAGTGTGTCCAGCTTTGCTAGTATGTTATGCCTTCCAGTTTGGGTTCTTTGCATGCCAGGATAAAAATATCACCTACTATCCCAACCACATATTGAAATAGCTGAAAGGAACTCTTTATTTTTCCAAGCTAGATAATTTTTTGTTAGAAACCAGCGATACAGATGTTTTGAAGAAGTCATGCCACTCCTTTGAAAGCCCTATTGCTTTGATTCATCCAGGTGTGTTTCTAAATTTGGTGGCTGTATAGCCAGCCTTGGAGTTGGTCATGGTTGTAATTAATCTGGAAATCTGGATTTAAGTTAAAGGACTGGCTCCAGTGCACTCACAACTAGTGGTGAGCAGTGGGCCCAAACCATGCGAGGCTTTGTATTCCTGTGCACAGTGACACGGCAAATACAGACTGTGCTTGAGGGCATTCGCTTCAATTTTGGGGTGAAGCAGCTTAAATCTGTTCCATGAGTTATATCTCAGGCATTCTTACTAAAAATGTTACACCTTTGAGCCTTGTCCTGTTGGATGTGTATCACTGGCAGGTTGGTGGTCTTGCTGTGAGTTCATTTCTGAAAGTTTTGGTTCTTTGACTTTGCAAACAAACTTGGGAGGATCTTGGTGTGGTTCCTGGCTCACTGTAGCCCCACTGAGCAATGCTTGGATGTAGCTGATCGCCATTTCAGGAACTGCTGGCCAACAACAGCTATACACCTACTTCTGCTGACCCATAAAAATTGATAGGGACAATCTAGGCCATGTGCTGGCTTTTGTTAAGTGTAATTTGATTTCTGTGGAACTTAAGAACAAGCAATAATGCTGTGTCTAGAATTGGAATTCATCTGACTGCTCTGCTGGAACTGCCATGTTTTGTGTTAGACATCACCTTTGTGAGTTTCAGGGGTGTGAAACCAAGCCCCAGCACATGCTCTTCTTGCCTGTACACAAAAATCAACAAAACAGATCAGACACTAAGTTTATGCTGCCTCTTTTAAAGTCAGAGTGAAGCAGTGACATTTTTGTTCTCCATTTCCATCTATTTTTCCCTGGGTTTGAGTTGTTTCTCTTTCATGTTCTGCTTTCCTGGAGCATGCTGCTTTGCCCTCTTGGGATTTCTGTTTGACTTTTGTATGGCTGTGTACAGTGCACTGATTTATTTACTTACCCATTCAGTCAGACATTCATTTATTTTCATTCTTGCTCCTACCAATATGCTCCTCCCTTTGCATTATCTTTGAGATGAGCTAGTTTGGTCCTAACACAGGGCCTAATCCAATTTCAGTTCTAGTGAGTGGAAATGTTCCTTTGAACATAGAGAAATCAGTAAACAGTTTTCACTGGAGAGCATGGCCTGGGCAAGCTGAACTCAGTAGCTGACCTTGAAATGGCTCAGTTTGAGGGTTTATGAGCAATAAATTGAGTTAGGGAAGTGTCAGAGGAAACTGCATAGAACAAAAAGCTGCTTGTGCTGTCCCCAGCATTGCAAGTGGCCTTTCTTGCTATCCCTGTGCTGTCTGCAGCAGCTGCTCTGGGGGTGAAGGCAGGGGTGTTACAATGCTTGGTCTTCTCCTGCTTGTGCTGGATCCTTGCAAGCAAAAACAGCAAACAGCGGATTCTGACCAGGTAATGGCTCTGCTTGGGTGTGTTAGTGCTACACGGGGAGGGAAATATAGCAAAAAACAACCTGAGCATAAGAGAGAAAATGTAACTATTTCAAAATTTCCGTGCCTATTAGTGGACTTCTCTTGGGATTTGAAAAAAGCTGCTTTAATTACATAGTACTGCATATCGCTGTGCAGTGTTGTTGTAGAATAGATTCTTTCACCCGGCGTGCAAGAGGCCAATCCACACACAGAGTCGAGATATTTGACTCATTTACAGTTCTGCACAGAAAGAGGTGCTGGGTGGCAAATCCACAAAGCCAGCACCTCGACTGCTAAAACTTTTCACCAGTTACACAGTTTAGCAAACAAAGGCATTAATGTTCATTGGCTACAAGTTACCTAGTTCTCTTATTAATTAGAATTCTGTCTTCTGTTGGTTAGTGATTCTCTTGCTTCTCATGCTAAGTCTTGCATACTCAGTCTTTCTCTTCTTTTGGGTTGGTGATTTCTTGGGTCGGTGGCTGTGAGTTGGTGGTCAGGATCTGCCCCTGCTGGAATTACCTTTTACCCAGTCGGAACTGATTCAGCACAGTTGCCTGAGTTGGCTTTATTAGTTTTTTATTAATGGACATCCTTCTTCCCAAGCTTTGTTAACCTCCCAGTAGGCCTGAGATCACTGAAGCATGTCAAGCCCTAAACCTTAAGGCAATTCTACCAGCAAATACTTTGCCTTTCAAACACCTGGACATCACTTAGAGCTTGTTAGCTGCTATCTGTTTCACAGGTTAAATCTCCTTTCCTGTTGATTAGGCTTGAAAGTATACAAAGATCACACATCAAAGAACATCCTTAGGAAAATTTTTATGTATTCCACATTTTGCAACAAAACTATTGCATGTGATCTCAGTGTTCTGTAAGCATGGAACAGACACGATGGCAGCTGTGCCGGTGCCAAGGCACAATGGTGTGCACCCACTTTACTCCTGGTGCCTTCAAACTAAAGGTGCTGGGGATGTAATTACCCAGCAGTCCAACAGTACTTGGTTTAACCTAACCTTGACATTTTGTTATGTTTTTGTAAAAAAACCTGTTCTCTGTTGTAGATACAAAAATGCTGCTAGCGAGGATTTTCTTGCTATTTTCTAAGTCTGTGAGAGACTTGTCTCTCTCACAGAAGAGGTAGCAGGGAATGTAAACAACCAAGCCACCTGCAACCTTGAAAAGTCTTGTTTATGGTACAGTAGAAAATATTTTGACAATGGATCTTTTAGGATTTTAGCCAATCACCCCCAAGGGGTGGCTGGTCCTTTGTCCAATTAGACTATGAAGAAAAAAGTCTATAAAAGAGTTTGTAAAATAATTAAATAAATCCATCTTGCTGCACAATTCCTGCCTGCTGGATCTTCTCCTCCTCCTCCTCCCTATAGCTGTGGGACACGGTGATGTACCCTAGGGCCCAGGCCTGTGGTAATACTCTGTAGTCAGGTGTCAGCCACAGCAGCTGAAGAAACTGAAAAAGCTCTTACCTTTCCAACAGCAGTTTTGTGACGTGTCAGCAATCTGTTGTTAAAATAAACTGTGAGCCTTGGGAGGCCACCCAAGCCGTGGTTTAAGCTGGAGCCCAGTTTGCTCCCCTGGACACTGAGTGTGTCTGGAGGAGGAAATGATGCCACTCTGGTGAGGTCAAAGAGATACCAAGCTGTTTGTGAAAGCTTCTCACAGCCCACAAATAGCTTCTGGGAGGGTGTATCCTGTAGTCCTGATGAAACACTGGAAGTGTAGCATCGATGGGAACTGCTTTTGGGGAGGGGTGATAATAGCTTTATATTTTAAAATACTTTTTTTTTTTTTTTTTCTATAGACCTAATCTTGAAAGTTGTGTGGGTTCTTTGTTACATGTAAAGAGCTGTGAAGGTCCCATTTATAATTATAGATCTTTTTTGTTCAATGCTTTGAATGTCATATTAAAACATTTACCTAGTAACATTAGTGGATTATGTGGGGTCCTGCCCGAATTGTCATCAGCAACACTTACAGAGTAGTAACGCCTGTACATGGAGCTGCCGCTGGTTATTTGCAGTCTGCTTCTACTGCAGCGATTTTATAGCATGTGCCATGCTATAACCCACAGATGGGTTAAGTAATGGATTACTGTTAATTTTTAGATAAATAAATGATCATATAAAGTGCTGCCAAGCTCCTGCTATGTCAGAAAATGTGTGTAATGACCACCATCATTATCTTTTGTTGAGCCAGAGAGCTCCAGTTGTGTTGTAAGGGATAGACAGATGTACCTAACTCTTAGGGTTTGCTTGTAGGACCTTTGGGAGTTTAATTCTCTCCATGTGTTCTAGTAACAAAGTAGTTTGTCTCTCTTTGTGAGACTCCTTGCCTAATCTCTATTGTATTAAAGAAAGCATTTTTGTTACTGAAATGTGCTCATTGAGCCAGCTGAATTGGAGGATGTCACACAAATGTCCAGTAGCACATGGTTGCACTGTTTCTGGATGGTCTATTTTTAACAGGATTTTAAAAAAGCAAGAAGTGGCAGTGAGGTTAAGCAGTGATGGTTTCTGCTGTGAGGGAAGGCAGTGTGCAGCTGGCAGGCCTGCTGTGGGTCTGTGCCTGGATTAGCCTCTGCAGCAGACCTGGCGGAGCTCGGGGTGGCCTCCAGGGACATTCACAGAATGGGTCAGGTTGGAGGAGACCACAGGGGGTCATCTGGGCCAACCTCCCTGCTTAAGTAGGGCCATCCCAGAGCACATGGCAAAGGGTTGTATCCAGGTGGTTCTGAGTATCTGACGTGAGGGAGACTCCACAGCCTCTCTGGGCAGCCTGTTCCAGTGCTCAGTCACTGCCCAGTAAAGAGGTTCTTCCTCATATTAGTAGGATGGAACTTCCTGAGCATCAGTTTCTTCCTGCTGGCTCTTGTCCTGTTGCTCAGCATCACTGAGAAGAGCCTGGTCCATCCTCTTGGCACCCCCTCCTTTAGATATTTATACACATTAATATGTAACTACTTATTACATTAATACAGTAATTTATACACATTAATTGAATTCAGGTTTCATTCCTTGACAGCCCAAAGTATACACAAAGTAAATATTTAATTATTTGAAGTTTTGCTTGTATTGCTGGGGTATTTGACACCTGCATGTGTATATGAGCACATGTACAGATGTTGCTGGTTTGAAAGGCATCTTGGCTAGAGGGGAGATGATGGACCCAGTTTCACTTTGCCGTGTCAAGCTGCAAGAGCTCCTCTGATAAAAGAGAGTTTGGGATTTGTTTTATGCCTCTTGATTAAAGTCACCTTAGCTTTGTGTGCATGTGTGAAGTTAGGGATGAGCAGAGTCTGAACTCCTTTGCTTGGCTGGGTTTTCCTTCGCGTGCTGGAAGGTGCAGAGGTTATGTCTGATCTAATTTTGTGCTCACTGTAGTGGAGCAGTGTTTACTACTGCGTGTATCGTGCTTGACTCTGAGAGTGAGTATTTGAACAGTTGGGCCCGGGGCCAAGGAACAGCGTTCGGGCAAGGCTATTGTTCCTGATGCTTCATTAGCAAGGCACTCGAATGAGTTGAAGCAGCAGAATGTACCTTCTGCTTGTCTTCTCTGCTGCTGAAATAGCAAGGCAGAGCTTCCTATCTATCCTTAATAATAGGTGGTTGTTGTTGTAGGAAAATACGGTGTTATGGTCAAAAATAAACCCATGGTTCTTGGAAATTTGCTTCATGTCTGTGACATTGACTTTTTCATCAAACTGTGCCTTTCTGCTTGTTTCCATGGATCATAACCCCACTTAAGATATGCTACAACAGGGGTGTTGTTTCTAAGAGTTTGGCTGGTTCAAATTGGTATCAGAACTTTTAAGAATGTGGAAACGCAGTAGGCATGAAATTAAACCTGTTATCTAAAAGTCACGGGAGACAGAAAAAATTCAGACTGTTTTGAATTCACTGACTCAGTACAGAGCCAGTGGCTGTAACTTTCCCTTTTGCTGGCTTTACTCTGGAGCTGGATCCATGACGCAGAGTTGTATGATTGGGTTGCTAAGGCCTTGTTTACCAACACTAATGGCAAGGCTTTTGGTGACTCTGCTGGCAGAGAACAGTGCTACATGCCTGTGCCAGTGCCACCCTTTGCTTAGGTCTGCATCATTTCCTCCTTGTACTCCGTGTCCTTGGCTTTGCTTAACCCTGGGTTTGCTTAAGCCTGATTCTGCAAAGATTTATCTTTATCCTGTGTGAGTAATCACACATTGCTTAATTTTGTGCTTTCAAATCGAGCACATAACTATGAAAGATCAAGCCCTTTATTCTCTATTTCTTCTTATGGCAGGGAAATAACTTTGCTGTCCTATAGCTGTTAGGAATGATTTGTGTGGGAAAACAACTAATACATCGTAGGGATGTCTTTTGTCAAGTTCTCTGAGGAAAGCTCTGTGTATGCAGCATTGCAATAAGTTAGGGCCTGTCTACTTAAACCCCAGTTTTAATGTTTAATAGCTAGAGTGTATTTTCAGCAGAAGCTTCCACTTTTAGGACCCTGCCATCTCATGGTGCCACTCATCTTTTAGCACAGTCCATGTTTTCAGTCTCCTCCAGGCAGCAGCCTGCTGTGAAACACCGTGTGAGATGTATAACCTGGACTGCCCAGCACTGCACAGACATGAAAACCACAGAGTTACCGAGCTGATGATCTTGGTGATTTTGGGGTCTTTCTGGTCTTGCAGGTCACTCTCTGTGCCTTTCCTGTCGCAGTACAGCTGCTTTGCTTGCTGCTTGCAGCTAGTTGCAGTATTTAGTAGTTTGTTTCTATGTATCAGTCTGTTTACACACAAATAAAATAGAAAGAAGAAATCAATGCTGTTAAAACAGTTTGTGTGGGTTCTGTGTGTTTTGATTTTCTGTTGGTTTTTTGTTTGTTTGTTTGTTTTTTAAAGAGGCAAAGTAGTTAATGTGGTTACATTAGAAAGTGCCTTCCTTGCTGAATTGTGGATGTTAAGCAGCTGGAAGGTAAGCACAGGAAACATTAGGCACTGCTAATGAAGCTTAAAGACTCCACTCCATTGAATGTCTGTGGATTGCAGATACTTTTAAAGACCCAAGTTTTAATGTATCTGCAAATTTTAATGTAAATTTTAAGGTGCAAATGGATTACTTACAGAAGCAGAGATCTTGTGTTTTACACCTGTTCTCCTTAGTGGCATGGATTTAGTTTCTTTGGCCTGTTAGTCAGCGACAATAGCAAGATCTTTCCCTGAATAATAATGCTATGGAGGTACTCGAGGCTGGGGTAAAGCTTCTTAGAATGTTGAGGGAGAAGAAGGTACAAACATAACATCAAAAAACAAGTACGAGTGAGAAGTCACCATGATCACGAATAGTTTGAGGGAGCAATATGAGGATTAGACTGGAGGAGAATCAGTCAGGAATGCAACTCTGTTTTTGTGTCTGTCAGTTCTGTGCTGTTTGGTGAAAGTTGTGGCTACTTTCTGAACATCTTGGAAGCTGTTGCATTTCTGTCACTGCTCATCAAGTCTCCATTTTTCCTTTTAACCCTGCTTCAGGTGTGGCTATAGGGTGAGGCTGTTAGGGTCATTCACATTGCCCCTGGCAATTAGCAGATGTAGCTTGTTGAGTTTATTTAGCTCTTAGGAGGCAGGAGGAGGGTTGAAAACAGACTCTTCCAGGCCACTTACATTGTGGTCTGATGAGATCCTTTGCTTTAAGATTAAATGTAAAGGCTAAAGCAGCATTGCTTTGAAGAGCTCTCCTTCTGTGTTTGTAGCAGCTCACACAGGGTAAGTGTGGCATGTGATTTGTCATGTTGTTTTCCAGGGTTGCTGTATGGGTAGATATAAACTGTGTGTTTCTAGTTTGACAGTCCTAAATATGGAAAAACAGGAATCTCTCATTTGAGTGATGTACCTACCCATGAATATGAAAAATCATAAAGTCTTGCTCCAGTTACCAGTGGTGTCCTTGAGTTCTTCCATTTGATTATCACAAGACAGGAGAATTTTACAACTACTTTGTGATTTACAGGAGGACACTCTTGTGCTTTGTAGAGCCAGAGAAATAACCTAAAAATATTATGAGTCAGTCTAACAATGAGGGAATTCATTGCCCCAACATGGCTTGTCACACATTACTTTCTGCAGACTCCATGGGTTATTCATAAGTATCTTTAAAGCAGATGACCTCAGTTGTTTTGCTGGGGAAACCAGAGAGAGAGATTCCCAAGTTGCCTTATGAGATAGTATACACCAACACAAGAGATATGGAAATATGTTCCATGGAGATTGAGCCTATTTTGCCTGGAAAGGAAATACCAACTGCATCTGAAAGTGCTGAAAATCTCTGTTGCTGGAGATACGGGATGGAAATAGATGTTTTAGAGTATATGTATGTTAAAGTAAGTAGAATATGTTCAGTTGTTTTCTTGGTTTTAACATAGGCATGTAGTACTGTATAGCTAAGCATATAAGTGCTTATTAGTATTATAGCATTACAGTATAAGAGTTTATTGATAAGGATTTCAGTTGAGTTTGGACTTAGGATCTTGGAGATACATAAAGAAGACTTTTTGTCAGACATTAAATTCAGTGTTTAGGAGATCATTGCACTTAGAAAAAATCTTGCATGAGGAGAGGCATTTGCAGAAGTTGTTAGAATTTCACGTCTTGGTCCACTTCTTCCTTGTGACAGCCATACGTGTTGGAACTGTAAAGCTGATTGAAACTTTCTGCGAGCAATCAAAGAGAGAACACTTGCAGAGAAAAGGAGCGGGATAGTTTCTCTAAGTGTGGTATGCTTGAAAGTATGCTTCAAGTAGTGTGAAAGGGTGTAACTTCCCTTGTCTGTGCAGCTCCGGGGTGCTTCCCATGAGCTGCTGTGGCAGTCGGGGGCAGCGGCTGCTGGGGCTCCGGGGCGCTCGCAGCCGGCGCGGCCCCGCTGCACCTCCGGTGCCCGTTCCGTGAGGGGCTGCCAGGCCAGGGGAAGTAATGCTGCTGCTCTTGCTGGGGAGTTTTTGAGAGCAGCTCTGTGGCCACTAACCCCAGTTCTGCTTTCACAGCTTCCCCCAGCTCTTGTGGAGGAAGGGCAGCTCTTGGGGAGGTCTAACTCTGCTCGCTGGTTTTGAGTTTGAGCTTGCCAGGTCACTCTGGTTTCCTTGTGTGAGGTCTTGCTGTAAATTACTGTTAATTTCCCATGAAGGACTGGTGGAACTAAATATGGTTCATTAGATGTGCTTCACTGGTGTCAGTTTGCTGTTGCAGTAGAGCAGAAGGGTGTCTGTGCTGTGGACCGGTCCATGATGACAGCTACGGTCTGGGCTAGCTGACTAAAACTAGTTCTCCTTGAATAACTCAAGCTAAGTCAGCTCTGTTTTAATGATGCAACTGCATCTCAGCCTGAGGCTTCTGTGTTGGTCTAACAAAAAATACTCAGTTAATCTTTGATTTTTAAAACCTCCGTTTGGTGTTTTACTTTAAATGTGACTTTTTGGGGGCTAGGATTAAGTAAAAATAAGATGGTGCTTTTGGACTTGAGCTCAACTTTGCAGAAAGGCACTCCGAAAAGTACAGCCTTATCTACTCTCAAATATATTTACTTTAATTTTTAACTTTTAAATTAAACTTTCACAATTAAGTCAGCGATTGTCCAGATGTTTTACAGATAGCAGAAAATGAAGCCTTGTTTCACCTCTGTGAGCTAGGTGAGCAGTTACGGCTCCACTACTTCCTCAGTAGCTTCTTGTTCCAAGCTGCAGCGCTGTGGCACAGCACGGTGCAGCACATCTGTCTGATGAGTGCAGCCCTTTATTGTCCCACCCTGCGCAGTACAGGGTCCAGCAGGCGATGCCACGGCAGCGATGCAGGGGGCTGTGTGCTGAGGCAGAGGCTCTGAGGCCGAAGGCAGCGCTTCCTCCTGCTGTGTGTGTGAGCCGGGAGCCCCAGCTGCAGGCAGCCCCTTCCATCCTGGGGTGAAACTGGGGCTGGCTCTGTGCTGTGAGGAGTGCTGCAGGGGTGCTGTCTCCTGTCTGCCAGGTCTCCAGAAACTTTGGGGAAAATAATTGTAGAAAGCTCCTGTAAGATTTTAAATCCATCTAAGAACTTGAGAAAGTGAAGTCAGTGTTTTGTTGTGTGACATCAGCATGAAAAATAGGGAAGAAGCATGAGGATCTGGACTGAATTTGGACCAGGAGTCTGGAAATTATGTCTATTTCTCCATTTAGTTATGCTGTCAAGTCTTTATTATGGCTTGCATCATCTTAAAACAAAATCCTGCAGCCACTTGTTTTATTTGCTCTTACAATGTTTGTGTTCTTGAATCTTAAATTTAGACACCCATGCATTTAATCACGACATGTTGAATTTTTTTTTTTTTATGTTCTTAGGTGTAGGCTTTTTTAAAGTTTTTAAATTGGAGAAGCATTCACTGTAAGCACACAAACATGAAATCATGCATCCTTTCCCTAATGCTGTTTCTTTCAGTGCAACATGTCTCATTAGCTGAATATTCACGGTAACTGCAGTTGTTTCATTTGCCCTTAAATTTCTTGTGGCCACTCTTGTACAATTCTTGTAACATGTTTTTCAGGTTGAATGAATTGTGAGTTTTAAGGCAGACTTATAATTAACTTCTTTCTGAAATCACTAGCATATAATTCATTGCTGGCCTTCATTCTGGTGGTACAGATTGAAATGCAACAGAGTGTTTGCCTCTCTGTGTGGGTATGACCACAAAGGAAATTTTACATGAGTCAGAATATTCTTCTTGTCACTCAGTCTGCGATAGGCGTTACACTTCTGTTTGGTGTTTTTGCAGATCTTACTGTGATTACTCAGCTGTTTTGTGCCTCAAGCAGTGTCCAGAATATTGGTGGGTTTGATCTCGCTGCTACTGCCATCTCCTCTGAAGATTCTTCAGAGCCTCATTCATTCCTCTGACAGGTCTAGAAATCAAAACACTTTCAAACACAAAATTTTCTTCAGCATTGCTGTTTCTGTGAATGTGTATTTTTAAGCCTGGTTTATTTTAAATGAACTGAATTAAATGAGAATAGCATATTGCATGAAATAAGATAGCAGCGCTGCTGTTTCACTGAGGGTTTGTGGTGGGTTATTACACTGCAGCTTTGCTGCTGACTGGTGGAGTATGAGGTGTCCTCTGGGGAGCTGGGGTGGGTGGGGAGCTTCAGGCCAGAGGTGCAGGAGCATCACTCCTTGTCATCCTTCCTTATGTCCCTGCCATCCACGTGGGCTCGTGGTAGTGGCAGGGACATAGGGAAGGATGTATCTGTGCTTCTCTTTTAACAGACTGGCTGGGCCACTTTGTGAAACATGTCTCATTTTTCTGTAGTTGATCATACAGCCTTGATTAAGCCCTCTCAGCAGCATCACGTAGGCAAATCCAGGGTGTACCCAAGCAGTGTCCCATGTGACTTCCCATCGCTGCCCAGGGGTTTCAGCAGGGTGCTGCTGGCATCACATGCCCAGTAAGTCACAGAGTACACGATGTAGCCGTGGCCACTGGCTGAGGATGGCTGGCTGCTTGGGGAGGGTGGAGAAGAGCCTGTGAAAGGGGATCTGTGAAGTACAACAGGAGCTAACAAGAGCTGTTCCCACATGCAGCAGCTTAGGGGGGTGAATGGGCAGCATTTAAATAGCTGAAGTATTGTCTGGGTTAATAACAGCTGATTATAAACCACATCTGTCTCCCTCTGTACGACATTTTGAAGAGAAGGTCAAGTACAATCAACATAAAATGCAGAAAGCTGTGTTTTTAAAGGTGAAGAAAATGCACGGCTTTTAAACATTTCACGTGTTTTAAGTCCTTAAAAATGTTTCTTAGGGAAATCGTATCAATTACGACCTTGGGATATAACTGTTCTTTGATAGATTTGATATTTTAAAGTAAAACTGCGGTTTTTGGCCTTGATGTCAGGCCCAAGGTGTAGATTTGCTGGGTGATAATTTTCTCTGAATTTCAGTGTATATAGATACCCTGTGTTTGGGATTGAGCTTTTTTTTGCATCCCTAACTTTCAGCTAAAGGTAAGTCAATGGATGTTTTTGCAGTGGCTGAAGATACAGATCTTGCTGCAGTGATTCTGTGTGGGATGCTGATAGTTTTTGATTGTACCTTGTACAATCAAGGCGTGTTTGGCAAATGACATACAAGTTGCTTTTGTTGTTTCTAGTCCCCAGGCCCTAAATACAAAGAATGCCTTGTAAAAATCCTTAAAAGAAGGAAAGAAAGGAGGGAGGAAAATAAAGCTTTTATATCCGTACGATTCAAATGCAGCGGATGTTTATAGGGTAGCTGAAGTACTCAAGTACAACGGACTTTTTCTCATTGAGCTGTGATTGAAGGAGTTTCCTCATGAGTGGTGAAAGATGCAGTGCCTTACCTGCAGAACTGTGAGCCAGATTTGCAGACCCAGTGTCAGTGGTATGCAAACTCACAGTGCTGGTAGCTTAGGGGATGGCTCAGACCCTGGGTCACTGCTGTCCCCTGGATGCTCTTTGGGAGCTCTGCTTGTAGCTGGTCACGGAATTCCCATCAGACAGGATAGCACAGGGCTTTTGATCTTCATGTGAGGTAAATTATGTGGGGTTGTTGCCCAGATAAAACATTAATACAAATTCTCACTTACATTTCCCCTACTGTATATCATGATATAAATTTATTTTTAAATGAATTCTTTGTAAATAGCAGGCTTTAAACTCTACAAGAGGTTTATAAATGGCTGTTGCTGGGCAACAAGACAGAAAATATGCTCCATGCCCAAGGAGTGCTACTGCCTTTAAGAAAACTATAATTTCTGTTTGGATTTTTTTTTTTCCAAAATTAATGATTCCATTTCCCTCTGGCTCTAAGAAGAATTAAGATGAATTGGTCAGAGGTTTTGCAGCAGCCCGCTTGTCATGGAGATGCTCTACTTTCCAACCCTCCCTGGTTACTTGGCATTTTTATGGGAGAAAAGTCCTGTCTGACTTTTCAGAGTGCAGGCAGCAGCAGCACTCTGATCATAGGAGTGCAGTGTGTCCTTGGGACTGCCCATGGATCACAGGATGGGTGGCACAAATTTTAGTGGTCTCAGCAGTGGAAGAAGCGGGACCTCCTCGCGCCTGCTGTGTGAGGGATCGTGATCTCTTTGTGGGGTTCCAGACTGGTCACGTTAGGACTTGTGTTTGCCTGTTACTCAGCTGGCTGTCGATCTGCTTATGTAGAGCTTTTAAAAACTGAACTTTGCTGTTTCAAGTATTTCTAGGCTCAATATTACTATATTTGGTGGTGGCACTATGAACCAAGCATAGGGGAAAATATAAAGCTGAAGAGAAATTATTCATCAAATTGTGTTTTCAAAGCAAGCCTGGCCAAGGAAATCCACAGCTCAGAAATCCTTTTGTAATAACTCTGCATTTTGCATAGATCAGTTCAACACCCCTGCAGTATGAACTTTGATGACTTTGTGCTCTGTTTTGTTGTTACACCTTACTAGCAGAGACACTTTTCTTTTTCCAGCCTAACAGTGCAGCCTGCTCTCTCCAGGTGGCCATGTTCAGTCAGCAACAAGTTCACATTGAAAAATTTTGGTGAAATTTGGCTTTGGCTTTCACCAGCTGTTGCTGTTCCACTGGCTCCTTCAGCTCATGCTGCCAGAATTGACGGTGTCTCTTTGATCCAGACATAAATGAGCTGCTTTATTCCTACCCGGACCCGAGGTCATTCTTGAAAGGGAGGGGGGCAATGTCTCGCATATTTTTTTCAGTTAACATGTGAAAGACTGTGGTTTTTGAGGCTGTCTGTAAATAAAAAAAGAGATGATCTCTGCTGAAGTGAAAATCATACAAGTTTACTTATATGGATAGGTTGTGCTGAGAAACTAGGGACAGCTTTCTCTGAGTTGAAATTTCCTTTTTCCTTCTAGGGTGTAGATCATTTAACAAACCCTTTCAGCTCTTACCCAAAGAGCTGGTGAGCTGGGAAGATAGCTGTATCTCCTTCTGCTGTGTTTGTGGTTGTGCAATGGAAGTAGAAAAGTATTTGCCTGCTGACAAGACTGCTGAGCCGCTTGCATTGCTAATTCCGTTTTGTCAGCAATGTCAATTAGTACTTCAAGAGGTTAATATCTCAGAAGAGAGGCTTTGTGAGTCATATGGTCTCATTTGATAGATAATTATTATAGTCTGATGATTTCTTCATGTGATCTAAGATGAAATCCTGAGGTATGACAGAATACTGTGATTTTCTATTATATTTTCTTATTTTGTAAAATTGTAGTAATGCAGCCAACCTTCTGACCCACCAGTAAGACGTGAAAACTTCTGTGTTTGTTGTTTTGCTGTGAACTCTTTTGGAGTTGCTTTGTAGATATCAATAAACTATTGCCCATCTTGTCCTTCCTTGAACAAGTGCTTCCAGGGGATTTTGGAGATGCTGGGTTTTTTATGTTGGTCTGCTGAGGCTGGAAGAGAGTCAGGAAACTGAGATCTGAAATAGTCCTGTCATTGTACATTTAATTATTTAATTTTCTTCTGAATTCCAGGACATCTCATCTGTATCCCTTCTATTTTCATCCTGCCTTTCAAACTAGTCTAGGTTAAGCAGTGGTGCTGTGGATGCTGGGCTGCAGGTATCCTTTGTTGTAGGGTGGGAGGACGTGCTGTGTGTCCTCCCCGTGCCTCTCCCAGTCCCACATCTCCAGTGAGGAGAGGGAGTTGTCAGTGTTGAGCCAGAATCCTATCCACAGAGGAAGGAGTTACATGGACAGCAGAGCTCTTTATTTGAGCCAAATCAGTACTGAAATATAAAGTGCAAGTGACACTAGTGGTAAGCTTGGGCTGGCATGAAAGGTAGTAATATTTATCTAAAATTTAATTTCATGGCCTTTCCTTAAGTCAAAACTTGTATCTCCCCTATCAGAAGGTTTTGGTGGTTTTTTTTTTTTTTTTTTGGTGGGTCAGAATTTGCCTTGAACTACCACAAGGAGTAATGTATTCATGGATCATAATCAGGACAATTAAAGTAAAGTTCATTCAATTCTTCCTGTAATTTATATTGCCATTTCAGTGCTAGAATTTTAGACACCATAGTAATTTTTAAACTAGAATTTCCTTGCCTTTTTATAAGGCCGATTTGTAAATCAGTGTCACTAGAAGTTTATCTTATTTTAGCCTTATTCTAATGTTGTCATAAACTCTATTTTATATACTAGTAAATAAAGAGGGATGAATAGCAGATACCAGTGTAAGGTATTTCCCAAGAGAGGCCCTTGGTCCTGTTTCCACCAGTGTTGGTGCTTTGTTTTCCTCTGTGGGGTTGGATCCTATTAAAGGCTAGGCAGCAATGGAATTTTAGTATCAACTGATTATATAAAAGACAGCATGAAAATCTGATTTTGCAAACCATTCTGCTAAGTTAATGAGGTGAGAATGTTGTGAAATGATTCAGTACTTATGATTAGGAACTTGTCTCTTTTTCCTCCCACCCATTCCTTTTACCAGGTGTTTTCTTTGGCAGGGATTTAAGGCTAGGCACTGATGCTGGAGATGAAAAGCTACAGCCTAGCACTCATAGGATGGCTTTAATATCTGTAGGGATATGTCATGGAAGGTTCAGCTGTCTGTAGTAGCTCAGTTTCTATGGTGATGTGCTTTCTGCTTTCTCTTTCCCTTCTCTAGACAGTAGAAAATGTACAGTTTTAGCTGGATAAATTAAAGATGCCTCTTTCATGCTGCCGTGGATCACATAGTTAGAAACTGCCACACAGCATTTGCTGCTTCAGGTTATCAGCATTTGTGTCTTTCAGGCTGCTGCCTTTCTTTGGTCAGGAAACTTTTCTTTGTGTAGCCTAAAGGAAATCAGCCTGCTGGTCCTTTTTGCTAGACAACATTTAAATGCTTTCCTCTTTCACATTTACTTTGCTTTCTGTTAATTCCTTCGAAGGAATATCCTATCAGAAATATTGGGGATGGGCAACTTCTGTTGCATCTTGGCGATGGAACCTGGCTGAAGTGTGGTATGAATTCAGTCTGCAGCTGTGTCTGGAGCGTCTTTTGTTAAACTGAAAAAACTGCCCTGATTTCTGGCAGGGTTTTGTTTTTTGGGATTTCGGGTTTTTTTTAAATAAAAGAATTCTGAGAACAAGTGTATTGTGCTATGTTTGGATATATGTACCTTACGAATTACTGATTTTTTGATTTGAAATTATGATATGAAATTGTGATTTGAAATTACTATTATATGAAATAATGAGTTTATGAATTATGAAGTTTTACAGGGTCTCTTTTGTTTCAAACCAAGTGGAAAGGAAAGAAAACACTGTTCCTTAGCATTCTACTTGACTTTAATATGGCACCTCTACTGTCAAGTCCTGTTTAATTATTTTGGACTTACTTTGTAGTTTCTGTGGGTTTGTGCTTGCATTGCACATGCACTTGTTAGCTCAGACAAGGTTTCTTGCCTTGTGAATTGGGGATGCAGAAGGGCTGAAAACAGCTAATCCACATGCCCAAACTATGCCTTCTGCTGCTGGTTTCCTCTGTTGTTATATACGGTGCTCTGTGATTGGCAGGAGCACATACTGAAGAATTGTTTTGGGGATCTTTCATTTTTCAAATAATTTATCTCTTGGGGAGTGGGGAAGAGGTTACACAAATAATAAAGTAATGCAGCACTTTTGCACTGAAAACACTAGCAAATATATATGGAACTAACAAAGCTCAAAGAAAAAAATAAGCTACACAAGCAGAAACTGACTACAAAGAGCAAAGCTGCTTGTCTTTGTATAAAGTAGATTCTTAGGGCTGGCATTAATGCCCAGTGATGATGGAGAAAGGCCAGGTGTGGGAGCATGACATACTGTGTAGTGGGAATGATGAAAGTGAGTTTTTATTTATTTATTTCATGATCTTTCTCCTTTCACTCGGTACAGAGAATTGGTTTGTGTGTGTGGTGTAAGGTTTTCAGGAGCTTGGGAGCTCTTGGGGTGAAGGCAGTGCTTTAAAGGCTGCCCTGTGTTATGGGTAAAAGCCATTGATTTAGGCTGTTGTAAATTACTCATGTGCACTGTTCTTGAGGATCATCACGGGTATGGGAAGCAAATTGCTTCCTGAAGTTCAAAATTATTGCAGGCACTGAGCCTCCAGCTGGGCAGGTGCACTTCCCTGTCGTGGGCGAGGGGCTGGGGCTGTGCAGGTCCTGCTCCCTAAACTGCTGCTCTGTATTATCGGGTCCTGTCTTGCAGCAGGAAAGCAATATGAAGTTTTTCATTAAGTCTTTCAGAAAATCCCTAGCAGAAACAAGCAGTTTGTAATTTTCCATAGTGGGAAAACTGCATTTATAAGTGGGGAAAAAAGCTTCAGCATTCTTTGAGGCAGAAGCAGCTATACAAAAATAAGTTGTGTAAGATGTTAGGTGGTGAAGCTGTGTGTGACCAAATGCAGTTTTCTCTGCCATCAAATGCCATGCTTTGACAAATACGTTATAGGATTGAGAATGTTTTGCAGTGAGGTGTATGAGTGCACCTCCAGAGCCCAGAAGCTGTTTTGTTTGCAAAGGTGCTGGGTGTGGTGTGATCTCAGTGCTCTCTAGGCATTGCAAGAGCATTGGTTCAGGAGCTGTAACATGTTAAAAATGTCACAGCCTTTTCCTTGTTCTACTCAAGAGCTGTTTTCATATGTATGTATTTGCATGTCCATGTGACTGTATATGTAACCAGATGGTTTCCATAAGTCTTTAATTGATTCTTGAATGAGGTAACCATTGTATCTTCACTCATTTAAAACTATGAATATTCTTGCTGTTTTTGAAAACAAATCATATGTTTGCACCGGGTTACTTTTATGAATAAAGTTTGTATGAAGATGGTCATTAACGGGAATCTGGTTTGTTGTGGGGTTTTTTTCTGTTATCTGGAGGCCTTTTCAACCAAATCTTTTCCATTTTTTTCTTTTGGCATTCTGGATATAATCATTTCTAAACTAGCTCTCTGTAACTACAGAGGAAAGAGCTTTTAACCCCTGATCAGGCAGCTTTGCCTAAATTAACACAGATGGGCCATAGTGTTCTCTTTGGGGGGGGGAAAAAAGGCAAAAATGGCTATAAAATGTGCTACAAATGCGTTTAGAACTTATTCAAAGAGTTTTTTTGGATAGCCAAATTTTTGATCTTTCTGAAAACACTTCTTTTTTTTTTTTTTTTTTTTTTTTTTTTTTAACTTTGTAGATTTTCAGCATAGAGCATGTGTCTTGGAATATCTTTTACATGGAAAATGCCTTTTTGTCTCTGCATAGGCAATAAAATTATGCTTGTGTAGCCATTTATCAATAGAACAAGTTATTCACCTCAGATGTACTAATTAACTTGCCTCTTGATAAGAGTTTATCTGTTAAACATGTATCTAAAATGGAAAAAAGAATCCTTTTAGTGTCATTTGTATTGATTTAACTATAGTGCAACAAAAGCTCACTGATCTCTTGCTGTTGTTGTACTGCAGTATGCCAGGGTTTGGATCCCTGATCCAGAGGAGGTCTGGAAGTCAGCAGAACTTCTTAAAGATTATAAACCTGGAGATAAAGTCCTCCAGCTTCGACTTGAAGAGGGCAAGGTAAGTCTGTATATTGTTTGTAAGCTGATAGTTCTTGTTCTCAACCAGAGACTGATGTATCTATTGCAGGAAGCTGTGCTGTCAAAATATAGCTGTATTTAGGTGTGTGCAATTGCTTTTGTCCACTCACTTTCTGCAGCATTTTTTGGTGTGATAAATTTTACTGCTTAGTTACAAAAATCAATTTTGCCTTTTTAAAATAAATTAAAAAGCGGTTGCTTTTATCCACTGCCTTTTATGTTCAGTTGCATCATCTTTTTCTACTTATGCCATTAAATGTATAGCCCTGGTTTGCTATTCCAGGGAGACAGGGTTGCTAGGAGAACAGTGTTGCAGAGAAAGAACTGTGACTTTTAAGTTGAACATAACCAGCAGAAAATTAATAAAGATAAAAAGGGCAAGGATTAAGGGCATTGCAAAAAGGGTGCTGTGTACTGTGTTGAGAAATGATGACGTGTCTGTGAAAAGCTCACATCCTTTTAGTTTAATTTTTCCATGGAAATAGCAGGTAAATTAAGTGATTTTAGATCTAGAGACAGATGCAATTAAAACATCTATATTAGAGATGAATTTATATCCAAGAAAGGTTCTAAGTAGCATTTTTTTCAGTTTTTGTGTTCTTCATGGTGTTCTCCCAACGTTCCCATGTTGTGTTACTGTGTATGAAGCTGGCTGTAGATTGGTGGGAATCTGCTTCCCCTGCCTGTTCCACTCAAGAGGAAAGCAATGGGGAAAAGCTGGTTAGATTTGTGATGTAGCATATTTTGGTTTATCCAGTAAAAAGATACGGCAGCAGAAGCATGGGGTTTGCTTAAGTAATAGTCTGAAAAGATGGTATCTCCATACAGTTGCCTGTTGTACATATAGAAAACCCCTCTGGGAAATTTTCAAGGACATTTTTGGAGAAAGAGCTGCTAACTCAAATCACTAGATAATTGAAATCTTGCATTGTGGTGTTTTTACCTTGAGCATGTTTCGCTGGGAAGAATAGTTGGAGGAACTGAATTAAGAAACCTAAACACCAGCTCTTTCGAGTGTCTCTGTTTGATTTTCAGGACCTAGAGTACAGCCTCGATCCGAAGACGAAGGAGCTCCCGCCCCTGCGGAACCCTGACATCCTCGTTGGTGAAAATGACCTCACAGCACTCAGTTATCTCCACGAGCCTGCTGTCCTGCACAACCTCAAAGTTCGCTTTATAGACTCTAAACTCATCTATACCTACTGTGGCAAGTACTGTCTTTTCATACCATGATCTTTCCAGAGAACTGCCTGGACAGGAAGAGGAAAGTTGTCTGTTGATATGTCTGCCTTTAGCTTAAAATCATTTAGTGATAGGGCATGTTGGACTGTTCTTAGGGAAGTCCCTGTGTTTGTGGTCATTAAGTGCATCAAGTAGACTTGAGAGTAACAAGGTTCAGAGAAAATTGACATCACTGTGTGTCAGCTCTAGCTCCCCAATTGACTGTGTTTATAAAATGTGTTCTCAGCAATTTTTGCTTCCCAGTGGGATTCCTGTCTGGTTGGTGTTCTGCTTAGGCTTGCTCAGATTGGTGTGGGTGGGAGGAGGCTCACATGCTGCAGATGCAGGAGCTGGCCTTCCTCTTTGGTGGATTTATTACAGGTGGAGGCAACCTATGATTGCTTACCTCTGCACTGAGCTCCTCCATCTCTTTTGAAGACATCAGTTTATTTTCTTTTTCGTGTTTTCCAATCAGGGCAACTATAGAAGTGAATTTGTAACAGTTCATGAGCCAATGCTTGTCTTATCACAGTTAGAATAGATCCTGGTTTTAAAAATAACTTTTAACTTACAGCAGAGGTTACCCAAACTTGTAATTGTCTTTGGTATTTTCAGATGGCCAGAATGGAGGAAAGTTACTTTAATGATCACTTTATCATAGGTGCAAAATTGCAATTGGATGGTCTGTTTTAAAAATAAACATTGTGAGGTAGTTTAGGCTTAAAGTTTAGATTTGATTCTTCTGGGCTTTTTTTCTCTGTGTTTGTGTGTTTCTTTTAAATCTGTGTTTAGTCAAAATATGCTGCTAGCTTTTAGCATAACTTTCCAATCCGGCAGCAGCGTGTTAAACGTGTTGTGATGGGCAGACTGAGGCATTAACATCCTGCCACATTTTGCTCACTCTGGCTGCTCCTAACCTGCAGATGCTCGGCAGAGCACGTCAGTTCCCAGTCCTGCTGTCAGCAGTGACCAGACCACAGGGGACTGGATCAGACTTTGCCACCCCCTGCTTGCGGCCAGACTTCACTCCCATGGGACTGGGTGATGATTCATACCACATCTCATCCGGTCGTGCGGTCGGAGCACAGGATAATTTAGGTTGGAAGAGACCTCTGGAAGTCTTCAGTGAAGCTTCCTACTGAAAGCAAGTCTGACTAGATCAGGTTGCTCAAGGCTTGGACCAGCCAAAGTGTCTGAGTATTTGAGTATCTCCAGTGATGCCTCTCTGGGCAGCCCCTGCTGAAGGTGCGTGGTGTGGTCCCAGCACTGGGAAACCACCTCAGTTCTCCCAGTACAGATGTGATCTGTGTTTCTCTCCCAGGTGCCCCCATGGCGAAGCTCTTGTGTGAAAGGGCTTTTGTGCAACTGGAGCCTCATGGCCTGAGCTTGTAAGGGGCTTTCAGTCTCAGTTTCGTGGTCTCCTAACACCACCACACCTCTCCCGTTGCACAGCCTGCCCGGATTGTGTCCCGGCTGCTCGCAGACTGGCTCTGTGTTGAGCAGCATTTAAGAGGCTTTCAAAAGGAATGTGTTATCTGCTGGTTGTGTTTTGCTGTGTTTGGGAAAACATGAAAACCACATGTTTCAAGTATTCCCAGTGCAGCAGTAGCTGTGGTTTTGTCTGGTTGTATCATTTCTCATGGGGTTGGGAGGCCTTCAGCTCTCCATGGATGGGCCTGCCAAAGGGCCTGGGATGGTGGAGCTTGGTTGGGTGGTTTGCTTCCAAACAAGACCCAAGTGGTTCTGGGAGCTGCTTGTATGTTTGTCAGAAATGTGTGGATCCAGCAGTGTGGGGGTTCCTGGTGCTCAGGGAGAAGGAGGTGTCGGGGCTCAGCCCTGCTGAGGAGTGTGGTGTGCAGTGGAGTTACTCAGTTGGGACGTAGGCAGGTGTGTGCTGTGGTACAGGCTGAGGAAAATAGAGTTGGCATGTCAGCCTCTAAAAACCTGATCCTTTGGCCACAGACATCCACCTTTTCTCCATGAGTTCCCATCCTGACTGCAGGTTACTTCCCCTCTGCAGAGATTACTGCCTTGGAGCTCAGCCTCAGGGAGGGGCTGCATTTGCCTCCTTAATCTGACTCTCACATTAGCCAGGTTAGTTTAAATACCCTGTGAAGGTGGTTTGAGCTAACCCAGTTTATGCAGCCCAAAGGAGACTAAAACCACTTCAATCCATCAAGAGAATCACAGTGACATTGTTCTCAACAGTAGAACTAGAACAGGAATGCATGGATGGATAGTTGTCTAGGGCCCTAAAAAGGAATTCAACCATGCTGTCTTAGTGTAATAAGTCAAATGGATATTAAAGGCTTTAAAATTTCACTCTGAAGTAATTCAAACTTTTAAACAGAAAACCTCCTGATTTCTTAATTTCAAGTCAGCCTTTCACCAGCAATTCAGAGCTGATTTAGAACTTTGCTTTACTGTTGAAAACATGAAATGAGGAATTAATGAAGGAAGTTGAAACGTTACGAAGGAAAATTTGAATGCTTGCATGGAAAAACTGCTACGGCTGTGAAGGCTGGTTAGTTCAGATTAGTAAAAAGTATTGCCTGCTATGCAGGAGACCAAACTTCAAATTAATAAATTACTTACGTTTATGTCCAATTTGGCCACAGATCGGTGAGTACGTTCAAGATAAAAGAGTTAGATATGCTTACTTCAGGCATATATCAGAAGAATGGCACAAAGAGTAGCCAGAGTTCAATTTAGTGTAATTGTAAGAACAAAACCACACAAATCTGATTTAGGAAAGGCCATACTTCTTAAAATAGCAATATGATTTAGCAGAGATAAAGAGAAGTTATATGTAAATTAATCTGGATTATAGCCCAGGGAGGCAGACTGATTCTAAAGTTCTACAGAAAGCAAATAATTCCTAACTCACTTGTTTTGGTTATTTCCAGATGGTAGTTGCTTGTAGATTTTACAGCTTGCTACTGAAGTTAAGTGTTTTAATATGCTGGAGACTTGTCATGGGGCTGCTTGTTCCCAATTTAAGGGTTTATTTTTGCCAGCATAGCCAAAAGCAGGAGGGAATTGCCGGAAGTCTCACACAGATTTTTATAATGTCTCTTTGATGAGACTTGCAAGCCTGAGAGGCTCAGCTCAGTGGTGCACCATGTTTTACTTTCTACTACTTTTTCTAAGGGCAGATGTTAAAAATTGACATGGAAAATATTCCTCGAGTCTTGTAGTACTGAGGTCGCTTCCTGTCCCTAACCCCCACTCTTATTTTTTGGCTCATCATTACAGCATTAGAACTTGGCATAAATGTTTATAGAGATTTTTCACTGGAGCTCCTGAGTCATTTCAGTGAAGTCATGGCTGATGGAAAAACACCGACTCTCCTCACATGGGCGTGTCGAGACAGAAAACTTGCCATGTATTTGAGGAAATAGATCAAGGTCTCTCAGATCTCTCCCTAAAACATATTCTCTTGTTTAATGTTTTTGCTATGCTCTGTGCTTGATCTATAGATGCATGAAAGGGTTTAAAAATTGGTTGATGCTCCCAGCAGTAGTGCCAGACTGTAGATGCTTTCATTTCCCTTCTCCCAGCTTTTCCATGGAACGTTTCTTAGACAGACATCACAACACTGTAATCTGGGCAGAGCAGAGAGCTGGATTGGCACTGAGGAAGTCTGTATGTGTAAGAGTGAATTTCTGAGTAAATTTAGAAGCAAGCTGAGTGCTATGGAAACGCTTCTGGGGCAGGTTCTTCAGGGATGCATTGTCCAAGCATGCTTGGTGTAGTCACTGTGCAGCTATCTGCAGCTGCGTTGGTGCACTTAGGCACCAAAATACATATATTAAGAAGAAATCCTGGTTTTGAAATGCCCACAGTTAAAATTAGAGGGGTTCTTTTCCCCCCTTTATCACCTTGTCCAGGTGAGGAGGTCTTTCTGTGTTGGGGGGCACGGTGTGCCTGTCACAGCTGGGTCTCACGTGGCAGTGATCAGTGTTTCCACCCCTGCACGGAGCAAATAAACTGTTGTAAAAATGCTGCAGGAGAGGGAGGTACAAGGAATCTTTGTCAGAGTATCCATGTGGGTAGAGCAGTCCTCATTTCTCATGAAAAAGAGAAATGTCCCAAAAGCATTTTGAGGTCTCACTATTTGTGACTAGAAAGTTTGTAAAGAGTAAGACTTAACTTCTCCTGTGCTGGGAGAGTAAAAGAATGGCAGGAGTTTAGAAGTGCTGTAGTGATGAGTGGTGCTAAAAGAACAGATATGTGTTTAATTGGTATGGAAAAACTAGAAAATGGGAGGTGTGAGTACATGCAGAAGTATCAGGTGAGGGTGTTAGGATGCCTTCTAGAGCTATAATTGCCTAATTCCCTGACATGACTGGGTACTGCTCTGTCAGCCCTATGAAATACGTCTACTGTTTGGGTTTTTTGATCCCTTTGACAGGAGATTGTCCTGCCTGACTGGCAGAGATGCCCTGGAATCCAAATTACACTGTGTCTAAACTCTGTTGCTTGTTACAAAAACTGAAGATGTTATTCTTGCACAACAGCTGAAGGGTTAACACATTTCACGTACCCAAGCTGGCGGTCAGTGAGACCATGCAGTAGTTACACTTCACAAATTACAGTATCACTGGTAATTCAGAATAAAACACAGGGAAGTACTGTGCACATTCATTGGTCTACTCCATGATCAGGCAGTATTCAAGTTGACACATTCTGAATCTCTTTGGTTTGTGCATGCTAGCTTTAGAAAAGGCAGATAGAAAGAAAAACTAAAAAGTTGTCCCTGATGTGTTCACCAAAGCAGGGTAGAAGCAAACTCTAGTGACACTTTGTGTGCAGAACTGTATTCAGAATAAATACCTGTTGAAGTCAGTAATATCAGAACCTTATTCTTTAATATTTTTAGAAAGATGAGAAAAATAGTTGATTCATTAGTTAAAGCCATTTTTGGTTGGGTTTATTTTGAAACAACTATTAATGATTCCTTTTGTTTCATTTCCTTTGTAGGTATTGTTTTAGTGGCCATAAATCCTTATGAACAACTGCCTATCTATGGCGAAGATATCATCAATGCCTACAGTGGCCAAAATATGGGGGATATGGATCCACATATCTTTGCAGTGGCTGAAGAAGCATACAAGCAGATGGCCAGGTTTGTACACCAGAGTCTTGAAGTCATTGTTATTCTGAAAGGAATAAAACAAAGTTTCTGGCTGATGCTCTTCTCTTTAATTTATAGCTTGTGAAATATTTTGCAATATCTGTCTTTTATCCAGTGTTTCAGTACATTTCACAAGGGGAAAAGTTGCCCAAGTTAGTGAACAGTAAAGCTTTATAAATGCTGTGGAGATCATGGCCACTGACAGTTAGCAGGAATTACCAGAGATCTTGTCAGTATTTAGGTCTAAAATTAGCCCTGTGCTTTGTATGATTATGTTTTTTTAATTTGATTAGCAAAATAAGGAGATGCTTTTCAATTGTCGGTGGATCATTAAAGAGAAAAGTGCCAGGTTCTTAGCTGTTTTGTGTTTATATATGATACTGACAAGAGAAATCACTGGGCTTATGAGTGCTGTTACAGGCTCCTGGCTGTGTCAGTAGTGTCCCAGCTACGTAATCTGCCTGTGGCTGTTGTTGACTGGAATTAAGAGGGAGCAGAGGGACGATTGCAAAGAGCGCCTGAAAACTGAGTCTCTAGGGACACTGTAACAGCTGTGCAGGAAATCCTCATTTCTCTAGATGTTGCATCAAAATGAACTTGTCACCCAAGGGCAGTGGTTGTCAGAAACTTCTTCCCCTTTGCCCCAAGAGCCTGCAGTTAGGGGAGCTTTTGAAATATTTAATTTCTAGAATAAAAATCTTTTGGGCTACCGTGTGGTCTCTGGTTAACAAGATGCTCCCCGGTATCCTGGCTGGTCAGCTTCAAGCTATTGGTTTAGTTTTCCTTGTTGGCAATACAGCTCATGATCAAATTAAACAAGTAAAATAGAGAAAGATTTCTGGATTAATTGTGATGGCCCTTAAGCTATGCTGCAAGTGGGGGAGGCAAGGGGAGAATGGGTTGAAAATTATAAAATCTTCATGGTTTGAAATTGGCTATCTGTTAATTTAAGAATCTGTATGAGAACTAGAACGGATAAAATGTTTGTCACGTGCATGTGTGAATACAGTGATCCACAATACCCAGGTCATAGATAATTTCGAAAGGAAACAGTACAGTGCAGCATTTCATGACTTTAGAGTAATTGCAAAAGAGACAGTGTTTCAAAAATACCCTTGTCTTGGTTTAACTCCAGCCAGCAACTAAGTACAACACAGCCACTTGCTTACTCCCTCCCTCCCCCAGTGGGATGGGGAAGAGAAACTCATGGGCTGAGATAAGAACAGGTTAATAATTGAAATAAAATAAAATAATAACAACAACAGTGATAACAGTGAAAAGGAAAGAGAGAAAGAGGAGTAAAACCCAGGAAGAAGAAGTGATGCACAGTAAGGTTGCTCACCACCCGCTGACCGATGCCCAGCCGGTCCCCAAGCAGCCATCAGCGCCTCGTGGCCAGCTGCCCCCAGTTTATATACTGGGCATGACGTTCCTGGGTGTGGAAAGTCCCCTTGGCCAGGTCGGGTCAGCTGTCCTGGCTGTGCTCCCTCTCAGCTCCTTGTGCACCTGCTCACTGCCAGAGCAGGAGGATCCCACACGTCCCTGGCTCCAGGGAAGCGCTGCTCAGCCCCGGCCAAGGCGTCGCTGTGGTGGCAGCGTTCTTCTCATCACTCCAAAATGCAGCCCTGCACCAGCTATTAGGAAGAAAATTGCCTCTGTTCCAGCTGAAACCAGGACAGCTCTACAACCACACTGTTGAACGGCAAAGATATTTTGCCTTACTTCCTTTCTGCTCAGAAAATAGACATATAATCTGGTGTGGAGATACAAAGGCAAAACTGTGTTACAACAGTCACATCTTCTTCATGTCTCTTTCATCACTGCTGTTTTAAACAGACCTGGTTCTCAACTTCCTCTAAAAGCTGTACAAAAGAAAAAGTTATTTATTTTATGTCTGAGGCTCGGCACAGTGGTCTGAAATTGTAGTCAGTGATGGCTGTCATCCTAATTCACAGAATTTTTGCTCTTGATATCAACCAGCGGAAGTAAGAGGTTGGAGAGGGATCTCTCTCCACTGGCTGACTCTAACCCCTCACTGAAGTGGGCTTGCCTCTTACTGGTGCTGAAATGTCAGATTGCTGGGTCACCTGTGTTCTGTGTGCCTGTGAGCTGGAGCCTGTGCAATGGAGATGTCTGTCTGCCACCATCAGCATTCTTTGCTGTCAGGCAGACTTGGGGGGCCTGAGATTTTGGTTTGAGCTTTCTCTGTGGCTTTCCCTTTTTGCGTTAATTACCTGCTCTTCAGCTCTCACTGCGCCCTCCGGCAATTCTGCTGTCCTGAATAACAACAAACAAGATGTGGTAGGAGTTCCTTTTTGAAACAAATGATGAGAAATTGTATAACTATGGAGATTAGCTTAAATAAACCTTCTGAATGATTTAATTAATTATTATATGTGTCTACGTTATAAACAATTTGTTATTCTTTTATGACTAACTGACAGTACTTTCATAGTTGCAGAATGAAATCTGGGCACACAATGCAACTGAAAAAAATTTCTCTACACTGAAGTAATAATTTAATTGTTTTAGCTTTTATTTCCTTTTCTATTTGTTGGGGGTTTTTTTGGCTTGTTGTTTTTAAGAACTTTTTCTGGTATTACAGCATACCGGTTTTGCTCACTGAATTTAGTTTTCTATTGCTGCTTACAGTTACTAAATCACACCCTTGAACTTCACTGATATTTTTTTTTTTTTTTTTTACTCTGAACAAATCACCCTTTACTTCTGAATTATGAGGCTAGAGAAAAAGAAGTCCAGTTTTATATTTCTGCAGCTGGCTTTTTAAAAATGAAAATCAGATTGTCTGTGACTGCTGTATTAATGCTTTAATAAGTGAGTTGCATATTCATATGGTAGCTAGTCATATGGCATTAATCTGCATTTATGTGTGAAATTGGTGAGGTTCATTTTTCTCTTGTTTTTGATCTTTCCTAACTCCATGTTTAAGTGATCACTGGAATGATTAGTCATGATGCTCCTATCCTTAAGGCTCCAGTGAGCTCTTCTAAATATTTACTCCTTAGGTCTTCTTGTTAATTTATAATTTAGTGATTTAGAATTTGTTCTTTCCAGCTTCATTGCTTCATCTGCTGTGGCTGAGAAACTCCATCCGTGTGCATGGTTAACTAAGTGATGTCTGTAGCCTTCTTCAGCCAAAGAAAATGCGCCATGGCAGAAATCTGGAAAGCCAGTGATTAAATATTTGTGTTGTGTTTTCAGAAAAAACACAGTGCAAAAATGCTGACCACTGGAATGACAGGGATGGAGCTCACATCTGGCTTGTGCATGAGAAATGATATACAGCAGTTGCCTGGGGTTAATTGCAGTGTAAAGCAGCACATAAAGATACTTTTGCATGTGACATTTCCTGCCTAGTGGCAGCCAGGTGATGTGATACCTGCTGCTGGAGGTGGTGGGCCTGTTTGAGCCTCCTGATTTCCTCTGCCAGCAGCAATTCAGTCACCAGTTTCCAGGGGAGGGTGAGTGGAAGGGAGCGTGGTTCATCTTTACCTGTAGCCAGCAGTGCAATAAGTGCATTCTGTTTGCTTGGTAGCTTCTTGTCTTTTTCAGTGCAGGAAAACGTGCACAGCTCTTAAGACTTATCTCATTTTGGATTATTATTTCTTTTCTTTGCCCCTTTCCCATCTCTTCCTCCCTTGTCATCTGTGTCATTGTACCTTTTTCCTTTTCTCTCTCCATCTCCTGCTGCTCCTCTGCACAGACTGACAGCTTTGTTTCCGACACCTTTCCTCTGCTGTGCCTAAAATAAGCAATGATCTAGTTTTACAACTGCACTTAAATTGTGTTAGACTTAGGGCTGTGAGTGGTTCATACTTAGCAGTAACTGAATTGGTCTGGGTTGTAGGAGCTGCCAGACCACAGATGTGAGGGTTTGGAGCAGATCTCCTCCTCTGTCCAAGGAGTGTGTCCCAGTGGGAGGGAGCCAGATCATTCGGATGGGGACGTGTCTGCGTGGCTTTTGTGCAGAGAGGTTTGGTTCTGCAGCTCTGACAAGCTGTGCTTTTGGGAGGATCTGGGACCTGCACTCGCAGGGCTCTCCTCAGCAGTGGCACTGTTTTGTCCATGGATAGCTTGCTCCATTTGAGTGAGTATATACAGGTTTGGGACTGTTTAAGGCAGATGAGGGACTTAGAAGGAAGAAAATTATTATTGAAGAATGTATTTTTGTCCCAGAAATATAAACCTCAATGTCAGCATGTGGGTGTTTGTATGTGTTGAACCCTTTGAGCTGCAATGCATGCCACTTCTGTATGTCAGTGTTTCTAAATTGTTAACAAAACCCAAGTTCAGTCTTCAGTTACCCCTCTGTGGTAACTATGAAATTGAGGCAAAGCTTCAGTTGCCAAAGATTGTATTTTTTATTTTTTGAAAGCATTACAACTTCAGTAGGAATCATAACCATCAGCAGGTGTGGCTCATTTTCTTTGTAATATTCAACAGAATATTTAATACATTTTTAACCCCGTGGTTTGCAGTAAGATGTTGATGATTATACTCTTGAAACTGTTAGGAATTACATTAATGTATGACACTTATGATTATCAGTTTCTTAACACTGTTAGGGAAAGACCTTCAAAATCACTCCTTCACAGGATTCTTTCCCCTGCCTAGTGAGGGTATATTTCAGTAATTAAGATAATGTATTTTTTTTATCAGTGCTTTGTTGGTCTGATTTGTTCCATCCCACTTGTGGTTGATGGCAGATACAGCAGATTCAATTTAATAAATTAACTTTGAGATTTCCTTCTGATTAATTAGTAAAGTTGTCTTGCTCAAGTTGAGAGTAACCTTTGCAAACAGAATTGCATACTGATGAGATCCATATAAACCTTAATGAATACCAGCGTGGAAAACAACAGTGTTTAAAGCATCAATTTCCAAAGTTTTGCTTTTTCTATTTGGACAAAGTATAGTGACTTATTCTGTGGTACTGTGTATCTTTTCCATTAAATTACCTTTAATAACCAGGCTGCCTCTCTGTTTTGTCAGCTTTTCTGTGCATGTCTGATGGCTTTCACCTGCAGGAAGATATTTTTCTATCACTTCTTGTTCAAAAGGAAGCTTGGTGAACTGTTGAGTAGGTGTTCTGAAAGCATCTTTACTGACAGTCTCTAGTTATCCCAGGCATCCCAAGATGATGTCCTCTTATAAAAATGCACATTTGATCAGCTGCTGCTTTGCTTCTGAGTGTCTGATAGATGGATACTGTATTTTTGCCTGGCAGAAGTCATGACTGGGATGATTAACAACCTGTCACAGATCTGCATCCAGCTTGGAATGTGAGCCTGCTGTGGTGGGTGCTGGACAAACATACAGTGGCCTTCCTCCACTTATGGCCTTGATGTAGGACTTCTTGAGTTAAATATCTGCCTTGAAAAGAGATGGTATTATTGGGCCTCCATTGTTAGAATGCAAGGGGAAAATTGTCCTTTCTAAGATGATTTTGGAGTAGTCTCTCACACTTGGAGCCTGATGTTTTATGATGTTACAGGTACAAGATGGCAGATGGGGGAATCAACTTGATATAACATAAGGGACCTACTTGTCCAAGCAATGATTGTTTTTAGGCAACAACAGGGTTAGATATGGTTGTAGCTGGATGCTGGAGTTCATGTGAGGTGTCCTGCTGGTAGCTAAGCAATGAGCTTTCCTAATCTGTTGCCAGAGTGACCTCTGGCTAATCCCTGGATAAATCAGTTGCATGCTGCTGGCTCATCTTTGTGCTCCTCTGGAGTGCAATCTGTCTTGGGTTTGTAGTATGTGCTGACCTCAGTTTTCTTCATTTGTATGTGTTGGGAGATGTCACTGACAATTCATTATCTTTTCACCTGTTGACATTTTTACAGTCAAGAGCTGTGTTTCCTGGATGCAGTTATAATGGCAAGTGGCGCATTTTGTTAATTAAAAAAAAAGTACAACTTCTGGTTGTGAGAGTATTGCAAATAGCTTTTACCAAGCTGTTGTTGAAGACAGATTGTGAATAATAATATTTCATCTTTGTTTTGCACGTTCGATGAGCAGATCCCAGAGCTCTTTCCAGAAGAGATCAGCATCGTTACTGCCATTTTATAAGTTGAAGCAGACATGGGGATTGGGAGGGCAGCTTTGGTGAGTTCACCAAGGTGGCAAAAGCAGGGCATTGAGCCCCTGAATCAGAAGTCTTGGTCCTCTGTCTGGTGACTTGATGACACCAGCTTGAGAAAAAAATATGTGAGAATAGAGTACATAAATGATAGTGCAGTTCAGTTCAATGCTCTCAATGTACAAAAATGAGCAAATGAGCTGCATTTTTCACACCCTCCTTTCCTGCAGCGTTAAGGGGTCTCTGTGCCAGGTAACATCTATTGCATAACAACATTTGCTTTCACTGAAGGTTTGATGTGTTCCAGGCACTTTACAAGCCTTACCAAAGCCTGTCTCCTCTAATACTGGTGTCTTAATTTCTGCTTGTATAGAAGACAAGGCAGAGGTGGTGTGCTGTGGCCATGCCTGGATCAGCCCAGAGCGCCCTGGCCATGGCCCTGTGCTCAGAACATCCTCTTTTCTCCAGCAGCTAAAGATGTCAGTGAGAAATGCTGTTAGGCTTAAAAAAAACAAGTTAAACTGGAAATATATTTAGAAATTAGATTAAAGAACATGGTTTATTGGATTGATGTTTCATGTTTATTACAAGTGAACAGTTTTATAAAGAATTAATTTACTGCTTAGTAAGGAGCAGTTGTTGTGACTCGGGGTTGCAGCTGAAGAATTCTCTGAAGTGTTAATGTTTGGCATCTGTGAAGACTGGGATGCATCAGGCCAGAGCACGTTAGATCCAGATAGTCAGAATAAACCAATGGATACAGGGTGTGAAGGTGGAACAGACGCAGAAATGTGGCTGCTGTTCTGTGCTTGCTTCTGGGGCAAAGCACTTGGACCTCGCCGTTTTGTTTCTTTTCGTTCCTTTCCTTCCTATCACATCGCTACAGAGCAGCTCAGAGCACTTCAGTCTCTGATAATCATCCTTGGTGCTTACGTAGCACTTTGGGTGTTTTACAGACACATTGTTAATCCACACACCAGCCCTTTGAGGGTGGAAAAAATAAATTATCTGTGTCAGGCCGCACCTTTTGGGATGTGCCAGTACAAGTGAATTTGGAGGCTTCGGCACTGGGAACGCCGCGGTGACGCGGCTCCGCAGGGGGAGAGGGGCTGTGCCTGCTGTTCACACAGCACTGCAAGGGGGAAGCTTGGAAAATGAAGGGTGGGGGTAGTAGGGGTGAAGGTAGAGCACTTCTCAGGTCTGCCTGGTTGCAGGAAGGTGACCTCCCAGGGAGAGCGGCTCCGGCAGCTGCAGAGAATGGTAAGGGTGTGCTTGTGCAGCGTGGGCTTGGAAGCACTTGGAAAGTAAGAGGACAAAGCAGGGGAACTTACCCATTTTGAGGAGGCCACTAGCCAAATCCAGAAATGGGGGATAACAGAATTCGTTTAAGGCTCTGAAGAACTTCGTGATTAAAATAGTTTATTCGGAAGGCTGATGAAGGGCAAGATGTTGCCTCCTGCCCTCAATATGAGAGGTGCCGGGAAGGCAGCCCAGAGCTGGCTGCTGCTGCTTTCCATCACTCCAAGAGCATTAGAAAACTGCTGAATGAATTCTTGTTTGTTTATTTATTTATTTATTGAACAGTTAAATTACTTCTGTTTGAAAAGCAAATCCTGGGTTTGTCGAGTTGCCAGGCTTTATAATGGCTTCTAGCAGATGCTGCATGCCCTGGGCTGAGTTTCAAAGGTCTTTGCACTGAAGGAGTGCAGCTGAGCATGCACAGCCTTGTTTGCTGCCACACAACACTGCCCTTAGGCAAAGGTGAAGCTAAATATATTGCATTGACTTGTGTTAAACCTCCCAGCACTGGTGGGTTTTACAGCTGCCTTTTATTTTAGGATAAGCGGAGAAGCAGTTTTGGTCTTCTAGAAAAACAAGTAGCTAACAGTTGGGAGCATCACAGAAAAGTGGAGCACAGCTGCCCAGAAAATGAACCTGGGACCTACTGTGGCAGGGGACTGGGAGGGCAGGTCTTGAAGAGAGCACAGGCTGGTGAGTCTGCAAAAAAAAAAGCCAAATCCTTGTATCACTCCAAAACCACATTTTGTCCTGAAAAGAGAAGACTGTCCTGGGGAAAAAAATACAGCTATGTTTTGATTTCAAGTTTACCATCAGTGGTAATTTTAGGAAACACTATTTATTTCAATGTTTATTGAAATCAGACGTATTTAGTGAGCCTTCAGATGAGTTGTGCAAAACCTTACTCATCTTGTACCCCGCCTTTGTCTTTCTGGTGTTTTATTCTTCTGCCTGCATTGATCGGCTGTGCATCCTCTTCCCTGCTTTGGAAGATCCCAGGCCCTTGGGGACAGGGCTCCCTTTAGCCTGCTGGGGTTGGCCACCTGCAGCTGGGAAGGCCCTTCCTAAACTTCTTAATGAGTTAATCCAGCTGCTTTCTGTGAAGCTCACAAAACTTTCAATACTACAGAGAGCTCTTGGCATTGTATTGATACCTGATGAAATTTGGCGTTCACAAGGAAGGAGATCTGTAGAGGGATTCCTTGTGGAACAGGGGCATGTGATACCCCAGGGCAGTCTGGGCACCCCAGGATTGCTAGGGAAGAACCCCTGAAGGGGCCTCAGGCTGCAGACAGGCTTGCCAAGACACCTGGCAGCTGGCAGCCTTGAGAACCCTTGGCAAAGTTACACACTGGTCGGCTCCCCCGCTGCTTAGAGGCTGTCCCGTGGGAAGAGGGTGTGAAGCTTTGTAAAGTAGATTTAAGTTGGTGTAAGGAAGCAATAAAGGAAGCACGATGCTCAAATCATATCAGTGTTCGTGATATGATTTGAGCCAGTCGTGACTCCGGCTGGTTCCCCTTTGCTCGGACCCTCCCCCCCCCAAAGAGTTCAAAATCTTTTCTATGGGTAATTATTCCAAGACTGAATGAGCTGTTTGGAATGTGTGGAGTATTTGATATATTCTTCTGTTCTTTGATTCTGTGTTTCCTGTAACAGCAGTACTTCCAAGTTATTTAGCAACATCAGTAAAGCCATTACAGTGATAGTTAGCACTTTCACACTGATTTATTTTAGGTGCGTTGTGTAAACTTCATTTATTTTGGCTTTGTTACCAGTGCCTCATGGGGGGGAAAGGATCATTATTAAACAGATTTTTTTAGTCATGCTGTCAGATACAAAGATGTGTGAATGTTCTGACTGTAGATACTGCAGGTTATTTTGGTCATATGCTGTCACAAATATGCAATGGGGATGCTGAGAGATTGATTGCAAAAATAGGATGTTTACTTATGTCAGAGTTCTGTTTGTATTGCTCAAGACGCTAAATCATGTCAGCTACTGTGTATCGTGGAGAAGTTTGGAGATCTGCTCTAAGGTGTAAAACATGAAACATAGCTTAAACTTTTTGTTGGTCCTTAGTTAATCTTATGGCTCTCAGAGAAGCTGAAGTGCGTGAAAGTACAGCAAGATTTCGAACCTGCCAGCGTTTCAGAATGACTCCTATGTGACCTTTCAGCAATGTCATTGGTTTTTAAGTCATTTTCTTGGGTTGGTTTCGTGCTGCCATAATTCAGCTGTAGGATGGCAAAGCACTAGGCTCCTTTTCTGTCTTTGATGGGCACGATGCACACTGATGTTAGCGGTAGTTACGTGTGTGTGCTGAGAGCAGCATCTATCCCAAATGTTCCCTGCGTCACAGGTTCCTTCCCTGGGAGTTTATGTCAGGTACTTTGATTATTGAAAATTCACTGTTTTGAAAATGTAAAGCAATTCCAGGCTTGCAGGTCTGTCTTACCACCACAGAACTGCAGCAGAACAGTAGTGAGATAGAGGAGCAAACGTCACTGCTAGACTAAATAAAAGCTAGCTATGGTGTGCTTGCATTGAAGCAGTGGGAGATGTTAATGTTTGAGGAACACCAGATCAGGCCCTTAGCAGCAGTTTTGCGCTGTTTTGAGTTAAATAAAAATGAAATGGTCATATGCAGTGGGGTTGATGCCCTTACCCATAACCTAAACCTGTTATTCCAAAAGAAAAGAATAAAGCAGTAGCAACTCCACAAGGAGGAAAAACAACAACAAAGAAAAAAAAAAAAGAAAAGCCAGGAGATTTAATTAACCTTTTAGCACTGAGGCAGTGAGGGGGGAAGATGTCCTGGAGGTGGTGGCCTTCAAACCACCCTGACAAGAACCTTCCTTATAAACATCAGCACCTTGGCAGTGTCCTCAAGGTCGACAGACATACAGCTTTTAGGATCAAAGGCAAAGTAAGTACTAATGTTCTTCTCATCAAATTGCCCTGTTATTTGCTTTCTTCATTACATGTTAAGGATATTGCACTCTGATCTTTTCTGCCAATCTCGTCTGTGTTACGACATGGAGACAGTTCAACTTTGAATTAGTTCATCACAGGCAAGCATTTCAAAGTCCGTATCAGAGTCTTTTCAAATTAGCTGTTAATGATACAGTTTTGCCAGGGAGAGATGCTGGTAGCTTGGGTATGAATGGATTGATAGGAATATTGAGGTTGATGTCAATAATTTCTGTATTCCTTTTGTTGTCACTAATTCTGTATTCCTTTTGTTTGTTTTCCCAAGTTGATGTTTTTGTGGGGGACGTGCTTATATATGTTTATTTGACATTATTTGCTGTGGAGTCATGAGTCTGAAAGCCAAGATCAAGTGATACATCTGATATATCAGTCATAGGAAGCAAAAAAAGCACAAAAAAAAGTGTTGTGCTTTGATGATTAAATCAAATAGCTTTGGGCTTCTTTAATTCTCTCTGAAATGCTTATTGATAGAGAGGTTTTTAACTTTTAGTGTTCCTGCTTCAGAGAGGGATTTTCAGTTGGTATGGAGGAAGAAGGTAAACAAAGATATCTATAAGGATTTTTTCAGTGTCTATGTCTTGATTATCCTGATCTGTTTGAACAGTTTGCTGTGGAAGTCATGGCTTTGATGCAGTAAGCTGTTTTGGTTTTTGTGGGAAGCAGCTTAAGTGGGTGCAGTGATCGTGAATTAAAATTGTTTGAAAATTGACAACTCTGCCATTAGTATTAGCAACTTTCATTTCTTGCACTGATTTTTCTTTTTTTGCCTCAATTTTTGCATTGGTCAGCTGAAATAGTTAAAAGCTGCCCTGGATAATGATGGCTGTCAGTGATCAGTCAGTGTTGTTGCAGCACTGTACAAATTGGAGGTGCCTAGTGACAGTCTTGTCTTGCTTCCAGTGTATCTGGCAGCTGTGACCTCATGAGAGTGGCAGTTCCTCCACACTGAGCTCTTCTGAAAGCATTTACCGTACGTTTTTATGAAACACAAAACTTAAAGTAGCCAGTGCTATTGAAAGCATTGCATTAAGATATATGCACATCCTCAGCAAAGGGTGTTTTCACCTCTTGAGAGTAAGGTGATGTTTTTAAAACCACTTGCTGGTTTCTTGTGCATTGTCATTTCGCTGATAATCTGCAAAACCCTGTTCTGTATGTAAGGTATCTCAAGACAGCTTGCAGCATACTGCTTTCCTCAATGCTGAACCTTCTTTGAGCAGAAACTATGTTCAGTGTTAAATTTTGCAGTATTTATTCAAAGCAGAAGAAGCCCTGCTGCTGTGTAGGCTGTAATCTCAAGCTTGCAGGAACTAGGTAAGACTGCATCTCTTCATTTTTGGCACTCTGACAGTGAATTTCCTCATGAACATATTGCCTGTCAACAAAATTTTGTAGATAAAGTAAAATTGTCTTTTAAAATTACTAGCCTATGCAGAAATCTGGTTCTGCATTATTTTTTGTGATAGAGAACCACTACTTTAAACTATCACTGAGTACTCCATAGTGCATCCTCATTCTTTTATTTATCAAGGAATAGCTGTTACCCTCACATGCTTCCCAAAGTATAGGCCTGAGAGAATTTATATAGAAGATTTCTGAACCAAATCCTCTGCTACTGCAAGCAATCTCAGCCTATCATTTCACATTTCAGCTTGTGCAGTGTCTGGGCCTGTCATCTTAAAATGGCAGTTTTAGTGTAGTTTTGTCATTCCTTTATTCTTCTGCACTGTTCAGAAGCAGCAGAAGCTGAATGTGATCCTGACCAATGCCTGAACATAACGTGGTGTTTCCATGAGTGGTAGACTGCTCCCAGTCAAACTGTTTCAGTCTTATCTTTTCAAGATAATTTGGCTTAACATTGCATCACTGTGATGTAGTTCTGTGTGCTAGGATCTGATTGCTGTCTGCCTTTGGGGGAAAGAGGACTCCTCCACCCCTCATCTCCCAGGTTGCTTTTCCTCATTTCTGTTTGCAAAAGCATAATTAAAATGCTCCCTCCATTCAGAAGTAATCTTAATTTTAAAATAATCTACTTACGTATTTTATGCAGAGAAAAAACTGCATGAAGATGAAGTATTGCATAAAATGAGGCATCTGGCTGCAAAGTGGTGTCACACATAAAGCTGTTGTCCTACTTAATGTTTCATTGGCTGAAAGTTTTAATTATAGCTTTTTTTTTCTGACTGGTGACATGTTAAGTGCTCAAGATGTCAGGTCAAAGGTCAGGGGCTAATGATTTAACTAAAAATAACTTGAAAGGTGAATTATATCTCTGAGAATGAACTTGGGTGGTGTCACTTCGGTTTTCTGGGGAGTTTTTCCTTTGTTGTGTTTTGGTCTTTTAAATTTTGCTTTGTTTTTAATGCAGCCTGATGATGAAAATTTCATTTGACATGAACAGAGGCTATACTTTAGACCGCTGCTTATACCAAATAATTAAAAATAATTCTCACTACATTTCATACATCATCCAGGGTGCTTTGATGGTAGTTTACTTGTAATTTTTCCTTTACATGTGGCGTTCTGTTTCTTTAAAGTTTTGTGTCGTTAAAGAGCTTTCTGCTGAGCTGGCCCAGCTGCCTGGCAGGACCACTCCAGCCTCCTCCACGACTAAAGACCTTGCTGCCTGTGGTAGGATGTCCATAAGCCAAGTCTTCCTGGGGCTGTGGCAGTAAGAGCTCATCCCTGCTGCTGTTTTGTCCGTTCTCCTTCAAATGCCGAGTGCCATCTCGGGCGGTGTTCTGTTGTGTTTTCCCTTCTCTCTGCCAAAAAGCACAAAGAATAATATGCTAGAGGATGGTCACTGCAGTGTGTTAAAGCAGAACAATGGATTAATGTACTGTTGAAGACAAGAGCGGCCCTGAGCGTGGATGGAGCGCTGGCAAGAGGACGCTGCTGCAGACAGTGAGGGAGCCCTTTGTTTGTCACGGTGGCTGTGGCTGCTGCAGACACGGAAAGTCACTGCAGGAGAGACAGCAGCAATGCTTTCAGCTCACACAGAGCAAACCCTCTCTTCTCTAAGCCAGTGTGTGCAACGGGCATGTGTGTATGTACTTGTGGAATACAATAATGGATCCCTTATTCCTGAGCACATGATGTGCTAGGGAGAAGAGTATGTCTTCATATCTTAGGACATGGGGGAAAGAAATTGGCTAATTAGCAACATTCTTAAGGAGAAATTATTTCAAACTCATATTTTCATTATTGTCTTTGTAAAAGTGGAACTCCTGAGAAGAGACCAAGGACTACAAAACCAGTGTGCGTTTTCCATGCTCCCACACGTGTCCTTCAGGGATGTGACAGCTGGAATGAGACACCTTTATTTCCATGTTCCTTTCTTGGCAAAATAGCTCATTTTTATTGACAGTTCTGTCAGAAGTCTGTTTTGCCAGAAGTCTGAGTTTGCATTCCTTGGTTTTCTGAAAGCCTTTTGTACTTTGGGAACTAAAATGTTTAACCATCAGAGGATCCATTTCATAGACTTGAGCTTCCCCAGTCTTCATATATTTAATGGTATTTAATACATGAAACAGCTGGTGATCTACAAATGAAAAGCTTATGTTGTTGCCTGTCTCCTGTGTTAGGCAGACTCTGAAATCAGACCAGAAGTTTCATATTTTAGAATGGCATGGGGTTTTTTTTTCCTGTTTGAAAGAACACAGGTGCCAGGGAATGGTGCCAATCCTAGGAAGAAATGGTTGTTTTTGACACGCTGCAGGAACTGTCTGTGGGAGAGGAAAATTGTTACCAGTTGTCCCATTTAAGCCTGGATTTTAGGAATTTGCTTTGATTTCTCCTGCATCCTGCTGCTGCTCTCTTTGAGCAAGAGGATCCATGTAACTCCTGCAGCTTCCTGAGCCACAGGCTCTTTCCCACACACCTCTGTCTACCATGAGTGAACTCTGTGAGGGGGAATGGGGAAGAAACACGAGTGTTTCTTCTTCATTTTCCAGCTGGAAATCTTCATTGCTACTGGAAGCCATCCCAGGCACAAAGACCTCCCTTGAGATCTTGTTTGATGGCCCCTGTCACTGGAGGGTGAGATGAGACTTGTGGCCAAGGCTGGCATCTCTGGTAGCTGGGTCTGTGTGACCTGGGCTGCATAAACCTGGGTTATCAAGCTGAACAGTTCTTCTTTCCCACGACTTTCCCACTGAGACTGAGCTTGGTGTGTCTGAATGTGAGCTGTGCTGTAGTCATTCACACCTATTGCATGTGTTACATGGAAGCTGAGAACATAAAATTAGGTTGCTTTGATCTTCTTAACACTTTGCTATTAAATTTAAAGCAGCACTCAGCCATTTCAAGTAATTTCTTTTTACCAAAATGTGGAAAATCTGTCTCAACCAGTACCTTCATTTGGTTAAACAAATGCCACTGTGGCTCTCCCAGAGGATGGGTGACAGACCCAGAGGCTCCTTCAGCCTGTGGCTTTGAGCAGCACGAAGTGGGTGCTGGAGCTGAGCTCTTATCTGAGGGCTTGGCATTGTTCTTGAAGATAGGTAGCATCTTGAGAATAGCAGCAGAGTCTCACAGGAAGCCAGTGGGAGATCAAATTGATTTGATGGGAATGGTGTTTAACTCCAGGTGGGAGATAGAGATGGTCACCATTCTTCTACCAGGTGGGAAGGCCTGGCCAGGCACCTGAGGTGCCTGAGGGGTTATCACAAGCATCATGCTGGGACAGAGGAAGGGAGGGAGCAGGAGGAGAAGGGGCTCTCACCTCTGGGGGCCATGGTGCATTAGAGGCCCTGCTGAGGGACATGGACACGGTCCAGTTTCCATTTGGGGCTGGTAGGGTGTTGGGATACCTATGGACTCGTAAGCATGACACGTCACCTGTAACACAAATTTGAGACAAAATCACCGATTTTGACTAAGGTGGACGGGCGTCCTATACTTAACACAGAAAAAGAACACGTATACTTTATACATGTTTGAAATAATGAAGCTTTTTATCATCAGCAGGGGTTTTTTTTACCGTCCCAGAAGCAGAACTCCAGACCTTCTGCCGGCCTTCAGGCTGCAGAAGCCAGAGGTAGTTTTTCCATGCACATGTCTTCGATTCCCCTGCACAGCATTTCCCAGTGGCCTCGGCAGGCACTGGCAGACCCTGCAGACTGTCACTGTGCTGCCTGAACGTGGAGGTGCCTCAAGTGTCATTCACAGCTCCTGTGCTCTGAGGACAGCCTGGTCTGTGCCTTGGCTATGCTCTCTGTGTTCCTGCCCCAGCTCTGTAAAGCTCTGGGGGAAGTTTTATTCCTTCTTTCGCCTCTTCATGCAAGTGTATAAGATGTGATTAAGCTCACCCAACTCATAGGAATACTTTGAAATGTCTTTCATTTTAACTTCATTTGCTTTGAAAATGTAAAAGCTTTATAAAGCACATGTGGTCTTTATTTTAAAAGTTTCAGGCTCTATAAATGTTAATTTGTGTTATTTTGTAGTGTGTTGTTTATTCATATAGTTGGGTTTATGCACAGAGCCCTCTTTGAGTTGAGAGAAAATTGTTTTAGCAGCAAATTGAAATTATTCTTTTTTACAAGAGAAGAAATTCTTTCACAGCAGAGGGACTGTCTTCACTCCAGAGTTGCTGTCTGTGTCCTCAACAGCCATGCTTGAATTTTTCAGATTCAGAACAATTCTGGGATAAGCTGGTGATTAGATCAGAGGGACGAAAGGTTTCTGTGGCTGACTCTGCTGTTGATTTCTCTATGTGTAAGATGACGCTCATGATCTTTACTAATGAACACTGCTAATGTAGTGGAGCCCTGTACCACACACTCCGGGTAGAAGTAGCTGCAGCAGCGTGTAGTGAATAGCAGTAGCAGATCTTTGCCATAGCCAGGCTCTCTGCAGTGGCTCTGCTGGCTGGCTGGGCTGTGCCAGCAGTGTCCATCCTGGAGGAGCATCCTGCAGGCAGGCGGCTCGGTAACGAACTGCCTCGTGCCTGCCACATGCACTTACCTTACGCTGTGCTGCTAACATCTGTGGTGGAAGGGTTGTTGCCAAGCTGGGGATGCAGAAAATAAGTGTCTTGAGAGAACAGCTGGGAATTAACGTGTGTTTGTGTTTCAGAGATGAGCGAAATCAGTCAATCATTGTCAGTGGGGAATCTGGAGCTGGAAAGACTGTCTCTGCTAAGTATGCCATGAGGTACTTCGCCACGGTCAGTGGATCTGCCAGTGAAGCCAATGTTGAGGAGAAAGTCTTGGCCTCCAACCCCATCATGGAGGTAAGAGGGCTACTGCACCAAACCCCACCCTCCAGCTGCAGTTACTACTGTGGGGCAAACCTAAGCGTTCAATAGAGAGAGCAATCCGTACTTCTAAAAAACATCTATAAATATATATTAAAATTTTGCGTTTAATCCATTTACAAGGAGTTGCTTTAGGTGTCATTTTTGTAACATTTATGAAAGACTGAGAGAAGATGGGAGGGAGGTAATGTTTCAGTATTGATCATGTATTTCACATAAGAAAGTAATTTTTATATGAATACTGCTTTAAGTCTCTTCAGCTTTGTAACTGGTAGTTCCCAGACTGCTGGCCAAATGCAATTGGAGAAGACTGTTTTTGTGTGTAAAATTCCAAAGAGGATAAAACTTGTGGTCTTAACCACTAAATATGTACATCACACAGTGGGGCCAGTAGATTGTACTCTGAAAGGAAGTAAAGCAAATGTTAAATTTTAGGAAATACAATTAGAAAAGAGAGACTGAGAGAAAACAAAGTTACGTGGGATGCACACAGTTTCTTTCAGAGGAGAAAAACAATATAAGAAGACATAATTTTGCTATAATGAGCTCAGAGTCATGTTTCAGTTCTGGAAATGGTTGTAACTAACTGTAGTCAAGTACCAAAGCCATTGGCTTGGGAGCACAGATGCTGGCAATAGACTTTGAGAGAACATGTACAATTCCTCCTGCTTCAGGGTCTGTTCTCTGGGAGGCTCAGGAGACACAAATTCTGATGTCATAGCCAAGCAGAAAAGATCTCTTAGACTTAGCTGAATTGTTTCTCCTGCCTTTACCTACATGTGTAGCTTCAAGTTGTGGTTGAAGTTGAGGAACTACGTTAAGAAATGATTCATTAGAGTGATAGTCTTGGGGGAAATTCTCGAGAGAAGTAGCTCTGTCCATAGGGGCACTCATGCTCCTGCCTGTGAACAGCCTAGGAAAATGCTTTTGGACCACTGATGCCTTGGTAGATGTTGGTCATCTCTCTGCAGTAGTGTGAAAGATCATGAGTAAATAGAGTGCATGCAGTGAAATGTGAAATGCAAAATGCTGCCATTGTTTTTTTTCTCAGGTATTTTAAAAAATGAACTATGTTTTATTCCTCCTTTCCTCCTGGCATGAGGAGTTCATGATACTCAAACTATAGCTGCCCCATCACAGTTGTGTGTGTCTGTCACAAGGTAATTGTGCCTGGTTTGTGGTGCTGTGTGGTGTTTGGAAACTTCTGTTGTGGGATAAAACAAGCTGTGCTGTGCTGGGCAGTGACTCCTCCAAATGTCCAGCCATGGGAGGAAGCCAGGGAGCTGCGCTGTGCCTGGAGCTGCAGCTGCCCCAGGGGAGCAGTGGCCGTTCTGCAGGTGTGAGCTGAGCCCAGAGAGCACCGTGCAGTGCTGCAGTGTTTGCAGGAGGAGCCACATCCCGCCCGGGCCACGCTGACATTGGGCGTGCGGCTGACGGGGCCGGGGCGCTGAGCCCCCTCCTGCCCTGCCCAGCACGGCACTGGTACCGGGTGCCCTCACATCAGCCTGCCAGGGACAGCTCTGGCACGAGGCTCTGCAGGACAGCTCTGTGCCTGGGCCTTTGCTGGGTGAAATACAGACTCTGCAGTTTCCCTGCACCACTTCTTTTGTTTGGTCTAAAAGCCTAAAGCGAACATCCTGCTCTCAGTCCTTGCACCCCACCTCCCAGTCAGTGGCCATCAGCTCACCACTGATTATCTGAATTAATTTTCAAAAGCAAGGAAGTTTAAATTGAGGACTAGAGCTTCCCATCTGTACCTTTTTTCATTCACTGAGAATCAATGGTGGTGCTTTATTTTTATTTTTTAGGGATACCAATTTTGTGAACAAGGGTATATCTAAAAATATATTTCAGTTGCTCTAAAGGTCATTATACTTGGATAAAAGTTATCCTTTTAACTCCCAACACTTGAACTTTAAATTAGCTTTAGAGTCAGTGTTGTAAAATTTGATGTTGAGACAGACTCTTATGATAGCATAATTAATGTTTTGAAGTCTTTAGTTGATAAATCAGTAGAAACACAAATTAACCCATATATTTTAGGAGGAAAATGAGTAGTTCATTTTAGGAACAGGAAACTCCTCACTTGCTAAGCTGACTGTAAAGTCTTAGGAGCAAAAGGTCATTTTATTTTTAAGTTTCTCTTTGGACAACCTAAACATCAGTATTTAATGAGCTACCATCACATGGTCTTAGCCTACTAAATACTCAGTAATGTCAAGAGATCACTGTACATTTCTAGCAACTAAGTGACTACTTTTGTAGTCAATAACTATATACAGTTTTCCTATTGCAAATGTAGAAGTGGAGAAGTCTTAAAGCGCATCTTTATATGTCATTTCCTGCTGCTCATTCTTTGTTACCCTCTACAGCTACACAAATAGTACAGCTCTGTATGTGCTCTGGCAAGCAATCTTATAATCCCAAAGACTTTCTGGTTTTATCAGTAATACTTTTCAAAGGAATAACTGGTTTCTGAAATGTTGTAGTATTATATTGCTACCACCACCACCAAAGTATATCACAGTAGCAATAATTTTAAAACAGAAGAGTACAGCTAGAGTTGCATTCAGTTTGAATGAATTTGATGTTTCCTAGAGCTGCAGAGATGCAGTTTGTTCCTAGATCCTTTACAGCAGCTGGCCATCTGATGCCCACTTCGACATCTGCTCTGTTGGGTGTGTGTGCTGCTGCTGCTGCTCTCATGGTGTTTCTGACGGTCTAATCCCCCTTTCCAGGCCGTACCAGCTGGCACTGACCCATTCACTGGCCTTTTGCTTGCAGATTTGGGATACTCAGCAGTGCTGCTTGCTCTCATTTGCTTTTCTCAAGTTTATTTCAGTACAAAGTTCCAGTCGATTGCTGTGTGGACTGGGAAAGTAGGACACAGATACAGTGGTGCACTTGGGGCTTAGTAACACACACAGTACCATGTGGTGAAGGGCAGTGTGCTGCATCTCAGTTACTCCAAATGCCATTCCTTCTGGTACAGAGATACCTTAAGGAATTTTTTGGAAGGTGAATTGCTGTATGATGTCTGAAAAATGGTCTAACTGGGAAGAGAAAATGCTTTTCTTTGAAGTTGAGCACGTTGTGATTTGCATGCCTTGAATTCTGATCCCGCTGGTGACTGTTGTGGGGTGAACCCCAGTGCTGATGAGGTAAGGCAGAATTGCACCACGTAGGATCCACAGTCGTTATTTGCCCTGGGCATCCCAGGACATGTGAAATGGAGGAAATGCATGAAGTATTGTTTGTTGTGTGTGAAGCTGTATTGAATTAATCTGAGAAAGTTCAGCACAAGGCAGGGCAGCATCGAGGGCTGTCTCTGGGTCAGTAACCAAGCTGCTGTGGAGGGGGTTCAGTTTCAGGCAAATGACACAAGTCTGTGCATGTTAATTTTTAGATTATGCTTAGGCACACAGTAAATATTTTAAACTTTTGTGTTTGCAGAAATGGTTTGGAAATGTGGTGATTAGAGAGTAATAGTAATAATGAACTGTTAGCCAGGCAGAACAGAGTGGGCTGGGGGTTTACGACAGGTGGACTTTCAGAGGTTGCAAGGACTATACTTATGTCTGTACACCTACATATATGAATACAGCCAGGTGAAATAATTCTTACAGTTTTAATAAGTCCTTGGAAGAAATCTGTGTGTACGTGAGCTTTCTGTTAGACTCTTTTATTTCTTTTTGAAAGACTTCAGAGAACAATAAAGGATTTTTAGCTGTAAAATTAGACTATCTGGAAGTGAAATAATTGCTAGGAGTATCAGCTGCCAGTCTTACATTAATGAAATACCTATGTTTTGATGTAACTTTTTGACCAGGCAGAGATCTTTCTTCATTAAATTCTTGATTATTTTTAAACCAGGACAAGATTAATGTTGTTAAGTGTTTATGAGCCATGCAGATGATTAAAAAGATGTGATAATTTCTACAAGCTGTTTAACCTTTACAATATTCCCTTTTTTCAGTCTATTGGAAATGCCAAAACTACCAGGAATGACAACAGCAGTCGCTTTGGAAAATACATTGAAATTGGTTTTGATAAGAGGTATCGAATCATTGGTGCTAACATGAGAACTTACCTCCTGGAAAAATCCAGAGTGGTGTTTCAGGTAATACTGATGTAAACTCTTCATTTTGTTATGTCATACTTGAGCCAATCCACTGTGTTCCACACTTCCTCTCCACCTTTGCCTACCTGATAGTCTAGAGCTCACTAAAAATGGACTTATCCTTGACTGGCTGCCTAAAGACATAAAAATAATAATTAGTTTGTACCATGCAGGGATGTTACATGAAGTGCTGTTGTATATTTTAAAAGTAAGAGGGGTTTAGCTGGAAGAGAGTATTTTTCTTTTTTTTTTTGGTTTGAAGGTATGGAATTTAGAGTGCCTAAGTTCAGAATTACTGAATGTTGGTCATGAGTCATAATCTTCTGAGCTTGTCCTTCATTTCAAAATTCAAGCTTTGCCTTGGCAAGGAAGATACTCCCTTTACCAGCTTACTATAAATGCTGAGGCAAATGGTATTAGTTATTTTTGGAAAATGAAAAACGTTTGAGTGTGATCATTTCGCCCACCCACAGAATCCTGATCTATATTTAATGGTAATCTGCAGCTCTGAAAAGTGAAATCATGCTTTTTTTTTTTTTCTTTTTTTTTTTTAAAGTGAAAATGTCTGCATGCCTCTTACTGTTGAAAATGTATTAAATTAACCAAGAAGGAAAAGATAGATGCTGATTTATCTTCCTTTTTTCCATGTGGCTTCTGTGCTCTTAATGTATTGCTAGATAAAGCATTATACACAGTAATTAATTTCTGCTCATGGTTGTTTCTGCCACTTGTTAAGTGGTGAAAAATAACAAATTCCTTTCTTTTTAAAGGCAGAAGAGGAGAGAAATTACCACATCTTTTACCAGCTTTGTGCCTCTGCAGCACTGCCTGAGTTTAAAACCCTACGATTAGGTATGCCATTCACCTTCGTTGTGTCGTGTGGTGGTAGGGACAGGGCAGCATCTCTGAGCTTCCTGAGCCATAGATCCAAAGGAACAACTGCTCCCTTTTAAATTCTAGACTTTTAAACCTTCAAATACTAAAATGTATTGAAAATAACTAAAATGATAGACCTCAGACTTTGTGGTTTTCTGATAAAACAAAAGTAACAGATTTGTTTATTCAGCAGACTCTAATATACTGCAGTTGCAATCAATAGGACTTAGTATGTCCTGGAGGGTGAAATTTTCTTCTCTTGGTTCTTTAAAACCTTTTTTCCATTGCTCCAGCCACTAGAGGATTTTGCCCTTTCTGGTATAAGCATCTGAAGAGCTTATTTTGATCTGCATACTTTTACTTGGGCTGTTAGCAACGATTACTTTACAATCTCTGCTAACCTGGTGATCAAAAAGCAGATAAGAGAATTTTTTCCTTTTTCAAATTAAAATGTTGATAGAAGAAAGTTTTGTCATTTGACAGGAGTTGGTGCTTTGTAAAAGAAAGGCATGATGATGGCCTTAGGATAGACAATCACCTCATCATTTTAAAAATTCAGTATAAATTTCAGGGCTTTCTGTATATTTTTAAAAGTCGGTTTCATAGCAGGAAAACTGCACAGCCTGTGCTGGTTTCTGAAATACCGTTCTGGTTTTACAGTGTTTCTCTGCTCTTCTGCACCATCCTGGCACATTTAGGATTCGCATCTGCTCACACAGGAAAGAAAGGAACTGATGTAATTATAACTGAAGAAGCCATTTAGCAGACTTCTCTTTCAGCATTCTTGGAACCTTGGCTGATCAGAAGAAAAGGAGTCTGTTAGTGCAGCTGGAAGCAGGGGAACCACTGAAGCCATAGGAATTTACACAGGAGAGCTACTGGTCTACCAGTGGAGCCCAGAGCTGTCCCCAGAGTGGTATGGAGCTATCTGTTCTCCAACCTCACCTTCTCAGCCTGAATGGGTCACACATACTCCTAAGGCTGAGCCAGGCCATAAATTAGAAAAGAGGAGAAAATGGAAGAAGATAATATCCTGATGCAGTACTAGCACAGTGATGTCTGTCACACGATTCCAAACTCTGCACCGACCGCTTGGTGGTTGGTTCAGACTTGAGGAGTAACTGCTTCCAAAGGGATTATTCCACAGGTGTGGAAGTCTGAACCGAGGTTAGGTAGAGAATATGCTTGGGCACCTACTGTGGGAATCAGGTAGCTTAAGGAATACTTACTTGCACAGTTAAATCTTGAAAAAAATCTTCTCTAGAAAAGTGTGTCTTATGAGCCAGAAGGCGAAAATATACATATGTCAAATCATGGATTCTGCCAAGAGCAACTTAATCATGACACAGCTTTACAGATGGGCTGTGAATTTCTGCATCAGTGTGTATAATACATGCTTTTTATTATTGCAGGGAGTGCCAATTACTTTCACTATACGAAGCAAGGTGGAAGCCCTGTGATTGATGGTGTTGATGATGCTAAGGAAATGGTGAACACCAGGCAGGCCTGCACTTTGCTAGGTAATTGGTAAATCACAGTCTTATTCCAAATCTGAGATACTAGCAACTGTTTTCTATATTATTTGTGTATATTTTTTTCATACTCTGTTGTGTTTAAAACCAAGGAGAGTTTGATAACCATGCAGAAGGTATTTAAATTGTAGTAGAATTACAGATCTAAGAGGAGCATACATTATATGAACATAAATGGTGGATTCCCTTGGTGTAACATACACAGTGCTGGAGGTCACTGACAAAGCACTTTGAAACAGCAAATTAAATGATTCATTTTAATAGAATTTTTTTTTTTCATCTGGTGGTAAAATGTTTTTGATAGAAGTGGAGCCAATTAGTACTGTCAAATGTCAAAGTCACACACAGCGGTCTCTGTTTTTCTCTCTTTAATAAATTTTTTCATCAGCTGCAGGTCTCTCCATTCAAAACATTTTATTCATCCTTTTCCAGGGATTAGTGATTCCTACCAGATGGGAATTTTTCGAATCCTTGCTGGCATCCTTCACTTGGGCAACGTGGAGTTTGCATCTCGGGATTCTGACAGCTGCACTGTTCCTGTGAGTAGTAGATGAGCTGAAGGGCACGGTTTGCACTCTGACAGGCCTGCCTTCTGCTTGTTTGCAGGGACCTCTTCTGAAAAAGAGTAAAATGGAAATGTGTTTATTTCTAATTTGCTAACATTTTCAGTCTTTTGCAGATGGATTCAACTCTTCTCAGTTTAGAGGCTTTAGACAGTACTCTCTGTATTACAGCATTGGTGTACAATTATAACTGTAATTGATCTGTCCTAGAAAAGTCTAGTAGGCAAGCTAGCTTTGAACTCCTGAGCAGGTGTCTAGATCTTTATATTCCAACATGAGTATCTTCCCTGCACACAGTCAGTGCTTTGCCAAATGAGGTTTTTTTGACATTAAATTCCAAAATGTCCTAAATAATTGCAAAATAAATGCTTTGCAAAGTCCTCTGGGATGTCTAGACATGAGCATAGGATGTACAGATACGATTTGTGTGACTCATCTAAGTGTCGTGGTTTTATCAGTTCTTTTTTGCCTTGGAGATCAGCAACAAGGACTGCATAGTCTGATCTAAAAACCCTCCTCACTGCTGAGGGCTGAGGCTTCTTGCCCAAGCCCATATTCTGGAGATGAGAAGCCAGATCTGGCTGGTCTCTTCTTTGGATTGAGTGACCAGTTTCTCCTTTTGCTTCTCCTTGCATGTCCACTGCTGGCCTGCACAGCCTTCATCTTTCTCTTGCTCTTGCAATAATAGCAACACTTGCAGGGTTTCTTTCTTGTGTCGCTGTCAGTCCCTTTCTCAAGCATCTGCAGTGGCAGTTTCTGGAGCTGAGACAACAGGTCCTTCATGGGGCCAGAGCTGACTGGTGTTCCTGCCCTGACACCACCTGCTTGTGGGATCTAACAGCTGCTTTGAAACCACAGCAGTAGTCTGGCTCTTTGGCGTGCCTTATAAAGGCTTTTGCTATGAAGAAAGCTCATTTAGCGATCACAGGTAGAAAGCTGGTGAGCCCCAGGACATGAGGAGCTTGCCTGTGTTGTAATGAGCATCTCCAGTGCAGGAATCCCACTGGCTGAGCTGGTAAAAAGCTGCAGGTTCCTGTGCAACCCTGGCCTGACACCTGGCAGGCAGTGGTCAGTGTCGGCTCCGTGGCATCATTGCCTGGGCTGTGCTGTTCTCTGGCAGTAGCCACGTCACCTCAGAGCTCTGTGCCATGCAGACTGCTCTGCTGGGAGGCACTGGTGTGGTGCTGGAACAGTGGTGCTGCAGGGTGCTCAGCAAAGGCATGCTGCTGTGGCAATGAATCAATTTGTTTAATGTCAGCTTGAGCAACCCTAATGTGACACTCATTTGTGCAGTGTTCATAATTATTATTACTTTATCAGAGTCTTCCAAGCCAGTAAAACATGCTCAGTTAACTGGATTTTGGAGGTGTAACTGCATGGGACCTGTATGCTGTAAGAACTAGAAAAAGCCCCAGAGAAGTCACAGGGATGTGGAAATATTGAAAGCTGATGTACCCTGAAGGGTACATGTGGTAACAGTCCTGTGCCATCTGTCCTTGTCAGAACACTGCTTGTCAATGTGCTGCTGAGCCACCAGGTGCAATGGGAGCATTATCAGGAGGCAGTGCTAGGGGAGCTCCTGAGGAGGAAAGACCTGTCTGCCTCCTTGACTTCTAGTGATCAGTTTGCATGTTAGTCACAAGCTGTAGTATCTTATTGAGTGGTAAATGCACTGCACTGGTTTTTATGCAGAAATCTTACATGCCCATCTCAGCATGCAAGCCTTGCTGGTTGATTTTACCCAGTTAAACAAAGCTCAGGTTTTTTTCTCCTATACAGTCCGATTTGAGAGCTAGAGAACATCATTGTGTGCTGCAATCTCTGAGTGTTTGTCTCCAGAATTCACTGAGAAAACACTTTAAGTACTGAGACCAGAGCACTGAAGCCCTTCCATACTACTTGTTTCTTGGCTTGGGCTGTTCTGCATTGCCCATCACTCCCTGCCGTGTCTGTATGTGAGCAGTCAAGAGCCCCACTCAGGAGCTGCAGTCCATTTGGCCTGAGGCAGTAGTAAGAATTCAGAACACCAAGTCCAGCCCAGCGAAGCCAGACGATTCATTTTTGTGAAGGTTTCAGGTTCCCTGTGTGAAGCATTTTGGTGCACACAAGTGTAGTAAAATAAAAGCCTTTAAGGAAGCTTGTTCACTAACTCACTCAGCAACGTGAATGTGCTGAGTGGGTAGGGAACTTGCTACGTTTTGAAGGAGGAAGAGCCGGGGAAGTTGCTGTTGCTGCTTATTGTAGGATCACTGCAGGCAGGCAGTTCTGTTTGCACGGTTGTATGTTTGCTATGGGTAATATTGTTTCAATATCTAATGAGCCTGTTTTTATTAGCCCAAGCATGAGCCCCTCATCATCTTCTGTGACCTCATGGGTGTGGAGTATGAGGAGATGGCCCACTGGCTTTGCCATAGGAAGCTCGCCACTGCCACCGAAACCTACATCAAGCCAATTTCCAAACTTCATGCCATCAATGCCAGAGATGCACTTGCCAAACATATCTATGCTAATCTCTTTAACTGGATTGTAGATCATGTGAACAAAGCCCTCCATGCTACTGTAAAACAGCATTCTTTCATCGGAGTGTTGGACATCTATGGGTGAGTTTTTGTCAGAGATACGACACTCTTACGTAATTATCTGACTGCAAAGAATCTTTTTCTTTATCATCTAGCACTGCATGGATTACACAAAAAAGCCCCAAACCCTAGCAGCTGCTTATTCCAGCTGAAGGAAGTAGGTGTTTAGTTTTGACATACTATCTAAGATCTTTGTCATGACTTTGACATTTATAGTGGGATTTCAGGTTTTTGCTGTTGGTAGTTCATTTATCTGTTGCATTGTGGAAAGTTACAAAGGAATTTTCATGTCAGGTTCCTCCAAGCTGGCACTTACAGAGAGGATGAAGATAACTAATGTGCTCTCCAGGAACATCAGTCCTTTCCCTGCGTTCCTCATCCCTGCCTAGAGAGGAAGCATCACTGAACTGCCTATGTAGTGCAATTTGCTGTTTCCCTGTGTGCTTTCTTGCTTGACCTGTGTTATTTGTGCCTGAAATAATTAATTTAACTGGAGGGAGGGAAATAAAAATTTTGGGGTAATTTTATCTTTTTTTTTTTCAGTACACTAGTAATTTTGAGTATATGCATATTTTAGATTTGAAACATTCGAAATCAACAGCTTTGAACAGTTCTGTATCAACTATGCCAACGAAAAACTGCAGCAGCAGTTCAATATGGTAAGTAGGAAATGACTGGCATTTCCTCTTCCCTTTCCTCTCATCCAAGTCCATTCTGCTAATTGGGTCCCCAGTGGTTAGGATGAATTCCTTCAGTCTATTAACCAGCTGTCCTGGCTGTGGGCTTTGAGGGATGGGGAAAGATCGACTATCTCCTAGAAATAGATTTTATGACTAACTGCTGCTCTGGGACTATTTGAAATTCCGATCACAGTAACAATTATAAGGCAGAAGCAGTGCTTGGCAATTAAGACCCTGAGATTGCCTGTCAGTGAGAGCACCGTGTGGATGAAGTTGGAGTCAGTGGTGTCTCTGTAACCTCCGAGAGCCCCTGGATGGGCAGGCGAGCACGGCTTCGCTGCTGGAGATCGGCCGCCTGCGCTTCCTCCCCGGTGTTATTTTTTGAGGCTTTTCAGCTGCATCCTGAAGTTGATGAATGACGTGTGGCAGAAGGCGGCTCTTCCCCCTCCTCCAGAGAGATCACGATTCTCTCCTCAGCCTTAGTGACGTTTGCAATTACATATCTTACCTGCATAATGATGAGGCAAGTTATTTCTGCCGGGGCTGTTGCTAGGCTCTGCTGCAGCACCGGGATAGCTCTGAACTCTCGTTGTGATCGCACCTCTGAGGCAGCGTGTGCTCGCAGGACTGGCTCCCCTGTGCCCTGCTTAGTCCCTGTGTGTCAGGGAGTAAGCAGGGTGCTGGAGCAGAGGCTGGGCTTTCCAGCCCTGGCATGCCCTTTCTGTGTGGGTAGTGCCATGGTTGGCTTCAGCTCCGTGAGTGGGATGTCGTACCTGCTGGGCACAGGGCTTCTTGGAGTTTGTTCAACTCTGCAGCAAAATCTAGTTGCTGTAAGAGCTGTCTGTAATGGTTCTCTTCTTCAGTAAAGATCACTGTGACCCTGTTCCCTTCGCTCCCGTGCAATTGCTGTAAGCACCTGCCTCACGGAGGAGGGGGTGACAGGGCTGTTGCACTGCTGTCCTGCCAGGCTGCCAAACCCAGTGCTGGTGAACACGGACCCCTTGGGCTGCCGTGCAGGCACACAGGGTGGAGGTTGCTTTAAATTAAAGCCCTGTGGCTGGTGGCAGCCAGCAAACCTTCATGTAGCTGCCTGGAGCAGCCTGAGCCCTGCTGAGGGCCGCTGCTTGGGAACAGCCCGACCACCCGGCCCTGCCTGGTGCCCACCGCCCTCAGGGAAAATCAGATCTGAAGGCATTTTTCACCACCTAATTGCTAGTTCCTTCACACTGAAAAAACGGGTTTCTGTTTTCTTTCAGATCTTGGGTTGGATATGAGTTGCCAGTAGAACGATGCCAGGGCTTCCCTGCCAGGTGCAGGGTGGGAATGGGTCCCGTGGGCGCGGTTCAGGAGCGCAGTGTTGGGAAGGATGGTGTTAAGCTAATGAGATAAAGGGATAAACAGCTTTGTCAGGGTGGTTTTCTGCTGCCTGACAGATGTGTGCTGGGGAGCTGTGAGATGTCTGTGGGCTGTACACTGAGCTCGAGGCAGCTGGGACTGGCACCCCAGTTCAGGTGCTGTGGCACCCCAGACCCTGCCCGTGCTGCTTGGTGCTGGTGCTGGGGCACTCCCAGCATGGGTCCACCTGCCACAGCAGCATTAAGTGTGCAGAGAAATGTAAATGGGGGATGAAACATCATAAAAAATAACTGGAGTCAGCAGTCTTCTTGGTTTTTCAAAGCACTTGTTCTATTAAGACCACAGTTTGCCTGTTTAATGTCTTACTCTGCTTTTTCCTGAAGTTTTAATTCCTCTCTTATGCACTTTTCATTAAAGCTGTGCAGGTTATTTGTGATAATATTTTTGAATAAATATACAACTACATGGTTACTGATATTTGTACCAGATAAACCTGTCACAGAATTTTCATTAAAGGATTCCTAGTGCTAATACTCCTTCAGCTTTTGCCAAAGAGTAAATTTTAATGCAATGCATTGTGTTAGAAAAAAAATCAGCAGCCATTTAAGAGGAAATGGAGCTCTGTTCTTTTACAAGGAAACACAAAAGTATTTATAGTGAAATTTTGCTTGAAATAGAGCAGTGCTCATAATTTCCAAATCATAAAAGCTTGGCATATCCCACTTTATAGGTTGCTGTTCCTGCACTTGAAGCTTTCTGGGTTTTATGTTGGTTTTTTATATGAGAAAAGAGCTTATAGTAATTGTGGGACAATATAGTAAAAAGATAGGGTATTTGCAGAGAATATGGAGTGCTTTAATTTAGTCTGTTGTTTTTAGGCCAGGAAAAAAGGTTAATTTATTTCTCATACACTTGTTAAAGGGTTTATTCAGTTGAACTAGTGTGTCACTTGACAGCCTGGATTAATGTGCCAAAATGAATTCAGTTGAGAGTTCAATGTATTTATTCTGCATTTTATTTCACAGAAAACTGTTTTCTTTTTGCCCTGTAGCATGTCTTTAAGCTGGAACAAGAAGAATATATGAAGGAACAAATACCATGGACCTTGATTGATTTCTATGACAATCAGCCATGCATCAACCTCATAGAGGCCAAAATGGGAATTCTGGATCTGTTGGATGAGGAGTGCAAGGTGTGTGTTCGAGGGCTTTCGTAGAAAGGGGTCATCAGCTGTCCTGCTTCTGGGCCTCACAGGGAGAAGTCATCTGCAGACAGTTGTCATTTTGACACTGCTGGTGCAAGAGTTTGGAAAGCATACAAACAGAATTGGCAATTACGGGAGGAGAAAAATGGTTGTAGTAATGAACCCCCTCTCCTCCCCCCCATCATGTATCTCTATCTGTTCCTGTGTCTCTGATCAACTTTGTTTGGACTTTGACAGTTTTCTCTTCCCTGAGGATAGTGAGTGCAGTCCTTGGTCCTGTCACATTTCCCCAAATTGCCACTTGCTTGGTGTTTCACCCTTTGTCTTTTAACTTGCTTGGTGTTTCACCCTTTGTCTTTTATCTTGGTTTATTTTATGCCAAGCCATGTACAGGGGATGGCTCAGAGTGTCTGCCTCAGTGGAAACCCAGTGTGGGGTTCCTTTGCATCACAAAGTGTCCCCAGAAATCTCTAACAGAGGTGGATGAGTTCTGCTCAGCCTGGTGCCATGCCTTTGGGTTCCCTGCCCTCAGGTGTGTGACACTGGAGGCACTGCTGGTGTCAGATGTGTCCCAGCAGGGTGACACTGGAGGCACTGCTGGTGTCAGATGTGTCCAGCAGCTGCACCTGCTGCCGAGCAGTGCCCAGTACCCGGTGTGGAGCAGGAGGTGCACAGCTGGGTACTGTCCTTGATTTGGGCAATGCTGGGAATCCAAGGAGCTAGAATGTCAAAGCAAACCATCAAGGGTTGTCCCCATCTCCTTAGAGGCTTTTGCTAGTGAAAAGTGTTCAAGGCATTTTAAGTGGATTCTGTATTCTTTTCCGTAGATGCCAAAAGGCTCAGATGATTCCTGGGCCCAAAAACTGTACAATACTCATTTGAATAAATGTGCTCTCTTTGAAAAACCACGTCTGTCAAATAAGGCCTTTATCATCAAGCACTTTGCTGACAAGGTAAGGACTTTTCCTCCAGTCCTGCTTTCCTGCTGCTGTTGGGAGGGGATCCTGGGGCTGCTACAGGCAGGGACTGGGCAGTGCCATCCCTGGCTCAACTCAGCTCTTGCAAAAGTGTGCCTGCCTCATCCCCATCAGGAGGAGAAAGTGAACTGGCAGCTGTGCAGAGCCAGGGACACAAACGAGCTCCTATCACATGCTGTAACCACTGACCATCCTTTTTGCAGACATGGAGGCTTAGTGCATTTGCAGCTCTCAGCATTACTGTGTCAATTCCAGTTATGCAACAGAAATGTACAAGAAAGGAAATCCTGTACCCCCCCACTCCTTTTAGCTAAAGAGCAGCAAGGAATTAATGCTGGTTTTGCTGCCATCTCAGTGTGTAAAGAGGAGAGAGGCTAACACACCCTTTTCTATTGCTGGAGCAGTGTGTGCTGCTCCCACCCTTGCCTCGGCTGCTCAGGGAACAGCTATTTCTAGGGAGCTGGCTGAGGGGTGTCTCAGTGGAGTGCATGTCGTGTTCAGCTCCCAGTGCTTGTCAAACTGAGCCACTCAGGTTAAAACAAAACATGTGATAATCCCATTTATTACAATTGTTCTGTTATACAGAAAAGCTGCCTCTGAATATTGTCAGCTTTGTCAAAAAAGGTTTCCAGAAGCTCTGGGATTCTTATCAGTAGGTCTGCACATGCTGACATGAGGGGTTGGAGGCCTTTATCTGCCTCCACTAGGTTTCTCCCAGGCTCCTGAATTTATGTGTAGAAGAAGGATCCTGTTCTTTTTGCATCTAGTGTTACCTTAATGAATGCAGCAAGAACATCTCTGTAACTGTTTAGATTCACGAGTTCTATTTTATTTTGTGGATGAGAGAAGAAGAAGGAATTAATATTTCATAATCTGTTCATTAGGTTAAACTTTGATATAGAAAGCAAGGCTTTCCTAGGTCTAGTCTGTGAGCAGCAAGGTCCAAGGAAAGGTGAAAGTAGCTCCAAGCAGGTACTATCAAAGCTCTAAGCTCTGATGTGCTGTCTGTACTAAGCATTTTATGTTTTCTGTCTGCTTATGTGACCGTACACAGACATCTTGGAGGAAAAACAAAGCCACAGCTGTCAGATGAGGGGTCTGTGCTGCGGGTTCCTCCTGGATGAGGCAGGGATGCTGCTGCCCTCTCCTGGCACGGCCTCCCGCAGAAGGAGCACGGATGGTGCCCCGGGTAGTGCTCAGGGTGGGCTTTCAGCTGCCGAGAGACCCTGGGGACATCCTCTGTCCTCCTCCCTCTAGGAATTCCCTGAAATGTTCTGCAGCTCAGGGTGTAGTGTCATTGTGCGAGCACTGATAAACAGACTTCTGACAGTAGTTTTGGTTTTCTTTCAGCCTTGAATTAGGACAGTGACATAAATGGTAGGTTTTTATCTGACACTGGCTGTTCTTTGGTCCAGGAGACCCTGTAGCCCTGTGACAGAGGATTGTTATGTATTTTCACAACATTCAGACATTTTATGGCTTCTGGTAAAATTAGTCCTTGTGAGCACAAATGAGGCATTTCCACAATAAGCTTCAGGCAGATGTACTTAACTGCCTCCTGGCTAATGAGAGGAGATACTTTGTTCTTGGTTGCATCTGGATTTCAGACAGCTCTGCAGCCCTGATGAGTTCAGTGCAGGAGATGCTCAACACACGTTTTGATTGTTCACCCTTACGGAAACCATTCAGTCATGCTGCCTTACCCACGGGCACCTCTCAGCAGTGAAATGTGTCTGGTATAATGCAATAGCAATATTCCTCTCTCTCTATTTTAATGTTCTATGTTTTACTGGAAAGCACTCTCTTTGAGGAAAATCTATATTTAATGAAGATGCACTTGGGAGCTGCTATTTTCAGTATATAAAAGAATTATATTTTAAATGTGAATGTTACAGCTGGTAAATTCTATGCAAGTTATTCTTATTTAATTTCTTTCTGTGGTAAAATGATGGCTTTCAGGTGGAGTATCAATGTGAAGGCTTTTTGGAAAAGAATAAAGACACAGTTTATGAAGAACAAATTAAGGTCCTAAAATCAAGTAAGGTTAGTATAAAGGTTTTTTTTCTTCTTCTTTTGCAGTTATGAATCCCTTGAATTAAGGATCATATAAAACTCCTTAAAAATCTAGGAAACATTTCTCCCTTAGTACCAGATCAGCTGAAATTCAATATAGTTTGTGTTTTTCTTGGTTATCTTTATGAATTTAGAAAATCTAAATCCTAATTTTTTTCCATGTAAGATCAGTCTGTTTAGCCACTGATTTCACTGTTTGTGGTTTGGGGGCTCTTTTGTTGGGTTTGGGCTTTTGAGTGGGTTTGGGGAAGGGGCTTCTTTTTCACAAAACTTTGCTATATTTTCTGTAGAGATGTCAATGACTTCTGATACACTGTAGTGGTATAAGAAGTCTTAACAGTTAAGCCCTTAATTTTATAACCTGAAAACAGAAGCTCCTTGTCTATGGCGTGACAAGTGAGCAGAAAATTTCTGAGGGAAAGACAAGTTCTGTTCCAGAAGCAAAATGAGAGAGGAATAAAGTACATAGACCCTAAGGGCACAAACCAGAATTGACAATCTTGTCTCCTTGCTATCTATGAAAGAAAGATAACATCTGAATTGAAAAATACTGCATGAAGGAATATTATACAACAGGCCTTCAGTGGCATCGCCTGCATTGTGTAATGGCAGAAACACTGGTTGTGCGCTCAGAAATGGGAAGGCAATTAACTTGACATTGCACAGTGGTGGCTGTTGGGAATTTGCTGGCTCTAATGGCTCAGGAAGCTGGGTATCAAGGACAGGCCATTTAAAATTATGCTTTTTTATCAGGAAAACCAATGTTTTTCTCTTCTGTTTCTATTCTGAGCTGATAATATGAAGCTAAATGATTAAAACATGTGGTGTAATGAAACACCACAGCAGACTTTCCACTGGGAGAAGTGTTGAAGTGGTGTAAGGGAAGCCAGTTGCTGGGGGTGGAGGGGGAGGCAGGTGGCATCTTTGGGGAGCTGGTAGGGGCCAGCCAGCCACTCTGTGCAGGGCAGAGGAACAGGGTGCTCTGAGGGATGTCAGCCAGTGACTGAGGGACAGGCAGTGGGGACAGAGCTGCCATAAGAGCCTGACAGCAGCTTGGGCAGGCTCAGTGTAGCTTGAGACAGTTCAGTCTAAACACTAAAAAGAAACATGGTTTTACCTCATGGTAAATTTTGCCAAAACCAGTGTAAAGAATGTTTCATTTTTATTTTTCATCAGCACCTCTTTGTTAGTAGTTGTAGTAGAACTGCATTTCTGATTTTTACTTTATTTTGTTGGTGGTGGCGTTTTCTGGGTTTGCTGTGCACATCCAACAGAAGGTAATTCTAAATTGAATGCATCATCTGTCATCCTGCCCATGCCCAATCTCACATACAGCTTGGATGCATCTTTGCTCTCCAAAGTGCATGACACACTCTGCTCTCAGCAGGCACTGTAGAGTTCAGCTATTTATTTTGGCCTTCTCTGTAAATCCACCCACAGAACCTCTTTGAACTAGTTCAGTTTCCATGCATGTATCATGAAAGCAATCCAACAGTCCTGGGCTTTTATGCTTGCTACTGGCATGGTTGTTAAAATCTTCTGTTGTGGCTCTGTATTGAGAGAAATTATCTGTAAGATTGTTAGCAGCATGTCTGTTAAGTTGTCTGAAAAAATTACAGGGAAGAAATGCTTGTTGCTTGTTTTCTATCACATAAATTATCTACCCTTTGATCAGTGTTTCCCCTTTCTTTAAACACTCCTAGTGTTCTGCGAAACAAAGAAAATCGATGAGGTACTAAAACCCAAAACCAGACAGGAACAGGAAAGGCCCTGCAGTGTGGATTGTTGGAGCACTGCTCCACTATTGCTGACCTGTACTGGAGAGGCCAGACACTGTTCCTTTCTTCTACCTGGGGACACTTGGGCCAGTGCCTATGAAAATAGTGCCTTTGATATGCACTTGCTCATTTTTACAGGCGGATTTTCCCAGGGTTGGAGAAAGGGAGTGAGACTTGGGTATGGACAGCTTAGAAGAACTCATCCATCTGCAATCAGGAGCTTCAGAAAAATCATGTCACACTCAAACAAGTTTCTGTATAGGCTGAAAAGACCTGGCTCTGTAGCTCAGATGCCTGTGCACACCAACTCACTGCATCGAGGGCAGCTGACAAGGAGGTGGTAGCCCAATCATCCTCAGCTCTGAGTTGAGTCAGGGGAAGGGAAAGACTAAATCACCCTCTGCAAATGTCATTCTTCCACCAGCTACAGAGGTAGACTCAGGTGAGATAAAGCCAAGCTGTGATACTCCTTTCTAAGTTCAGGAATTCAGGATACCTTTGTAGCATCCTTAGTCATTCTGTTTTGCTGGAGTGCTGTGCTGGATGCTACTGGGGAACATTTGATGCCTTTTCCCAGCCCATCTGGCACAACCACAGAGCACAGGTGCCATTTTGTTGTGCAGCGTGTTTCATTGGTTATTGTGTCTGCTCACCAAGTTTCATAAGACAAAACCAATTTTTTAATTTTTTAGGTTGTACTTGGCCCAAGCACTTTCTAAGTACTGAAAAATGAATGTTCCTATCTCTTGGGAAAAAATGCACAGATGCTAGATATAAAATTATTTATGGACAGGTAGAGAAGTTCAGATTCTCTTACTCTTATAATGGTTCTGAAGTGTTGTAGTTGTCAGTAGAAAGACCTGGTGGTGTTATTTTTAGTTATAAGTTACTTCAGAGCAGCTGTGATGTATCAGTATGTTTTGTAGCCATTGGAGAAAGGGAACCAGAAGTCCTGTGTGGTATTGGAGGGATGTTTCAGGTTTTTCCTCCACTCCCACTGGCAGGGAGTAGATCTCAATCAGATAAATTTGGCTAGTGGTTTTTTTTTTTTCAGTTGATGGTTCCTCTTTTAAGCTGATTATTTCAAGTTGGAGTGATAAAGCAGGAATCATCTTTGCTGCCTGCTGCTTTATTCAGTGTCCCAGATACCTCTCAACCACAAAGGAGACTGCTGCACCATTGGAATATGAGAGGACCCGGTTGGTTTCCTCCTTAGATCAAAGCAGCCATTTATAATTGCAGCCAGTAGCTATGAAACTGCTGTCAGTATCTAACAGATTCACATGGAAGCTATTGCTGGCTGTATGAAAAAAACCTCAAATCACAATTTTATCTTCAGAAGGAGACTCACTGATCAAACCCACAAAAGTTTTGGTATTAAACCATGGCCCACTCACTGTACCACTTAGCTTGTCTGCTTTTTGCATTTGTCTCCTGTGAAGTTCAACAAAAATGCAGTTCTTAAAAAAACTGAGCCTGGAATTTAGCCTTAAGTGCAAACAGGTGCAGTCACTTGCTGGATTCTTACCCTCTGTGTGTTTTTTATTCTGTTCTACCAGTTTAAGCTGCTGCCAGAGTTATTCCAGGATGAGGAGAAGGTCCTCAGTCCCACATCAGCAACCCCTTCAGGGCGCGTGCCCCTGTCTCGAATGCCTATCAAACCTGCCAAGGCCAGGCCAGGCCAAGCCAGCAAGGAGCATAAGAAAACTGTGGGACATCAGGTGAGTTAGAAGATGCAGCTCTGTTAAGTAATCTCTCCCTTTACCTCCTTTCTCATAGGTCCCAAGGCGTGCTGGTGCCTCATAGGATCCTGTGCGATTTTGAGAGGTGCAGCTTATTACAACTTGGAGTTTGGAGCAAATAGTCCCTAATTACTAATGCTCTGTGGGGCACAATTTCAGGGGGGCTATTTCTTATTGTGGTGCCAAACCCCAAACTGATGCTTTTCAAAACAGATTTAACATGGATGCTGAGAAGTTTTGAAAATCTTAAACTAGGTCTTTTGGATCATGTGCTGCTTTGTCTGACTCAAATCAAAAGTGGGGTTCAATCCCCAGAAAACCTGGTTCCAGTTATGAATATGCCAAACATAAGATATCCACCTATTTTTGCCATAATTAAAAGTATGAAGATGAGGTCCATTTTCTGAGGTTATCTCAAACATGACTGAGCTTACTGAGGCTATTCACTGATATTTTTTTTCATTTTCTTTTTCAAAAAGTTTCGAAACTCTCTTCATCTGCTGATGGAAACCCTGAATGCTACAACTCCTCATTACGTGCGCTGTATTAAGCCAAATGACTTCAAGTTTCCATTCACGTAAGATGCCAGTTCCTGTGTGGTTTGAGTAGCCCGTGCTGGGAGGGGATTGCCCAGGGCCACCGAGGTTCAAGGCTCTGCTGAACCTTGCTCACTCAGGAGCAAATACTGTGTCTCCTTTCTCTGGTTATGGGTTCATTGTGTGTGTGTACGTGTATTACAGCAGGAGATGTTCGGGATTAATAGAGGGAGAAATAATTCCTGATACCATTTTTTTTGTTTATGGTGATATATGAGAAAAAAATTCCAACATTTTCATTGCTGGCAGTTTTAAATGTAACTGGCAGTTTGCACTCCTTGAGCTCATTTGACATTTGCTGGAATTTGCTTTTTCAGATTCCAAAGCCTATTTCATTATATATTTTTTTTTTTCATGTATGAACTTGCTTAGAGCTTTTCTCAAAGCCCAGGCACACAAAGACTCCTGTAGCTCTTGGGCTGACCAGCAGGAAGTGCCAATGGGCTCAGACAGTTCTCTGGCCAGGCTGTCCTCTGTTACCCCTGAATTTCAGGAGCACCTTATTCACCACCCATCACATCCCACCCCTGCTCCCCACTGTGCCACTTCTGTCCCGGGTGTGCACACAACCAGGACCCCCAAGTAATGCAAACCTAGTCCCACACCCACCTTTTGTTCCTACCTAGATTTGATGAAAAGCGAGCAGTGCAGCAGCTGAGAGCTTGTGGTGTCCTGGAGACCATCCGCATCAGTGCCGCTGGCTTCCCTTCCAGGTGTGTTTGCTCTCTTTGGATTGCTTTCAGCTGCAGTTCTTTTTAAGGTAATGCTCATTGTTGGGACTGACACTGTGTCTGCTGTTGGGACAGGTGGACGTACCAAGAGTTCTTCAGCCGTTACCGTGTTCTGATGAAGCAGAGAGATGTCCTTGGTGACCGAAAGCAGACCTGTAAAAATGTCCTGGAGAAGCTGATTCAGGTATCAGACTTAGTGCTGAGAGCATTTGGAATCTGCAGGAACAAAGACAGTGTTGCTTGCTCCCTCATAGCCACACTATTTTAGGACTTCCACAGAGTACTAAGCCACACATGTATTGTAAGCTGTAGCTCTTTGACTGCTGTTCCTTTCAGCTTAGAATCAAACAGCCAACAAAATTAATTTTTTTCAGTGTGCCTTTGTATATTCTCAGTTTTTCCCTCAAAGGAGTACTACAGCCTGTAGACATAAAATACTATTCTCTTTCTGGTTTAGTTCTGAAATTCCAGATGTGTTTGAGCAGCAGCAGCATGCTTTGTTCTGCCCTAGTCCTGATACCATAAGTGATGTGTGCGTGTCTGAAGCCCCAGCTGCTTTGTTTGCACTGTGTAATGTGGTCGAAGATGGACCGTTCAGAGGGCTCAGCTACAATTTAAGCAGAAAATTGTACATGTGCACTGACTGTATTGCTTTTGATATTACTGTATCTCTGGGCCCCTTTGTCACCTCCTCTAGCCTTCCATGTCATCATCTTCATGGCATTCTCATCTAAGAAAAAATCTCAGGATGCTCCTTTGAGCCATGCTTGTGGCCTTATTGTATTAATTTTTTAACAGAATCATACAGACAAAATACCCTTCTTCACTACTTAATTTAAGTCTCAGATTACCCAAAATATTACACAGATAATTTTGCCTCTTTACTAACTGTGCTTTCATTTAGCCCTTCATGCCTTTTTTTATGCACTAACTCTTAATGCTGTAACTTATCCTCTTTTTACCTCTGAAAATAGGACAAGGATAAGTACCAGTTTGGTAAGACAAAAATATTTTTCCGGGCTGGTCAAGTAGCCTACCTGGAAAAAATAAGGGCAGATAAGTTGAGAGCTGCCTGTATCCGCATCCAAAAGACGATCCGAGGCTGGCTGATGAGAAAGAAGTACGTGCGTATGAGGAAGGCTGCCATCACCATCCAGAGACATGTCAGAGGGTACCAAGCACGATGGTAAGCACTGCTCAGGGCAAATCCCACACCAGCCTCAGTCCAGAGCCCTGTAAATAGGGCATTGAGATGTGATACATTGGTTCTCGCCTTCCTATACTGCCCGAGAGGAAATGGTTTTCCAGGGAAATGAAGGAAATTGAATATAATGAGTGTGTGTGTCCTGCCTGGTTTTGACCTTTCTGAGAGGACAGTAGCACCCTGGCTCTATGATGCAGAAAACAAGTAGTAGTAGGAGATGTGTTGCAGGTGAGGTAAAGCAGGACTGTCTGAGTCCTCATTGCTCAGTTTCCATGTGCCCTCCCATCTGGGTCTGTCCTGCTGGAGAAGCTATTCCTCATCAAGGGTGCAGCTGTAAAGGGACATTCATCAGTCAGTGATTTGTTTGGATTGACTTCTGAGGGATGGCCATGAGGCCAGAGAGAAGGGCAGGAATACAGGTGGTATTGTTCAAAGACAAGGCGGTGATGAAGACTATAATAACCAACCTTTGGAAAGAGGCTTGTGTTAAGATGCTTTGTAATTGTCTTACTGCGAGAGCCAAGAACAAGCAAGCATTTTCTACTAGCTGAGGTTAGGAGAGTAGATCTGGAAGATGACATAGTGGAAACAGCTTTAAAGGTGGAGAAGAGGTGATGAGAAATTAAGCTAAGTTTACCTTGACAGTTCTATAGTACAGTTTTTAGGGGAAGTGAAAGCATTTCTCTGTAAAGCTTTGCAAGGTTTCTGTTAATTTGTCATTCTGTTGTACTGCCACACAGCAGAATAGCAAGTAAATATACTGTGTCACTGACAACATTAAGAGGAAATTAAAGATATAGGAAATTGAAAAGCAAACAAGCATTCAATCACTGGAACATAATTACAGGTATTATTTGTAATCTTTTCCTTAGCTATGCCAAGTTCCTGCGGAGAACACGAGCTGCCATCACCATTCAGAAGTTCCAGCGCATGTACGTGGTCCGCAAGAGATACCAGTGCATGCGAGATGCTACTATTGCTCTTCAGGCTCTCCTGAGAGGTTACATGGTCAGAAACAAGTACCAAATGGTGAGAAATCATAATGTATTTTTTCACTCTACCTCTATTTCCACATACTTTCAGGACGAAGCTGCTCTGTTGTGTTGTCTTGGGAGTTGGAAATGCTTTGTGTGCATGCTGCTAGGTGTGATGCACAAATGAAATACCAGAGCATGGATTGAGGGACAGCACCTGGAAGTTAGAAATACCTAATACTGCCATCAACTTGTCATTTTAGACATATTCTCATTGTCATCTAATACAGATGTACTTAGACTTTCAGTGCAGCCAGTGGAGAATCCAGCAGGAATTTGCAGCATTTCTGACTTTTTCATTTGTTCTATAGAACGTCGAGGCACTTAAATACTGAAAATAGCCTTGCTTTAATCTGCCTCCATGAGTCCAAATCAGTATCGGTTACATCAGGATACATGTGATGCACTCACTACTGGTCCTCTCCCATCCCTGGTTTCAGTGATTCTGAAATGGCTGATGGAATACACTGCAGGAGACCTATGTTACAAAGAGATCCCACCAAAATAGGATACTGAAAGTTATCCACAGGGGGAATTTTTGTTTTATTTTTTTAATGTACATTGGTTTTTGTTTGGGGATAAGTTGATATAATCCTGTCCTCATGTTATTGATAATATTTTCCTGATTATGCTTGATAATAAATTATTCAATTGAGAAATTAGAATTTGGTTTTCAGTGGTTACAGGGCCGGAGACAGAACTGTGATTCAAGCTGCAAAGTGCTAACATGTTTCATAGCACTTTTATCCACAATAACTGTTTTAGCCAGGCTCAAAAGTCAGCGTGTGTTTCACTGAAAAAGTAGCTGAGGGAGTTGTGTTGTTTTCACAAGTGTGTAGATGCTAAGGGCATGCAGCCAAAAGCTATCTCATGCTTATGTGCCATATCTTTCTCTTTTAAATTTGAAGTTTCTGTATATTTTTCATTTGTATTAAAGATGCTACGCAGTCACATGTAGCATTCTAACACAAACTAACCACAAAGCCAGAAAACAAATAAACCTTGGTAAGAGTTTCTTAGTAGCAAGACCCCTGTGCTTGACTTGGCTGTTCTTTTGTGTGGGTATCCACTTGCCTTTTTATTGGAATTCCTAGCACTCTTGTTATTACAAACCATATTTGTGATGTTAAACAGGATGTGTTTTTAACAGTGGTCTGACAGATGTGACAAAGTGACACCTGGGTCACAGCAGTAGGCGGCCAAAAATCTTCAGGAAAATGGGAGAGGTTTCTCTGTGCCTTGTTAGTTGCATGAGTAATACACACCCCATCTGTCTTGTAGCACAGTTTAATAAACCTGTTATATTCCCTCTTAACAGAGATGGCAGGTTTCTGGAGGAGTCCCTGCAAGGGGTGGCCAGACCTGCCTGTCAGGAGGATCCCCTCAAGCTGTGTTGTTCACCGCAGTAAAACATGACGGTCTGACAAGTGCCCCTGCAGTGTGCTGTGTTTGTCTTGTGCTGCTAAGGTGGGGTTTTACTCAAGCTGAGGTACAGGGATGGCCAGAGAGGGAAGCACAGGCTCTGTGTGCCATGGGAAGGTAAACTCTGTTGTTCTGGAGTTGGTGATGTTTGCAGACGAGTGACAGCGAAAGGTTGCCCGGTGACAGGGCACCTGGGCTGAGCCCTGGCTGCAGTAATGTGTGGTACATGTGTTGTTCCCTAGGATTGTGAAAGGTACCTGTTGTTGTTGCAGGAAGAGAGGGCATGTGTTGAGTCACGTGGGCAGTACAAGGAATTTAATATGGTTGAATCATCTGTTTCACACATCCTGGGGAAAACTCCTGCCTGAGACTTTGCAATGTGCTTCTCAGCTGGACAGGGAGTCTGGTTCCTCCATAGCTCTGACATAAGCTTTCCTGGGATATCCCTGGTAAATTAAGTAACGTTTCTGATCCTCTCACCTTACCTTGGAGTGGCTTGTTTCCTCACTGGATTGCATGGATGCGAGAATTCCCTGGCAGATGAGGACCGTCCCTGCGCGATGGAGGTATTTTACAGGACTTGTGCTTTCAAACTTCAGGTGGAAATGTTGTTGGAAGCTAGTTGTATTCAAGTGCTCAGGCACCTGCTGGGAATCTGAAGACGTGTCCCAGAAAACGTGTAAGCAGGAGGCAGGAGGCAGGAATGCCAACTGCATGGTGTGCAGTCAGAAGGACTTTGGCTTTTGACCTTGCTGTGCTTTTCAGAGAGCTGCTTCCTTACCTTGGTGTGCTGAGTAACTGAGTGCTGGTGTTTCCAGTCTCATTTTGAATTCAGAAATAAGTGCTAAGGGAGAAAGTTTGTACGTGTTATAGTCTTGCCACTTTGCCAGTGAATTTTAAATTCATTGATCTGGAACTGTAATGCTTCTAACACATTTCAGTTTATTTGCTAAGCAGTCTAAAAGAAAATAAAATTACTGTTACCTGACTAGTTTGTCTTATCAGCTTTGTGGTAAATCAGTGTAAGAATGTGAACTGCCTGTGATATTTAAACTATTAATTCCAAGCATTAACATGAAATCCTAAATAATTTTGTTCTTTAGAATAAACTGTTTAGTTTGTGGAAGCTTCATTAAGTGAACTCTAAAGCTCTCAGAGCCCTGGAAGCCTTGTGGGCTTGGGCAGGCTTTCCGTGCATAGATCTGCTTGAATTCAGGTGTTCCAGACCTGGGGGATCTCTGACTGAATTAGTGGGTGAAGGATCCAAAAACAAGTGGTAGACTCTTCCTAGCTGAACTCTCTGACTAACATACAGATGAAGGTTGCTGGCATTCTTGACTGGTTTATGTTATAGATTATTTTTTTTAAATATTACTGACATGTTTTTTTACACCTCAAAGCTATGGTTGAAATTTCTGCCGTAAAATAAATTGGAATTACTACACTATAAATTTCTTATTAGAATAGATGCAAACTTTTCCATGCTGGCAAGCCTAAGATATGTCAAAAAAGGCAGCAAAAACGCCCCCAAAAAAATAACACAAACAAACCAAAAGCCTCTGACTTTTTAACGTCTGTGACAATTTCCTCTGGGAAATGCAGTACTGACTGCATTGCATATCAAATGTGGTAATTTTAAACTTTGTATTGATGAACTCTAGGCAGCACGTGACAATGATTCAAAAGTCTTTCAAGATAAAAATGCAGTTTGAAAAAAAAAAAAGTATTTGTAATCTTGCCAACAGGTACCATGTACTTTTGTAATTAGCTGGGATCTGACCTCAACACAGAGGAATGCCTGGTGCTTCAATGTCCCTCCAGTTCTTTTTGCCATGTTTTTCTCTCTGGTTCCTTTTCATTTTACTCCATTGTTGTCCTTGTTCCAGTCTTCTTTTCCTCTTCTTGTTTCTCTTTAAATTTATTCCATTTCTCGTTGCTCTTCACCAGAAGTCTCTCCTTGCAGGTGAGGTGTCTCTAGGTACATCCTCACAGGGTTCTGTTTAGCTGCACAGGTGTAGCTTGGAGCTCTAATCCCCTTGCCATGTGTTTTCTGGGCTGCAGATGCTGCGGGAGCACAAGTCTGTGGTTATCCAGAAACACGTGAGGGGCTGGCTGGCTCGGCGGCGCTACGGCCGCACGCTGCGGGCCATCGTGTACCTGCAGTGCTGCTACCGCCGCATGATGGCCAAGAGGGAGCTCAAGAAGCTGAAGATCGAGGCCCGCTCCGTGGAGCGCTACAAGAAGCTTCACATTGGCTTGGAGAACAAGATCATGCAGCTGCAGCGGAAAATCGATGAGCAGGTAAAAGCTCCCTGGCCTCAGGGAAAACGTGTCAAAATCTTGGTTGCCTTTCTCAGCACTGTGGGCATTCACAGAATGCACTGAGTTTTCATTGTGAGGGCTCAGTTCTCTTTTCTGGCGAAGAACAGTGATGGGAGAGAAGGGGAGGCCGTGGTAGAACTGGAGCAGTCAAACATCCATTTGTTCCCCTCAGCAGAACTGAGAAAAAACACCCACTCGCTTAACGCCAGTGCTGCGTTTGAAGCACGTCAGTTGCTCTGTTTTAGGCGAAGGTGGGGTGATCGTGTCTGATGTATGTGGGCTCTCCATCTGATTTTCGTTTAGGATGTGCAGGCTTAGAGACTGGACTGTTCTGTCACCTCGTTAAGCAATTCTGCAAAAACAGACCAAAACCTTTTTGAAATGGGGAAGCTGCTCCTGTGCTCCCCTGTCTGGGTATATTCTGTAGGGAAGGAAAAGGCTCCCTTAAACCAGAACTTCTCCAACACCTGCTCTGTCTGTGTTGTGTTTTGCAAAGAACAAAGAGTACAAATCTCTCCTGGAGAAGATGAGCAGCCTGGAGATCACGTACAGTACGGAGACGGAGAAGCTGCGGAGCGATGTGGAAAGGCTTCGGATGAGTGAGGAGGAGGCCAAGAACGCCACCAACCGTGTCATCAGCCTCCAGGAGGAGATTGCCAAGCTCCGCAGGGAGCTGCACCAGACGCAGTCGGAGAAGAAGAGCATTGAGGAGTGGGCAGACAAATACAAACATGAAACTGAGCAGGCATGTATGGGGTCTCAGGTGCATGAGAGGATTTACAGGGGCCTGGTGTCCACTCAGGTTTTGCCCAGGATTGTTTCACTTGTGTGGCTGATATTTTTACTGTATTTTTATAGCTGTACAATCCTAAATAGGCTTGGTACCTAAATGGCTGCAGCTATAGCAGAAGAATATGCTAAATCCATATATTGTATGTAAATATATGTATCCGATCTCTTCAGATTTTGATATTGAAAGCATTTACAAATCTGAATCCTTAAGCTTTTTGACTTAGTCAGAGGCAGTGCATTCATTCATTTTACCTGCCTAGAGAGAGTAATCACAGATATCAGAAATGTGTCCCATACCCAGTGTTCAAAGGTACTGCTATATCCTGCCTAATGTGAACAGCCAGCCTGTTCAACACATGTGCACAGTCTAGTTCAACAGGTTTCAGCAAACTCCTTATCTTTGCTAAGCACAAACATATCAAACAGGTTGTTTCTGTCAAGAGAACTTGCTGATAATGGTGCAAGTTTGGAAGAGCCAATCGATCATTGTGTGATGCTGCAGTGATAAATTTCAATATCAAATAAGCATAAGGAAAAACACTAATTGATAAAGCAAAGTGAGTGCATAGTAACCATAATCAGAGACAACTGAGTAACTGGCAAACCTGAACATAGGTAAAGTGAGACAGCTTTAGGGCAGAGGCAAGATGTTAGATTGTGGTGTAACCCAATGCAATGGAATTTACCATAGTACTACCAAATGTGTTACTATTTTAGGAATATTTCTGTTTTAATGAGCCATTTACATCTTTGGGACTTTACTGAAAAATACATGGCACAGTGGAGTGGTTCAGGACAATTTTAGCATCTGATCAGAAATGAGGTGCAGAACATACAGGAGAGTCTGCAGTGGTACATATTTAAGAAATGCAGTTTGGAAATGAAGTTAAAACTTAGTTCACTGGTTTCACTCTGTGGAGAACAGTTTAGGTGTTTCACTCTGTGAAGAGCAGTTTAAGTATTTGAACTGTTACAACAAAGATGTCGTTGTCAGAGCTACTGATGAAAGATGAACTGCATTCTGAGTCAAATATTTTGTTATCTCTGTAGCTGGTGTCAGAGCTGAAAGAGCAGAACTCATTACTGAAAACAGAGAAGGAGGAGCTGAACCGCCGCATCCATGACCAGGCGAGGGAAATAACAGGTTGGCTCTGTTCTCTTCATCCAGGGTTTCTACTTCGTGGTACCTTGTAAAGCAACACTCTACTGCATAGATTGGGCTAATTTGCCATAGTTTGCATTCCTTTTTGTGGATTCATTTCTTTAAGAACTTGCAAACATCAGAATTACTTACCATTTGAATTTCCATGAAATCCTAAGGGTTTGGGGCCTTTTTTGGGCGGGGGGGGGGGGGGGGGGGGGGGTGACTGTTCCAAAGCACTTCAATTTTTTAAAAGGCGGCTCTGATATCTAATACAGTTTATCTGCTACAACTTTTCTGGCTGCTGGGACTGTGTAGGCAGCAGCCAGGAAAGCATAACTCTAGATGTGAGGGCTGTGATGAGGAGGGTCAGGATGCTTGAGGGGTAAAGCACCTCACATTTTGCTTTTATATAACACAGCAATGGGCTAGTGCCCCTTCTTCCTCCCTCCTGGAATCACCAATAGAAGGTATTAGCAGAATAACTAACTTGACTGAGTGAGCACTTCTGTGGTTGCCACAATAAGGCTTTGGCCCTTCATATCTTTTACTTAACGTTTGCCTACAGCAGCACAAACACCACCTTCAGATGGGAGGCTGTTCCTCTGGTGCAGACACAGGCCTGTTCCTCCTGGGTGGATGCACTGCGTGGTAGGTAGGGCTGGAATTCTCACTTTGGATGCCTGTTGTCTGTGGCAGAGTCGATGGAAAAGAAGCTGGTGGAGGAGACAAAGCAGCTGGAGCTGGACCTGAACGATGAACGGTTACGGTACCAGAACCTCCTGAATGAGTTCAGCCGCTTGGAGGAGCGCTACGATGATCTCAAGGATGAAATGAACCTGATGGTGGTAAGTGGCTCCACAGCTGAGAAATCAAAAGCTGTTTACAGCTGTGTTTAGGCAGAATCTAGTGGGATAAGTTAGTAACTTCTGTCAGATGTGTCTGTTAGTGACCTGTACCTGGAAAGAGTTTGTCCTTTCAAATACTGATTATTTCATTTAGTTCAGCCAAAACAAATGTATTCTAAATTTCTTGTTGGTTTTTTTTAAAAACAGTATTTTTAATTGTCACATCTGTGAAGGAGGCTAAATTTCTGCTGTGACTTTCCTGGTGGTATTGCTTGTGCTGTCCATCCTTATTTTGCCCTGCAGTTACTAACATCTGCTAGGGTTGTTTGTACCACCTTCATCCAGTGACAAATTATAAGTAATCCTAGGAATGTTTTATGTGGCAGGAATAAAAACTATTCCTCAATAGAATGTGTAGGAAGTTAGAGAATTGCTGCCTGTGCTTCCTGTAAACTGGGCATTTCTTTCCCACAAAGTGCTGCATCCTTGCTTGATGCTGCTTTCTGCAGCAGTCCTTGGTGGTGTAGGATCTGACCCCTCTCCATAGATTTGATTGTGAACTGTATCTCATAGGCTTTACGTAGTATGAGAGACCAAAATCAAAACTCTTCTAAATTTTGATAGCTGTGAAACTCCAAATACTACAAGCTAGATTAAAGGTTTTGAAGAGACAGTCACAGGGAAAACCATACAGTGGTATTGATTTGTTCCATTTGCACTCCAGAGCATCCCCAAGCCTGGGCACAAAAGGACGGACTCAACTCACAGTAGCAATGAATCTGAATATACTTTCAGCTCTGAGATCACAGAAGCAGAAGACTTACCACTGAGGATGGAGGTAACCTTAAAAATTCCCCCCAAATTCTCATTGATACATGGTTGAACTCACTGCTATCCCTTTTTTTTTCATAAGTGGTTCTGAACACCATATCCTTATACTGGGATATCTAGTGCTTTAATCCAACTTTCTCCATTCCCTTTCAGAAAACACCAATTCCCCAGTTAGTTGTGATCCTGTGTAGAAAGACTGTCAAAGTATGCTTTGAATTTTTCTTGTATTACACTAAGCATAGACTAGATACTTGGTGATCCAGCTGATTTGCATCTGTGAAACATTTGGTTGTCAGTGTTGGTAAGCACAATCACTTATTCAAGACACAGTGGGAATTTAGAAAACCAGTGAGACTTCCAGAGGAGTCTCCCTACTGTATATTCAATGATTAAAAATGGCAAGCTGCATTCTTAGTAGCTACATGGAATGTGTTTTCTGTTAGGGGTGAGAAACTTCTCTTGGATCAGTTTTTCTCTATTTCATAGAGAGGAATCAAACTCTCGGATGATTGGGAGTTTCTTTTGCATATGCAGTGATACAAATCCCAGGATGTTCGGAAAAATGATCAGGAAGATGTTCAGAAAGCATTCAGGAAGGTGACTTGATTCAGCTGATGAATGATAACCATGAATAATTTGTGGTGCAGCTCCAAGCCATTGATAGTGTTTTTGGAGATCACTCCCCCTTCTGGCCCATCCCATCACGGTGGGACTGCAAGCACAGAGCCCCCAGGGCCGAGGTCTGGCTGTGCTTGGCGCTTTCCAGAGTCAAAGTTTTCTCTGTGCATTCTGAAGATCTCCTTAGCTGTGAGCCAGGGCACAGCACACCCTGTTTGCCCTCTGCCTGGGTTAGGGATCTCCAGAGTTGCTTCTGGCAGGCTGTCATTGCTGCTTTGGGAAGCCTCTGCAGAGAATTGTTTTCTCTCTGGATGCAGATATCCTGACGCACTGGGGCTGGCACAGCCTCTCTGCGCACTCTTTCGTAATTTGCCCTCCCACTTATGTTTTTCACCTTGCATAATGGTTTCAGGATGGTGCTCCTACACTCATGGATAATCAGGAGGACAGTGCAACTACATGTGATTGGATTTCACATATGAGCCAAATGCCATCTTTTCCTTTGGCTGATAGACTTACTGAATTGCTGTTTGAGAGCCAGGTTTGGGTTTTAGAACAGAAATGAAAAAATGAACTCACACAAGAGTGTGAATGAATGCAGCACTGTATTTGTTTAACCCCTTAACATTGCAAGCCCCAGTTCGACTCTAGACTAACAATATAGCTTAATTATACAAAACCACATTAAAAAACAGGGCCCACCTCAAGGCAAACCAGTAAAGCCAGAAAACTCAAAAGTCTGTTTCATTTTTCCTGATCTGTTGGTGTGGTTTATGACTCTTCCCCTCAACAGTAAAAGGAGATGAAGTGGAAATGGCTGTGCTTGCTTGTCTGCTACAGTCATTAATATTAATTTTCTAGTTCCTTTTTTAGGCTTTAAAATTTTATGGTACAGTTCATAGTAAATACTTTGATCTTCTCAGTACATAAAGTACAAAAACGCTGATGGACAATTTCTAAAGCACCTTCAGATTGCAAACACTGGTCCTTGCCCAGAAAATAGTGAAGAAGCCAGGGAATTAGACTGAGAACAGTCTGTATAATTAGCACAATAAAAGGAAAAAGGCATAAAATAATATTTTCTGGTACCTATTTTTTGTGTCACATCCCACTAAATTAACCTGCAGATCACCAGAGAGATTTCTCTTTAGCTGAAGAACTTATTATAGAAATAATTGAAAACTAAACCAGTGAACAAAAAAGCCCTTACAGTTGTTTCCAGGTGAGTCTAACCACAAACTTTTTCTTTTTTCTACTTTCCCTCCTTCAAACAAATAAGAATATAAGGTATGCTTAGCTATAGACCTCTTGTCTGCTAGGTAGTCTCTAAGTGCTTTCTTTTGCTAGGCTTTAGGCTTAGAACCATTTTGTACTAGTAAATCCTTTTTAAAATAGTGTTTGATAGCTGATGAAATATTTTAGATAGTCAACTCTCAGAATCGAGTAACATTTCTGTGTTCCTCTCTTTCCCCAGTCTGTTTCCCATCTTTACTCACTGTTGTGCTTCTTTGTGCTGTGGAAGGGGAATACTTCTTGACTTCCCTCTGTTCTTTCTAAAGCAGGAGCCTAGTGAGAAAAAAGCACCGCTGGATATGTCTCTGTTCCTCAAGCTGCAGAAACGGGTTTCAGAACTGGAGCAAGAAAAGCAATCCCTGCAGGATGAACTGGACAGAAAGGAAGAACAGGCTCTCCGTGCTAAAGCTAAGGTGGACTCTTTGCAGCTGATCAAATGCTGACACCACAGTGTCCCCTCTTGTGAAACAGTAGCTCTGTGAATGCTGACTGGCTTTCACTAAATCTTTATCTTCCTCTAGCACTTGCTTTACTTAATGACAAGTTTTATACCTTTGCTTAGTTCTAGGGACTGGTTATTTAGTTTTCTGAGGTCCTTGAGATCCTCCGATGGAAGACAACAGTAACAAAAAGTGCTTGGGACTTCACTTGAAAAGAAAGAAAAGGCTGAAAGGCTGTTTTTATTAAGGAATAGCCATAAGGAAATCTACTTAAATGATGGGGAGTATGAGTAATTGTTCATTTTAGGCAGAAGAAGAAGTGTTTCAACCAGGATGCACTGGGCTTAGACACGTTTAGCTGATTGTAATTTAAATTCTCCTGGTTTGGTCTCCTTAAGTTCTTAGAAAATTATGAAACCAGTTTTGGCAATTGTTTCTTATTACGTTTCTACCAGTGAATTTCTTTAGCATGCTGGAATTCATGCTGCTCTGTTTTGTTGCCAGTGACAGTATGTGATTTTATTTATATCAACCAAGTATGTGTCCTAAACTCAGAAGTAAAGGAGACAATGCCAATATTCAAACTACAGCAGTTAGCAGTACCAGAAATGAGTGTTTTACAGTTTTATAGGAAAATAATTTCAGTTCCCTTTTGTTTTCCTACCTCAGTGAAGGATTTTTAGTTTTCACACTTGTCTGTATTCTTTTGTAGGAGGAAGAAAGGCCTCCAATAAGAGGTGCAGAGTTGGAGTATGAGTCGCTCAAGGTAATGCTAAAACAGAGGTTTCTGTTATTTGCTAGTGAAGCTCTTGCATCAATTTTATGTGCTGGCATAGAAAATTTCATCAGCTCTCCTGTTTCCAAATAGTAGCTGGAGAAACTAGAACAAATATTCCCCAGCAGTCATTTCATTGTAGGACTGCTCTTCTTGAGGTGTAGTATGTGTGGCTGGGGCTGCAGAACAAAAAAATCCTCTAAAGCAGGGGGAGTTCTCTGTTAAACACTTAGTACAGCTTGCAAGTTAATTTGAGCAAAAATACAGTGATAAATGTAGTCTTCTTTTTCAAAAGCATTATCTAAATTACTGCATATCTTGGACCACTAAAACTAAAAATATTTCCTAATAGTGATGCAGAATTTTCTTAGCCTGCTGACCACTATTTGTTGTGAACTTAATATTTTTTTGCAAAGAGGAGAACAAGAGGGAAAAAAAGATTGGCAATTCTTTTTCCCATCAACCTGTCTGATTCGTGTGTGTGTGTTCTGGTTTTGCACTTCAGACAAAAGGTTAATCCTGTTAGTGAAATCCTCCCAGACACTATTGACTATAGTCAGGAGGCCAGGGATACAGGAGAGACTGATGGATTTCTTGCAGTTACTCATCATTTTTACCATTTCTACCTGCAGTGTGTGGGTTACAGACATGTTGCAGTGCTGCTGGGTGACAGAATTGTCCCTGTTTCTTGCAGCGTCAAGAACTTGAATCTGAGAATAAAAAACTGAAGAATGAGTTGAATGAGCTGCAGAAGGCCCTCACAGAGACACGAGCTCCGGAGGTGACTGCTCCTGGTGCCCCAGCATACAGAGTCCTCCTGGACCAGCTGACCTCGGTCAGTGAAGAGCTTGAAGTTCGCAAGGAAGAAGTTCTCATCCTGAGGTCTCAGCTGGTGAGCCAGAAAGAGGCCATTCAGCCCAAGGTAAACCACACTGAGCAGGTGCACTGTGTACGAGACTCACACTGCAGCGCTGGCACGCTTTATTGATTAACAGCGTGCTTGACATGGCTGGAAAAAATAGTCCAGGTTTGAAAGCCTTTCTAAGTGTAATCCACTGATCCATCATTAGTGCACAAATCACAGCAGTCTGAATTAGGGGGTGGTATTAATAAACCAGTCTGGGGTTTTTCTACCAGCACTCATGCAGGGATGTACAGGCTGCACCAAAGGTGCAGTACAGTATCGTGTCTCTAGTGTGTAGTTTGGAAAATTTAAAGGAATTCTCAGCAATACCTGTTAATTAATAGTTCAGTACAAGGAGCAATTTCTTCTACATCTGTATGATTGCAAATCAGTAACATTTCATAAAGATTACCTGTGAAGATACGGAAATTCCATATTACTGCTTGATAGGTGCTATGTGCTTTTATAGAAAGAAGAGTACGACCACTGAAATGCACCTCCTCTAAAACCCTCTGACTCTGATGACATAGTTAGGGAAGTAACAGCTTTGAAAATAAGAATCATTCAACCTGAAAAGGTATAATGTGAATCAAGGAACTAATTTCCACTGAACTATGTCTTGTTTCATAACTGCAGCAAGGAATGAACAGATATGTCCTCTTTCCTTTGCTGCTGCAAAGTTACACCTATATTTGTCCTGGGTAAATACACTGAAAGTCTGTGATGCATGAAGATGTTTTAAGTCTTGTTTTAGATGTTTGACTCTAAAGAAAACAAAATACATTTATTCTGTAGTATTTAGAACATTGTAAAGAAATACTTGAGTAGTGAATCCTTAAATGACACATTCTCAGCAGTGGTGGGATGGAAGTGTTGATTTTACAGCGGCTTTGAGTATGGGGGAAATCAGAAGGTGGCCTGTGGGATGGCCAGCAGCCAGTTTGCAGACAGCTTCTGCTTGTTAGGTTGAGCAGCTGCAGCACAGATAGATTTTTTTTTTTTTTTTTTTTTTAATGTTTTGTTTTTCTTCTTTCTTGCCTACCAATTTGTTTGCCAGGAGGATAAGGTACATGTTTTCTTCTACAGTTACAAACCAGAACTTCCTAAATGCTAAAGTAACCCTCAACAGTGTTGAGCTGTCATTTCCCTGCCTCTTAAATAACCTAAATGTATTTGTTCTTGCACTTTGCCTTGGTATTTTTGAAAAACTGTTCTCATAATTCCATGTCCTCTGCATCCCCATCTTCATGCTCCACACAGAGAAACAAGTTCATTCAAAACAAGCAGATTTAACAGTTTTGAAGTGCTGGTTTATGACAACCTGAACATGAAAGAAAAGATTTAGGTATTGGTCTAGTCAGCTCCATCATGTTTCTTGCTGAGTATGGTTGAGGGGTAAGGACAGTGATCCGGGGAGCCCTGTGATCCAGGGATCAGACCTCTGTTAACTTGCAAAACCCATACATTTCACAACAAACTAAAGGTCTATGGTCTGAAGAAGTACCTTACTTTAGAGTGTTTTCTGTCCTCAGCGAGCAACAAATATTGTGGACTCATATTGTCATCTGTAGATACTGGACAGAAATTGCTGAATGTTTGATTAGAACATGCCATTGAATACATGTAAGAGTGTAAGAAACTGAGCTGACTCTAAATGATAGATGTTCAGACTGCTAAAGCTTGGCAGGTGAGATACAGCAGTTTCACTCTGTAGTAAATTAATAGTAGAAAAACGTCAAAGATGTCATAAGGATGTTGGGAATAATTCTTTAAGGAGCTCACATATTTTATTGTTTTTCATATTAGATAACACAAATCATACTAGACATAGAGACCTTGGTTCCAACACTTATGTCCACAAAGTTGTTGCTGTAAATACTTTGCAAAATTGTGCTCAGGAAAACAGCATCTGCTTGTTTTGAAAGTCAGAAGGTCAGAATTCCATCTCTTATGTTCATTAAAGTCCTGTGGTGCTCCATGGCAATGGCTCAGATCAGACTGGCTGAGATGACTGTAAACATCTATTATAAAGTATTTCAAGTTTTACTGAAGAAAAAGCAAAAGTGCCATAGTAAACATTCAAACAAAATCGTACTGTGATGCTATCTAAATTAGAAAATCTCAAGCCCTTGTAAATTCTTTCCTGCTTTGACAGATATGAGTGAGAAATAGTTCTTATTTATGAGATTTGAAAGACTCCATGTAATGCTATGTTTAAGAAACATTTTTAGAATTAAGCTGGCAAAACAATGCTGCTTCAGTTTCAGTATTAGCAGCTGTTCCTGGTAATTTGAATAAAATGCAAAATCAATATTTCCTGAAATTAATTTTATTCCTTTTATGTGATGAACAAATGGAAGGAGATTAACATATGTACCCACTTACTAGACAGACCAATATTTGACCATTTTGTATGCATTTATTCTAAAAGATGAATCAAAGGGACATTGAAATTATGGGCCAACCTCTTGCTCACGTACCCATACTAATTTAATGTGGCTACTCAAGGATTAGTGTTCCACATGAAGAAAACATGGATTCAAGGAGCAGTTACGTTGTTAAATTTACTGGAAATTATCATTCTTTTTCCAGAATACAATGACAGATGCTACAATCCTCTTGGAGGATGTACAAAAGATGAAAGACAAAGGAGAAATAGCACAGGCATATATTGGACTGAAGGAAACAAACAGGTACAAGTTCTTTCTTTACTTTGTGATCAGTTGGGGTCTGCTGTGACACACTGTGTAAAGTGTTCAGTAAGTTCCACCCATTTATGTCCAGAGAACGCTCATAGCTGGGGTTATAATTTGATTTCATTAGTAAAATTGTTGTGTGCAATATTTGAAAGGATTTGGAAATAATGGGGAAATGTAAAATCAAGCTTTCTGGATTTCCATCTTCTTAGCCTCTAATTGCTGCGTGGCCCAGCCTGGGTGCATTCCCCAGGCTGGTTGGTCACCCTCTGAACTGCAGTGGTCACATACTCTGTGGCAATGCATTTAATGTGACAGCACAGAATGCTGTAACCAGCTGGGCTGTCACTGAGAGCTGAATTGCATCATTGAGAAGAAAAACACGTAAACAAGAAAGTCATTTGCTAGGTTGTTTTAGAGCGTTTTTTGTTTCTCTTTTGTAGTAACTGTAATGTAGTGTGTAATGTCCTTACCATGTCACCTCAGCACCATCACATCTATCTCTTGTATTTTTTTAAACACCTTTCTTGAAAGGCAATCTCCCCAGGACTATCATATGCTGAATGAGGACGGAGAACTTTGGCTGGCTTATGAAGGGTTAAAACAAGCCAACAGGTTACCAGACTTCTCAGAATGGTTTTTTTTTCTTCATTTGCATCTTCTTTCCTAGCTAACTGTGCCCCTTGCTATGGGTTTGCTTTAGCTACAGTACTTCTATTGCTTTAACAGTTAGTAAAAAATTCAACACAAATATACAAATTAAGGTTCCCTCAAACCTGGTCCCCGAAGTTTTCTACTTGTCAGGTTTAATCATTTAAAAAGTTAAGGTGGCGCAACAGCCTATACATAATTCATAAGAATCCTTGCACAAAAATAGGTTGTAAAATACCAGAAGCTCAACAGCTGGAGAATATTTGTAGCCATGTACTATTTGTGTGCCTTTACACCAGGTTTCAAAATTGATGTTCCTTACAGTTTTTCAGCCTAAAGAAGTGCAATCATTTTAGTAATTATGAAACTAATGTTTAAGTAGCTCAGTGAACTCTTAAAATTTCAAACTGGAATGGGTACTCTCCTTGTGTCTCAAGTTCAGTAAATGAAACATTCTTCTCCCATGTCTCTCCATGCCAGATTCAAAATGTAAGTCACAAAATAACCAAGAAAGAGGAGTAATCTTTAGTTCCTCATGGTGCTGTTGAAGCCTCAGTGGGATCACTGTGGTCTCTGCAAGGGCTGTGCTGGTCGTGGGGCAGGCGAGAGTCTCCTTGTCAGGAAGCGCAGCTCTGGCCCTGTGTGCTCGTCTGTGTCCCTGACTGCCAGAATGGTTCCCAGTCCTGCCCTGACAACGAATTCAGTAGCTCAGCACTGCTGATGTTCTTCAGTGTATGCATTTGGTAGCAGTAACTGCAGAAGGTGGTATTTTGCAATGACTGCCTCTAACTAAAGTCTTTCCTTTTCTGGTGCTAACACATTCTACCCCTAACATTGTAAACCTGTGAAGATCTAACTTCGAGCAAGTGTTCTGCAGAGCAGGATGGGAGTTGGTTTGCTCTGTGCCTCTTGCCTCTTGTCCTGGCACTGTAGAGGCAAGAAGCTTTATATTAAATGGCAGAGCACTGCAGCTAAATGACTGTTTGCCCTTGCGTGCTTCATCAGTCTGGTTACTAATAAATGTTCCTGCCTTATGCATATTTAAACCCTGAAATATTGTCTAATTGAACACTGGTAGTCACTGGTATTGTCATTTCCTGTGTATGTACAAAATTATGAGTCAGAGCACTTGGAGAGTGCCCTGCAAGCAGGAGAAGATCCCCCAGCACTGCCTGGCAGGAGGCTGGTACATGTTATCCCCACTTCACAGTGAGAAGCATTTGAGATGTGATGTGCCCAAGGGGAAGGAACGAGTTAGCGGTGAGAATAAAGCCCCTGGATTTCAGTCCTGAGTTTGGTTCTGTTGTTGACCTTCCCTGCATTAAGGACAGCCCTCTGAAAAATGTTGGGTTTAATGTAAAATTAGAGATTATTTATGTGCATTTGCAATTAAATGGTTTCTGACTGCAAAAGTTAACTCTAAAAATATTTTCCATTGTTAATATTGCAAGGTGCTAACTTAAGAGAATATAGTGTCATCTTCATCTTAGGTTATTTGATTTGTTGAGAGGTAAAACCTCTTTAAAGCCCCTTCAGTCAATCTGTGAAGACGTAGCTTTACATTTATTGCCACAGTGGCACCGTGTACTGTATGTGTTCAATCAAAGGAAACGCAAAGCAGTGTCACAATTAGCTTCTCTCTCTTCACTTTTTGATCATGCAAGCTTAATTTAATTAGAAGGCATACTGAAGGGTTTAAAGACTACTCTGCCTTTTTCATTTTCCTTTGCAAGCCATGGCTAATTGTTCCTGAGCAGCAGCTAAAGCTTTACACTCCCTCTGAGAACTGGGCATGTAACTTTCTAAGTGTGTTCACACAAGCTGTTGCTCAACCTCTTCAGGCTGCTGGAGTCTCAGCTTCAGTCGCAGAAGAAGAGCCACGAGAATGAGCTGGAATCACTGCGAGGTGAGATCCAGAGTCTGAAGGAAGAAAACAATCGGCAGCAGCAGCTCCTGGCACAGAACCTGCAGCTGCCCCCAGAGGCCCGCATTGAAGCCAGTCTGCAGCATGAGATCACCCGGCTGACGAATGAGAACTTGGTAAGAGAGGTGATGCTGCGGGAGCAGGTCAGGGGACTTACAGACCTGCCACACCTGGAGGTTCTTATCACTTTCCAGATGGCAGCTTCCTGCAAAAGAAATTGCACGAGGGTAGTGGTTTTCTTGAGTGTAAGCTACTAATGGGAGAGAGAGGCTTGTGGCTGCTCGTGAAGTAATAAAGTTTCAGGAAATTGATTTGAAGTTTGGGGCATGGAGGAAGTTTGCGGATCCCAGCTTTCAACTGATGAGTTCAGTCAAGGCTAAATAGAATGTTGATATCCAGGGAGTCATAAAAACTATTGGTGCCAAGGAGTGGTGTTTCCTCTGAAATATGTTTGTTTATTTTGTTGAAAAACTCTGATGTAATTCTTTAATTACTTAACATAATTTATCTTCCCATTTGTCTCCTCCCTGCCTGAAGCTACACAGATAATCCACTGTGTTACAAGCTCCAGCCATTCAGTAGGTTTTGAAAAAAGAAATAGTTCCATAAAAAGAAACTTGGTTAGAAGTCACTTAGACAATAATTGGTATGCTGTGTGTACTGCACAACATCTTTGTGTGAAGGAAGGATTGGGCAGAACTCCCTACCTCCTTCCACGAAGGAGTGTGTTCATCCTGTGTGGGCTACTTAATTTCTGGGTAAATCTTCCAAAGAGACCAGTGTTGGAATATGATTGGCTTGTTGTTGGTAAAGGGAAACATGTTACTTTAGCCAGAAAAATCCTAGCTGTGAGTGTCATTGCGTCCTCCAGACAAGCCAAAGTGTAGTGCCTCCTGCTTATGTACATGACAGAACTAAGCACTGTTGGGTTCTTGTTTTAATACCAAAGATTTTGATGAAAGTATCAGATAATTCAGCTGATAGATGTTGGAGAACTGGCTAAAAGTGTAAGTTTGCCTCAGCAGCAGCAGTCTCTCACTGGCAAAGGTAGATGGTGAATGTTTCTGTCCCAGCAGCTTCCTCCTGCTGCTTAGTCATATGTTACGATTTTTAGCCATTTTTCCCCCCAGAAACCTACTCATCACATTCTGTGTTCCCAAGACAACACACACAGTCATGTAATTATATCCCAGAGGAGTTCTCTTTGTTTTCAAATACATTTAATGTAATTTTACTTGTTAAATATAGACTCATCCCTTAGTATTTCACTTCAGATGTCTGAGTATTGCAAGTCCACTCCAAGCTGGGTGTATGTTTCAGTTCCACTGCTAGCCCTGGAGTGGAAACAATGTGCAGGATTTCCAGATGCCATGTCAGAATTGTTGTGTTCCCTGCAATCCCATCGTGATTAGCATAAGAAAATGTCCTATCCCTGTTCTCACAAAGGTTGTATTCCATGCTTTCACAGTCCTAGTACGTCCCATTTTTAAAAGATCTGACTGTTTTGCAACTCATCTACATCAGCTTCTCTCTGGGAGGTGCTGGCTTGAACACAACTAAGGCCCAGACTGCCTAAAAATAGGAGATTCTTGATCTTGTTGTATTCTGATTTAATCTATACAGTGCTCACTGGAGTTTCAGTGTCTCAAAGGGAGGGAGAAAACCAATCCTGTCCCTATTTTTGCAGTTTTTTGAGGAGTTGTATGCAGATGACCCCAAGAAGTATCAGTTGTACCGGATTTCCCTTTACAAGAGGATGATTGTATGTAGTTCACTTGAATCCTGTTTCTCTGTTGTCTATTTCTATTTCTGAAGCACTAATTGAAAAGCAGGCTGTCTCCTTTTCTCCCTTTCAGAGGAAATCCCCCTGCAGAGAGCTTCACGGTGCCAATTACTTCCTTCACTGCTTTTTTTGTTAGTGTCCTTTGTGCAGTCTGTGTTTCTTTCTGATGCACAGTTTTGTTACTAATACAAGTCTTGCACTGTGAGCAGAGCTGTTTCTTTTTGAACACTACTTAACACTGCCCTGGAAAAGAGGCACATGATGCAAAAGATGCTCAATTTTCAAAACTACTCTTCGGTTTAAAACTTTGATACATTCAGATTCAGTTCAGCAAAGTAGAGGACTGATCATACAGGTCCTTACCGAGGTGAATAATGCCAGCAATCCAGTCATAGCCTGAATTTGTTCTTACTTCATTGTTTTTCAGAAATGGAAAATATGAAGGATGACATTGGAAATAATATTTCCATAGTAATTAAAGACAGCACCATTTGTGAGCTTGAAAGAATGTAATTCATGAGTTTACAGATCTTAATGAGACGTGAGATCTCTTAAATTTGTTTATAGGAACCATATAAAACTTTATTCATCCTCACATTGAGGTTGTTCTGAAATCATCCCTTCCCTGATACACTTGAAACAGTCTGTTGGACTTACATGTATCTTTTTATTAATTTCAGGAGAAATTGTTTTATCTGACAAGTATGTAGTGTTATTAACGGGATTTCGGTTGTAAAATTGAACACTGCTTTGGATGTGAAGCATGGCCTCGATGCTGTTCTGTCAGCAGGCCTAATATCTTACTGCTCAAGTGAATTATATCAGCTTGTAAACTCTTCTACTACTTAATCAAGTAGTAATTCTAAGTTGTTGCCCAAGCTGCATTAAAATTTTTCAGAAGAGGTGTAGTTTCCAGATGATGCTTTTGATGCAGGGAGTTCATGGTCCCTTATGTTCTTACCAGTGCCATGAAGAATCTTCATGCTTAGGAAATTTTTCTTCTAAGCTGCTTTCCAACACTTAATCTGGAATGGCTTTTGGGTTATTTGAGCTTAAGGTTTTGCTTCCTTTGGAAAGACTTTCCCTTTTTTAATTAAACTATTATTTTATGAATGTACTACAACAAATATGTCACAGGATTATTTGAAGATAGATTTCTGGGGAGCGTTCCTTTGAAGGCAAAATACGGTTTATTAAAAGAATAGGACTTTTAGGTGCTAAATGTTACTCGGGTACAGAATAAAAACATGTAAGAAACCAGTTTTAGTGTAAGGAACTGTGATGACAGCAAGGGAGATAACAGAGCAACACAAGAAATGGTGTTTGGATGTTAGAGTTGGTAAATTTGAGTGCAAGTTATGGTCTTTCTAGGGATCTCTTTCTTATCATCTCATAACATGGAGAGGTCTGAATAAGGCATAAGTCCTGAAGGCAAGAATAAATGATGCAGAAATACAGGATAGCTGTTAAATAACAAAGGAAATAATTTCTGTGAGGCATTTGGAAGAGCAGGGAGGAAGCATTAGGGAGATGTTTTTGCAGCAAAATGTCTTCTGCTGTAAGAACTGACCTTGTTCTGAGTGTCTGCAGAATCTACCTGGCTAAGAGCTTTGCCTTTGTCATGCTGCACATAACTTAATAATATTTGCAATATTTGGCTTGTGTTCTAGGCAGTGTACCGGCTTGCAACCCTCGGCCAGAGGATGGCACTTCTGTTCAGCTTTCCTCACTGCCTTGTAACTCTAACAGCACTGTTTTTGTCTCTGTCACACGGTACAGGATTGTTCTCATATCTTAATCTTTCCCTTATTTCAATTTACAGGATTTAATGGAGCAGCTGGAAAAGCAGGACAAAACTGTTCGCAAGTTAAAGAAACAGTTGAAAGTTTTTGCTAAGAAGATCGGTGAACTCGAAGGTACTTTCATATTTTGAGAGAAAGATTTTGGTTTACTTTTTGTGGTCTGATTGTCATCATATGCATCTGTTTTAGCAGTTGTGAGGGCCTGAGGTCTTCAGTAGCTTTAGCCTCGGTTGATTGCAGAAACACGACGTATGCCCAGGGCTCTATGTGTTCTTTATGAGCCTTTAGAAGATTTGTTTAGAAGATGAGAAGAGGAAATTGATGTCTCTCTGAAGGCAGAAAGTATTCAAACATAAAGGAATGTTTCCTGCACTGTTTGTGTACTCTAAGACACAATTCTTTATTGTTTATCAAGAGAAAAGCCGTACTAAATATGAACCAGGCAAAAATTATTTACCCAGTTTTCCTTTGAGTGTGAAGGTTACTTACTCAAACTAGGTGGTCTTTGTGAAATGCCTTTCAGTCTTATTCAGTTACTGCTCTGGACAAGGTCGCAGTAACGTTCACAAATAATACAGAGTGGGAAAACGTGTCTGAAACACAGTTTTGTCTGTGTTTATTGCCTAATTAACTTAGAAAGATGCAGTAGGTCTGACTGGGATGGAGTTAACTTTCATCAGAGCAGCGTGTGTGATGCTGTGGTTTGGATTTGAGGCTGTAACACTGCTAGGAACACACTGGTGTTTTTGCTACTGCTGAACAGAGCTGGACAGTGTCAAGGTTTTCTTTTTTCCCCACTCTGTCCCCTCAGTAAGCTGGGGTGGGAGGGCACATGGGCACACAGCCAGGACAGCTGACCCAGACTGGCCAAAGGAATATTCCATGTGCTGCACCTCATAAGGTCAGGAACCACAAGAGGGTTTTTGCACACGAGATAGCTGTTGTGAGAGACTAGCTGGACATCAGTCCCCTTGGGCTGAGGGGTTGTCACGAGTGATGGCCTTTGCTTTGCTTCCCACTCCCCCCAACCCCTTTTCCTTCACTTACTAAAGCACCTTTTTCTCAACCCACAAGTTTTCTCAGTTTTGCTCTTAATATTCCCTCCCCTGTCCTGCTGGAGCCAGGACTTTCCTTAGAAATGTCTCTGGTATGTATTGGTTTCACTGGAAAATGTAATATTTCTTTTCATTCTCTGTCTGAAGTGGGCCAGATGGAGAACATATCACCTGGACAAATCATTGATGAACCTATTCGTCCAGTTAACATTCCACGGAAAGAAAAGGACTTCCAAGGGATGTTGGAATACAAGAAGGAGGATGAACAAAAACTTGTCAAGAATCTTATTTTAGGTAAGCATCTTTCTCATTTGTGGCCTTCTCTGTTCCCATACACTCTGAAAAGTGAATGATAAGAACACAGGAAATGAATAGCTTATTTTGGTTTTGACAGTGTTCAGTTTACCTACAATTCCTAAATGTCTGTTGTAATCTAATTATCCTTCCTGGTGAGTATAGTACATATTAACATGCCTGCATATTTTTTAGCAGGCAGTTATGTTTTCTTATTCTCTTCTTTTACCAAGAAAGTGGCTCTTAGTTTTGCTCTCAGTTTTCACTGGCCAGATATGTATATTCTATATATGTACATGCTATTAACTGGGGAGGTTGCAATTACCTCATATAACATCTTCCAGTGACTTGACACTTAACAAGACAATGTGTGTTTGTTTTTCCCAAGAGCTGAAACCACGTGGGGTAGCTGTCAACCTGATTCCAGGACTACCAGCATATATTTTGTTCATGTGTGTGCGCCATGCAGATTACCTTAATGATGACCAGAAAGTGCGGTCGTTGTTGACTTCCACTATCAATGGCATCAAAAAAGTGTTAAAGGTTAGTTAGTCTGCTTAGGTTAGTAAAAAAAAAATGTTAATTTAAAATTTGCTTTTGGTTTTATGCTAGAAGAATGTGGAAGAGGCTTTCAATGAATTGGCTCTGGATTTGTGACCAGTGAGCTCCCACTAAAGCCCCAAGAGCTGTGTTAAACCAACAGATTACACTGCTGGCATTTTATCCGTATGGTACCAGAGATGCATTGAATTAATGTGAAAAGAACTACCTTATTTTTGTTTTGAATAGTCTCCCTCCTCTGAAGCTCATCTTATAAAGTTTTGGATGTAGTCAGAGTTTGCAGAGTGAGTCTTCATTAATCTTCTCCAGAGTGCTTAATTAAACAGTTTCATTTGCAGTTTTGGTTAACAGATTCCTCATTTGCTTCACCTGCAGATTACACTGATGATAATATGTTACTGCCCAAAGTCTTTGCAATGAGTTGGCTGGGAGAGTTCAGGCCAGGTGTATCTTGAAGGCATTATTAAGGCATAAATGTGTTATGCTTACATGGTTTTTTATTTTTTAAATGAGAGAGATGTGTCAAAAGCCAAGCCTTTAATCAAGCTACAAGTTTTGAAAAAATACTTGGTAAACAATCCTGCAGGAGCTTAGATATCCGTAGGAATTTTGGAACATTTTTAAGTGAAAGAAGTGCATGCTATGGAGCTCTAGAACTACTCAGCATATACTAGATCCTGTGTTCTTTGGTGAGAAGGGTTTATTGTTTTGTTTAGTTTTCCATATCAGGCTGCCAAAATGGTTATGATGTAAGTGGCATTCATCAAAACTGAATTGTTCCCTGCTCCTCCTGCTGGCTCTGTATCATTCCAGTCTTCCCTGCTGGGCTCTTCACAGGAGTCATTTGGTATTTTGGGAATACCATCACATTGCCCTTTGATTTCTGCACAGAGCAATTAGGATGGGTCTGTAAAACACAGAAAGATCATATCTGTGGGGGAAATCATATTCGTGAAAAATACTAAAGAAAACAGGGAGGGTGTTCAATGGCATTTGGCCAAAACCCTTGCTTCCATTGCTATAATACAAAGTTTTGCAAAACATCAGAGTGAGGATCTACTGGAAAGCGTATTTTAAGTGTTTAGATGTGTATCTGGCATTTTATTATTTTATTCCTCCGAATAAAATAATCAGTCTTTGCTGAACTGTGTTTGTTTTTATCCTCAGAAAAGAGGAGATGACTTTGAAACCGTGTCCTTCTGGCTGTCGAACACCTGCCGCTTTTTGCACTGTTTGAAGCAGTACAGTGGAGAAGAGGTAAGCAGTGTTCCTACTCTGGTTTCTCTTGTTCTCCAGCACTGCTGTCAGCACTGCTCTTTAAAAAATCCTGTAATAGGCCAAAATCTAGTCAAAATCTCTTAAAATGGCTAAACCTTTTGGAATGATGGTGAGGGCATCAGTGGAAAGCACAGGGATGTAAGATTTGAACCAGCTTCCCTTTGTTGCAGGCTGGGGTCCCGGAGTCTAGATGACATTGGGCTCCCAAAAATGCCAGCTCAGATTAAGCAGGAGGATCTGGCTGCTACAGTTATGGTTTTTAGCAGTGATTCACTGCACTCTATCAAAAAGGCCATATGAAGCCTTTTAGCCATAGTATGGCAGACCAGTTGATGTTTGGAGGCTGTGATATGCCTAATTCCTTTTTCAAACGTAATTGGGCTTTTGGCCATACTGACCAGGTGAGAATGCCTATGCTGGAGTGGGAGGGAAGGGTCTTGCCTGCCAGAATGCTGGCAGAGTTTGTTCCTGTGTCACAGACCTGAAGTTTTGAGTTAAGGAAGTAGATGCTGTGGGCATCATGCTTGAAAAGCAGATCCTAGCATTAGCCTCAAAAAGAAGAAATCCCAAACTAAAATTTTGAGGGGCTGTAACTTATTTTAAAGGTATTATTTGTCAGTTGCATGAAAGAAAATGCAAATACTGGGTTTGTGTAAAACATTTTTCTGCTCCATTGAAGCATTAATTTCTGTTAATTTATTAATTCAGGGGTTTATGAAGCATAATACACCTCGTCAAAATGAACACTGCCTCACTAATTTTGATTTAGCTGAATACAGACAAGTACTGAGTGACTTGGCTATTCAGATCTACCAACAACTTGTCCGAGTGTTGGAAAATATTCTGCAACCAATGATTGGTAAGGCAAAGTTGAATTCCTTAAGCTTCACAACATTAGTATCAAAATGAAAATCATGATGGTGGCAGTAGATGTATCTTGTATTTCCTTCTAAACAGTAGAGTTTCATTAATAGCTCTTGTGGCATTCTGTTCATAGATGACAAGGACTATTCTGGACAGGTTGGATTAGAGGAAGAACTGAACTGTGACTGGTTCTTCTGGCAGTGCCAGAATAAATTGGTATACTTTATTCATGCTTGTCATAAGTCAGGCATTTGCAGGAAGAAGCTGTCAGGACAATCTGATATTTGTTGCCCTGTCTGTTGGGAAATATCCCATGGGAAAACTAGACTTTAATTACATGAGAACTCTTAATTGAAATGAATATGGAGAAAAATGTTTGGTTGTTATTATGGACAGCAGTGAGGAATTAAATAACAAGCAGTGATAAAGCTAACGTTCAGAGAGGGGGTTTTTTTGTTAAGAGTACTTCTCATTTTCTGTTCAGACAGTACTCCCACAGAAATTTTCATGATGCTTTCCAGTCACAACATTTAGAAGAATGGAACGGCTCTTGGTTTGTTGATTCCACTGCTCATATGACCCTGGGAGAGAAAAAGTACTTTCCTGAGCTGCAGTCAGACTGTCCTTTCAAACACACATGCTGGAATCTTTGTAAAAACCCTGTAAACTTAGATCTTGTGGAGCATAGTGGGGCACACAAGTTCTGGGAATCATGGTAAACTGTGGCTAGCAGAAAGCCCAGCCTGCTCTCTCTGTTTTGCTGTCTTGCACAATATGCTTGTGTATCAGCAGTTTTCAGTCATTACAATAATGTTGTCAATCAAATGCAGTTTCAGGAATGCTGGAGCACGAGACCATCCAAGGTGTCTCAGGGGTGAAGCCAACAGGGCTGCGGAAGAGAACGTCCAGCATTGCTGATGAAGGCACCTACACCTTGGACTCCATCATCCGGCAGCTGAACTCCTTCCACTCGGTGATGTGCCAGCATGGAATGGACCCCGAGCTGATCAAGCAGGTGGTCAAGCAGATGTTCTACATCATCGGGGCCGTGACACTCAATAACCTCCTGCTGCGCAAGGACATGTGCTCGTGGAGCAAAGGAATGCAGATAAGGTGGGAAAGCTGCTTACGCTTCTCTTGGATGTGCTGCTGGAAATCTTACTGAGCTCTTGACATTGCTGAATATCATTTTGGTGTAACCACAGAGGCGTCTGGAATATTTATTTTTCCACGCACAAACAGGTGCAGATGGTGTTAAACTGATTTGGTGAAATTTGGTTAAAAACAGCTTTGTTGACTTTGGTCAAATCCTACCTGACATTCAAGGAAATGTGGTAGAAGCAAACCAAGTGTTTCATTATCAAGTGGGAATCAGAACTGTAGGTGAAATGTTGGTAATTGCTTTCTCAGCTTTTAGAGAAGAATAGCAAACATCCTGCTGGGTGTTTTTCTATCCTGGTGGTGCAGTGGATACCTCTTTGTCCTCACTAGTTTGCTGCATCCTGAGGTAAAGCCATCTGAATCACCTCCTGCATTTCACATCACTTGTCCAATGGGTTTTAGTGGCATGTGTCAGGAAATTTAGCCAGGGCATTCCAGTCCCTCAAGTACCTTCCAAAGCCTCACTGTACTTTAACATGAACAAAATCTCATTTGTCTTTCTTCTTATCACATTCATGCAATTAATAGGAACAGAAACAAATAGGAAAAACTAGTTAGTGGAAATCTTTGACCATAGTTTCTAACTGTTAGGAAAATAAAAATTCCTGTATTAATTGGAAGAAAGAAGTATGAAGAGAAAATAACAGGAAGGAAAAACACATAAGGACAAAGAAGCAGCACTGGGAAAGAGAAACCTGCACATGCTTTCCATTTATCCATAATCAAACGTTAATGTTCCTGATGCTCTTACCTCTTTGTACAGATACAATGTGAGTCAACTGGAAGAATGGCTACGTGATAAAAATTTGATGAATAGTGGGGCTAAGGAAACCCTGGAACCCCTCATCCAGGCTGCACAGTTATTGCAAGTAAAAAAGAAAACGGATGAAGATGCAGAAGCCATCTGTTCAATGTGCAATGCACTGACTACTGCCCAGGTGAGCCAATTCTCATTGTGTGTCCTGCTGCCCCTCCTGAGCAGCTCTCTGCTCTCTTGGTGTTTGCTATCTCTGCTAGCCTGCTGTCACACACAAATTGGAGGTTTCTTACTTCGTTTTCCATTAGTACAACTAAAACAGATTAAGTCGGAGGGGTGGAAAAAGGACCAGACCCTTTTGAGCCTGATGCTAGAGATAAGTTTTGAGCAAAGGAGAGGAAGCTCAGTCGGTTGTGTGGGCTGCAGTGCCATACACAGTCTCAGTTGGTGGAAATCCTTAGAGAAAAGTCTTCATTCAAAGACATCTCTGTACTCTAGACAGCTCTGCCTCGGATAGAAGGAAATGATCTTTCTGCCATCAGAGTTGGTATCCAGCCAAGTTAATGGACAATTCAAGTGGAGCTGTTGTCTCTGAGTCTGCAAACAAGAGTGTAAAGTTACTGTGCCCATTAGCCTCAAAGGCTGAACCAAGTGAATCTCAGTGAGCAGACTCCTGTTTATGACAGCTTAGATTTTGTACAGATATTTGCACCTTTTTTCAAACCATTATACATTTGTATAGAGCTTGCACAGGAGTAAATGGACCCAAGCATCTTTGATGCTCACTGAACAGTTCTCACCAGGAAAGGGAAGAAATTTCTTCATTTCTTTCACAGTTGTGTCAGCACTAGCAGTTGCACTGATACAGCCATTTTGACTTAGTAGTCCACATTACTGGAAAACCACTTAATTTTCTATTGAATAGGAAGTAGAATTCCATGTGCTTGAAAGTGTTTCAACCTTTTAGCAAAGTGTTTTGGTTTTTAAAAAAGGGACTGTTAAAAAAACAAAGAGAATTTTTAATGGGTTTTACAAGTCTAACCCATATTATTATTTAATAATATGTCTTTGTTATACAGTTGTTTCCTTTGGTGGTTTTAGCCCTATTTTTAGAGAAATAGCTCACTCTCTTGAAAAACAGTAAAGTTGTAAGACCACAGAAGGTCATGACTACAGAAGGTCATAATAACAGGGTCAAAATTAGGATGAGAAATACATCATGTTTTTGGGGATGGGTAGGAAAACAATCAGTTACTTCCCAAGTGATTTTTCCATCATTTGGTATTTTCACCACGTATGTAGAAATTTAGACTTGCTACCTCCAAAGAGCATATGTTCTGAAGGAGGCAGTTATATAACGTAGCGTTGAGCAGGGTGATGGAATTCTGCGTGAATAAATAAAGCAAAAAATAACGCTTAAAAGTTTTCTTTTTTAAATAGCTAATGTTAAAATTATATTATTGGTAATGATGGATGCATCTGTAGATTGATCAGTAAAATGAACCTGAGAGTGATTGTTCTTCTTCACAGATTGTAAAAGTTCTGAATTTGTATACTCCAGTTAATGAGTTTGAAGAGAGAGTCTTGGTGTCATTTATACGTACAATACAGGTATGTCTGTATCTTTTCACCAAAACCCATTTGACTGTTTCTAAGAAAACCTCTGATCAGCCAAAATAGCATCCTGAAATACGCTCAGGAGTATGAATTAAATTATGCTTTTTAGGTATAATTTTTTGACTGCATTGAAAAGGTGATGTCAGCCTTAAAGTTTTAAGCACTCACGCATTACTGCCTCCTGACTTACATAAAAGTGTTAGTTTCCCTGTCACTATGTATGAGGTGAGAATTATACATCTTTGTCTATGTAAACTCACTTGTATGACAACTTTTCAAGCAGTAAGATTTATGTGTGCAAATTTACTCAGACCTGTGTCTGCATGTGGAGTTCTGTGCTTTGAAAACTGAGGCCTATATCCATACCAAAGTTCTTCATTTACCCCTTCTGTTTTTGTATATATTGGTGAAAATGAAAAGTTTTGAAAACTCCAAAGCGAAGCAGCCAGTAGAGCAGAATAAAAAAACAAACACAAACTTTCAGGTCTGTTAGAAATTGAATTACAGTATCGCAGGACAAGGGAGATTGGGAAGGTAGGACTGAGATAAAGCTGTAATTCCACTTACTGAAAAGATGGTTACCAGATACTGGGCAGAGTCTTCCCTTTGCAGGGAATCCAAGTATTTCCAGATTGCATTGTAAGGGGGAGATGTGCAGAACTGCAGCTAATCAAAGTAACTGCAGTTTAATGGCACAGTTGTTGTAAATGTGTGGGCTGAGCTTAGTGTAGAGTGAGTGTTTGCACACACACTGTGTAAGCACAAATCATCTTTGTGAAATGATTGTTATCAGTCAGGTGGCCAAATGCTGATGTCATCACTTTCTTGTCTTTGCAGGTGCGTCTGCGAGACAGGAAGGACTCTCCTCAGTTGCTCATGGATGCTAAACACATCTTTCCTGTTACTTTTCCATTTAATCCATCCTCTCTGGCTTTAGAAACCATTCAGATCCCAGCCAGCTTGGGCCTGGGCTTCATATCACGTGTCTGATCCCAAGGATGTCCCGTCAGTGTTAGATGGAGAACCAGTTGCCTGATACCTTTACCTGTTAAAACCTAGTGAGCCACCAAACCCACGTTTTCTGAACAAAAGCCTCTCTGAGCCCAGATGTGTAGTTAAGGTAGCTGGGAAACAGCACAGCAGCACCACAGGCTGGAGGCTCAGAGAAAGATGTGCACTTGTGCTCGGTCATTGCATTTATGAGGACATCACTGATCCGTACATTCCCAGAGTATGGAAATCGGGCTTGGACAAAAATTGTGTCATCAGCTGTCTAGAGACATTTTTAGATCTTTAGTAACATATTTAAATAGTGTAAATTAAAATCCATATGTAATCTTCTCATAGGCGGGGACCAATAGGGACAGTCACAGTCCTGGACGTGGAAGACTTGAAAGTAAGGCATTTTGTAGTAGAATACACAGTCACATGGGAGCCTGTTACATTTAATTTGTAAAAACTGGAATGGAAAAACACAAACTGGCAATATATAAAATTATTTCTTAAACCACTTCCTCGTTTATGTCAGTTTGACATAAATTGTAGTGATAAGTCTTATAGCTCACTATATGCTCTAACTTAGGTGTTCATTTGTTAGAACTGTGGTTTACCAAGCAAACTAAATCAATTGCTGCTGCATATTCTGTTGTTTTAAACGTACAACAGTATCATACTAAGCACTAAAAATAAGATACTTCATTTTTTGTTGTCAAACTTATTTACAGTCTGTTGCAGTCTGTTATTTTAACTGGATTTTTGCACATTGTATCAAATAACACCTGTAGAGGAAAATGGTAACTAAGCACAAGTAGCACACTGGAAATTATATGTTTAGTTATTTTTAAAAGTAGTTAGCTAAAGATACAGAATCTTGAAGCAAGCGATCAGAAGTCAGTAATGATTTTAGTATTTATTTAGGTTATAGAGTCCGTCTAATGTTGTTCTTTGTTTGTAGACCCCAGAGATGACAAGGTGTATTTTGAGTATAATCTCTTTCAGTTTTTTGCCACTTAAAACCAGGAAAAAAGTCTTCTTTCACACTGGAATAAGAGAGGAAAAACTTTAATAGAAACTTTCTGCAGTAGCCCCAGGCTCTCATTCTTAGAAGGGTTGACTAACAAGAAAGTTAAGTAGGTTTTGATTATGATGCTGTCACTTGACTATGATTCATGCTGATTTAATGGTTGGGAATCAGAGTGCATAATGAGAAATTGAGTTATTTTGAATGTTGCACATTTTACTGGAAAAGCTTTTCTGTCTCACACATCTTGGATCTGCTATATAAAATTCACATTTCACAATGTGAGGCATAAGTGTGGAGGCCTTGCTTAAGGTTCCGGTTCTGTGGTGCGTGGCTCAAAAATAAAAAATAAAAATAAATAAAAATAAAGCTACACACATTGCTCAGTTGCATTGTGCAATATTTTTAATGTATTATAATAATCTGCATCATAGTGTTAACATTAATTTATTTTACAATATTGATAAATAACCTAGAGGTACACTATTAGACTATTTGGTGCTCCTCTGTTTGCCTGCAAATTCACAGAGATAAGATTTGCTGTTAAGCAGACTGAAACATTTCAGTTTTGTGTTACTTGAGAGGCGGACATGCTGTTTGTATGGTTGCTAAAACTGGAAGTAAAGACAATGTAAACTTTGTCAGTATGATTTAAGATGCTCCTGCCATATTACGTTTGATGGATCATGCCAGTACTTCCAAGAACTTAATAGTGCATTGTAAAAACGTTCTGAATGATCTTTGCTAAATGATTTAGATTGTTTTCCTGTGCATCATATACCAAACACTCCTTTTTCAAATGTTACTTGATTTCTGAAACTCTGGCTACTGTGAGCTGGCTCCAAATGAGGTGTAAGGTCGTTTTCAGACTGTCAGGGGTACTGTACTTGTGAGAATGTAATGGCAAAGCCTTCACATCCAGTAAAGGGTTAGGAAAGAAAATACATGAGAACATGCTGACCTACCAATTTTTTTTTCCTATTGAAAAACAAACAATTGGCTTTACAGTATGTTCATACTGTAGATCAGGAAATGTATCCACTACTTAAGCGTTAGTGTTTAAAATGTATGCCTAAATGTATTTTTGTTTATTTTTTAAGTTTGTTTACCTGTAAAAAGCCTTATTGTATCGTTTCCTTAAAAGAAGTAGTGTTTAGTAATTTATAGGTATCATCCTTAAACTCAGTGGTTTGACTGGTATTACTTTTATATCACATTAAAAGTATATGCTGCTTGACATGTTTTAAAGGAAAATATTTTTGAGTTGGAATAGATGTGTAGTTGGTAATTCATCTAACATTTTACATGGCAGTATTTTACATGCACTTTTCAGAAGTAAAATTTTAGTGTGAGTGTATAATATAACTTTTCACCTTAGGACTAAAATCTCTTTAACCATGGAATATAATGCAGAATTATTTTAAAAACTCTTTTTTTTCCTTTGAATCATTGTTATGCTCTTTTAATGTGGACATATCTTTTATATTTTAATTTATTATCTATTGAGATGATAGATTTTATCAGATGCTGGAAAAAATACTTGTCAATGACCCCTTAGAAATATATACAGTTATTCTACAGATTTTGCACAATAATTACCTCATTCAGTTTGGTGTATTTTTATTCCAGTGATCATTTTATTCTGATGTTTAGGACACAGTCTTCGATCCAAATTTTGAAAAACTGCTTCTCACACTTCAAACTGGGATGGGACATAAAAGTGCTTAAGTCAGTTAAATGAGATTAATCTATTCTATCACAGGAAAAAGTAGCATCAGCTTCATTGTTGACAGTGGATTGATATCCAGCAACATTTGTTCCCAACTTGGAAACACCAGCAATTGCAATTTGAAGGTCTATATGTAATTTGTGATTTAAACTGAACACATTTCAAATACCATACTAAAACTATGAGCAAACACTTGGGTTTTTTAAGATGCTGATACTTCATGCGATGAGTAAAAGCCTTTAAACGTAGGTTTTCACTTGATGCCACTACGGTACGTAGATGAAAAACAAAACATTGTCAGAATTACCTGAGCTCTGATCTGTTGTAGTGTCTGATGTTGTACTTAGTAAATGTATGCATCATAAAAACTGTAGCCTAATAGCTATCACTGGAAAATGTCCAAATAAAAGTACAACTGTACGGTTTGTTTCAGATGGTTTTTGGTTGGTTGGTGGCCCATGAGCTGTGTGCTGGCATAGACCCCAGAGGGTCACAGGGTTCCCTCTGCCTCCATGGCAGGCTCGGTGTTGACTGCCAAGGGAGTTGGTTAAAATCTGAGGATGTGTAAATACACACCCAGATAGCAGCAGTGAGCCATAAACCGCTGTGCTTATGGGAAAATACTTTGTTTAACGTAACCCATTTCTGTTAGGGTGTTTTGTCACCTAATATTAACTGTTCCTGAAATAAAATTTCAGTAACTTCACTAAAACACTAATTCCCTTTTGTGCCGTGAAAGCTCCTCGTGCCAGGTGGGGAGGGCTGGTGGGTCTCTGGGCACGAATCCACCTGCCCAAACCTGGCACTGTGGTTATTCGAATCTTCTTCCTCATAAAGGCTATTTAAATGTAGCACCTGTTACTGCCTTAAACCTACTACATGCACTCAGAGTTGTTAATTTTTGCCTTATTCTCAGTTCGTTACAGAAATTCCTTTACAGTGCTTTGTAGGGAGGCGATTGATGCTTCTGGTGCTTTTCCCTGCTGGGTCAGGACTGCCCCTGGGGCCCCTCCGGCCGCTGCAGTGTCCCTTATTCCCGATCCCTGGAGCTGTGCCGGGGCCGAGGGCGGGGAGCCGGGGCCGGGGGCGGGGAGCCGGGAGCGAGGAGCGGGGCCGGGGGCGGGGAGCGGGGCCGGGAGCGAGGAGCGGGGCCGGGGGCGGGGAGCCGGGAGTGAGGAGCGGGGCCGGGGGCGGGGAGCCGGGAGCGAGGAGCGGGGCCGGGGGCGGGGAGCCGGGAGCGAGGAGCGGGGCCGGGGGCGGGGAGCCGGGAGTGAGGAGCGAGGAGCGGGGCCGGGGGCGGGGAGCCGGGAGCGAGGAGCGGGGCCGGGGGCGGGGAGCGGGGCCGGGGGCGGGGAGCCGGGAGTGAGGAGCGAGGAGCGGGGCCGGGCGGGGAGCCGGGAGCGAGGAGCGGGGCCGGGGGCGGGGAGCCGGGGCCGCTCCCCACGCCCCGGGGCGGGGGCCGGGCCGCACCGCGGCCGCTGCGGAGCCCCGTCCGTGCGGCGGCGGTGCCCCGATGGCGCTGGCCGAGCTCTACGCGCAGGTGAGCGGGGCTGTGGGGCTGCGGGGCTGCCCAGGGGAAGGGGCCGGGCCGGGTCTCAGCGCGGCTGCCGCGGCACCCGGCCCGCACCGCAGGGCACCGAGGGGAGCCGCTTCGCCTTGAGAGAAGCGCTCCTTTAGCGGGACTCTCGGCCTCCAGGAGCGGGTCTCGCTGTCCTGGCCAGCGATTAGGCAGCGGGAAGGCTCCAGTGCCCTTCCCTGGGCACTCGGGCTCGGAGCGCCGCGCTTTCTCTTGGGCAAACACGGAACCTGTGTGGCAGAGCTTGGCCCTAAAACAAAGATTCTTTCTCCTTAATGCACCTGCCGAAACTTTTGCACAACTTTCCCCACTTCTCCGGTAGTCACCGGAGTGTTGTGACGTATCGTTTGTTTGCTTAGCTTTAAATAACAGAACCAACATGGACATGTTGGCGATTTACAAACCTGTGCCTCGTCTATTGCGAGAGCAGCTGCTCCCCCTGAGCCTGGGGCTGCAGCGCGGCTGGGTCCTGGTGCTGGTGCCGCTCTCGGAGCCGCTGGAAGAACGAACGTGGTTTTCCCGGGAATTGTGTCAGGCAGGTGAAGGGGGGAAGGAGTGCGGGTGTAACCTGACACGGAAATGAGCAAACTCCGTCTGTTTACCTGCGAGGCAGGGTTTGGAGACAGCCAACTCTCCAGGCTGGGTGGATTTGCCAGTGGAGGCTCCTGCGACTCCGGGGGCCTTTCCTGAAGAATCAGTGCTTTTATCGCATTCTTCTTCCTCCCTTTCTCGTCCTTGACTTAATGCAGTTCATTTTCTTACATGGGAACGCACTGTGTGCCCCTGAGGCTGTTTGGTGGTGATATTTTAACTCGCATAGGATAACAGCAAACAAAGAATTCAATTTAACAAGCATTTTTTGTAAGCCAGGAGGTCAGCATAGTGTAGGAACGATACAAATAACAATTTACAGGTAGGTAGATAGATACACATGGAAAACTCAAATATAAAGCTAATTCAGCCACGTCTTTCATGTGGCCATTAAATAGATCCTTGTGGAGCTGGGCTTTTGTCCAACTGGTCAGAGAGATGAAAACATTGCCATTATAGTGGTTTGGGGTAGTTTCGAAAATATCTTAGTGATTTTGGATACTGTGTGAAAAAATGCCATCATGCTGAAAGCATCAGCAGGGAGGTGTGGTGGAAGCGGCTCAGGTTTCCACGGGTGTGTTCATGCCCTGATGAGCACCAGGTTGGCGGGTGGCTCACTGGAAAGGGCCGTGTCTGTCCTTAGAGATACTGAAAACTCAGCTGGAGAAGTCACTGAGCAACACCAGCTAACTCACAGGGCTTTCTTGTGCAAGGCCCTCTTCCCCTAAATTGTTTGGTGTTGATCCTTGGGGGTTAGAATTACAGAAGCTACAGCTGTGCAGTGGGGTTTGCTCTGAAGGCACCCACCATGGTTCAGTGGGGTTCTTGGGGCAGAGACAGTCATATTCCGAGGATCTACTGGAGCTTCCAAGGCTTCTCCCAAATTAGAGAGAAAAAGCGTCATTTGCGCCAAAACCAACAGTTGCAGCACCAGCACGAGAAGGAATACCCGTCCCCAAGGTGGCTGTGGGTCTGCTAACACTCCATGAAATCGTGACTAATGTTAATTTCTCAAGTAAGCAGCTGCAGCAGTTCTCACAGGTTTATTTAAACAGCTTGTTTCAACTGACCATGAATATGGCTGAGGTGAGGGAATTAAAGGAAGGGTTCTGGCTATCAAAAGCAGAAAGGTGCTGAAAGAGTTTACATCATGGTCTCTTGTGTGAGTAGGGACACATGATGTCACTTTGTCAAACCCTGTCAGGATGAGAAGGATGCACTACCTCAGTAGAGAAATTCCCTACTGACTGAGGTTTCCAGCTGTGTTATGTCCTTTTAAGGAACATTGTTTCTGATAGCTTTTCAGGCAGAGCATTTAAAGAAGTTGCTTTTGCTTCAGAGTTTTAACTTCAGCATAGGAGAACTAAATGGTTCAAACCATTTGAATATTTTCTTCAAATATCTGTGCTTCAGAAGGTTAGAGGTACCTTGATGGGAAGGAGCTACAGTAAGCCAGTTGATTGCTCATAAAGAAAGAAACCTGCTAGGAGTCTTTGAAGTTTGTCCTAGAGCAGGGAAAGATGTTTGGAGGTTGCTCTCCAGTCCCATTAAAAGAAAGACTCTGCACAGACCCTTTTTTGGGAATGGCAATGTGCCTGTGGCAAAATGCGTTCTAAGTTCAGTGTCCTAAACTTGAATTCAGGGAAGTGATTGTCTGAATTCTGGTAAATGAGATGCTTTCTCTGGTACTTGCTTATTTGGACTCTCCTAGAAACCAGTTCTCTCCCTTAAGTGTATTTTATTATTTGTTCAGTGTTAGAGGGTTTGAAGAGCCTGGCAGCAGTCTGGCCCTTGCTCACCTCCCTGCATGCTGTGTTCTTCTGCACACTCTGCACTGAACAGGAGCAAAATATGCATGTCTGAAATTAATGAGTCTGCTTTCTTTTTTTATTCTTTCATGAAAAATAACAAAACCACAAAAAATACATCCTGCTGTACAGAGCTAATAATAATAATAATAATCCCTAAAAGTCCCGGCATCCAGTTCAGCTTCTGGGTTGCACTTGATGTTTGAAAGGTATTTTTTCGTGCTAGTCTGGTATTATGATAGTAGCTAAACTAACTGTTACCTTGTTTTTATGTTGCAGTACAATAGGGTTTGGATCCCTGATAACAAAGAAGTTTGGCAGTCTGCAGAAATCACAAAAAGCTACAAAGCTGGAGACCGTTTTCTCCATGTGCAGTTAGAAGATGGAACTGTAAGGAGAAAAGCTGAATTATTGTGGGGTTTGCTGAGATATGTTTATGTAGAAGCATAGGACTCACATTTGTGGGATCTAAATAACACGTACATATTTCCTTTTTTTATCATACTGGAATTGGTATAGTACACATCTGCTGCCCAAAAATACGAGGAGTGCAATTCCACTGTCTGTATAACGTTAGTATGGAAAACATACCTCAAGATTGCTTTGGAAACAAGCCCTGAAACTCATCTCAAGTTGAAGCAAATCAGAAGTGCAGGACAGGCATAGTTCTCTCTCACAGAGCCAGCTGCTGCTTTTTTTGTTGCTTTATGTAAGATCTGTTAATTTTAGTATCGAAGTTGTTTACAGATTTAATACTTTGAAAGTGTTTCTGTATTTCTGCATTCCTGCTCCATAAAGACAAGTATTAAAGGCATGATTAAATGGATTTGTTGAAAGAAAGAGAATTGAGTTTTAAGCTTTCTGTAAAGAAAACTGAGGGGTTGCAAGTGGGGATAGTTACAGAGCTGACTTGAGTTCTGACCAGGGCTTTACTTTCATTCAGTTGCAGCTGATCTATTATTCTTATCTGTACTTGAAATATGTGTGTGTTTAGAGAGCTAAAAGTGAGTCCCATTTTTACAGATTTCAATGCAAAATATTGTAAATAAAGGGAATGAGGCTTGCTTTTTCATAAGGAACCAACAGGTCCAATTCCCCCAAGTTCAGTGGGATGTGTGGAATCAATGAAATAGAAGATCAGGCAGGGCTCCATCAACTCTGTAACTTCATGTAAAGGTAGAAGATGAGTTTCTATTTATGCAACATAATGCATTTTATGACATTTCAAGTAATTTTTGTGGACAGGAACTGAATTACCCTGTTGATCCAGCTCCTTTGCCACCACTACGAAATCCTGACATCCTTGTTGGTGAAAATGATCTCACTGCCCTCAGTTATCTCCATGAACCAGCTGTTCTACACAATCTTAAAATTCGTTTTGTGGAGTCTAAGCTTATCTACACATACAGTGGTAAGCTAAGTGAAATGAAGAGTTTTTAAAAAATCTTTTTTTAAAAAGTATTAATCTTTGTTCAGTTTGCAATATTGATGTGTGTAATGTTTTCCTGAAGTGTATTTTAACTTATGTTAACTGGTTTTATATATGAGTATAGACTTGTTTGTTCATCAGCATCTTCTACTTAGAAAATATTTCTAGTTTGTATTATTTTAACTTGCCCAAACCAGGCATTTCATGTAACTAACTGTGGTTTATTTTTGTTTTGTACATTTGGTTGTAGGAATAATTTTGGTTGCAATAAACCCCTACAAGGAGCTGCCAATTTATGGAGATGCAATTATCCATGCATATAGTGGGCAAAACATGGGGGACATGGATCCACACATATTTGCTGTGGCAGAAGAAGCATACAAGCAAATGGCAAGGTTCAGTATGTTATTTAATGTCCATAAATAACACTTGAATTCTAGTGGCAGTCAGTGTTAATTGTCATTTAGTTTTACTGTGTATCTGCCATTGGCTATTAAGAATACCTTTGAACACGTAGCTTAATTAGAGGAGAAGGAATTCTTTAACCAGCTGAGGAATTTCTAGAACTCAAAACTCTTTTCATTCTTGGTGAGGGGTAACACACTGGCTTAGTGAATAGCAATGACAAAAACCTAGAGGTTACAAGTGAAGAGGAGTAAGAGAAGAATAGGTGAAAGATGGAACTGATACGTGAAGTTGGGCACAGCTGTGGTCTCAAACATTGTTTCATACGTGTAATTCCTACATTTATTCATGCACTTGAGACATACCTGATATAAACTGTCTGATTGTTTGCTTTTAGAAATAACAAAAATCAGTCTATTATAGTCAGTGGAGAATCAGGAGCTGGAAAGACTGTGTCTGCAAGGTATACTATGAGATACTTTGCCACTGTGAGTAAGTCAAGCAGCAATGCACATGTGGAGGATAAAGTATTGGCATCCAATCCAATAACAGAGGTAAGTTTTGGGGAGCATCTGTCAAGTCTGTACTCATCAAGGGAAGAATTCTGAGAGCTTCTGGGAAGTTTTGTTTGAAATCTTTGGGGATGCTTTATCTGTCTGAGTTAGATGTCTGGATTAGAAGTTCAGCCTCTGAATGTTACTGATGGAAAGAGGTGGTCAGCCTCAGGAGCACCTTGGTACAGTCTCATTTACCAGTGGCCCTTTGGAGGTGCTGGTTTGCCTCCAGAGCATTGTTTGACCACCTAATTAGATGATGATATAACAACATTGAACAAATTATTTGGTTTTATTTATGGGACCCTTATGGTGAAAAAGCCTACTTCGTCTAGCTTTCAGTTTGTGTAGCATTATACTGTCTGACTTGAGGCTTGTCTTCAGTTTTGGGCCTCTAAATTTAAGTAACACAGCTCAATGCTGAGATTGATCTCTGAGCACCTTTGATTTTAGAAACCTGTAGTTGATTCCAATTTTGGCAAAGTTATTCTTTTGAGAGACGTGAGTACCTCAGATTGTAAAAGTTGATAATTTTTGTAGGCTGTGGGCAATGCAAAAACCACTCGGAATGATAACAGCAGTCGATTTGGAAAATACACTGAAATCAGTTTTGACCAGAGTTACCAAATCATTGGAGCTAACATGAGAACATACCTGCTTGAGAAATCCAGAGTTGTCTTTCAGGTGGGTAAAATAAAGTCTAGAATAGCCAGTGTCAGTATAGCTACTGATGCACTATACTAGGTCTATATAGAAAATATTATGTGAAGTTCTAAGTAGTGCATCCAATCAGCATTTGATTTATCTTTTAACAGGAGCTAATATTATTTATTATAAGAAGTGATTTTATTCCACGTTCCTCCTTATGTTAAGTGAAGGATGCTCCTCAGGGACAGTTCCCTGAGATAAGTGCAAGAAGTATTTGAGAAATCTGTAACTCGTGGTCACAACAGTAGCAGAGGCCAATTGTGTCTGGAAAGGAACAGCATATACAGGGCAGAGAGATTCTCAGTAAAAAACTGGCTGAAAGCTTACAAGGCCAGGGCTTATTTCATGTGACTCACTACAGTGTCATGGCATAATTGTGATAATATACTAAAGCAGGCATTTAATTTTATAAAACTGTTTTTACAAAGGTTTCTTTTTTAGTAGTATTGTAACTTTTTAAGTCTGCTGAAAAATACTTCTGCCCTGAAGGATGGTTTGGAAATGGAGAGTTTTTTGAGTTCCCAACAGGGCAGTGTTCCAGCTGACACTCCTACACATCTTTTGGTTACAGGGTTTGACAGTTCTTATTAGTAGATGGTTGTTCAAGCTGAAGAAATTGTTAACATCCTTGGGGAAAGAACTCAGCGTATTGGCAATGGAAATAAAGTATACTTGAATGTATCACTTTCAAAGCTCTTGCTGATGTCTAAGATGTGCCATTTTAATAATGAACAATTTCTTTGCTAAACTGTCTTGCAGCAGAATTTAGCCTTCAGTTATCATTATCAATTTATAATAGTGTTGAATATCATGGGTTTTTCTGTTAGTTTCTTCATTTCATTGTTAATTATCTTCTTCTGTAATGTTGTTCTTTGCTTTATTTTACAGTCAGAGAATGAAAGGAACTACCACATATTTTATCAGTTGTGTGCATCTGCTATGCAACCTGAATATGAGCATCTTAAATTGGGTAGGTCTCCAGAAAATAACCTGCTCTTCACTTTTGCAGTGCAGGATTTTAAGGCTGGGTTTTCGAGTGCAGGATGTTTAGTGCATTACAGCATAAATCTCACAGCCTTAAAGCAGGACCTGCTTTTTAAGTTGCTCAGCTGTTAATCCTGCTGGTTTTGAACTTGGTAGCAAATCCCTGGTAACTCAAATAGTGCACAGTCAAGTACCTGAGTGTCTTCGAAAATCTATTTTTCGTACTTTCTTTAGTGACAGATGCCACATCAGCTTAGGGACTTGATTAATTTACCTACAGAGAAGCTGGGAGAAGCAGAATTCAGGTGTATGTTCACTCAGCCTCCCTTCCTGTTTGTTCATTAGGTGGAGTATTAAGATTTTTAGGAATTATGGGTACTAATTTGTGTCAGTTTAACTGAGTTGGGTACATGGATTTCCCTCAGGAAAAAGAGGACCTCCAGCTCATTGCTGAAATGCTGTCCTCTGATAGCATCTTTAATTTTTTTGTGTTGTAAAGTTTTAACAAGTGGCTCTCCCCAGTCCCTAATTTTTGCAGGGTTACAAGATTTGCTTCTTATCTACAGGAAATGCAGAAGAATTTAACTACACACGAATGGGTGGCAGCACTGTAATAGAAGGAGTTGATGACAGAGCAAATATGGTGGAGACTCAGAAGACGTTTGCCTTACTGGGTAAATTCTTGGGGATACACTTTCAGGAGATTTTTTTTTTTTCCCCTGAAATGGGCAAAGGTAGATTGTTTCTGAAATATCCAAAACATTAGTAGTAACTACCAAAATATTTTATTTCATGGCTTGTCCATTGTGGTGTTGGTCTGTTTTCGAAGTGCTGGGCAGGAGCAATTAGCAGTTGGTGTTAATTGTTACTGGTCAGAAGCACTGAGGGCTGGAGTCTTCTTGGCCCTTAAACTAACATGCTGCAACAGAGGTGGAATTGGAAGCTTCTTTGCCCCTGTATGGCTTGTGTAAGAGCTAAATCAGACTTGAGCTGGCACTTGGAGAGGTGCAGGAACTTATACCCAATCTGTCATTGGATCAGACAGGCAGAAAATTGGCAGAACCAGGGATTTGTGCATAGTACTCTGCAGAGATGCTGTACAATTCTTGGCTGCACAGCAAAGCAAGTAACCCAGTATTGTTCTGCTTTAATTAACTGTACTGTTTCTGAGTATTTCAAATAATCAAGGAATGTTTTTTTAGGTCTGAAGGGGGATTTTCAGATGGATGTTTTTAAAATGCTGGCAGCAATCCTGCACTTGGGCAATGTGGAAATAGCAGCTGTTGGAGATGAGAGATCATCCATCAGTGTAAGGAAGTAGCTCGTTCAGATACCAACATTTTCTATTCTATTTTATGCCAGAAGTGCTTTAGCAGTAGTTTCTCTCATATCTGGGGCCCAGAGCAGCATTAAATCTGGTGTACCAAACTTGACTGATTTCTCCATCCCCATCTGTGTGGAATCACAGTGAGTGTTCACACAGGCGCTGTTCTGCGCCCAAGTTCAGAAAGTCTTAACAAAAGGCAAAATGTGGCTAAGACTACACAGATCCAACTGATCCACAGCTGTTGGAAAATCCATTTTGGAGCTTTCTGCAGGGTGCAGGAAACAGAGCATAGTCAAAGCTGCTCAGAATGTGTCCCAGCAAGCTGTGCAAGTCTAAAAACCAAGAACACCTAAAAATAGACTGAAGTAACTTTCTTACAGTGTCTTAATCCAAAGCATCTCATCCAGTCCACATTTTTCTCTCCTGTATCAGGAGCTCTATCCAGCATTATTTGCTTTAGCTCATCTTGCTCTTTTGCCAGATGAAGGAGTAAACACAGCCCCTCGCCTATCTGAAAATAAAAATCACAGTTTGATGTCAGGGGCGCAGGGACTTCCCTGTCGAGACAGCATTTAAGGTATTAAATGTAGCCTAATGATATTTCTTGATCTTCTTTAAAGATGGAAGATAAACATCTCAGGATCTTCTGTGAGCTTCTGGATTTAAACTGTGACAAAATGGCCCGGTGGTTGTGCCACAGAAAGATTGTCACGACCTCAGAGACGGTGATAAAGCCGATGACGAGGGCCCAGGCTGTCAATGCCAGGGATGCTCTGGCAAAGAAGATCTACTCTCATTTATTTGACTTCATTGTGGAAAGAATTAACCAAGCTCTGCAGTTCCCTGGCAAAAAACACACTTTCATTGGTGTTTTGGATATTTATGGGTAAGAATGTCTCTGGAAACAGAGTGCCTTTTCTTTGGCACGTTTTTGTGCTGGTAATGAATTTGGAGGGGCTACTTTTACTAAAAGGTCATGGTCAGATAAGTTCTTTAGCATCCAGATTAGTGGAAATGCTCAGCTACTATAAATACCAGATTTTTTTGTGAATGAGGTTTAAATTTAACTTCTGATGTGATACTTCTAGATTTAACTCTGGATTTTTTAACTTTATTATGCCTGGTAACATCGGCTTCTAGAGAAGTTTTGAAATTCCTTACCATCTTCATTAGTCTTACCTTTAGTTAATCTTCTTAAAAACGTTAGGATAGCTCCAAAGTCTTTCAGGGATGCTACCATTAGATTTTGATGTCAAAAGATTTTTTTTTCCTTATTTGAATTGTGTTTCAGGTTTGAAACATTTGATGTGAACAGTTTTGAACAATTTTGTATCAATTATGCTAATGAAAAACTACAGCAGCAATTTAACCTGGTATGTTCTTTTTTTGTTACAGTTCTTTGTCTTATTTTGCTTCAGGGTGGATATTAGTAAATTCTGCTTCTGCTTGAGTAATGGATATTTCTGGATAATGCCTGCCCAGTAATAAATAGAAATATTTTGTTTTTATATGTAAGCGTAGCTACACACAAATGTACATAAATGAAAACTTTTGAGTTTATTTTCTTACAAGACAGACATGTAATATACTTCAAAGTATATTTTTTTCTATCTCACATACAACTATGCACATGCACACGCTGTATTTGTCTTCCTTAATTGTAACCTTCTTTGTATTTTCATAATTTTTGCAAACCCAGCATGTCTTTAAACTTGAACAAGAAGAGTACATGAAGGAAGATATTCCATGGACTTTAATAGACTTTTATGACAACCAGCCTGTCATTGACCTTATTGAAGCTAAAATGGGAATTTTGGAACTTCTGGATGAAGAATGCTTGGTAATTTAAAAATTCTTGCATTTAGAGCTCATTAAAAAAAAAACAACTATATAGATTTTTACAAGTGGGGCTTGTAATCCGTATTTTACCCTTTTCATTGGGAAATAGAGCATCTTCCTCAGAAAAGGAACAATAACGCTTGCCCTCTATTTGGCAGTTTGATTGTAAATTACTTAGTCTATTTTCCTCTTAGAGAATTAGGAACCTAAAACTGAATCTTAGAACTTACCTAGAAGTAAGCCAGCAACTGGAGTTGATCACTGTGGGGGCAGTGCAGGACTGGAAGAGGTTAAGCAGGAGGGCAGTGGGGTCCTCATCCTTTTGCCCTTTCTGGGTCTGAGTCCAAGCAGCAGTTTGCTGCTGGGTGTCTTGCTCCAAGCAGGAGTTTGGACTGCTCAGTCTCCAGGGATCTCTTCCACCAATATTTTTTAAATTATGTTGTTCTACAAGTCACTAATTTTGATACAAAAATTGTGGATTAATACAACCTTCTTTCCTAAAAATATTTGCTATGGGGAGCCACCAGTGAGGCTGAAGAGATGAAAACTGGTTGTTATCAGGCCTTGTAATTCACTGAAAAGGTTTTATGCAGAGTGTTCATTGACAGCCAGCAGCTCTGCTGCTCCTAACAGCCCACCTGAGTTTGTTAAAGAGGTTGCCCTTCTCATTTTTACAGTTGCCTCATGGAAAAGATGAAAACTGGCTTCAAAAGCTATATAATAATTTTGTCAATAAAAACACGCTCTTTGAAAAGCCAAGGATGTCAAACACTTCTTTCATCATTCAGCACTTTGCTGATAAGGTATTGTTTCCCCATGTTTCTAGCAGTAGCTTATTCAGAAAAAAAAAAGTAATGTAGGAAATAGGGAATATTAACCACAGTTATTTGGAACTTCTATAAAATCGATCTTCAGTGCACTGTGCTATTTATTTATTGGTAATACTGCCTGTAACACACCACTTGAATGTAAGAAGTGCTTAAGGTAATGAATTTGAGAGCATAAAAAGAAATCAAGATAAAACAGCAGAAAAATAATAGAATGTGTCGATAGAACAGTTATAGTTGTAGCTCATACACATTTTAGTCTCAGTTATTTACATTACAGATGTGGTATTCCTTTTTGGTGTTTTGATTTGAAATCATAGAATAATGAAAAAAGGAGGAAAGAAATTCCTAATGAAGGCAGAAGGATTTGGATTCTGGCAGTTCGTGCTGCTTCTAAATTTGCAGTATGCACATATGTAATCTTGAGATTATGGAATTGGGAAAAGCAGGCTTCCAGCCATCATGTTTAAGATTCATAGAGCTCTTGGCTACCACAGCTGAGAGAGTAAGAATTATTGTTTTGCCAACTGTTTGTTTATGTGCTGCTGAAAAGTTAATGATTTCACCTGTTTGCACAGGTAGAATATAAATGTGAAGGATTTCTGGAAAAAAACAGAGATACAGTACACGAAGTATTGATTGAAATCTTGAAAGAGAGCAAGGTTTGTGAACAAACAGTAATGATTAATTTTCTGAATACCTGATTTTACTGGAATTAATTCAGATCTGATTTTAAAATATTTGTACTGATATAAAGATTTTTAATAGGTTGAATAAATTAATTTATTCTTAATTTTTATTAATATTATACAAGTATCTGTTTCTAACATCAAATACTATACAAGATGAAAAAACACAGTGTTCAACTTCCTTCATATATGTGCATTTACTTTGCTAGTTATGTTGGGGGTTTTTTTAATATTTCCCTTGAAGAGCATTTTGTAATCCTTGTAACTGAAAAACATTTTTTTTTCTGTAGTCATTACATGCAGCTTTGATAGGTGGTTTATCATTAACAACTGCCTTTGTTTATTCTTCAAAAGAGATTAGGAGAATGCCAGGGCAAGGAAAACATCAGGTGTTTTATGTGTGCCTGCCACTTCCCATCTGCTTGTCCCTTTGAAGTCTACAGCCTTGAGACTTCAGGATTACTCTTAAGAAGCTAACTTCATCTGACCTGAAAATATATTCTGAATTTAAATTGCATACTGCCTTAAGTGCTCTTATTTTTAGCTCTGCTCTGTGTTTGTGTCCATATTTGCTTATATTGAAATAGCTTTTGCAGGCTGCTTTCCCAGCTGTAGACTTCTGTGTGTGAAATGTGTAAGTGCTTCACAGCAGACTCAGAATCATTGCAACTCTTGTTTCAGTTGTTGTTTGTTTGTGGGTTAAATACCCACAGGTCTCAAAGTCCTGCAATACCTGGTCTAAGTATTAAAGGGTTTGCATTTTTTGTCATAGTAAATGTAATTTTGATTTAAATGTTGCTGCAGTTACACAGTGTTTAACTCTGGTTCTTTCACCACACTTTTAGTTTCATCTGTGTGCAAATTTTTTTCAAGACAGTCCAGTGTCCGTTTCACCTTTCAGTTCCTCTATAAACATCAAATCTGCCAGACCTGTTCTGAAATCACCCAACAAACAGCTCCGGACAACTGTGGGCACTAAGGTACTGCACAGACCTGCTCTTCTGTGGTGTTTGTACTTCCTGGGGGGTGCTGGGCACTCTGAGACCCGATTCTGTCACTGTCCATGGGGGACTGTCCAGTTTTCAGGACAGCAAGAGCCACAGAGCAGTGCTCCAGGTCTGGGTATATGTAGGTGTGTTTATTTTATATATAGGAGGCTGTTGGGTACAGCCAGACTCTTCAGTTTCCTGTGTTTAAGATCGAAGCACTAAGAATATCTCCCAATATCCAGCCAAAACCTAACAAATAATTAAACTACTAAGATTTTGCTTTTTACTGGAAAGTTTCATTAGCAAAACTCTTGTGTCTGGTATTTTCTAGTTCCGGAACTCTTTGTCTTTACTTATGGTGACCCTCAATGCAACCACTCCTCATTATGTGAGATGCATAAAGCCAAACGATGAGAAGTTGCCTTTTGAGTGAGTATGTCAGTGGTGCTCAGCTGTGGTTTTCTGTTTCACTGTAGCAGTGTGTCAGCAAGCTAAATTCTTATTGTTGAGAAACTTCCCATACAGAACATGCTTTTTCTTTCCAGATAGCTCAAATTTAAAAAATGTGTTGTCTTCCTACAAAAATAGAATAATTAAGTATCATTGTTGTTGCCTTAAAAATTCTTTAAGCTAGTATTTTTCAAGTTAGATACTAGTGCTTGTGTATTTCTCAGAACGTTTTTAGGGCAAAGGTTGTCCACCTTTGGTTTAAGTTGATGAATATTTTGTATAGGTATGTTTGCCCTTATACAGTATGGACTAACCCCAGTTCATGTTTAGAGAATAAAAACCTCTGCCATTTTCTTTGTGAACTTCCCTTTTGTCTGCAGAAATATTTAAAAGAGCTTTGTAAGTCAGAAAAGGTATGAACAGTGTAGAACATAGCCCTAGATTTCCCCCCAATTTTTATGTAATTTTAATGTTTTCGTACAATCATATGTGGCAGACAATTTTCATAATTCCTATGATCAGGTTGATAACCACTAACCATGAGTAGGAGTTAACTTTGATGCAGCTGTTGGTCTCTTGTGTGGCCAGACCTGTGGAAGCACTCTGGTTTCAGTGCTACAACTTCCAGCTGGAAGGCAGTGCACTGACAAATGAAATTAAAGCTTTTATCAGGAGGGAAGAGGCCAGATTTGATTCTAAATTAAGTCTTTTAAGTGTGTTAGTTCATTTTCTTGTAGCCAGACAAAATCTTTCCATGCAGAACATGTTACTGATGATACTATATCACTATCAGTGCAGTGAGCTCTCATGATTCTGCAGTGAGGGCAGAAATAGCTTGGGTAATGTAAAAACATGTCGGAATTAGACTAGAAGAGAGCACCATAAGCTTCTGAAGGAAGAGTGTAGTCATCTGCCAGCCACAGGGATCTCTTGGCTGGTACTGATTGACGCTGGTGGTGTGCTCTGTGGGTGTATCAGCTCCTGTCCAGAATTAGAAAGGGCCTTTCTGTGCCTTGTGTTTGTAATTTTGAACCCAGGTATTAATGAGTAAGTCCTGGTTTATTCTTAATGAATGGGCTAAAGAATACCTAGAGATTGTCTTCCTAGAGAGTTTCTTCCTAATGGATTGCTGAGGGGATTTATTTCTGTGTGTGTTTTGAGTTGAGAGGGGAACTGTTCTTTACCACTTGCTGCTATGAACTTCACAGTTAATACTGAAAAGAAACAAGAATTTTCATGAGAAGAATAAATACAGTCTTCCTTTGGTTTTGAGGAAGAAACAGAAAACCCAGATACATTTTTTTTTAAAAATTACGTGATGTGGAGTAAGACATTATATGAGAAGCAGGGAGCTTTGTGTCCTATGAGCAGAAATACAAATCCAGTTGGTAGAATGGTTCTAATTATTACAGCATGCCAAACCCAGCAGAAATGTAAAGTATAACACTGCGGTTTTTTAGGTTTGATTCCAAAAGAGTGGCTCAGCAGCTGCGAGCATGTGGTGTTTTGGAAACGATTCGGATTAGTGCACAGAGCTACCCATCCAGGTAGGGATAGCAGTGGGCCTCCCTGTGCCAAAGAATACCTAGTTGTCTGTTAAATGAGTTTAATTTGTTAACTTCTAATTTTCCAGGTGGACTTACATAGAGTTTTTCAGCCGTTACAGCATTCTTATGACACAGCAGGAACTCTCCATAAATGACAAGAAACAGATTTGCAAGATTGTTTTGCAGCGGCTGATCCAGGTTGGTCTGTCTGCACCAACCAATAGATGCATTACAGCATCTATTAGTAATAAAAGGTCTCTTTTGCCAAGAGTAGTATCTCTCCTCAGACAGGAAAGGTGTTCACATTATTTCTGTTTTTCCTGATTTACTGTGCTGTACACAGGCTTGTGGGTCAGTAACCTCGTGCTGTGGCACAGTCGTGATGTGGCCGTAGACAGAGGATTTAACCAATCTGTGCTCAATATTGTCACTTGAAAAATGGAAGATATTCTCTATTTATAAACCAGGAAACAGTAAAGGGTGCACATTTGTCAAGTATTCCAAGCACAGGAGGGAGTTTGGTGGTGGAATGCAGCATACTGGAGAGCTGTTCAAAAATGTGCTATTTTGCACGTTGCTTCTGTCTGTTAGATGAGCCTGTGGTGGTGGGGCTGGTCCCAGTCAAGCCAGCGTGTGAGGACTGAGTTCAGATCCAGGGATGTGTGAGACCAAACACAGGCACACTTGCTGAGGAGCTCTGGCACAGGCCAAGGGGGAGAGCTGGAACTTGAAAGCAGCTTCACCCTGAGTTTTTGCTCACACAGCTCGCTGGTTCCAGGCTAGAAACGTGTATCAAAAGGTACTGCTGAGCCCATGGAAGCAGACCTGTAGGAGGAGGTGAAGAGGGTGCTTTTAAGGCCTTGATGATAAGTCCAGAGCCTCCCTTTAATTTTAGATCACGAGTGTACAGCTTCTGGTGTAGTTCTCTTGTGTATTTCCTGCTAAGTGGGTTTTCCCCCACTACATACTCCTATCTACAAAAAAGGCAGAGAGGATATTCTTATTTAGGAAGATCATGTCTTGTAGAAGAGCTTGCCTGAAGTGACAATTTATAAAAATAAGAGAACATCTGGTCTACAAAAAACCCCTAAAAACTTAATGTACCTGCTGTTTTCTTTTTCAGGATCATAACCAGTATCAGTTTGGGAGAACAAAAATTTTTTTCAGAGCAGGACAGGTTGCTTACTTAGAGAAACTGCGCTCAGACAAGCTGAGACACGCGTGCATCCTGATCCAGAAGTGTGTCCGGGGCTGGCTGCAGAGGAAGAAGTTCCTGAGCATGAGGAAAGCAGTGGTCACAGTGCAGCAGTACTTCCGTGGGCAGCGCACAGTGAGGTGCTCGTGGCTCATCTGTGAATTGGCTCTTGGGGTGTGGCTGAGGGCATGTAGAAGGTCCAGCTGATGCCCAAAGTGTTGCTTTTATGAAAGAGCAGTTCAGGTTGCATTTCCATTTCCTCTTGATTGTAATGATGAGCTTGAAAGTGTTCGAGTTACTCAGCTGATGTAAGTACTCCAGCAGGTTTCCAGTGTTGTCTGCCAGATTCCCAAGAGGCCTGTCTGCCTGTAAGCTCAGTCCTTACCTGATAATACATGATCCAGTTGTTGTCTTGGGCTTTCTGCTGGGCTTCAGAGCCAGAGAAGAAATCAGGGGTCTATGAATTAGTAAGGACAAACTATGGCAAAGAAAGTGCAGCAGTCAATCAAAGCAGAAAGATGGCTCTGGGTAGGCTTGGAGGTTTTCATAAAGAGACCATCAGAACAACTGCTTGTGGACAGATTTCAAAAGCTGTGGATAGCTCCCTCTCTCTCACTTTGGTTGAAGAATAAGCTCTGGTTTTGATATCTTCTCCTTTTTTTGTGTGTGTGTGTGTGTGTAATTTGACTGACCAAGGGAATGAGCATGAGAAATCCAGTGTGACCTAAGTAAATTTTATTGTCTTTTGAATTAAGGCAAGCTGTAACTGCAAGAAATCTGAAGGAAACATGGGCAGCTATAATTATTCAGAAGTACTGTCGGGGTTACCTGGTCCGCAGACTTTGCCAGCTCATTCATGTGGCTGCTGTGACAATACAAGCTTACACAAGAGGATTTCTAGCAAGAAAAAAGTATCAGAAGGTACAGCCTATCAAAAATTCTATTTCAGTAACTGGAAACAGCTCGTGCTCTGTAAAAAAGATGGGCTGTGGCAATTATCCCTAACAGATTACCTTTTGCAGGTCTGGTTCTCATATCTTCTGCTCTGATGGATTTTTTTTTTGTTTTACCAAGAGCTCTGTTGGGTTTATACTGGATGCAGACCATTTGCTGTGATTTGCAGTGGCTCAAATGTGTCTGCAGTCTGGGGATTTCAGTGCTTTGATATTTCCATGAGATGCATTGTCCTCACCAGTGTGTGTGCACTCACAGACCGTTACAACTGATGTGGGTTGAGCTAATTACAGACAGATGTTAATGCTTTGTTTTAAAGATGCGTGAAGAGCAGAAGGCTGTGATCCTCCAGAAATACGCCCGTGCATGGCTTGCCAGGCGCAGATTCCAGAACATTCGGCGCTTTGTGTTGAATATCCAGCTGTCATACAGAGTTCAGCAGCTGCAGAAGAAGATAGAGGAACAGGTGAGGGGAAGCAGTCAGCTTCTGATTTGTACTAATTTTTTTATCATATCTGTTCTAGTGAAAGATGTTGAATTGAGAAGACAGGAGAATATGTAAGGGTTATGGTCCTTTATAATAAGCTACCAGGCTTTCTAGACCCCGAGTAGAAAGGATCATCTAGGGTTTCTTTATATTTTTGGGTTAATTATGCAAATGAGAAGAGTCTGCAATTAACTTTTTTGGGTTTTTTTACTGTGTCTTACGTCCATCCAATCTCTGGGTGGGGTTACTTGTGGAAGGATGAGTGAGATACTGCTGTGGTGCAACATGTTTTGTAACTTCTGGCAATTCAACATTATGTTTATTTTGCAGCTTATTATTCCAGCCATTCCAGCCAAATTGCCTTTGAAATGGTAGTTTTAATCTGATTGATGGAAACAGTCCTGGGTTGAAATAATCATGGCTGATATGGGATGGTGAGCAAAGTGGTCAGGTGCTCCCTTTAAAACTCTGTGGAACAGTTTCAGTGCGTGTTTGTGTTTTCTTTTATCCCGTCCTGCTCATTGTAGAGTAGAGAAAATCATGGTTTGCTGGAACGATTGACCAGTCTGGCTTCAGCTCATATGAATGACGTGGATACAATTCAGAAGCTTGAATCAGAACTCGAAAAATTAGCTGCTCAAAAGAGAACATATGACGAGAAAGGGAAAAAATATCGAGAGGACAGTGAGCAGGTAAATTTAATGGCCATCTGCGTGCTTTTATTTTTAAGTAATGTTTTCAGTTACTGGATTTATCAAACACATGATTTGAGAGTTTCTAAGTAACTGTACTCTTTTGGGAGGAGGCAGAAGAGGGAAGAAAGAGAGTCCATATATTCTTGTTAAAGTGCAAGATCTTCTGTGACCTATTTATTCCTCCTTTGTAATTTGTATATTTTGCTTACTTTTTGTGTGTACAGAAAATCTTAAAACTTGAGAATCAGAATAAAGAATTACAAGAACAGAAGGAGACTTTAGAAATAAAGCTCCAAGAAAAAACTGAGGAAATGAAAGGTACAATAACTAAAGGGAGTTTCAAAGGAGTTATAGTGGGGTAAAGTCATGTTTTCATCAAAAGTATATTACTTTTGTTCTAATAAAAGCAATATAAATGCTGAAATTGTAGTAAATTGAAAGTTGGTCCTCCTCTTGCTTACAATGTGCAAGCATGCAAATGCTTTTTATTTAATAGTTAAATTAAATTTGTTCTTTCAATAGCAGAAGCTCTCCTCCTGTTGTGTTTCCTTTTTCATACACACATATTCCCTCAAAGTGTAGCTTCATCCTTGGTTCCTTTTGTACAACTACTTTTAGGAATCTTAATTTCAAAGGACACAGGTAGCACATGAGATCAAGTATACTTTAGATGAATAACAATTTGGTGCTTCAGAATCTTTTTGTTTCTATAGCATTACTTGTAAAGGGTACTGTGATAATTGTTGGCACTTGAGGGAGTAATTTCAGCCTCAGAATATGTTAAGGATTGCTTATTAAAACAAAACTTCTCATTGTGGTCATGCTTTTTTAACAAATGTACACAATTGCATGAAGGTCTTTGAAATACTAAAATATTTTTTGACAGAGAAAATGGATGACCTCACACAGCAACTCTTCAATGATGTACAAAAAGAAGAAAACCAGCGAATGTATGTAATCTGAATTTTATTTCTTTGAAACAGAATTTGTGTTTTCTCTTTCCCTACCTTTCTTTCTCCTTCTGCAAATGTATTATGCTGACATCACTTATGAATCTGTCCATGCTCTTGGGCATTAATGCTGGTACTGAGGTACTTCATGCAGAGTTTAGGAAAAGCACATTCTTGTTTGTGGGTGAGTCCTATGCAGGAAATTATAGTGACTGTTCTTTTGCAGTTTCCTGTCTTTTCATGTGTCTTTCTGAGAGCTGAAAGGCAACTCTGATCACACTGGTTTCTTTGGAGATATCCTCCGAATTTGGTCAGGACTGGAAGAGCAGCTGATGGCCACACCAGTCAGAACTCCTGTGAAGTGAATATGAAAGATTCTGCATGAGGCAAAGGCAGTGTTTGTAAAGGACATTTGGTTAAAAATATAAAGGAAAGAACTTTCCCCCCCCCCGCTTAGGTATTTAATTTGCAGTAAAAATCCTGTTGTACATCAACAAATGGCTGTTGCTTTGTAGCATGCTTTCCTTGGATCAAGTGTTTATTTCCCAATAACTCCTTTCCTGTATGAGACAGAACCTTCAGCACCAGGGAAATGCTGTTCCCTGAAGTGTGAAGAGAGCAGTCAGTCACTGTTCCTGAGGGCTGGAAGCTCTGGGGTGCTCCAGCTCAGTCTGATTTCAGCTGCCAATAACTTCAGACTGTGTTAAGAGGACTTTTTCTGCTAGTTTTTCTGCTTTGCTCATTACCTCTATTATGCTGGAAGCCAGTCCAATCCAGCAGGGGCTGGTGGAAAATGGAAAGCTTCCTGCAGGGTTTTGCTGAGAAGGACACAGGGCTTCCTGCTGCTGCATCCTTCTTCAGTGCTGACTTGTGGCCATGAACGTAGTGGAAAGCTGCTCAGGCAGGGTAACTCACAGAGTCAGAGAATTAGACTTCAGTGGAAAAAACTCAGTTTTGCCTTGAATTCCATCCCAGTATCATTATATTATATGCAAGGAAATCTAGGGATGTTCTCCTCCCGTTATGTAGGTGGATTCTGAGGAAGTAGGATAGCATTTTCAAGTAATTACAGTGCATTTAAGTGTTCTTCAATGAAGCATGTCCTTCAAATTAAAACTAAAATGAAGCCCACTTTTTCACTCAGGAATGTAGATGGATGAAATTACCTTTTTGTTGTGTTCTGCAGGATACTTGAGAAAAATTTCCAAAACCAGAAGCAGGACTATGAAAAGGAGATTGAATTGCTCAAGGGAGAAATTAAGATTCTGAAAGAAGAAAAAACTCAGCTACAGCAACAAATTCAGCAAGAAATTATCATTCAGGATGGCTTGAAAATGGAAGTAGGACAGCTTACAAAACAAGCACAGGTGAAGCATGGCTCATTGCATTTTGGAGTCTTTGCTGATAAAGCAAGTGGAGAATGTGCGTGTTTTGTTTATAGAATACCTTCACTAATTTTTTTATCTCCAGTGCATTTTTAGAAGAAGTTGTAGTTAATAAGCTATATTTGATACATAATTATATTGCATTGTTTTCATGTAGCAGACAATGCAAGGTACTGCTCACAGAAATAAGTGCATGTTTTCAAGAGTAATTGTGCTTGAATATTTATAAATTGAAATCTATAGATCCTTTTTTCTTCCTTTTTGCTGAGAAAGTATTAGTTTCTATGGGGATTTTTCATACATAAGAAAAATGTAGTAGTTTATAAACTGAACCTTGAAATAGTGTAAAGTCACATTTTTTTCTCTGAGTCAATTCCATGGCACAAACATTTTTTTCAGCACATCACATTATTGTTCTGCTCTGATGCTTGAGAACCAGATGCTTTAAACACAGCACACTTTAAGCTTTTCACCATATTAACTTGTTCTTAGTTATAATTATGATTTAACAGATACTCAGCCCTTGTCATTCAATCCTTGTCTCAGTATATGATTTCTGTCTGATTCAGAAAATACCTGAATTGCAAAAGGAAATCGAACTTCTTCAGACACAAAAACTGGATGTTGAAAAGCAGGCCCACTCACAGAAGCGAGAGCTGAGGGGTAAGCTGCATACCAGACAGTGCAGAGAACTTCCTGAGTACAGTGTGAGCCAGGCCAGTTCAAACTGATCCCTCCTATGTCAGACAAAACTCCACTTCTCTTTCCCATCCCGTGGTGGTTTCATTCCATTCATAACTATACCTACAGTTTACAAGGTGATCACTGAATGCTGAGATCTGGGGTACCCCTTTGAGGAAACTCCGATTTCAGACATTCCTCCTTTGTGTTCAGAAATAAATACAAATGGTTTAAACTTCACCTAGAATTTAAACTTCACTCAGAGTTTAACAAGTGTCTTCTTGTGACCCAAAAATGTATAAACAACACTTAATCTAGTTTTCATTCATCCTGTCCTTTGTCCTATATCCAATAATGTCAAATATGCTTAAATGACTTGCTGAGTTGGGTTCTCTTTGGAAGAATGTACTTAAGAGGCACTACTGTTGTGAACTTTGTGTAATGATAACAATGTCATAGAGCAAACCTGCATTTGCAGCATTTAATGTAGTAACCTAGCACTGGATGATAAATCATCTGTACAACTCCAGGAGTTGCCCAGATTCAGACCAGAAAGATGTAACTTTGCATTGAAAGTCTGATGTTTAGGAAACAAACAGTATTGGTGGTACATCAGCCTGATACTCCTGCATGTCCCAAAGTAGAACTGAGTCCCTCATTGTATTCTTGTGGTAAATGTTATATTTACTGAGTACCAGGAAAGAACCTTGTAGATTTAGGAAGAGGTTGGTTCGATCTCTATAATGAAACATGTAGAGAAAATAATTAATTTTATAAACTCTGTGGGGTTTTTTTGCAGAAAAGATGTCAGAAGTTACCAAGCAGCTTCTTGAAAGTTATGATTTTGAAGACGTAAGAAGCAGGTAATTTTGTTCTGAGGTCTCTTCAGAAAGGCTTAAGAAATGCATTGTGTTCATTTGCACACTAATGGTTCTGCCTTGTGTTCTAGACTCTCTACAGAGGATCTGGAACACTTAAATGAGGATGGAGAACTGTGGTTTGCTTACGAGGGCTTGAAAAAAGCCACAAGGTTAGTTCAGTTCTTCAGTGTTTCCATAACTCCAAGCTGTGATCTAGAAAATAAACTGAAAGATGAGTGGGTAACTAATTTCACAGTGCAACACTGGACTTCTGTTAAGGAAATGAACCAGCACTACTTTATATGATGGGCTGAGCAGTTTGAAATCAGTTGAATAAACTTCTGCCAAGCCAGTGAGATAAGTGTGTATGTGTCAGTCAGGGAAATGTGTTTCCTGTGAGATATCATGCATAACTTTCAACTCCTTTAATGCACAGGTGATGAAATGGAATATCTCTGTGTAACTCACAGTACTTTGTTTTCACTTTGTATTAAATTTGACCCATTTAATCAAGGTCATTCTACATCTGCCCTGTTCTTTCTCCCTTTTGTTTTAACAGAGTAATGGAGAGCCATTTCCAGTCTCAGAAAGAAATATATGAGAAGGAGATTGAAGGTTTGAACTTTAAAGTTGAACATCTTAGTCAAGATATTAATCATCTACAGAAATTATTCCGAGAGGAAAATGACATAAATGATGGCATTCGGCTTGAAGTTAGCAGGCTAACCTCAGAAAATCTGGTAAGGCCCAAGTGCAGAAGTACAACCCAGATGTGTTTGTGACACTCAAAACACTGTGGCCATGTCTTTGAAATCTCAGGGCTTGAACAAATGGGGTCATCTAAGGTGACACATCTTCCCCTGCCTGCTGGGTTAGTCTGTAAAGAGACGGCCAAATTTCTTGTCTGAGCGTCCAGCTTGCTGGGGCAGCCTCCCACAGACGTTTTGCCTTTTCATTTGCATAAGCCTGATTAGAGATTTTTCTCGGAAGCCTCCTCAGAGTTCTGAGGCTCTCCCCACCAGAGGGCAGCTACACATTCCAAAACAAGCTACAGGCACGGCTGGAGAGCCTGGCAACTGGTGCTGTGCAGAGCTGTCTGACACAAGGAGCTGATGTTGCTCCAGAAGACAGCATATGCCATACCATTTTTCTGTAAAATAATCGAAGGAGTGCTTTCAAAACAGAGTAACAAAAATTGAAAATATAAGGAAAAGTTATTTATAATATTCTTTTTTAAAAATTGTTTTATGGCATATTGAGAGGGTTTTTTTCACTGTTAATTGAACTGGTGAAATTAAAGCCATAGTGTAATTTCCTTTACACTAGAATAGAACAATGGTAACAGTGGGACAGTCCAACAGTTTGATTTGCTCAGTATTTAGTTTTTAAGAGTGGCCAGCAGCAGGTGCCTCCAGGAAAGTTAAACAAGTCAGGGAAGCAGGCAGCAGTGCCCCCCCAGAGCCTCTCTCTGGTTTGGACTATTTGCAGCTGAGGGTCGTGGGGTGACTTAGGAACTCTTGCAGGGATTTGAAAAGAAGGAGGGTGCTGAAGTACACAAATCTCCTTTTTCTCTAAAAGGTAATCCCAGATCTTAAGCAGCAAGTTGCTGAACTTGAAAATCAAAAATTAGATCTTGAAAACCGTCTTCAAGAGCAGACTGTAAAGTTGAAAGGTAAGGTACCACTGTGATCCCCAGTCTTTCAGTTGTTGGAGATGAACATGATGAATTCCCTGGAACTGAACTTTTAAAAGCTGAAGTAATATTCCATGACAAGTTCATTGCCTTATTACTTACTTACTTATCAGTAAAATGAAAGAAAAGTGTTGTATAGTTTACATCTCTTCTTAAAGAACAAGATACATGCAAATATGCGTGCTTTGTTTGCCTTTTTGAGGTCATTCAGTTCTGTGGTTTGGAAGTCTCCAAATGTATTCAACAGGGCTCTGCTAAGAATGTGTGGGATGGAATATGTCCTTTGGAAACAGTCATAAAAAAGATGATTTGGAACTTAAGGCCTACTCTGTGAGGTGGGCTTAAGAGAATGCTGCAAAACACAGAGTTGGGAGATGGGGGAAAAGTTCTTCTCGATTTAGGAAAGCATACTTTGCTGAGCAGTTGGAGTCTCTCTAACTGCAGTGTCTTCCTAGGCAGCTGATTTAAAATTAATGAGTGGTTTTACTGCCAACTGCAAGAAGTTAGTAGTATCAAAATTCCTCATCCCATGTAATTTTCTGTGTGGTTATGGAGTAGTCGCATATTTCTCTGATACATTATCCGGCAGGACATTCAATTTCATTTGATGAAACAAAATTCTGAGTGTAAGAAAGATCTACTGAATACTAGTACTGAAAAGTAAATACCTTTGATTTTGTTTCTGTTTTGTTTTGGGGTTTGTTGCTATTTATTACTGAAAAAAAATGGAAGAGATGTCAAATCGGCTGCATTATGAGCTGGAACGGGATAGGACACACAGACGGTAATTTTTTAATTGTTTGTTTGGTTTGTTTTGGGTTTTTTGTTCAGTTGTTCGGGGTTTTTTTGTTTGTTTTTAATTTAAGAAATTTATTCACTATAAGCTATGGTAACAGAGTCACTTAAACTCTTAAAAGTATTACCTTCTACTTCAGATTTGCCTCAGAGCTGTGAACAGTTAATAACTAATGGACAAGTGTGATCTGACTGTGCTTTCACAGAAGATTTAAGAGACAAGGCTTCTTATCTGTTTTTAGAACTACTGAGGCTCAGAATGAAGTCGATACAAAAGAAAATGAGAGTCTGAAAGGCACAACCCAAGGAACTGAGGGGCTGAGCAATGGTTTGATGCAAGATGAAGTCCAGGATGAAGTACAAAGCAAGATAAAGCAAGTGACAACTCGACTTGCTGTGGAAAACATGGTGAGGAAATGAAATTGTCATTAAGCAACTGTACCTGAAATGCAGGATAAAAAGAATGAAATAATGATTTTGTGGTATGGATAGGATGTTTCTTCAATTAATTGAGGGAGAAAAAAAGATATGAAGGTGTTTCTTCCAGCAAATAAAAGTAAAAGCACATCATAGTGCATTTTAATTGTGGCAATTACATGGAACAGTAGAAAACTTATTTTAATTGTATTTACTCTGAACTCACTGGCTTCAATTATTACAGGATCTTGAAGAAAAACTAGACATGAAAGACAGAATAATAAAAAAATTAGAGGATCAGATCAAAACTCTGACCAAGACTATTGAAAAAGGTAAGATATTGTTGTTTGATTTCTTTTGCTTAATAGCTTTGAATGCTCAGTGTATGTCCAAAGAAAAAAATATTTTTTTAAAGGTGAAGTTTGGGGTAGGGTTAGAAATTTAAAACTTCAGAAAAATGTGCCAGGGGAATCATCAACACAAATTACATGAAAGTCCTTTCCTGGTTTGTTTGGTTTTTTCCCCAGCTAAACAATAGGCACGATGGGGACATGGACTGTACGATGAAGATGAAGGCAGAGGCACAAGGTCCTGCCAGCAGGAGTTAATGCACACCCTCACACAAACTCTCTCTGATAGCAGAGTAATTCTTCACTACAGGATACTCTTCAAAACACTGCAGTGTCCAATGTAGAGGTGTACTGTTGCTGTTTATTTTTCTTACTCCTGCGAGTAATCCCACTGAATCCAGTGAAGCTATTCATGAATAATATCAATGTTACTTAACTCATAATGCTTGGAGCCATCAGCTGAGAACATTAGTGTGAGCAGGGCCTGTACTCTCTTTTTCACAGAGAAAGCTGCTTCTCTCCAATAGTTTGTTCTAACATGACCATAAGCTTAACCATTAACCTGCAAGTAACAGTGCTTTTGTGTTTGACAGCTGAAACCCATGTGCCAACTGTGCCCAAAGAGTACATTGGAATGATGGAGTACAAGAAGGAGGATGAAGAAAGGATCATTCAAAATCTGATCCTCGGTATTTTAGTAGAACTTGGAATTTTATAAGTCACCAACAATATTCAGAACACCGTAACAGAAACTACAAGGGACCGTATTTTATTTATGTTCAAAGTTGTCTTTTCCCCCCTTTTACAAGATCTCTCACCACCAATACAATTTGGAGGCTCTGTATTGCTCTCTTTCCACTGCCAGACATTTCAAGTACAGAAATGCTTTTTCTGTGTAAAAACTATTTCTCTGACTCTACATAATGCTGACTCTGTTACCTTTCTTCCTATTTATCCACCTCTAAAGCTATAAAGAGCTCTCAAGAGCACACCAGGGACTTGAATTTACTTTCTTCCTGGTCATCTACTAAGTCTGTAAGTCACTGTGGTTTTGTCTATGTGTGCTGGTTACTCTCCTGCCTGTCCTTTCCATATCATCCCTTCACTGACAGGAGCTGTACTTCATGTTTCTCTTGTAGAAGGGTTTTGTTCTTCATCTGAGCTTTACATAATTTATAATCTCAGTCTTGCTGCCAAACCAGCTTTTTCTCATTAGCTTACAATTAATAGTAAATTTGACGAATTTTCAATGTACATTGGTACCATTATTAAATTAACAACACCTATCTTTCCTTCTCACCTCCTTTAGCCTTGTGAATGTTTATATTTTTGTTAGCAAAGGTGTGTCCGTAAGCAGTGCTGGAATTTGGTGGGGCATCCAGAGGGTAGTTAAATGTAATTTGCTTTTTGAAGTTGTCCTGCCTGGCATAGCCCATGCTGGACCTTAGAATTTGCTATAATGCTTTCCTGCCCCTCAGAAGAATGTAATTAATACTCATATGTGAGCAGTACTGTTACAGAAGTTTTCAGAAACAAGCAGTTCACCAGAAAATCAGTGACTGGTCACTGCAGAAGGGAGGCATGGTGCTTGTCTTTTTCAGAATGATACGTTGAATAATTGAATTTTTACGTAATAAACCCGATGACTCTCCTCTATGCAGATTTGAAGCCACGTGGAGTTGTAGTTAATATGATACCTGGCCTTCCAGCTCACATCCTGTTCATGTGTGTGAGGTATGCAGATTACCTGAACGATGCTGACATGCTGAAGTCTTTCATGAATGTAACCATCGATGGTATCAAGCAGGTTGTTAAGGTAGGAGATTGTTTGATGGCACTATACTGTACTTTTTGAGTTCTAACACAAGGTTTACAAGATGCATGCATGGTACCTGGGGAATCCAACACTTCCATCTGCTGACAGTCCTGTAAGAGAATGATAATCATTAGTGACACTCTTTCTGAGGGTTGTAGCAGCATCCCTGTGAAGTCTCCAGGTAAGGCTCTTCTGTGCTGAACACTGAATCTGCAGAATGCATTAACATAAATTATTTTTATCTGAGGATCTTGTTGACAGGCTCATTTTAAGTATTTTACATTTTACAATGAGTAGCTAGTTAGGTGAGGTGCACCTGTGCTTCTAGCACTGGTAGAAGTCAGAGGGACAGAAATGAAGGTTACTGTGTCTGGCAGCAGGCAGGTAGTGGAATCTGAAGAGGTTTTTGCACTGCTTGGCTGCTGGTGTAATTCAGCATGTCATCTGGTACTGCAGCACTAGAACCCAAACAATTAAAATCAAATTGCCAGCCAGTGTACAAAATTAAATCATAAACAAAAATTGCTATGCTGTATACATAACAAATTCAGCTCTGTGAGTGTTTTATTATGGATTTATAATGGAATGAAACACCAGACAGAGGCAGGAAGCACAGGCAGGAATGGACTGTGGTTTATGCAGTTGGATATGGACAGAGAATGCCTACAGTTTGTACACAAACAAATCTATAGCACAGTTTATCCATTAGAGAAGCTTGTGTTTAGTTAGAATTGTGTTTATATGTAGTTCAGGTTCATTTGTGAATGCAGGTGTTGTTCACACTTCTTTGCAGGAAGCCCTCCAGAACACTGCATATCCATAAGAATTGTAAAACTGTTTGTTCAGGCTTATTATTTAGCCTGTCTGTCATGTAAGAACACTTAAGCAGTATTTACCAAACAAAGGAGGGATCTTTGCTGTGTATTAGCCTGGAAACACAGCAGGATTTGTTCAGCCAGCACCTTACAGATGCTCTGTGCTCCTTCTGCTATAGACAGGCTCTGTTCTACAAATGCTGTAATGGTCTTTTCTTTAATTACTGAATTCACTTCATGAGACAATGCCATAGTGAGTCTGATTTACTTGCCACTTTCAGGAACATTCAGAAGACTTTGAGATGTTGTCCTTTTGGCTTTCCAATACGTATCATTTTCTTAACTGTTTGAAGCAGTACAGCGGGGAAGAGGTAGGATTGATTTCATAAAATATTTTCATTACTTTTGACAGATCTTAACTGGAATTTAAAATAGTGTTAATTAATAACTGTTCACCAGCTCACCGGTGCTCCTTGCAGGTACTTACATATTCACATTGCTCTGCAGTGCTAATATGTGTCTTATACAAATAATAAGACAGTATAGAACTAATGGACCAAGGGAAATGAAGGAAACATCAAAGTGCTAAAGTAGGTTAAAGACAGGACATGGAAACTGCTACTTAATTTGAATTATTCCATATGAGTTTAATTTGAGCTGGACTTCAGATATCTGGCTGTGTGTATATATAAAACAGCTTTACTATTTTATGATTAGGACCATTCAAATACCTACTGCTACCAAAATAGAAGAAAACCTCGGGAAAGGAGCAAAACAATAAAATGTTCAGGTTTTTCCCTTATTTCAGTTTCTTGTTTAAGCTAAATCTCATCCTGAGATTCAAAGTTCTTTTAATTCTTTAAAGTTGGAAACTCTTGCTGTATTTTTCATGAGGTTTCACAGACTTAGGTGGCCTGAACTGGGGTTAGAGATGCTCCCTCTCGTGGCCACACCGGGGCTGCGTGGAACCCAAACCATTAAACTTCGTCACCAACGCTCTGTAATTGGGGTTGCAGCAGTCGGGAAAGCTCTGAATCCAGAATTTACTTTTCATCTAGATTCTAATGAATATTCAACACCTCACACAGGTTAGGATTCGGAGTAGACTTTTGAAGTCAGAACTTTGCTAATGAAAAGTCCAGAAATAATATCTCTTTGCAACAATCCCATGTATATTTTTTTGTTTGCCGTCATAGTTGAGATAACTACGTAGATGGCTTTTTTTCCTTTTTTGTTTTTTTTGGTGTGGGAGGAGAGGAGAACAGGGAGCGTTTGCTTTCTGTTTAAGAGATCTAGGAATTGCTCCAAAGTTCATTGACATCTATGCATGCCTTTCCTTTGGCTCTAGGAGCAGAGCAAACGTCAGCATAAACTGGAAAATTAAGTACAGGAAGCATCCATTGAAATTAGCTGTAGCTTTGACTCATTCTGAGACTCTGTTCAGCCTGAGATGGAATTAGTAACTCCAAAACATTGCAGCAACAATTTATAATGATCATGTTCTAATTATATTTGCAACTCACTTGTAGGAATTCACGAAGCTTAACACTCCACGTCAGAATCAGAACTGTCTGAAGCATTTTGATCTCTCAGAATACAGACAAATTCTCAGCGATCTGGCCATTCGAATATATCACCAGTTCATTCTTGTAATGGAGAACAGCATTCAGCACATGATTGGTAAGACAACAGCAATCCCAGCAGACCTCAATGCAGCTTGTAAAGGGTATGAATAAAGCTTATACAGGGAGGCAGAGGGTGGGACAGGCTCCTTTCTCCTGATATTTACACATAGGTGTTCCTGCATGTGTGTTTCTACACATACAAATTTTACTGAATGGTATATTCCCAGACTTTTTCCTCAAAACTTCCTAGTGTGGGATAATGCTCTGAACCTAAGCAACATCATACAAAACCAAAAAGCTTTCTAAAAGTTCTGTGCTCCAGAAGCCTTTGTCAGTATCTTATTTTTCTTGTATCATTTAACTTCTAAAATATCCCAAAAGTAGGTTTTGTTCAATAATTAATGCAACTGAAAGGAGCCTCAGGAATTTTGATTTTATCAGTTCTTTTCTGTTGTATTTCAGTACCAGGCATGCTGGAGTATGAAAGTCTTCAAGGAATTTCTGGCTTGAAACCTACGGGGTTCCGTAAACGTTCTTCTAGTATAGATGACACGGATACCTATACAATGACCTCTATCCTGCAGCAGCTCAGCTATTTTTATAGCACTATGTGTCAGAATGGCTTGGACTCTGAGCTCCTAAAGCAGGCAGTGAAGCAGCTTTTCTTTTTGATTGGAGCTGTCACCCTCAATAGTCTCTTCCTCCGTAAGGACATGTGCTCCTGTAGAAAAGGAATGCAGATAAGGTAAAGCCAGTAAAGTTTCAACAAGCTCGAGAGAGAATTTTTAGTACTTGTATGTAATGTCCTTTATCTCTAAGTCACTGGATATTCTGTGACCATTCTGCTGGAGGTAGCCAATTGTTTTCACTTCTTTTGGAAAACTAAATATTCGTATTATGGGCTGAGCTTTCTCAACATGACAACTACAAATGGTTCTTTTCATGGAAACACTAGTGGAGGAAAAGGCAGAGAAAATTACAGTCTGAAGTTTAAAGTCAGACATGGTTAGGATTCTTTCCATGCTAGCTCATCTGTGATGTGACCAACAGTATTTTTAATTCTTTCTTGCTGTAGTAAACAGGTGCAGTGTCTCAGGGCTGGCAGAGATACAGAAGCTGACTTGCATGTTTCATGCTCTGTGACGAGAGGCACTGAGACAGAGCCTTGGAGGGCATAAATTGAGCATCACTCTCTTGCTGCAAGCATCAGGGAAACATGCTCCTAACTGTTTTGCAGAGGAAACAGTGCATTTGTTTTCCAGTAGTCAGTCTGCAGGCTCAGGTGAAGGAAAATCAGTAACATCTTGGCCCGTCTGGGAATATGATTAGAAGAAAGCTGGTTATCAGTTATAAACCTGGCCCTGCTTTGTAACAGCAAAGATTATTCTGATTTCTTGTACATGCTCAGTTGTAAATACATGTTTTAATGCCATACAGTGCAGTAGACAATGCCAGTATATATTAGTAATTTTCTGTAAACAACAGCTAAACTAAGAACTCACTTTCTGTTAGCCAAGCTTTAAGAAATAAAAAATGAAGAAAAAATAAAAATTGAAGTATACAAAGGATTTAATTTTTAGTTCAATAAGCTATTAATTGTTTGATTTTTGTAATCTGCAGGTATCATTATTAACTTAAAATGTATTAATTTGAACGCTACATTAGAGGAGTATTTCTTCTTTAGCAGTCTTCAAAGTAACTTGCTTGTCGGGGGAACCTGACATTTCTGCTCTTTGTTCATGGTTTAACCCAGATGTAATATCAGCTACTTGGAAGAATGGCTGAAGGACAAGAATCTTCAAAGCAGCAATGCCAAAGAAACTTTGGAGCCCCTGTCTCAAGCAGCCTGGCTCCTTCAGGTTAAAAAGATCACAGATGATGATGCCAAGGAAATATGTGAACACTGCACATCTCTTTCTACTGTGCAGGTAATGAACCATCTGTTTTCTTCTGGCAGCACTGATTGCAGAATCTTAGCTGTCTAAAGCAAATTGTTGCAAAAAGCCATTGGACTTCCATTTCATAAAAGTAGCATTCCTCAGCATTCCACACCATCACTTGTTAAATTGAAATTTTAACTCCTCATTCCTGATTGTTTTGAACATTTTAACTGCTCCCGTGGTGAATGTTTCCCTGCTTTGTTGTATCCTACATTTTTGCTCCACAATGTATTTTTTTAAGTATGTCACAGGGGTTTTTTATCATTTCCCTTAATCAACTCAGCTTTTTCTACATCTCCTTGATCCTGCTGACGCCTCTGGAAATGAGTCATAGCAATCATCATACGTGTAACAACTCAGTAGGTGACAAGTCAAAATTCTCTCTTTACTGTAAAATGGTTTACTGAAACTTTAATTAAATATCAGTAAGAATGTCATAATAATGCTTTCTTCTTTTTGTCTTCTCCCTTTTTATGACACACTAAAATAGTCTTTTGTAATTTGAGCAGATAGTTAAGATCCTGAACTCCTACACTCCGATAGATGACTTTGAGAAAAGAGTGACTCCATCATTTGTTCGGAAAGTCCAGGTAAGAGCTGCAGGTGCTCTTTCTAATATTCAGCTTGCAGGATACTTCATCCACGTGAGTTTTGATGCTCTGTAGTTGTACTTGGCATTTACATCATATTATTACTAAGTTGCTCATCTTCTCCACACTTGAAAGTGATGCAAACGAATCTGCTTAACATCATGTAAAAGCAGGATTTGCAGTGGGAAGAAAACAACGTACTGCTTTTGCTTTGATTCTTAATTCAGTGATTTCATGCTCTTTCTGTTCTGATTTCAGGCTCTGCTGAACAACCGTGAGGACGTTCCACAGCTGATGCTGGATACCAAGTATCTCTTTCAAGTGACGTTTCCTTTCACCCCCTCTCCACATGCCTTGGAACTGATACAAGTCCCCAGCAGCTTCAAGCTTGGCTTTCTCACAAGGGTTTAACAAAACCAGTGCATTGGTATTTCCTCAGAGACTCTATAAAGACAGCAGACTTTCATGGTTCATTTCACCAGCTGGTGGACAGTATGGCAGGGTGCAGCGAATTAAGCTGTTAAAAACTTGTTCTTCAGTCAAGACTTGAACAGTAGGAATAATTTTGGCTTATTTCCTTCTCCCTTTTCTTACTCTTGTCCCTTCATTTCAGTCCTACAAGGTTAACTTTATATCATCACCTGGACACAAAGCTTACCATGCAGATTTTAGTCCAAACCTGATGAGAAGAGCATTTATCTGACAAGTTTGCATTGCTGCCCTGTCAGCAGCAGCCGGAGGGGAAGAGTGCCATGTGATAGGTGCTATGCTCTACAGCTGTCCTTGCCTTTGCTTCCTGTAATGGGAGGGTTTTTTTCTTCCCAAGGCAGTTCTATTCTTTGCCTTAGTGTACTGGATGTGTTTGAGACTGGCTTTCACTGTTCTATGAACAGGGGAACTGAGATCACTCAGAGAATGGCTCTTACAAACCCACAATGTCTTTTTGTAGATGGGCTGGCTTGGCTCTCTGAGTGCTTGCATTGCAGCTCAGGCACTCTGCATGGCCCTTTGGCCAGAGCAAGGACTCAGGTGCTCTTCTTGGAGACAGGTTTCAATTTTGTTCTCTGCAGTGACAAGTTTGGATTCAATATCAGTTATGGTAATAGAAAAGTTAAGTATAAAATTCGTGTTATGATCCAGGTTTAAATTACAAGCTTGGTTCTCTAAGAGACAGGAGTCATCTCCTGGTTTGGTTCCATCTGCAGTGCAATGTATTTCAGAATATACCCTGAGTATGCACACATCACCTTTCTGCCTTTCTTGTTTTGCTGGTTTCCCTACTCCAGTCCAGGAGCAGATGCAGTGGCTGTGGTCTGGTGTTACTGATAAACCCAGCTTAATTCCTTACATTTCACCTTTACTTACTTAATTTCGATTGCAGGATCCTTAAATGCAGAAATGGTCTCCTTTTTGCTTTGTTCAGCCTTCTCCCTGTGGTCAGGGAGTAAAATTGTAACTTTATTTAGTTCTGGACCCTGTCAGAACAGCAGGGGAAACAGCATTCACCTCACCCCAAAAATGACTGTCCTTAGAAATTCCTCAGTAAATAATGCTGGGCTTCTAGCTACTCTATTAGCCATAGTTATTAAAATCAAGTACTAAAGCTCTGAAATAGTTAAAGGATTAGAATGAATTAATTTAAGGAACAATTTATTTGATTTTTTTTATTATTATTACTACAGTGTTAGTATTTGTTTAATTTCACAAACAATCTGTAGGTATAAAGAGGGAATCATTCTTGTTATTTGGTGCTCTTGGTGCTTACTATGTACAGTGTAATATTCCTCATGATATCCACAGAGATATATTCAAAATATATGAAGGAAAAATTTTGTGTTTTGTTCAATAACAATAAAAGCTGTACAAAAGACCACACATGTAGGTAGACTAGTATTTTAACGTGTTAAATAAAGTAGCTTTTAAATCAATTTGTAGTTCTTTGTGTGATGCAATAGTTATATTTTCAGTTTGGAGTCATTTGAAGGAAGTTACTTGGAGCTATGTGAACATTAGTGAGTACTGTCAGTCTTGTATTGCACCACAAACATTTATTTAATTTAGTTGCTTTGCTGTAACACTGTGTATCTTCCTGTCAGCATTGTGTGCTGTCCTTGGCTCCTCATGAATTTCTGGAAATAGTTTGATGTAGGCAACTTTTGTTGCTGGAAGTTGTGCACAGCATTTTTTTTTTTGCAGCTCCTGGAGCTGCATGTGTGCTGCCTGGGCTGAGTGAGGAAAACCACAGCCCACCCTTGCATGCGCGTCGCAGAAGCGTCACAGCGCGTGTTGTTATGGCAAAAATTGTTGATCAAGGAAAACCGTTCTGACAATTTGATGCTTCATTGCTTTGAGAGGTTGTGTGGAGTGTGCTATTGCTGTGTGTGCAAACAACAAGGTTTATTTTTAAAACAAAGTTAAAAATTACCAGGTTTGCCGTACGCTCTCAGAAACTTACCTTGCTTTTGCTGACATTAATGCCTTCAGCCAGAGTTTAAGTGCAAAATTCTTTTTGTTCTCTGTTATTCTTCTGATTTAAGGAGCAGTTTTAGTGGAGGCAGACACAGGAAGGAGGCATTACTGAGGTTAACTTTCCTAGAATGATGCTAAAGGAGAAAGCTGTTTCATTGAAATGGGAGGGTGTTGAAGGTGATCCTTACTGCCGTGGGAAAGCACTGAAGTGGTTTATGCAGAGATGTGCAAGATGCTTTTGGCATCTTTGGATGTGCTCAGACATGTGACTCCTGCAGTTTCTGGGAACAGGTGTCCGTTCAGTCCTGTGCTCCCATAATATTTGAATAAAAAAAGATTAGGACTGGTTACTTCTACCCAAGTTTCTGCTGGGCTGAGACTTAATTCTATTTTTTTCCCTCATTTTATCTCAGATCCTCTTGACTACCAAATGCAAGCATCTAATGGCATGATTTCAGTGACTTCCAGAGTCTTCATAGTAGATGTGACCTTCAGCACTTTTTAAATTTTTCAGACATGTTTTCATGAATTTACCCAAAATTTTTTTCAAAGAGAGCAAGAAAAACAGCAATTTTTAATCCTATTGATTTTAAATTTATTGTCTTAGAACAGGAGAATCATAAGTATAACCAAGGAAGAAGCAGCTTGAGCACTAATCAGTTTGTTTGAGTTGTAAATTTTTGTTAAGAACGAGATAAACTTAACATTGATAGTGCTATTTGTCAGAATGCCGAGTTGATATTTGGAAAAATCAGTTGTCAGTCACCTCCCCAGTATATTTCAACTTCAATATTTGTTGACAAGCAAATACTTGTTTATAAACAAACCATTAAAAACCCTGCTGTATAGAAAGGTAAGTTCTGGTTTGCCTAATAGCTTCTGTTCTTTATTCTATATTCTAAAAGAGGGCAGTTAAAATCTTTATCCTCAGTAATCATCAGTATGTAACTGATCTGGGGTGATGCAACTGGAGAGGCTGAGCTTTAAATACCTTTAAGTAGAATTAACAGGAAGGTTGTCTTTCTATGTTAGCAGCTGCACAGGGCTTGTTTAGTCATCTTGAGAATCTCCAGGTTCTTGCTCTCTGAAAAGGTGGGTAATTTCTTTTATTTATCAACAAGATTCATTGTACAGAACTTTTCTGTAATAACATGCTTCCTAATGATTCACCATGCTACCATTTTTAAATTTCTAGTATAACTTTAAAAACCTAGTAAGGTTAAAATTTCAGGCAACAGTGCTAGGAGTTGTAATGGGTTCAGACCTTTTTGCTTTAAATATCTTTATAAAATTGTCATAGTGATGGATTAGTATACTATCTCAGGTGTAATACTCTTTTTTAATTATTCAGAAATTCTGATGGCTTCTCTTTTAGCAGAATTTTGTAACGTGTCATAATCTCATCTGAAGTAAAATACTGGTAGCAGGTATGATTCCCCCGTACGTTACTCCAGCGAGTTCTCATACTTTATCGAAGATTAATGCTGCCCAGAGTATTTATTCCAAGCCTAATAGATCCTTGTCAGAAGTGTCTAGAGCTAGTGGTGATATTTTGTTCAAATAAGCTCAGTGGTTCCTCAGGGAAGCACTGATTGTAAGAAGCTTGGAATAACAGGTTATTGAGCTGGGAATGCCCAGGTTTAGGAATCCAGGCGAGCTGAGCCCAGGTACTGCGGTCACTTTACAGCACCTGCCCAGGGAGGCTCCCTGGCAAGGGTGGCAGGTTGTGGTCTTGGGTTCACATATGCAAAAGAATACATTAAAAGCTTCAGGCCACGTTTGCTGCTTTTCATCAAATGGAATGTAAACCTCCTTGGCTGCACGGAGCTGACTGAAAGCTCCATGCAGATTTCAGATTATTAAGCTGCAGCTCCTTCCAGGTCAGATTTCTTCCCGTATGTTTTGGAATGAAGTTGTGCATCCCCTGGAGACAACAGCTAAACTTTTATTGACTTAAGAGGGGGCAGGATTTCTGGGTTTATTATCTCACTTTTCAAATAGTCCACTGAAATACGTAAGAATAAACCACAGAATGGAGACAGGTGCACAGAGTAAAGTTTGGTTTGATTTTTGTATAATGTCCAGCCAGAAAAATTCTAGAATCTTCATAGGTCATTGAATTTCTTTTGTTCCATTTAAATCTCTCTTTCAATAACTATGTCTGATTGTTTATCATAAATTCGTTATTTATGTACAGGTCTAAATAATGTTTAAAACTCCCATTTTTAGAAGAGGTGAAAGGTCCTGTTTTCCCTTTGAAAAATGTACAGAGAAAAATGACACTGCAGTATTATTCTTGTTTGTTTGTCTGACTCTCAAGTAGTTTTTAATACTCTGTTGGTGATAGTGCTTTGATCTTAGAGATGCCTGGCTTGAGAACAAAAGTGGATTTGTAATGACCCAGCTGTCAGTGTGCTTGAAGCATCAATTTCTGCTCAAGCAGCATGTTGGTCATGATATTTTGTAGCTGCTGCCAACAAAATCCTAGGTCATCTTTTCAGCTTTAAAAATAATGCATAATAATGACTATTTTATAATGCAGTGGAAAAACAAAATTTATTGATCAGTGCAGGTTTCTCAGAAGTCCAGCTGTTGCTGTGGATTTTTGGTCACTGTCTGCTGACAGTGGCTAAGTACAAATTAAAGGTACTTTCCCACATGTAGTGAATCTATATACACAGCACATATTATAATGGTATGTGTATATATATGTTTTGCTTTATGTTTTTCCTCATTAAAAAAGACTCTGCAGAGCCTGTGACTGTCTTGTATATGGTGATGGTTCATCCAGCTTGAGAGATTAGTCACAGAGAGATTATCCAGCCTACAGATGTCTATATACAGCCTAGGCTGCCTTAGCTGGCACAGCAGTGGTGGGAAGCCTTGTGCTGGACTGGAATACAAGCTTTGCTTCTTCTTCTCTTTCAGCTCTCGTGACCCACCAAGATGGACCAGACCTTTTTAGCAATTGTATTTGGTCCCTGCGACAAGTGCTCCAAAGACAAGCCCCTCAGGCCTGTGTCTGTCAAGTCAGAGCAACGCAGCTACTGCTCGCTGTGTGTGGCTATGGTAGGTTGCTGATATGGTAGGTTGCTGATATGGTAGGTTGCTGATTCCATCAGCCACAGCGTGGACAGACTGCAGAAAACAGGGTGTAATGTACTTGTGGTCTCTTAAGCTGGATTTTTCTGGACAGCAAATAAGCATTGCATAGGCCCATAGACTGCCAAACAAACACCTCTGCAGACACCTGGTGTTTCCACCAACCTACAAGAGAGGTGGCCCCAGTGCTCAAGGATAGTTTTTATGATTCTTGATTGGAAAATGGTTTCGAGCTTTTTACCCTAGGGTACCACATTTGATGTGCAAATGTTATGTGCCCATCTAAACTCTTCTCTGAGATCCATATGTGCTCTGCTTGGCATGTGATCTTGAGTGTTTCCCATTTGCCTTTAAAAGAACTTAACAAAAAAAAAAATTAAATCATCACATTAAACTCATTCACTAGAGACTGGGGATATGACATCCACCCAGTCTGTCTCAGACACCAGTGAAATGCTGTCAGAACTCCTTTGTGCCTACATATCCCACTGTGACCAGGTTGTCTCCTGTGCTGTGTGCACTACTTGGTGAGAGCTGGAAGTTGCTACAATGAGGATACGGTAGGAAAAAGCTGCAGAGCAGTGGAATGTCTTTGTGTTGGAGGCTTTCTAATCTCCAGCAATTACTGGTGAGGTGATATCCTACTCTCCTGGTAGGGAGCACTGTTCTAGAGACATCACGGTGGGGTTTTTTTAGGTGAAGCACACAGCTAAGGTCATGAACCTATGTGGCTGTGGAAGAGCTGGCTTCCAAAACTCCTTTTGTAAACTTAAGAATTTTGCTGTCCAGCTTGCAGTGGTTTTATTTTATCTTCCTAAACCATTGTGCATTATCAGTTAGAGAAGACATCCATCACTGTTTCCTCCCCAGAAGTGTTCTCTACTGTGACTGAGTAGGGTCCAACAGTTTGTTGTAGTTGAGTGTCAGATGAAATGATGTCTAAAAGGCTTAGGAAACTGTGTTTACATAACACTGCTGTACAGGCAGATGAGAGCACTGATTTGGTGGTGTAGGTGGTACATGTGTACAGTTTACTGGCTGACACAGCACATTCTCATGCATTACATTGTTCAGGAGGAAATTTAGATGTAATGACTGCAAGACAAAAGACAGTTCCTTCCCAGTTTATGTGCTTCTCCTGACTTTGAAATTGTTGCTTTGTTCAGGTCCTTCTTGGCCAACAGCCTTCCTGGCTATTTATTCAATAAATTTTTGCATGACTTGATAAATGCATGCTGGAATTGCAGGAAACTGGCTGTTTGTTATTTACAGTTCCTGCAACTTTCTCCCTGTTACTGGCATTATGGACGTTAGACTCTTAGCAGCTGGAACAGCTGGCAGGTGGAAGCAGACTGACACTTCAGGAAGAATTGCATCAGTACCTAAAAGCCTGTTAGGCTTCCTATTAGCACTGCAGTGGGATCTGGGGCTTTCTGGTGGATCTGGCTTTAGCTTGCTTCATATTTTCTAAAAGATTTGAAAGCAAATATTCAGAACACAGAGCTCTTTGCACTACCACTGAAATACCCATGAGTAGGGAAATTCCATCCTTGACTTTTTAAATTGTTTTTTCAGAGCTGTGGGTATGCTTTGGCTTATATCAAAATGCACAATATATCCTTTGCCACAGTTGTGTTTGTGGATGCACGTGCATATTGTGGTGTCTAACTGGCTGATCTTTCTGCAGCTCCTGATTTCAGTCCAGCAGATGCACACATGCATTTTCATCAGCCAGCCTTTGTGATTTCCCCAAAAGCAACATATGTTGAGGGATAACAGAATTAGAAATTGCTGATTCCCAGTGTTTACATCATCCTACTTCAATTGTTTGCCTTTTAGACAAAATAATCTTCTTCCTCTAGGGTTTTGCCTGCTTTGGAGTTTGGTGCTAATCAGTAGAAACTCAATCAATGTTTGCTGGTTTAGTTTCACCACAAAACTATTAGTAAATTAGCTTACAATTTGAAAAGAGATCAGCTGGCAAATTAGTGAGAAAGAAAACTTATTTTAAAGGCCTAAGTTTTGAAGCAGGCAACAATTTGTCATACACTGTTAGATCCTTCATTTTCCCCAGTGTCCTACACCAACTTGCTCCATGGATCCGTGGATCTTCCATGGATCCCCATCACCCCATCACTGCAATCTGGTGTATTTACCATGTGTGGCACTCGTTGATGGAGTACTGTGCTATCATCTAAATTAATTCAGCCCTGGTTCATTTTATTTAAGGCTCCCAACTGGCCTTACTCTAACCTATATTTTTGCATGGTTAGCTAATGATGGCATGGGGAGTTAAGCAGGAACTGGTCAGATGAACTAAATACTTTTAAAAAAAATTTTTGTTCAACCAGTGAAATACACATAATGTATCACACACTTCTACAGCTCACTCTGTTCAGTAGAGGCTTCCCTGTCACCTCATGGCTCTGCTGACCCCATCATCTCAGGATTAGTATCGTGTGTGCACACGTAGGGTTCCCAAAGACTCTCACCTTCTGTGCTGTTCTTTGTAGACCTTTTAATCCCATTCCATGAGGCAGTGAGACTGTTCATATTAGCAAGGCAAGAAACTGGATTTTTCACTGTTTAGAACTATGCCGACTGTCTGACACATAGGTGTTATCTATGCCAAATTCCTGAGAGCTGATGCATTCCTATCAAGGCAAAGAAATTTCCTAGCCTTTTGTTGGATTTAACTTCTGGGCCTCTTCACACTTATCAGGTGTCAGAAATAAGGCATTTCTTACAGATTAGAATCCTTCAAAAATGAAGTTTCTTCTTCAGAATCTTCCTCTGCTAGTCCCCCAGGACACAGCTGCATTATTGAGTTTAATGTAAGTAGGTTTAATTTTTCAGACCTGAAGATAACACACAGGGAGAAGCTTTCTGTCACTTTCCTGCTAAAAGATCTTTGGGTTTCTTGGGGGTTTTTTTCCTGTTCTTTTGGTATCACTTTAAAAATACTCAATTTTTATTTCCTTGGCACAGTCTGTGGTGGAAAGCATTTCCAATGTGCTGATTTCTCTGGGGGCCTTTGAAGGATGTTCCTTTATCCAGCAGCATGTGAACCCATAGTTTATGCTGCCTACATTTGCTTTTGTGATTCTGAATGTAACTGGATCGATGAGTTCAGGGTTGCCTGTGTGGCCATCAGGCTGGTGGGGTTAGGTCACACCAGTTTCTGCGGACAATGAGAAGACTGGAAATACATCCACTGCACTTGACTCTCCAGTGAAGTGACCAATTTCTGCCTGAAGAGCCATTGAGTAGAAGGGACCTTGTGGACGTGACCAGAACAGGGCCCGAGTTCAGCTCCAAAGCGATGGCGAAGAGCTCAGCAAGGTTCCTGTGCATCCCAGTTGGACAGCAACCCTGCTTCTAAACCCAGTGTGGGATGGGACTTCTATTTTCTCTGAGACCCACACTTTGTCCAGGATGTGCCCAGAGACCAAACAACAGCTGCAAACAAGCATTTTCTTATCTCTCTTTCCAATCTTGGCACATCCCCAGGCTGAACAATAGCCACTGGATCGGCTATTTTCTGGCTAAAGGGAGACAATGGGAGTCAATAAGCACAGAGTTGCTCCTTGTAGATCAAGGACAATTCTGTAATAAGAAGGGGAGATTTTCAAGGAACTCCCAGGGAACAAAAAGCTTCGTGTCACGGTTCTTTCTCTGGAAGCATCAGCTGCTCCCTGTGCCCAGCACACATTCATATGAGCAGAACCCAAAGAGCTGAGCCCCTAAGCTCACACCACACCAAAGTGAAGGGCTATTTATTCCCTCTTCGGGATTTTGGAAACTGCTCTGTTTCAAGAGCTGGGAACGCCACAGACTTTAATGTGCATATCTGAGAGCAGGAGAAAGGGGTAGCTAGTCTAAAGGAGATACAAAAAAAAAAAAGGAAAGAAACCCTGATAACACCACATTTAAAAGTTATGAATTCAAAGAATAGTAGAGAGGACAGTTTTCACCACTGCATCTATCCTGCTGGCACAGGAGCTGGGCCAGAGACCTGCATAGCTGACTCTCCCAGTACCCCCTGCCCATAGGAATATCAGGGCCTAATGGAGCTAAAATGGGATTTGGTAAGCCTGGACAGGATCTGTCTTCCCAATCTGATATTTTAAAATGCCAGTGGCTGTTTTTTTCTTCTTTCCCCCACAGAGTGTGCAACTTGTACAAACAAGTTTGGGTGCCATTGGCATGTGTTTCTGGGGAAATGAAGCCTTTGGGCTGTGAAGAGGGCTTGGGATATGTGTGGGAGCGGGGCAGGAGGTGAGGCCGGTCCCAGCTGCTGGACTGGAGACCACTGGGATGCCAGAGCGGACTGGGCAGGGGAGGCTGGATGGGGGATGCTGCAGCGGGCAGGAGCGGGGATGCTGGAGAGGCTGGACCGGGGATGCTGCAGCGGGCAGGAGCGGGGATGCTGGAGAGGCTGGACCGGGGATGCTGCAGCGGGCAGGAGCGGGGATGCTGGAGAGGCTGGACCGGGGATGCTGCAGCGGGCAGGAGCGGGGATGCTGGAGAGGCTGGACCGGGGATGCTGCAGCGGGCAGGAGCGGGGATGCTGGAGAGGCTGGACCGGGGATGCTGCAGCGGGCAGGAGCGGGGATGCTGGAGAGGCTGGACCGGGGATGCTGCAGCGGGCAGGAGCGGGGATGCTGGAGAGGCTGGACCGGGGATGCTGCAGCGGGCAGGAGCGGGGATGCTGGAGAGGCTGGATGGGGGATGCTGCAGCGGGCATGAGCGGGGATGCTGGAGAGGCTGGACCGGGGATGCTGCAGCGGGCAGGAGCGGGGATGCTGGAGAGGCTGGACCGGGGATGCTGCAGCGGGCAGGAGCGGGGATGCTGGAGAGGCTGGATGGGGGATGCTGCAGCGGGCATGAGCGGGGATGCTGGAGAGGCTGGACCGGGGATGCTGCAGCGGGCAGGAGCGGGGATGCTGGTCCCCACGGTGTGCGTGCTCAAGACTGCCCTGGACGTCAGCGGGGAGGGGAGGGGGAGCCCGGGCCGGCTCCGGCGCCGTTGCTGAGGCAGCAGGAGCCGCGGCAGCATCCCCGAGAGCCGGGCTGGCAAACTCCTCCTCCCTCCCGCTCTCATCCCCGCTCTCCCCGCTTCCTTTGCAAAGATGGCAACCGAGGGGCTGCACGAGAACGAGACCCTGGCATCGCTGAAGAGCGAGGCCGAGAGCCTGAAGGGCAAGCTGGAGGAGGAGCGGGCCAAGCTGCACGACGTGGAGCGTGAGTGGGGCCGGGCGGCGGGGCGGCCGCAGGGCCGGAGCGGGCCGGGCCTGGCCGGGAGCGGGGCCGGGGGCCGGGCCGGAGCGGGGAGCGCTGCCCCGGGCCGGACAGCGCCGGGCCCCGGGCCGGACAGCGCCGGGCCCCGGACCGGACAGCGCCGGGCCCCCGTGGCTCCCGGGAGCGGGGCAGGGCCCTGGGGCCGGCGGCCCGGGGCGGGCACGGCCCCGCAGCATCCCGGGCACCGCGGAGCTCCGGCGGGGCGCGGAGCCGGGGATACCCTCGGTGCAGCCCGGCATTCGCCCGCAGCCTTTGGGTGTAGTGCCAGGGGCCAGGGTGAAACCCAGCCATGTGGAAGTTGGTGGGAATTCGCTTTAACGAGGCCGGGATTTCACCCGGGGTGTGGAAGGGCTTAAAAAGGAGCATTGTTTGCAAAAGCAGCTCCTCTGTCCCCCTTCCGCCAGGGAAACAAGTTGCAGGGATGCAGTGCTGATTCAGAGGCGCGGGGTGAGTCAGTGCTGGAGCTGTCGATGTGTAACTCACCGTTACCAGCTGCAGCTTCAGCGTCCGGGGATAACCCGACAGAAATGCGAGGGACAGACCTCAACCCTGCCCTCCCCCTATCCCCTTCCCCACTCAGGAAAAAGAAGCTAACCTTACCTTTACAGAGCTTTTCAAATAGGTATTCACAAGTTTTGAGATATGAAGAATTCTTTTATTTTCACTATTTCATTTTATAATTACAATAATACATTGCAGGGTGGGGTTTTGGTTTTTTGGGTTTTTTTTTGCTTTTGGTGGTACTTTTTTTTTTAGAAAAACATGTAAGTTACTGTTGCCCTCTGAAATCATGTAGGTCACTCTACTAGAAATATTAGTGGGTCATTACAACTTTTCTTTCATGTGTTTTGATGCCTTAAGCATTGGAGAGGAATCTGAGCCTGTATCCAGTGACTTAGTTCTTAGTGTTTTGTAACAATGAGGGACTGACAAACACTTTTGAATTTCTGGTTGGGAAGGATTAAAGTAAAATATATATATTCTGGAATAAACAGAGCATTTTCTTGTCTAAGTTAGACAACCATGTGTTATATGAATGTCCTGCTAATCAGAATTGGTAAACAAACACAGATGCCCTCATTACAGAAACACTACCATAAATCACCATATTCCTCCAGTGTAATTTCTGTATCAGAAGTAGCAGGGCCTGTGTTTAACAGACCTCTTAAGCGTATTCTTAAACCCGTTTTTGCTCACAAAGAGTTTTACCTATGATTGCAGTGATACTGTAACTGTGTGCTATTGACAGTCATAGGATATTCTTTGCCATATGTGAAATCTGTAAATTTCCATTGTAAAGCCGTGTTTGCATAGCCATGACAGCACTTCTAAGACAGAAGTGTTAGGCTGCTGTAGAACAATGCTCCCTTACGATATTTATATCATTGATTCTGTATCAGAGCTTTTTTACACCTAAATTATTCCCAAGTACAGTTTCTGCAGAGTTTGTCAGTTTCAGAATAAGGCATCATTTCTGTGTTTTGCTTGCTTGCTTGGTTGGTTTGGGGTTTTTTTCCCTAATCTAAAATTGCATCTTTTGCATTTTTTTGCTCAGATCATGACTTTCCATCGGTGGTTCCCAAAACAAACAGCTGGCTGAAATAGGATTGCCCTTATTTGTTCAATTGGTTCTGAACAGCAGCTCTCAAAAATGTGGATAGAAAAAGGAAATGCCAAACATGCATTTGATTTGCAGTCTTATAATTTTAAACAGTCAATTCAAGAGCTTAAAATTTTAGATGTAGATAAAAGCTTGTTCTGTTTGTGCGATCCATGAATTTTTAAGGCCAGGGAGACCATTAGACCCAACACAGAAAAGATTAAAGACCCAGGAGTATCAGCATCAAGTCCATGTCTCCTGTTCAGGCCAAACAATATTTTTAAGACAGGCAGTTTTATCTGGACCTCTGTAAAACTACTCAGGCTATTTGTTGTCTTTAGCTGATCTACTTGTCTGAGTGCATGATTTTCAACTATCTTTGAACAATATTGGGGAGTGCTTAAAAATAATTATCTGACTCTCAAACCTGTGCTAGGCAGGAGCAGGATTATTGTGGCTGTGGTTGGAGATAAGGGTCCTCAGAGAATCAGTGAGGCTAAACCAGACAATTTCACAGAGTCTCAGCTGCGTTGACATAATGGAAACAGTTTGTCCATTGTCTGTGAAACATTTGTTTTTTCAGATATATTCTGGACACAAGCATCTTTCCAGCTGCCATAATAACCTCCTGTCCTGTGTTTTCGTGTCTTTTGATTGGATCATTTGGCAGGTTTCCATGGGCAATAGTGGGGGAAATGCATCTCTTCCTCAGTGGGTTTATATGGTACTTTCTCAGAAACTTGCTTCTGACTTATGGACAAATCATGAGGAATGGTGGACAGCACTTGTCCCCTGGCTCGGGGAGACTGGTTGAGCAGAGATTTCAGGTGAGAGCATTATTCTGGCACAGCCTGGGGGTGTGGTGGCTTTGAAAGACAACTCCTGAAAAGGTAATCCGCTAGAAATCAGTCTCTGCCTTGGGCAGAAATTGCTTCACTGACCCTGTGCCAGGAAATGATCTCTAAGTTCAGGATGCCTGCTCTCTCGCTGTCACAGCCCTTCCCAGCCCGTGAGCTTTCTTGCAGCCCCAGAAAAGTGATGCAGGGTGAAGTGGCAAGGCAGCTCCAAAGCACCACCTGCCACAGGGGATGTGGAGCTCAGTCTCCAGCAGGGCAGTGAAAAGCTTAAGATTTCCTCCACCAACTCATTAAAGCATCTCCATGAGCTTCTCCATTTATTTCAGAAGCTTTGAGTCAGGCATTGCCCCCACAGCCAACAGCAGCTGGACCATCTTAGGTTTTGGTGTGGACAGCCACACAACACAGGAAGTGCTGGATCCTATCAGCTCTTCTCTAGACAGAGTAATTCATAATTCTGGTGCCAGAGTCTCCAGCCTCAGCCTCAGCCTCTACTCTGCTGTTGGACTTGAAGTAAGTCTCACTCTCCCTCTGTGTGAAGAGCTGCCCCTGGGTGCTGAGGCACATCATGGCCCTACTCAGCTCCACGCTGGATGAACATGCTGGAGAAGAGCAAATAGGTTTCCTCAGATGACACTTTCTCCCAGACATTTACAGGTGACCCCAGCCTGAGGTATCAGGGTTATATGAGACACCTTTTAGTTTTGTCAGCTGCATGAATTTTGTGTCCAAGTCAGTTTGCACAAACGGATGTAAATTTGTTGGGTTTTTAAGAATATCAGCTGAAAGTACTGCTATTAAGTGAGGTATGAAAGAACTGACTTCTCCACCAGAAGATACTGCTCAGGAAAGTTGCTTGCCTGCCCTCTGTTTCCCTCTTTCATAGAAGGGACGTCCCATGAAGTCCTTGATGTCCATAGTTACTGCTGGAAAGTTGGGTAGTGCACTCTTACAGCAAATGTCCATTTTCCTGCTCACTCAAAGCTGTGCCCTGGCCCTTGCTGCTCCTGGCCACCAGAAGGGATGGCACAGCAGTCACCAGTGCCAGTGGCCAGTACCTGTACCCAGTGCAGCACCACCACAGGGCTGCGAGCCAGCCGCAGCTGGGAATCTCACATCCAGAACAACTGTCTGTCCACCTTCAGCCTGAGGATTTCCCAGCAGGAGGGGGCAAAGGGGTAATCTGTTTTCCAGTTACACTTGGGTGGGATGGTCTGCAAGAGCTTCAGCTGCCCGATCCCTGGAATTCAAGCCCTGAGTGAATTCCTCCTTGTGTTTATCTGGTGAATATGTTCATATGCCACCCACCTTGGTGTTAGCCACCTGCCAGCTCTGAAGCAGAGTTCATTGCCTTGCACCATGGACTCAACCTTCATGGATTAATTCCTCCAAGGGCATTACTCATAAACAGATATTTGCCAGGGCAGTGCTTTGATGCAGGGCTCTCTAACCATCAGCTGTTTGCAGTTCATCAGGTGGCAGAGCGTGTGGAGGCACTGGGACAGTTTGTGATGAAGACCAGGAGGACCCTGAAGGGCCATGGAAACAAAGTTCTCTGTATGGACTGGTGCAAAGACAAGAGAAGAATTGTGAGCTCTTCCCAGGTATGCTCTTGGGCAGATGTTTTTCAGAGGTGCTGTTGGGAACTGTACAAATCTTGTGGCTGTGCTGTGTGCCACTCTTAGCAGATGATACCTGGGATTATTGTAAATGTTTTCAAGATGCCCTGAAAGAAGTTCATTGGCGATGTATTTGTTCAGAGAGTGTAAATGTGACCTTTTAATCATTGGTACACCTGTTGTAGCTAATGCCTAAATATTTCTTGTTCAGTCATACACAGATTTTCCCATATTCCCTGCTACAATAAAAGAATAGAACCCATGTGAGGCTACATTTATTTCCTTGTTCTTTACAGATGAAATATTGAGCAAAGTTTTCAAGTTGTATGTTCAGAGAAAATCATCAGGAAAAGGGAAGTGAAGAAATGTTAATTCTTTTAAAGATTTCTATGCACAGAAATTTCTTCTGCAGTCTGTATGATTTGTATGACCTCGAAAGCCTCAAACATCCTGCCAAAATTACTGCATTTAGTTGGGCATTTTGAGAAACAGTCCTACCACCTGCTCAAGACCAGTCTCATAAGCCAGAGGAGGTAATGAGATAATTACTCTCTAGATCCCCTGGTTCGTCCTGAGCCCAGCACGGCAGTGAGTGAGCTCCTTGCACCTCACAGCTGTTCATTGACCTACATGAAATCTGCCAGGGGTCTCACTTGAGGGATAAAAATAGGCAATCTGCATTGCAAGCCACCTTCACTTACTGTGAGTTTTTACCATTCATGGTGATCTCAACAAGGAGAATAATTTTAAATATTTAAAGTCACATTTTTTAAAGTGGTTAAAATGTTAGTGTGTAGATCAGAAAGCTGAACAGACAGGTTGAAATGCATTTTTTACTCTATTGGAAGAACTGTATAAGTCCAGGTACAGAAGCAGTTGTTGCTCAGTAATAAACATTTCACTTTCATGATACAGGGAAGATAACAGTATTATGTGCATAAGGCAAAGTTGTTGTCACGAGTGTACACTTGGTGTACACCAAGTGATTGTGCTGCTCACTGTACAGGGCTCTATGATGGCTATTTAGCAGGTTGTATAATGGATAATTGAAGGTTAAGTAAGTGTAGTGACAAGTAAAGGGAAAACCAGGATCAGAGTGGAAAGGGAAGATGAATAAACAGTGCAATATCCACAAACAGTCAAGTGAGGGCTTAGAGGTGGCAGGTTCCTAAGGAGATGGCCCTGTATGTGGCGTGTGCTGCAGGGGAAAGGAGTTCTCATGAAGCCATTAAGAGGGAAGGGAAAAAAATTGAAAAATAAATTGTTCTTTTAAGCAAACATCAGTCATCTCGGTGAGGAGGGAATACACTTGTGGTAGATACAACAGCACTGCTGAGAAGGGTCTCCTTGATGCGTCACTGTGACTGCTGTACTGTTGTTAAGATGGAGACAAAAGGACATAACAGACTGGGGAAAGGAAATGAGCAGGAGTTTTCTCCAAACTGGGAAGCAGGCTTACAGCCATGTCTCTGGAAGGCCTCAATTTCTCTTTCTCTGTGCTTTCGTTTAGGATGGGAAGGTGATCGTGTGGGATTCCTTCACTACCAACAAGGTAAGTGAAACTTCAGCAAAATCCTGTGTCCAGGGCAAATGACAGTGGGATGAGGTGAAGGGCCCACAGGTGTCACTGGAGGCAGTAGGATTATGGGATAAAATGTAGACTTCCACTTGCACCCCAAAAAAGGGAGCCCAGGGCAAGTCACCTCCCTTGACCTGTTTCTGAGCACAGTCCCTGTTAGGGCACGGGGGTTTGTCATGGTCTCCATGGGAGGCTCTGATCCAACCTCTTTGCTGACAAGGGAGGCAAAGCCCAGCCAGCAAAACAGGGCACCCCTGTACCAGGTGTTGTGTGTGGTCACTGGGGATCCTTCAGCTGTGGTGTTCACTGTGAAATGGTGTCACTGCTCCTCCAAGCCCTGCCTGGACTGCCTCCTGGCACCCTGCACCACACAGACGAGGAAAAGCTACCTGTTTTTAACTCACTTTTACATGTGCAGCAGTGGGACCTTTCACAGCACTGGATGACCCAAATAAAACGTGTTCTGTGATCAGTTTGGGGCCCATGAATAAGGTGGAAAGTGTCAGAGAAGGACTGGCCATCCTCCTGTGCTCTGCTGCATTCTGCAGTCAGCGTTGTCCCAGCCTTACATGTGAGTTATGGCTGGGGGAATCATCTGTGCCTTTCACTGGCCCTAAGGATGTCCCACAGAAATACTGAACTTAGGACTCTCCAGTGTTCTCCTTGTATGGGTTAGAGAAGCAGTGAGGTGCCAGACTCAAGAGATGCTGTGTTTCAGGAGCACGCAGTGACGATGCCGTGTACCTGGGTGATGGCGTGTGCATATGCCCCATCTGGATGTGCCATTGCTTGTGGGTAAGTTCCCAGTTTCCACAGCTGCTTACACAGAGAAGCTGGATTTGTTGCAGTCTCCTGGTGGCTTCAGAACCTGACAGATAGAAGTTTGCATGCCATGATGGTGGGTGGAAGCTCTACATTCAGTGCCTCTGATTCTATTTCCATAGTGGCTCGTACACATTATCTCCACTGACTTCAGTGCAGTAACATTTGTTGTGTAAGCATGGAAAATAATCCTCTTTCAGCATTTATATCATGGGTTAGGAATTCTGCATGCATGCAACTTCCCTGTCCCAGTGTGGTTGTCTATGTTGGATATATCTTCTAAGGGAAAGAGCTTTTAATCGTGTTCTTACTTTGCACTCCTTTTTTTATGACATAGAGGTTCATTATTAATGGTTACGAGTATGTGAATAGACCTTGCTAAGATGGAATGGGGAGAAGTAACCCTATTCTTGATAACCCACAAGTTTTCTGTGTGCTCAGATTTGAAAAAGTGAGTTTATATAGGGGGAAAAAGCAAAGAGATTAAATGTTAGCAAAACATCTTGTAAGAAGGGACTGGATGGATCAGACAGACAAGCAAGCTTGGGACAAGAGAAAGGAACAAAGGGAGACTTCAGCATGCAGCTTGCAAATCTAGAAAGCAGCAGACTGAGACAGACAAGCAGACCCCATAATTGTGTGTGGAAAGGAGTCTGGAAACTGTGTTTTTGACTAGAACCCAAAGAATGGCAAGAAAGCTCTGTCTTTACACCTGTAGCAGAGACAGAGAGTGCACATATATATTGCACCTAATTCTGGATTTCTGTTGTGCTGTCAGTTAAGTGCCATGCACATAATGTAAGTGCATATGTAGTGTAAGCACCAGTGCATACATAATGTAAGCAACTGGTGGTGTGCCAGGATCCCGGGGACCAGGGCAGGGCTGATCTACCACGGCTCTAGGAAAGGGTCAGATATAAGTCCTGCCCTTTAGAAATGAGTCCTGGGTCTGACACAGCTTAACTGGTACAACTGTCCAGGAGGGGGACAGCAGCTACAGAGGTCAGTGCTTCTGTTGCCTTTTTTCCAAACTCTTCTAAAAGCTCTGTCTTCACACCTACTACTTACTTGCTATACTGCCTTTTCTGTAGGAGCTAGGTCAAATTTGTTAAGGTAGGTGTATAATGATGCTTAAACACTGATCTTCACAGTGACAGATGTCAGCAGAAAAATGGCAGTTTGGCTGTATGTGAAACATTAACCCTGAGGTGGCTGCTGTCACCTCCCAGTTTATACTTTCGTGAGGTTTCATTCAGTGCCATTTATAAACTCAATAAGGGTGAAAAAAACTGAGGCGCAGCTGTTCAAGTTCTGTAAAGCAGCCAGGCTGTGAGGCAGCTGGGGCTTCCCTGCACAGGGAGATCCCACACTGCACAATACAGGGAAGTCGGTACTTGTAAGGGTTTGGCAGCACAGCACCGACAGGTGGTTTCCTTCTTATCACCACTCGCCTTTTGTCGTTGCAGTTTTAACCAGTTCTCCTCTCTCTGTTACTGCTATTATTACTCTCTTCAGTGGCCTGGACAACAAGTGTTCTGTGTACCCTCTGACATTTGAAAAAAATGAAAATATGGCTGCAAAGAAGAAATCGGTTGCAATGCACACGAACTACTTGTCTGCCTGCAGCTTCACTAACTCAGACATGCAGGTAAATGCGTTCTCTACCCTCTGCTCACCATCACCTGACAGGAGCTGCACTGGGGTGCAGTGCACATGTCCTCCCTTGCTCCTGGGGCACCCAGGGCCATGTCCTGCCCCTGCAGGGGCTACTGGAACACCCTCGCAGGGGGCAGCGAAGGTGCTGCAAAAGCTGCTGTAAGGAAATGCTTGTCCCAGCCTGTGGCCAGGCTGTCCCTGCAAAGGCCTGTGGCTTCTGCAGAGGGCTCGCTGGTACCTGTGTGTTCTCTGCTCCCCAGCTCTGTGCCAGTTTGTGCCTTTAGGAGCCCAGACTGTTGCAAATAGTTAAAACCACGGTTCAGCCAGGACTAGGCTGGGTGCTGTGCCAGCTGATGCTGACTGTGTTGTTTGCCTGCTTTGTCCCAGACATCCGGCCAACTTTGCTTTTGCTTTCATTCTTAGTATTTTTTATTTGTACCAAGTGATACATTTGAGCTTGAGGATGCCCCACAGGGCCATGTTGTCTGTACATGCAGTACTGTGTTCCCTCAAGGGAAAGGAGTGATGCTGTCCCCATCTCACAGGCAGTGGCGTGCAGCACAGAGGCCCACAATGGGAGGTGATGGCAAATCCAGGAGCTGAATGCAGATCTTCTGAGACCAAGCCAGCCTTCCTCTCTATTGTGTATCTCAAAGATCTCTTTCTCTAGGAACACAGAAGATGATGAAAGGAGCCAGGATAATCCCCTTGTCCTCTCTGTTTTCTGAATTTAATTAAAGCTCTTCTCAGTGCAGCTCTGCAGCAAAATAAGTGGCAGAATGGAGCCTTTTCATAGCTCCTGATGTCAACAGAGCTGCTGGAAAGGGAATACCATGTCCCCTTCTTCCAGATATTTGGAGCTCTTCTGAAGGAAATATCAGCTCTCATTGCTTCTATTTCAGGACATGTGAAGCTGAGAGTATGTTGTTGTTTGTCGCTCTCTGGTTTCTGTAATGACTCTGAGGTGCTAATTTAAGTCCATTGCCATGGAAACAAGTGGCAGAGGTACCCAGCACTCAGGCTTGCTTAGCCCTGACCTTCCTGTGCAGGAGTCATGTGGAATTAGAGTAGTCTAAATTAAGTGGAATGTTTCTGATGAGATACAAACCCAGTTTTCTCTTTTCTTGTCTACACTTATATGCATCGGGATTAAATCCTATGACAGGAAAAATAGCAATTTATTTTTCATAATAAAAAAGAAAGAAAAGTTGGGTCTTTTTTTTCCATATTAAATACAGCAAACTGTGTTGATATTGTTATCTATACAATTGATATTTTATATTATACAATTGATATTGTATCTACTATTGTTAGATAATATCACAGTGGATTAAGGGTCTTCAGTGTGGATATAAAGAAATTTTTCTGAAGTCTTTAAAAAGAAGTTTTCTTGTGATTGCTAGGCTTGTAAGTGATCATTTATGGCACTGCATGTTATTATTCAAACAAATACAAGCAAACGGGTTGGCCAAGCTTTTCTTAGGACACTGTTATGTAGCAGATCCCAGAGAATCCCAGAGTTCTTTTCTTTTTTCATTTACATAAAGGCCTCAGGATTAAAACTATTCAGAATTAAAACTATTAAGTAACTCTGAGGGTACACAGTGCATTGTGCAGGAGCTTTTCCAGCTGTGTGCAGAGCAGCTCTGCTCTCCCAGTTTGCTTCAGGAGGGATGTGGTGCTGTCCTGGAGCAGCTCTAGCATGAGGTGGAGGTGTCCCCCAGCCCAGTGTCCCCACAGCTCCCACTGCCAGGTGCTGCCAGGGCTGCAGCTCTGCCCTGACTTCTGTCTTAAACTACAGCTCAGTTTTCCCACAGAGGCATGGAAGACTGGGTAGGAGTTTAGGGTTTGGTGTAAGAGAGCTCTGGGGGGGGCTCATCGTGGGTTACAGTCACTCCCAGGCTGTGTGGGTGCTGAAAAAGGGGTGCCACCCTTGCTCCCCATCATGTTCCCACGTGGGCCCTGAGCTGCAGGGCTGGGTGACCCACGCACCTTGTTCTCAGTGCCCCAAACCAGCCTTGCTTGAGAGAGCCTCCCCTGCCTCAGTGAGCTGAGAGCCAGGGAGCCTCTCTTCCTAAATTAGGTATCTGCAGCTCTGCGGGGTGATAATGCTCCCCACGTGACAATGCTCCATGTCTATTAATAGCAACAGTTAATTGGGATCTCAAGTGTTTTGCATAGGGCAGGCAGGGCTGGGGAGCAGGATGAATCCCACGATGGTGGAGGAGGTACAGGTGAGGGTGGCCCCTCTCCTCTCACCACTGCTCCCAGCCCCGGTGCCTGTGCCCCTGTGAGCAGGGCTGTGTCCCTGCTGTCCCCTGCCCTGAGCAAGTGCTGCCTCTTGCCACTGGGCGCCAGGCAAGGGTCCCCATCAGTGCTGCTCGAGCCCCTAGTGCTGCTAGCCACAGTCTCTTAGCAAGGATTGCCAATTCCCTCCTGGTCTTAGATCTTCAGAGTTGGTTTGGTTTGGTTTTCAATAGCAATACCTTGAAGTTGAATCCATAATATTTCTCTTTAAGCATTAACTGGAGCTCTGGGTTGCCAACAGACCCTTCCCTTACACTTTTAGCTACTCCTGTTCCCCTTATGACTTTCTTACATGGTGTTACAAGAGCAAATCCTCAGAGCTGGAAGTCTTCATTCCTCAGACAAGTACAAATGTTCCCCAGGACAGGGAAGTTCATTGATCCAGGCTCCAAAGCTGGCCAGAAAGACAAGTCAGGACTTTCTTCTGCTATTATCATCTGAGAGCATTAGCATCTCTGTGCTGCAGGATTCAGAACAGTCTGTTCTGCAGCTTTTACCTCTGTTTACAGGAAGAATTTTTGGAGCATCTGTCAAACATGTTCAGTGTTTAACCTTTATGCAACTCTGAATGGTTTCATGACTGTGTTCATTTTCTTCTTGAAGAAAATTTTTTTTTTAACTTCTAACTACCCACTGGGATCACTTGAGTTTCCTCACCAACCATGAGAAAAACCCGTGTACAAAACTGAGAGCCCTCCTACGTTCACCCTTGCTTCCTTCCACACCAGTGCACAGGGACTCTTCCAACCTACAGAATTTGTGATTGCATAACAGTTTCGGGTGCCAAGGGGAAATTTTGAACAATTGAGCATCATCAGGATTTAGCCACAATAACAAGCTCTGATCACATGTGCTTTCTACAAGTAATGTAGCAGATGGGAAAATGTGAGCTATGTTCAAGCCCTTTCACACACAAATGGTTTTGGACAAGTGAGAGCTGATGGACTTATCAAACAACTGTCTAGACAGGCTTACTTCCCTTTCAGAAAACCCATGTCTTAAGCCAAATTAATTTGGTTTAACCTATTTCAAGCAGAAAAAAAAAAAAAATTGGTGAGTTAAGCAGGTATTCTTAACTCCAAGAGTTCTTCCATTTACCTGGGTTGAATTCCAGCAGCCTAAATATGGATAGAGTGAAATACGGGGACAGACAGGAATACCAGTATTGTTCTGCCTCCTTTTTAGAGAATATGAAAATACCAGCAGATCCTTACTGCTGTCAGTTCTGCAAAGCCCATCGCACAGAAGGGACCATTATTGAAACATTGTGTAGGTATAGTGGTGTCCATACAGCTCTCCTTTCCACTCTACCTTTTTTCCTTAAAAATAAAACCCATAAACTGTACTTAGGTTCACACTGGGCTTATGGCTTTGATTTACTGCATAATATTTAATTAAATTAAAGCTGTCCTTTGGTGTATGTGTAGGATGTCAGTTGTTTCTTTGTAACCTGAAGGTCATCTGCTGATCTTGTATTGTGACTCTTCTTCCCACATCCTATAGATCCTGACAGCAAGTGGAGATGGAACTTGTGCTCTATGGGATGTTGAGAGTGGGCAACTTCTACAGAGCTTCCATGGTCATGGAGCTGATGTCCTGTGCCTGGACCTGGCCCCTTCTGAAACAGGAAATACATTTGTCTCTGGGGTAAGCAGGAGCTTCTTCTCATAATATCAAACCAAGGAACATGGAAGTGAAAAGGCAGCAAATCAGGAGGCTCATGATGTTACTGAGAGAGGGCTGGAGTATATGTTGGATGCCCCAGTGCAATCCACTCATTGCAAGCACATTTTCCAAGCTGGAGCAAATTAAACCCCTGACTGTGGGGTCAAACCCACCCAGCCAGTCTGACTGCAGTTCTGCTTACTTAGCAAGTTCCACCCCACATCAAAGCGATCCAGCTTGAGATCAAAACAACGCCTCTGCTGGGAAGGGGAAGGCTCGGAGTAAGAGCAGTAGGCTCCTACCACAGCAGAGGTGTGAGTCCCTGTGGGTGGGAGCCTGGAACAGCAGAGGACTCCCACACTTTGCTCCTTCCCCATCTCTGGAGCCAGATGGGGTGTGACAGGCATCAGGTGGTGCTCAGGGCATCGAAGTGGGGCTGCAAATAACGTGCGTGCCACTATGTCCCTCAACTGCTCCCCAGAGTCAAGGGGCAGCTTGGACACTGGCTAACCCCCGTGCAAGTTGGAGCAGGGAGATGAGGTGTGGCCACATCTTCAGCTGTTGCTGAGTCCTCTGTGCCTTCCAGAAGCACCAGAGGCATTTAAAGCCCCTTCATCGGTCAAACACTGTCCTCTCCCTGTCCTGGCCCAGAGGAACACGCAAACCTCACTGGGGCTGCAGGACTGGACTGGTCTGGGAAAGGACCCAGGGCATCTTCCAAATCATGTCCTGCTGCCGAGGGATCACTGTTTCCAGGCAGCTGAGCCATTGGCACACAGCCTGGCAGTGAGGCAGGCCAGGCATAAAGGTGGCTGGGATGGGGCTCAGCTCCTTTTCAAGGTGATCTTGGTCTTTCCCACATTAGAAAGTGAGGGTGCAGATGAGAGCTGGTGGTAGCTGAGGGGCAGGTTGCTACCAGTAACTTTGCTGAAGGTACCAGTAGTAGCTTTGTTGGTTTCTGATCCCAACCAGCACTGGCCCAGGGCTGATCCTGTGTTTGATGATGGAAATGGCCCTTGTGCCAGAGGATGCCAACCATGGGTTAGGGGTGCTTGGAGTCATGGTCTACACAGTAAACCTGGACCTCTTCTGTTATGGCTCTTTTTATCAAATTTGTCTGGCCCATCAGGAGCAGAGTCCAGCACACTGGCCCAGTTTGCCTGCTGGTAGCACAGCTGCTCCAAAGCGTGACTGAAAGCTAATTCCATCCAAGTGCATTACTTCTCTTGGGTTTTCCTGTCACCGAGCTTGCTTCCCAGAAAGGATAGGTTCATTCTCCCTGGGAACAGCTCAGCTTATTATAGGGCAAGGAATCGCAAGCAGCTCTGGTACTGCTAAGAGAATATGTCATACTTGTGTTGATACAGCAGCTTGGGCATGTCTGTGCTTACAGGCACTCGCTTAATTCATCACGTGTAAAACACCACTGCAGTGAAGACCTGTCTTGCATCGTGTCAGTGCAGGTACAGGCAGAACAGTATGAAGGTACGGTGGCATAGAGAGACTCCCTGAATACTGTTCCTCTGTAGGACAGTAACCTTGAGCTGGAATAAGCAGGGTCAGTATATCAGCATGTAGGCTGGGTGCTGTTACATTTAACGACCTAACTGAAAATTCCAGCCCTCCCGGGTGAGCTCAGGGCTGTGCCCCAGGCTGTTTTGCTCAGTGCCCTCTGAGCAAGGCTCCTCAGCTGATTTGGATATCACTCAGGGGGTACATCTCCAGCTGGTGGCTGGTTTAGCCTTCAAAACCTTAGGAGTCAAAGCATCAGCTTGTCAGATTGGTCTTGCCCCCGAACTCCCAGAGAGGTCATTAAGAATAGTGCACACGGAAGCAATATGAAGGGCTGGGCTTGGGCTGTGGTGGGGCTTTAGAGGGAAGTATGCTGGGTCCAAAATATTCTCTATCCTGTTTGTTTTCCCTTGTGCAGAAACCACAAGCTGATGCCAAGGAGTATTACCTCTTCTAAATAATGACATCTTTACTAAAAACACTAGGATTTAATTTTAACAACAGAATTTTTTAAAAAAGAGAGAGACACATGTGAATTGTGAAGAGACTGTTTAATTTAATTAGCTATCATATTTGATTAAAATAAATAACGTGTGTGGCACGGTCTGGTGGGCAGGGCGCTCTGGCTCAGCAGAAGCAGCAGCCACCTGGCCTGCCCTGTGCTTCCCACACACCCTCAGAGAGGCTGAGCCCCCGGAGCTGAGCCTGCCTACTGCCTGCTCCTCAGCAGGGGCAAGTTTGTTAAAATCTCCCATCACTCTTCAAAGCAAAGTCCATGTTCTTTTTCTCGTCACCACAACTGTGACAGCAGTAAGACACCGCAGCTGAGAGCTTGGCCCTACGGGTATGAGATGGTTCTTGCCCCAAGGACAGTGTAGACTACATGAGCCAAGCCCCTTGCCCAAAGAATTCAGGGTGCTGAGCACTGAGTGTTAAATGATCTTTTCAAAGCACAGCTTGGAAGGGCAGGTTTGAGCTTGAGGATGAGATGAAGTGCTGCTATGCTGTTTTTCTCATCCCAACCACAGCATCAAGCATGTGGGTGCAGAGCCCTGACACCGGTTAACTCTGGTAGGAGGCTAGGCAAGAAACCCTCTGGATGCACTGATTTAATTTTCTCTTTCAGTGTATGAGAAGAATTAGTTATAAAACTTTAAATGCTCAGTATTAGTTTTTTATATTGATCATGCTAAGTGGTCAGGGAACAGGTCAGTTGTGCAGCTGTGGTGTGGTGGGGCTGCAGACAGAGGTAGGGCAGCAGCACAGGCAGAGCAGGGTGGTGAGTGCAGGGCAGCATGGGGCTCCAGCCTTCATGAGCAACTCTGCTCCCACCTGCAGCTGCACAGGTGAGGGTGCCACTGCAGCCAGCTCTGGGGCTGCTTGCTGGTTAAATCCTCTCAGAGCTGTGATGTTCAGAGCCTTTGAATGTAGCGGGCTTGATGACAAATATCAGACACATGAGGGATGAATGTCACCATTTGCACAATTTCAGTGATATTTTTGTTCCTTACTAGGGATGTGACAAGAAAGCCATGGTTTGGGACATGCGGTCTGGTCAGTGTGTCCAGTCATTTGAAACCCACGATTCAGATATCAACAGTGTCAGGTCAGTATGTTTCTGGGAGAGGACACGTTTGCAGTGTTGAGCAATGTGCTGATTCTATTTCTGAAGTCTGACCTCATGCAAGTAATGTAATGTGTTCTGGTCTTCTTTCACTTGTGCACAGATATTATCCAAGTGGAGATGCTTTTGCCTCTGGTTCAGACGATGCCACGGTATGTTCATTCAGCAACCTAATTTAGGAAAATTCTGTTGCTTCCCAAGTCAGATTTTCCTAAAAGACTAGGTCACATCCACAGAAGACTTTTAGTGACTAAACTGGGCCTGTGACACCAAATTTGCAGAAATAGTAATCCTGTAAGATAAGATATTAAATACCATATATAACATTATAGGGAAAATCATGTAACACTGTAGGTCACTTCTGCAAACTCCTCTACAAGAGGTACTGTCCAAATACTCATTTCAGATTCTCTATGTTTGAAGTTTCGTGACTAAAATTAGTTGTCTTACTGGAAGAGATTTGGCTTCATATAGCTCTTGGTCACAGCATGGGAGGAACCAGCTGAAGTGCTGCAGCTTGTGTCAGGAGAAGCAGCATGTCCCAGAAAGTGGAAGGACCATGGGCTCAGGGCAGAGCAGGGCAGATGAGGGCAGCTGGCCTCTGCAGCCCCAGGGTGGCCTTGGTCACACGTATCTCTGTGGGCCCTGACTCACTGCAGTGAGTCTCTGCATCCAGGGCGTCCTGGATCACACAGTGGCTCTTAATGGCTCTTGCTTATCTGTGAGCAATCTGCTAGGAGGGACTCAGAATGTATTGACAGGTAAATTTGATCAGCACAAGATATACAAAATGCCATTTAGCTCCTGGTGCCCTCTGCCCCCAGTGATGCTCAGGGCTGATGGCTCTCCCTGCAGCTGGTGTGTCCAGGGGGAACCAGGCTCTGCCCCACCACAGCCCTGCAGGGACTGAGCTGTTGAGTGTAGCTTGAGGGCAGATGATGGGGAGGCACCTGGCACCTTACTTCTTCTGTTCACTCAAACATCACACTGAGTCACCTGAGAGCAGAGACTTTAGATAAAGTTCTATGCCCTCAGAGCATGTTCTGAGTCTGCTCCAAAGCTAGCTGAACTCAATAGAAACATTCCTTTTGTCTTTGTTGGATGTGGAGACATTCCAAGGCTCTTCCGGAGAGAGCGAATCCTGACTTTATGTTTTAAAAGCTGTGATTAGAAGTTAATGCCTCTAGCCCTGTGGTGAGCCCAGTGGCTCTCTGCACACGTGGATGCAGTACTATGAGCTCTTGAGATGCTGAGGGAATGGTACAGAGAAATTGTCCACCATTAAATTCCAGTGAAAGCACTCTCTTTTAACACCCAGTATCACAGGTTCTTATTTATTTATTTGATGTTTTTTTTCTTTTTTAACTATTCTTGACACCCCTGACTCAAGCAGGAGAATGGGAAATTCCACCTCTGTACTTTTGACAGAGGTTTTGGCAGTTTCCATCTACCTCATTCTTAAAATGAAGAGGTTTGTTTTTGCAGTGTTACAGAGTGGTATCGTTGACCTGATTTATATACTTGGGGATTCTGAGGAACAGATAATCCTGACTGGAAGTAATCCATAAAAGCATGCTCAGATGACAGTGTTGTCATCTGCAGTGACCCCAACTCCCTGTCAGGACAGTCTGACAAAATTTTTCATCTGTGTGGAGCACTGGGAGAGCTGGACTGCACATACCTGGCAGCCACTCCCCACTGCCCTGAGAATCAAACAGCCACTTCTTTATGTGCACACTTGAATACCAGCCACTTTTCAGTAGGAAAGCCTTAATATTAGCAATCCCATCTGGCCGGTGTTTGCTTAAGCTTAACTTATTGAGGAGGGGTTTCAGTTCACATAGTTTCAAAAGTGCATTTTGATTTCAGGGCTAACAGACAGCCTTTCTGCATGGCAGTGAAGTTTGAAGTCTGGCAGTGAAGTCTGATACATGATTTCCATGTCAAACAAGCTCAGTTTTGCTGGCAAATGATAAAAACAGGAAGTATAGGTTGTCAGAGGTGATTTGGAATTTTCCATGAGAAATGAAAACCAGAGATCTGCATTAAAATGTATTATTTCACTTGAATTATTTTCACGTAGGTTTTTCAAACAGAGAGGCCTCACAGCAGGGCAGGGACTGTTTGTTATCCTGGCTTACTCAGACCCAGGACTACCACCTAGGCTCCTCTGTGCCACATGGTCTGTGTTCTCAACAATGAGTAGAGATTTGATCCCATCTCCCAGGCTCCAGCTGTGGCTAAGCTGTTGTTTAAGAGGCTGTCTCCACATGCACCTCCCCAGCAGCAGGATGCCCTGATAAGTGTGAAACCACAGAGGGGAAGCGAGAGGGTATGGGGACTCCAGTGGGTAGCCATGGTCCAAAGCCCACCACTCATGTCTTTCTAGCAGGACAGGCAGGAGGCTTAGAGAAGTGGCTTGAAAAAGCAAGTTCTTCCTGCAATGTATACAAAACAGCCTTGTGTTGCTTAGATCCCTGTTAGAGGATCCCAGCTGCAGCAGCCAGAAGCAGAAGGAAAGGAGGAAGCAGAAAGAAGCAGAAGGAAAGAAGCCAAGCAGCCGCTTCCCGTGATGTCTGTTAGGCTGCACCTCCCACTCCCACTTTTTCCAAATATTTTAGCCAGTGCTTCCAGCATTTACTGAGGCATGTGTGTTGGTTTTGTTTTAATCCTAGTGTCGTTTATATGACCTTCGTGCAGACAGAGAAGTAGCAATTTATTCCAAAGAGAGCATCATTTTTGGAGCATCCAGTGTGGACTTCTCTCTCAGTGGTGAGACTTGAACTTTGGAGGTTATCGTAGTGTTGAGATTTGAGGGGAACTGTAAAATTTTTCAGTTTAATTTGATAAAACATTTGTTATTAAAAGTTATCAAAAGTACTAAGTACCAAAAGAAACATTTAATGCATGGAAGCATTTTTTTTTTGCCTCTGTAAAAATAATTACTCTTTAAATAACCTAGCTGGCTATTGCTTCGTTGTAGTGATGAAAAGTATTTTCCTGGCCCTACTGAAGGCAGGAAATATTTTGCCATTAACTACAGCTGGGCTAGAGTTTCACAATAATAATGAAAAACATTTCAAAGGCAACATGAAATGTAGCTAAACTATTAAGTGCAGTTACATAAATAGTTTTTAAAAGCATAACAAATGATTAATAGTAAAAGTGTATTAGAGGGGTATGAAGAAAGAGTCATTGCCACTTTTCACTGCAGATCCTGAGACATAAGCTCGAGTCTTGTCTCTCCCAGCCCAAGTGCAGAGCTCCCCAGTCACCCTGGGTGGGGGTGAGTGGGTGGTGGACTGCCCTCCTCCTGGAACTGAGGCAAATGTCTCTGTCATGGTCACAAGCACCACGGCTTGTCCCGTTGGCAGTGAATCACCAAATTGTCTGTTAATCATTCAAGCATTTGTATTCAGCTTCTTGTGTAAGGTCTGAGTAAAGTACTGTTACCCTGCAATAGCTGTTAAAGCGCTCTTCAGTCTGTCACCGTTTGGAGTCATCCCCCATCTCTAACGTCTGAACGCATTTTATGTAATTTAACTAAAACTGACAGTGCTTTTAACTAATGAACTGTAATTGTTCCAGCATTTAGCGTGGACAGCTCAGCAGCGGCAGGGCTGTCCCACGGGAGCACAGCTGGCCTGGGGAAGCAGAGCTCACGGGGTGGGCTTGGGGTGACCACTGTCCTGCAGAAGGCCCTGGCTGCGGTCAAGGCACGTTAAGCCCTCGCTGTGTAAAATCTCATTCTCTCTGCAGGTCGCCTGCTGTTCGCGGGCTATAACGATTACACCATCAATGTCTGGGATGTGCTGAAGGGGTCCCGAGTGTCCATTCTGTTCGGACACGAAAACCGTGTCAGCACCTTGCGGGTGTCTCCCGACGGGACCGCGTTCTGCTCGGGCTCCTGGGACCACACCCTCCGAGTAAGTGCCCGAGAACCCGCTGCGGGTGCTGCTTTCTGCAGCCGGTTAATGACCGGGGCTCAGGAGGAAGGCGTGTTAGAGGAAAACTGCTCTAGAGGAACTGAGGAGGGTATAAAACAGCGTAAAACACGAACAGCAAAGCCAGATAAAAATCCCCACCAAGTGCCAGCAGAACGGCTAAGTTTGAGCTTGCTGTTGGTTACATGATATCACTGCTGCTGATACTCTGTACCACTAATGTGATTGCCGCGCCAAAGCTAATTTAATGTTTGACAGAAGAGTCGCTGTCATAAAGGAGTGTTCGGCTCTCTCTCTTTCTACAGATCTGGGCGTAACCTGAGATCCCGTATGCAGAATCAAATGAAGACTGAAACGCCGGACTACAAAAACTGCATAAAGAAGCCATTCCTCAAAATCAAGTATTCACTACAGTACAAAAGGGTGACACTGAACCCACAGATTAACACAACTAGGTAGAAAATAGTCTGCTTGAACACATAGCAAACGTTGACTTGTAGTAAAACGAAATGTTTTAAATTTTTTTTGAAACTATATTCTTTTATTAGAATTAGTTTCATTATTTATAAAGGGACTTTTCTCCAAAGTCACCTGTATTATAGAATTGAGTATTTCAGTGCACATTATCTATTTATTTGCATGAATTTAGTTCCTTTTTAAAGTAAAAAAAAAGTCCTGATTTTATCGGGATGTAGCATAAGGCTTTGGAAACATTCCGTAGTAGCATATTGAATGTCGGTGTTGAAAAATGGAAAGAGAAACAATTCTGATACTTTATGATGGTGTTATGGATGACTGAACCTTGGCGGTAAGTAGAGGAGCAAAGGACCTACTGTGAAGGTACTGGCTGCTGTCATAAAAATGTATTTTTTGTACAGAAGAGAAATCCCTTCAATCCCTGTTTTTTCCTACTGTCTTTTTAGATAGAAATAAGTATTTCATCTCTGTTACCTGAATATAAAGAATCTAAATATATACAAACTGATAAACAGCAAAGAGGAGGGATATAAACATGATTTACATAATCATGAGGTAATACTTAACCAGTAGTTTCTTAGAAATTTTTAATTGTATCACTTGGTGAGTGAATTTTCTTTTACTTAAAGAAATGCTACATGCTAAGCACTAAGGGATACTACACACTAAGCATTAAGCACCATTATACTGATGGTCAAATCTTTTCCAAGTCAGTCATAGTCATTCTATGACCATGATTCTTATTTGCATTTTGAGCAGTTCATACAACTTCGGCAAGGCAATGTAGCTTAAATGTATATCAAAGCAGTATATACCCATTTTAAGGTCCTTCTGCAATGTCAGAGCAGTTGTAAGTTCATGCAAATACAGGTCAAATCATACAGTCCTTACTGTAACAGTCATCTCCCACTGCCACGGACATGGTTTTGTCATAGCTGGACTTGAGAATGAGTAACAGTGAGCTGTTGAAAATCTGCTGTGAGCCACAGTCCTGCCAGGGTTTGAGACTGTGCTGACCAGAGCACATGAGTCCATCTGATCCAGGAGTCCCTGGTTTTCAGGGGACCAGGACAGCTGGCCACATTGCTGGCAGCATCCAGCCCTCTGTGTGAGCATGGGAATGCCAGATAGACTGGCAGGACCACCCCACACAGAAGTGATGCTGTAGAATCAAGATTTAATCAGATAAAGATGAGATACAATTAATTATAGAACCACTGTGAGATTATATCTGCATTCATGCATTGAAAGCTATTGGGACTAGAGTGTCAGCTCTGCTCTGCCAGCAAGTACTGAGTCCTAACCTCAAATGAGAACAAAGAGCTGGAGTAATGCTGGGGGCTTGCACAGCCTGGCCTTTGAAATTCAAGTGGTGAGGTACAGCTTTTAATGTATCAAATATATGATTTACATTTAGACTGGAACAGGAGAGAGCAAGCTTACTGGAATGAGCCTGTTTACAAGCTCACTGGAGTTTGATGATAATATCCTCATTCTGTTTGCAAGTGGGATTTTTTTACAATAATATAAAAATCATATTAGAAACAAAGTCTCCTCATCCATGAAAACATTAGGTTCTGTGAATCCATAACCAGTTAACCTAAGACACTGACATTTATACCAGCCTTCCATCCCTAATGGAATAGGTCAGCTGTTTTCACTTGGAAAAGTCAACTCTGATGCTTTGCAATATTTGTGGCAAGCTATCCCTGTAACAAACTGAATGCACTATGGAAATGTCATATAGAACTCACTGTGCAATATTGAGTCAATACACTGTACACATTTGATCAAAAGATTAATATTAATGTTTAGATAGTATTTATTGGCAAGATGTTTGTTTCAAACATAATACATTGTGTTGATACTTACGAACAGCCTAAATACAATAAATTGTATTTTACATATTGAGAACATGTATGTAGTAGTTCTTCCCATTGCTTAGGTATTTGTAACGATGCCTTTTTTTTTTTCTTTTTTTGAAATTCACTTTTTGCACTGCAGTTTCTTAAATTATTTCTCCTGCAAAAATCTCAGGTAAAATCCAGATCTACGAGCAAATTACTTGTGGAATATCTTCTGGAAATACCCAAGGTGAACCACAGCAAACAAGAGTGAGCAGCCCTTGAAAGTATTTGAAATGCCATCTCAGCTCCCCCTGCATTCAGGAGGACAGAATTTAGATTGTTTTCCTGCTCTGAAGGATCACAGCTAATGTAATGTTCCATATCCTTATTGCCATACGCAGGAATGAACTGGAAAAGGCAGGATGTATGTTTTGTGGGAGCTCCTTGTGTTGCAGCAGGATGCCAGGGAAAAGCTGGGCACTGAAATGCTGTTGAGGGCTCAGGCTGTCACTGTTTGGGTCAAGCAGATGTGCAGATCACCTGGAGGTGCAGCAGTTCAGCTGTCTGCCTTGTCAGGAGAGAAATGAGCTGTGGCCAGCTTCCGTGGAGGTTTTATGGTCGGCCTGAAGGTGGCTGGTGGAAGAGCTCAGTTTAGCCACTGAAAAAAGCACCTTCTTAATTTAGGTGCATTGTTTCATTTCCTCTCTTCTGAGGGGCTGGGGAAAGTGCTGAGCCAGCTTGTTCTGAGTGACATCAGTGCCCAAACTGTCACCAGATACAGTGAGAATGAGTCTGACATTGCATCTTCCACTTGTGTTCTTGCACCGAGAAATGCTGTGGGTTTTGGACTCGTGTGTTGGGGAACGTGGGCTTGCCACCTGTGAAAATCACCTCTTTGTTCCTGAGGTAATGGTGAAAACATGAACCAGGATGGGCCTCAACTTCCCATCAGATAAATGACACTTAGAGGAACAGGACACTGAAGTACCCATTGTATTTTTTACTCAGTAAAGGCTGTCCAGGGAGGCTTTGGAAAACCCAGCGTTTTGAGATTTCCCTGTTAGTATGTCAAGCTGTTTGTGTCAGAAACACCTCCATTCCATAAACGTGTGGAGAGAAGGGAGCTGTAGCTGGGGCCGGCACTATCAGACGGCTCTGTCCTGTTAAACAAAAACGCTATATAAACAGGAAGGGTGGAAAAGGATATTGCTAGAGAAAGAGCAGCCTCTCCCTCTTGCACTCCTGCTGTGAGGAATGCAATAGGAAATTCCTGCTCCAGGATTAACAATCATAAGGAAAAATAGTGTGTAAAGCTCTTGTGAAAAGTAAAGATCTCGTTCCAGCTACTGCTCTAGCACATAAACAGACTGTATTTCCCTGCTTCAAAATAAAACAAAAGCCAAATACGGGGATATAGAACTAAAGTTTGCCTTCGGAGGGACTCCAAGGGATCAGGCCAATTCCTGATAGCGATCTGAGAAATTGCAACAGGATTGATTCCAACCACCTATTTTTAGATTTTCTGTTGGGGATGTAAAATGGAGACAGCTGTATCTCAAGATAGATGGAGTGAAGCCAAGCAGTCCTGTGCTGAGGCGTTGGGCACCTTGAGCCGGCCGTGGGACGCGAGGTGAGCGGTGCCCCGGTGCCGGCGGCAGTGCCTCTCCCGGCGCGGGCACACCAGGGCTGTGCTGTGACACTGCGGGCACAGCCGCGCTGTGCTGTGACACTGCGGGCACACCAGGGCTGTGCTGTGACACACTGCGGGGCACAGCCCGGCTGTGCTGTGACACACTGCGGGCACACCAGGGCTGTGCTGTGACACTGCGGGGCACTGCCCGGCTGTGCTGTGACACTGCGGGGCACACCAGGGCTGTGCTATGACACTGCGGGCACAGCCGCGCTGTGCTGTGACACTGCGGGCACACCAGGGCTGTGCTGTGACACACTGCGGGGCACAGCCCGGCTGTGCTGTGACACACTGCGGGGCACACCAGGGCTGTGCTGTGACACTGCGGGGCACAGCCGGGCTGTGCTGTGACACTGCGGGGCACAGCCGGGCTGTGCTGTGACACTGCGGGCACACCAGGGCTGTGCTGTGACACTGCGGGGCACACCAGGGCTGTGCTGTGACACTGCGGGGCACAGCCGGGCTGTGCTGTGACACTGCGGGCACACCAGGGCTGTGCTGTGACACACTGCGGGGCACAGCCGGGCTGTGCTGTGACACTGCGGGCACACCAGGGCTGTGCTGTGACACACTGCGGGGCACACCAGGGCTGTGCTGTGACACACTGCGGGGCACACCAGGGCTGTGCTGTGACACTGCGGGGCACACCAGGGCTGTGCTGTGACACTGCGGGGCACAGCCGGGCTGTGCTGTGACACACTGCGGGGCACAGCCGGGCTGTGCTGTGACACTGCGGGCACAGCCGCGCTTTGCCCCGCACCACCACCAGCTCCTCACCTGCAAACGGGACCAGGCAGGACGCACAAGGGGCGTACCCTGTGCCGAGCGTGCTGTGGGTCTGAGGCGGTGTTTATGGGAGCCTCGATGGGTTGTGAAGCAGCTGGTGGTGCTCGGAGCTGCCGGGGCACAGCGCGGGTGCAGGGAGGGGTCCCGCTCCGTGTGCTGCGCAATGACACCGCTCGGCCCGCCTTGTTCTCAGCCGCTTTGCTTGACACCAGCAGTGTGGAGGGCCCGACCTTTGCACCACGAAGGTCCTAATCCTAAATTTTGCCTATGTGCTCATCAAAAACTAAACGCCACTGCATTTGCTGGGTAAATACACAATGCGCTCACCCCATGACCCTGGAAAACCTACATCTCCTTTGAGGCAAACAATACAGGTTCGGGCGGGCCGCTAATGTGGAACAGAAACAAAACCCAAAAGGAATTAAATTAAAACAAGTATTCGAGAGCCAGCACCCGATAACTGAACGTCTCCCTCGGCTGCCCAGGAGGCCCACAGCAACCCACCGCGGCCGCCCGTCCGGGGATGCGGGCGGACCCTTCCCGATGGGAACGTGCCCGGCTGGGCCCCGCCTCGGAGGAGGGGAGCGCCCGGGGCGGGCCGGGCTGGGCCGGGCCGGGCTGGGCGGAGGGCCCGCCCCGCCTCTTAGTCGGCGGCAGCTGCTGCTGCGGGGCCGCCGCCGTGGGCAGCCGCCATGGCGCGCTCGCTGAAGGAGGAGACGGCGCTGCTGCTGGAGGATTACTTCCAGCACCGCAGCGGCGGCGCCGCGCTGCCCCCCAGCCCCACGGCGGCCGTGCTGCGGCGGGCGGCGGCCGAGCTGGAGCGGCAGGAGCGGCCCTTCTTCCGCTCCTGCGCGCCGCTGGCCCGGGCCGAGCCGCGGGAGGCGGCCGCGCTGCTGGGGCGGGTGGCGGCGCAGCTGGAGGCCGACGGCGGCCTCAACTGGGGCCGGCTGCTGGCGCTCGTGGTGTTCGCCGGCACGCTGGCGGCCGCGCTGGCCGAGCGGGGCTGCGGCGACGGGCCGCGCTGCCTGGCCGCCCACCTGGCCGCCTACCTGGCCGAGGAGCGCGGCGAGTGGCTGGAGGCGCACGGCGGATGGGTGAGCGGGGACGGAGCGGCCTGGGGCGGGTGCCGGGACCCTCGCGCCATGCCCGGTTAGCGGGGCAGGGCAGCCCCCGGCTCTGTGCAGCGGCTCGTCCCAGGCGGAGACGTGCCCGTGTCGCTGCCGGCGATGGGCGATGGGCGTGCGCGGCCCCCGCGCCGAGTGTCCCCGGGGGCTGCTGACCATCGCGACCCGCGGCGCGTCCCCGAGCGCTGCTGACCATCGCGACCCGCGGCGCGTCCCCGAGCGCTGCTGACCATCGCGACACGGGTGGGTGCGCGCTGGCCATTGGGGCGCCTGCAGGCGCCCAGAGCCCTCCGCGTGGCCGCGCACGGCCCCGTTGGGATGCGGCCTCCTGAAACCGCAGGAGCGATGCTGCTGGATGAGGGAGCGAGTTTTGCCTTCCCCTCGGGTCCGCAGCCTGCGCATTTCGGCGAGGAGGCTGGCACAGGTGGTCTCTCAGGTGTGAGCACACACCTGTCCCTGTTCTTAAGTCCACCTGTGTATTAAGGCACCCACCCTCCAGACCTGCGGCTCTTGTTCCTGCCTGTCCCGAAGCCAGTCAGGTCAAGCCTGGGCAAGGTGTGGGCATTTTGCCCCTCGAGATGCACACTTGAAGGAATGGCTTTTAAGGCGTGAGTGCAGCTCAGCATGTGTTTCTGAACAAAATGTCAGCTATCCCACAGAACTGCTCGTTTCCTATTTCCAGTCCTAGTGGAATACTTGATGTCAGTACAAATAAGTACTAAAAATAGAAAGGAGGGGAAGTAGCCACTGGTTTCGTTGACTTTTCCAGAGACCAAAATGAACTTGGTTTTCCAGTGGTCACTGGTCCTTCTGACCGCTCAGAACTGTGGTGGTTGGCTGCAGCATACACTGTCACTTGGCAAAATCGGATTGCCTGTTCGCACAAATTAAAGTGTAAAGAACAAAGTTCCGGAAGAAATTAGGAGTATAACTTGTTTACATAGACATCTGCAGAGCAGAGTTCAAACGCGACCATCTGGAGTTGTATTGCTGCCACTTCTGATTATCACAGTGATCTGGGAGAGCAGCTGCCAGCTTTGCTCTGTCATAGGTCAGCTCTGAGCAGTGTCCACCCGGCCCTTCCAAGAGAGTGTGTAATCAGTCCCACATCCACCGAGATGGGACTGGCTTTGGGCTCCTGTCTTAAAAGTGGAAATTTCCATATCCTGTGTCTTAGATGCTTTCTGAAACTTGAATGAGGAGGAACAGTGCTGGCAACTTCCATCAGAAACTTGCCTAAAAGGGCAAAAATATGTAATGCCACACCGAGCATCTTGATAGGAGGTCTCCAACTGTCTGCTGAGCGAAGTGTACAAACACTTGTAGCTATTCCTTTCAGTTGCCTTGTGCAAAGGCTCTCGCAAAATGTTTTTGCCTGTGCCCAAGGCTTAGACTTTCTGATTGAAGTAGAGACTTCTGCAGCTGACAAAGGCTGAGCTGGGAGGATGAAACTGTGCTCAAAGGCTTGTTAAAGAAATCTGGTTAATTGCAAGCTAAGCGACTGACATGTCCTCTCTCTTGCTGTTGCAGGACGGCTTCTGTCGCTTCTTCGGCAGACACGGCTCCGAGGCGGCTGAGCAGAGCAGCACCATCGGCAACGCCATCGTGGCAGCAGCAGCGGGCATTGGCATGGCAGGATTGGCTTTCCTCTTGGTGCGGTAGGCCCACGAACGGATCTTGCCATGGGAAAGTACTCTCAAAACTGACAATTTACCAGATTTCACTTTATTTTCTATAGAACAGACCCTCTAAGAAGAAGTCTATATTTTTAAACTGGCTCAGAAAACTGCCTCACCAAATCCATGGCTATAAACTGCTTCACTCGCTACCCAGTAACAGCACAGACAAATGTGTACTAGAGCACTACTTGTGCGTGTTCAAAACCTGTTGTCTCCAAACATCCTCTGGACTTTCTGTTTAGAAGGTGTAACCTAAACTTTAGCATGGTTCATGTACTGTAACTTCTGAGTGCTTGATGTTATGCTTGGAAAACATTATGGTGGGCTTGCTACTAAACCCTCTGTTCAAGACGTCTTGTTTACGTGGAGGCAAGTCTTGGAACCCGCGTTCATTAATGCTGTAAAGTGGGCGAACAGTGGCTGTGATCTAACGTGGTTTATGGCTTCAAACGTGGTGTACAGCACTTGTACTCGAAAGGCAACTCATTTGTTGATTTAGAGCAATTGGTGCCTGTGACGCAAGAGGCATTAGGGCTTAATGTAACATAAGGCTGATTTCATGACACTACAGGAAGGTGAGTATTGATACAGGACAGTAATGGCTGCAGTACTGGTTCCTACTGAAAGGAGAAGAATTTAAATATTAAACCTTAATTGGTATATTGAAATCCAGTGGAGGCTGGAATTTCTCTGGATTTCCCTTACAAAGTGAGAATTTCCATATATCTTAATATATTTTTGAAGTATTTATCACTGTATAATACTTGTAGCCATGACATCTTTATTTTTGTTTAAAACTTAATGCTGGTTCTTGTCACTCTAGTGCGTATCAAGCGTTGTCTTGTTTGAGTAATATTTCACTCTGTTTTCAAAATGCTGTGTATTTCTTTCAGTGGTTGTACAAATTGCCTTATGTTTCTGGTAGCTTTTTAATAATGTTCCTGGGTTACTCACAATGTGTACAATTTTACTATGGTGACTTCAAAAGTGAATAAATGTTAAGTATTTTTATTTTAAAAAACCTTTCTGATTATTAGCTCGGATGGGTGCTGGTGCTCAGACAGTGAGTGTTTTGATGGTTACCTGGATGCATCAGTTTGTATTCACTGTATTGCTGGTGCTGTGACCCGAGATGAGGACTTGTGCAGCACCAGAGCAGTTTGATACCAGCCTTCAATGCAGTCCTGCAGTCCAAACTAGAGCTAAGGGGAAAATCCCATCCAAAAGGTCCATCTTCACTGCCGTGACTGGAAACAACCTGGTGGTTTTGTAGGCCAAAGCTATCCAGAGTTTACTAACACAGCTGGGTGCAGTCGGGCTCCTCCGAGAGCTGCTCCTGCTTGTAGAGGGTGACCGAGCTCTTGTTCCTTCTCTGCCAAGACTTGCTGCTGCCTCTCTTTCACACATGCATGCTTTTTTACTGAAACTGGAGTTTCTGATATGTGTTATGATGACAACTGTGCAATGGGTTGGTGGAGTTCAGCCTTCTTGGATTAGTCATACTGAGCAACTGTAATCTTTGAGGGTGTTGGGCTTTACTCTTTTAAAAGGTGGTCTCATGCCCCTGTCTCCAAGCTGGGGGCCCTGGTGCCTGTTAAATGCTGCAAGTCCATTGTTCAGCCTCCCTCCCTGGCTGCCTGTGGGCTCTGCCCTTTGAGAGGGTCCCCCTTGGTGGGGAGAGCGCCCAGTGGGCAGCTGACTTCCTCTTGGGAGAGCTCAGCCTGGCAGCCAGGTCAGCATCACCGTGGCTGGCAGTGGCCACCCTGCCTGTCCTTGCACTGGGCGCTGGGGCAGGGGTGTGGCAGCCACGGCCCCGCACTGGACAGAGCAGCGTTGTGCTGGCTGGCCACAGATGTGGGGAGAAGGACAAAAAGGGACATTCAGGGACGGTAAGTCCCGCGGAGGCAGGAAGGAGCTGGTGGTGCTCCCCCTCATGCTGCTGGCTCTGAATAAACGTCTGCTTGTTCTCCAACTTCCAGTTCTCTAAACTCCAGCTTGCCTCCTCTCAGCAAAAGGATTAAGGGTCCATGGTGTGCTCAGTTCCTCTCTCAAGTTCCTGCAGGGATGACGCCTGCGTGTGGCAGCTGAATGCTCTGGGCATCTGCCTCCGGTCATCCAGGAGGCTCCAGTGCCCGAAGCTTTGTCTACAGTGGGAGCGAGCTGGTTAGTCCTGGGAAGTGAAAGTAGTTTCTAAAACGTGGGATGCTTAGGGGGATATATGGTGAAAAGCATGGGAAACGACAGGGCAAGAAATAGTCTAAACAGAGGTCAAATGTCTCTCCCGTGCCAAACAGAACAAAGATAAAATATCTGTATCTTGATTTTCAGTGTAATCTGATCTGGCAGGCCTCACAAAAACAATAGCAGAGAGGATATTATGCTGGCTTTTACAGTGTGCTCTGGAAAAGTGAAAAGAACCCCCAACAAACCCAGCCTGGAAATGTCCTTTAACAAAGTCACATCAGCTTTTCGTGTAAGCCTGACCCTTTCCAAAGTGCAGCTTGAAGAGCATCTGCCACTCTTTTTGGCCTGGGAGAAGCTGGGAGTGGGCTTTCTAAGAGCCAGGAAAGCTGCGAGGCTGAGTCAGGAGGCTGCAGTGCAGCTCTGCAGTGAGGGGCAATACTGCCTGGAGCCAGGCTGCTCTGCTCTCTGCTGAGAGCCTGTGCTTGGTCCCCTGAGAGCAGGGAGCACAGCCCAGGCTGCTGGACCCTGGCACGAGGGGTCACTGCCCATCCTAGCCAGAGCTGTGCTCCCCAGGCTCTCTGCTGATGTGGGAACGTAGGATTGAAGAGCAGGACTTAAATCATTGAAGCCCCATTGATTTCAGGGCAGTTCAGACTAACTCACATTTGCATTTGTGATTTTTTAAAAAATGTTTATTTCGGTTTCAGCCTGCCAGTTTATCTCAATGAAGTAACGTATTTTTCAATTGAAAACTGCTGCTCATCCGCTTTTCTGCCTCAGAAAAGGGAAGCAAGATGCTGCTGTTCCTTCCTTAAAATGCAGAAGGGGAGTAGGTGGTGTTTCAGGACCAGGCTGTGTCTAATCCTCAGAGCAGCTTTTGGCTCTCCAGCATTGTTGTCCTCCCCGGGCTTGTGGTGGATGCAGCAGGCTCATCCCGTCTGAAGATGAGCACGTGGCGATTGCTGCAGGTCCTGCTGGGGCCCCAGCGTGCCTCTGCCTGCAGAGTGCTGGGTTGCTTCAAGGCACTGAGTGCTGGCAGGGTCTTGCATTTGAGGGAAAAGGAGAGGAGGGAAGGTGCTGGCTGGGCTCTTCCGTCGCCTGGCTGCTCATACCAGTTTGGAGTCTGCCCTGCTGTGCTGTGTATGCAGACCTTTGCAGGGCTGAGGGGTGGGGAAGGCGGTTCCCAGTGCATCGAGGTGCTCACACTGGTCTCACTGGAGCTGCCAGTGTCATCTGCTGGCGCTGCACCTGCTCCCTACCCAGTTCCCTTCGGAAGGGGCATCCATTGTAACCACGGGCCAAGGTTGCAGAGCTGTTGCAGCAGCCCAGCTGCTCATTAAAGGAAAAAACAATTTACTCACCAGGCTTCTTAAGAGTGCTGAACTGGCCAGTGGGTTTCTTTTTGACTTGGAAGAAATGAGGCACTGTTAGAGCTCAGAAAACGTGAGCTGCAGGATGGTGTTATATGGCAGTTGGTGAGCTGCTTTGTTTTGGAATGCAAAAAATCTGGGCTGGCATGTCTCGCTGGAGGAATTGGTGCTGGTGCTGTGTCCTTTCCTGCCCATGCACACTGACCTGCAGGGTGGTACCCAAGCCTGGGTAGGACAGGAGAGCCCTGTTACAAATGACTTAGCAATTGGACAGCACAATAACCCCCAGAGAATCACTGGAAAGAAAAAAGGTCAAGTGCATAGCATTTATTCACATAATTTCACTTCTTGTGCTCATTCTGTTGAGATAATGAAAACAAACTTCTGGGTTTCACTTCTGTTTCTCCGGCTGCTTTCCGTACCAGACTCGAGCAGGGTTGTCCTTGCCAGGACAAAATGCTATGTGGGGAGAGCAGGCACAGCTGGGAAATGACTTGCTTTCAGGTTTAAAAAGTGTCAGTGTAATTACTTCTTAAATGCTGCCATTATTAGGAATGCTTTTAAATGTTGTCTTCAAACTGTTAACAATTATCCTGTCACTAACTGAAGTTTTTAAATGAGAACAGAGTTAAAAATAAAAACATAAAATTCTGATTTACTTGAAGCCAACTGTGGGAAGTCTAAAAATCAACTCTGTGCTGAACTAACGAGATCATTTTGTTGGATTTTTTCTCTGCCTGGGCTTGGTCTATTTGTTTAATTCAAATGAGAGGTGGAAGAGAGGACCTGGCTTTCCTTGTCAGAGGAGTCTCTTTCCAAGCAGGCTGTGTGTTTCTGCCCAGCCTGTGGTAAGTTTCTGACACTGGAACTGATACTTGCCCATTGGCAATCTCATGGTTTCTGGATGTTCACCCAAGCTGATGTATGTTGCACATTTCTTTCAGTTAAGAATTAAACCTGTTAAACTGAGTGCTTTAATTCGGTTGGGGCCACGCTGGCCATGGGCATGAGTGAATCTGTGGTGGCCTGTAGTAAGAGACTGCAGTGCAGGGCATTGGAAAAGCCTGTGTGCAGAGAGCCACTGTAGGCAATGCAGGAAGTTTGTGCCTTCTGGATTTAATCCCTTTAATGATTCTGACCTGTGATTACAGTTCACTTGAGGGAGTTCTTGTGTTTGACCCAACCTGCTCTTTTGTTTGTCTCTGAACAGCTCAGCACATGGTGAGTAACAGCAGGAACCCCACACCCTGCTTACAGCACCTGGGACCGTCTTTTTCTTGTTACCAAATGTGGCTTATACCCTGAAGAGGGTTCAGTCTGTGCTGCATTGCACCTCTGGGGGACTGGATGTGGCAGCTGGAGCCCTGCTCTGGGCAGCCTGCTCTGCAGCCTGACACCAAAGCCAGGAGTTCTTGCTGGCACTTTTAATTTGCAATGCATAATAGTAAAAGGGGAAAACCACTTGGCTTCATCAAAGCCTGGGGAGAGAGCACTGTTTGTAGTGTGCTAGCTAATGGCTGGTTGGCTTCTTCCTTGTAGCTATTATTGTCGTTAGGAGAATCCCAGGCTGTTGTAATTAATTTTGAAATGTTAATTATGGAGCTTTATGATGAGCTCATTGGGAACTCCTAAAATACAGGCAGAGCCATGTGGCTCTGGTGAGGAGTGGATGCAGGACAGACAGTGTTAACTCCTCTGTCTCTCTCTGGACCTGCCAGCAAAAGCTCTCTCATCACCCAAGCTCTGGGCACATGGGCTGGACCCTCCCGCTCCTCTGGCTGGACATGGCTGCTTTGTGCCCCTGCCAGCCTGGGGCTTCCCCCCTCTCCTCAGCCAGAGGATGTGTTCCCAGAGGTTCCAGCAGCCTGCCTGCTGGAGGCACGGCCCTGCTGGGATGCACCCAGTGCTCTCCTGGCCTGGCAGCACGGGCACGGCCGCCCCTTGGTGCCACGCACAGGCCCATGAAGGAGAGGCCATACAGGTGCTGCACTGGGTGGGTGGTGGTTGGATGACTGTCTAATGATTATGATGCATGAGTAAGAGCAAATTCCACCAGTCGTGTGTAAAAGAACCTTGTAAAACGGTGATGAGTGGCAGCTGGGAGCTGATGGTGCTTGACAGGCAAGGCAAACGCTTGTTTCCTGGTACCCAGCAGAGATTTAAATGTGGAACCTAATTACACTGGGAGCCTGCAAGTGATGAGGTTCCCTTCCTACCCAAGCTGGGTTGGTGGTGTTTCCAGGCAGGTGCCGGTGCTGCCGAGAAGGGGCTGGATGTGTGCCCGGGCTGTGCTGGGTCCCCACACAGCCCCATGCCGAGTGGCACCTCTGGGCTGGGACGGGCCGTGACAGTGTCCCCTGTGTGGGGCTGTGGCATAGCCCCTGCCTGCTGTGGAAGCCTTGACCTGCAGCCAGCCAGTCAGTAAGTGATTTCCATCCCAAAACTCCACAGAAACCCCTGAGCATTCTGGCTCTGAGTAGTCTGTAGAATGTGCAAGGCTTGAATATTTCCCCCTTTTTTTTCTTTTTTTTTTTTCCCCCAAACACCTACGTGCCCTGAAGGACATAGACCTGCAGTGCCTGACTGGCAGTGCCTACCTGAGCGACCCTCGTGCCAGGGCTGCTGCTCAGCACAGGTCACTCACAGCTGTGGCATGAAGAACCTGCCATCCTTAAGTGTTCTCACTGCCAGTCCTGTAGGCAGCTCTCTGCCATAGCAGCATCACCCTTCTCCTCATCTAGAAAAAGGAAAAAAAATTAATTCCTCATAAACTCTCTTGAAAAAGGCACAAAGCAGCACAAATCTTGCCTGTGTCTGTTTGAAAAGAAAAGAAAAAAGAAAAGAAAAGAAAAGAAAAGAAAAGAAAAGAAAAGAAAAGAAAAGGAAAAGAAAAGAAGAAAAGAAAAGAAAAGAAAAGAAAAGAAAAGAAAGAAAAGAGAGAAAAGAAAAGAGAAAAGAGAAAAGAGAAAAGAAAAAAAAGAAAAGAAAAGAAAAGAAAAAAAAGAAAAGAAAAGAAAAGAAAAGAAAAGAAAAGAAAAGAAAAGTCCTCTTGAGGTCTTGTGTATTGTCCTTGGTGATGTTCAGAGAAGAACACCTGCCACTCTGAAACCCTTCCAGGTTTCCTGGTCGCTTTTTCCAAGTGAGGGCCTGCTCCATGGGAGGAAAAGGTTAAGCGTGGGAGTGAGCAGGGCAAAAGATTATGTGAAAGAGAAATCCCAGCACTGTTTGTTCTGCCATCTGCTCCGTGCTCGGTGCAGGCTGTGGGTGGTTCCCAGAGTGCCCCTGCTCCCCTTCCCGCACGGCTGGCAAAGGGCTTTGAACTGCCCGAGCTGGCACCACCGAGCTGGGCGAGAGCCACATCCCTGTCCTCGCGGGGAGCTGCCCTTTGGCAGGGTGAGGCTGGGTGCTGGGGCCTGGCCAGCAGCTGTGGGCAGCACTGGTGGCCGTGCTGGAGCTGCCACTGGGAGCCCGCTCCAGCAGCAATCCAGAAAAGCCTGGAGTTCCGTGCCCTTGGCACAAACTCAGCGAGTGCCAGGGGTGTCAGGGTTGGCACATCTGTGCCAGCCCTGCAGGGAGCACCGGGGCAGGACAGCCACAGCTTCCCTGGCACTGCTCACGGTTCCATCACTGCACAATTGCACCAGTGGTGCAGGATGCTCCCCGGTGAGCAGGGCCACTCATGCCCACATGAGGTGCTGCCGCCATCCCCAGGAAGCAGCAGCGGGCAGGCTGAGCCCTGCTGGGCTCTGTGCCACATGCCATCCTGCCAGCTGTGGGATGTGCTGAAGTGTGCGAGGATGGAAGTGGTGTTTGTCCCTGCTTCAGCAACAGCTGGTGAAAGAAAGGTGAAATCATCTTGCCTCCTACCCCTAGAGCCCCTTTCTGCTCTGCCTCCTCCCCCCAGTCCCCTCTTCCTGCTCTCCCCCAGTCCCCAGCCTGGCTGTGCCTGGGGCTGGGGGTTGTGCATTCCCTGTTCCGCATCCCCCTCTGCCCCCCGCCCACCCTCCCCACACTGTGCTCACTTGGGAATGTGACCTTGCTCTCTAGATTATTTACAGACAAAATATTGCTGCAAGCCTGGGGAAGGGTTTTCTGCGTTGTTTTTTCTTTTTTTTTTAAAGAGACTGGATTCCACAAAAACTGAATTATTCCAAGGGTGTGGGGGGCCTGGTGGGAATGCTTTGCTCTGTTTGGGAACAGGCTGCCTGCAGCCATCTTCCCTGGCCAGCACAGGGATGCTAGAGGCTCTTAGTTTCCCCAGCTATACGGAACAATCTGTCTCTGGTTTTCTTGGAAAAACCCACCCCTTGCTCGGGGAAGGCTGCCAGGACAGGACACGAGCACTGACAGGGCTGTGGCATACGTGTAACCAGGACCTGGGCTGCTTCCCAAGGTGCATGTGAGCAGGCGCGGAGAGCTGGCTGCGGGTTACTGCACATTCAGGAGTGCTTTAGGTGGCTCCCCTCCCCACACCTCTGGAGCTCTCCACTTCCTCTCACTCAGGAGCTCCTGGGTCTCCTGCTGCGCTTGCAACACAGGCTTGGTTTGCTGAGGACCTCAGACAGCGCTGTCACATCCGATCGGAAGCCGTGGTGGGCTGATTTCTCCTTTTTTTTTGCTTTTACTGGCAGGACCAGCAGCTGCCCTTTTCCCACTGCTGACAGTTCTTCTGTCTAGCTGAACTTCTGAAAGCCTCGTGGTGGTGGTTTCCCACTGAGCAGAGCCCTCGCGCCTTTGGCCTCGCACGGCTGCGGCTGCGTCCCCTTCGCGTGGCTGCCGGAGGCCAGGGCTGTGCACTGCACACAGGAAGGAGTTGTTAGGTTCCAGCAGCGCTGGGTGTTCGGGATGGGGCTGACGTGGGGTCCCTGGCTGGCACTGCTGGCACTGCTTTCCTTACAGGGCCAACATAAGCCTTCAGGTGCCCGCAGCCTAGGAGTTGTCCTGAGTAAGGCTGTGTGCTCAGCTTTTATTTGGGACTAAGCACTGTCAGCTGAGCTAAACTTGGTCACAGACATGAGTGCCTGTTTTGCTGTGGGAAGAGTTCTTATGCCAGATCCCTTGGTCTGGCTCGGCATGCAGCGTGGCTTGATCTCTCTGGAGAATGAGCTGGGGCTGCTGAAGGTCTGCCAGAAGAACACTCTCCTCCCCGCTGAAACCGGGGCTGCTGCCGGGAACTTGCTCAGCAAGCATGGCCACAGGGGTCGACCGTGAAGCAGGCACTTGCAAAGCCATTCCCTGCCTGCTGCGAGGTTGGTGCCAGTCCTCTGGAGTGACTCCAGCTTTCCCAGCTTGTGGAGGTGATGGTCTCATCCAGGCCCTTACAGAAGGGTGCAGGAAGGATGCTGAGCAGTGAGAGGATGCTGAGGGGATCGAGATGGTGCCCCTGTCAGGCAGGACCTTGATCATCCAAGCATGTTCAGCTGGTGGTGGTTTGGAAGCCCAGTTTGCAGCAGACTCGTCTGGCTCGTGGAGTGATGGTTTAGGGACTACTGAGCTCTGGAGCACTCTGGGCAAGTCATAAGTATCATATTGCTTATAAACAAGGGCAAAAATCAGTGGATTTTGTTCAACAGAATTCTGAAGCTTCCCTTGTTGAGAAGCCATAGGGAAGGCTGGGACAGGAAGACAAGTGGTTTATTATTTTAGTCAAATCCTTGACTTGGCTGCAGTCAGCACATTCAGCAGTGGGGCAGAAACTCACCAGGTGAGAGGCAAAAGTACCTGCTGAGATGAAGTGCAGAGGCAGCAGATAAAGGGCATCACAGGGCTGTGCCTGCAGGGACTGCTCCTTATCAGCACACCTGCTGACTGCATTGCCAAAGCAGCCCCTTGCCACCTGTGCCTTTGGGTAGCTGGGGGCTTTTCTGATGGAGCTCTAGTTTTCAGGGGTGTTGCTGCTATCCCTTTTTACCACCTGGGGAAGCAGGAGGGAAGGGAGCACTAGGTCTCTGCTCATGCTGCCATAAGAACGGGACCCAGTGCACCTTGCTCTGGGTCTGCTCCACGTGCATCCACGTACGGATAAAGCTGCTCCTCACTAACGGGGCCTCTGGCACTTCCAGCCCAGAATTAATGGCTCAACTAGCCTGAAGAACCAAGGGGGACCAGCCCCATGCCATGCAGGGGTGCAGAGCAGCCCAGTGGGTTCCACCTGAGAAAGGGGGTCCAGTGAGGCTGCTGCTGAGTAGATCTCCATAGTGTGAGGCTAGCAGTATCCCAGTTCCTTCAGGGTAAACCTGGGGCTTTCATGGGTGCTCATGCCCCCTTAAATAGGAAATTTGGCATCCTGAGCTAATCTTCTCCACCTGGGTGTCCCAAACAGTTAATGATCCCAGCAGCAGTGGGTGGGTGGTGAGGAGATTGATTGCCTTATGCAAGGTACATAAGGTACCTTCCGCAGAAACACTGCACTTGTTCAACCAGGTAAATAGCTGGTTTAAAATCCCCTCTCGCAGCAGCTGACCCTACATGTGTTTATCCAAGTGACTGGAGCTGTGCCAGTCTCTCTGGTAAGTGACCTTTCCCGAATTTTTCTTTTCAAGTTGACATTTAAGAAGGGGGGGGGAAAGTCACAGCAACAAATGGTGTTTTAACAGTGATAAAGCTTTACCCGTCAACAAAGCCAGGAAAGCCGCGCTGGAGCCTGCGCTGGCGGCTCTGCCATCCCTGCCAGCGCCCGTACCGACAGCGCTGGCTCGCGTTTCCTGACCTGCTTGGGTCTGCAGGAACCAGCATCTGCAGTATCGTGGGCTGCTCCTGCTGCCTGGGCTGGGCTGGATGGTTCTGTGGCTCCTGGGAAAGGCTCCTGGGTGCAATTAAGTCTAAGGCAGCTGCTGGCAGCTGGAGGCACTCAAAGTATTAGTTCATTACTGCAATTCGAATGAGGAAGAGTCTTAAATCTCTGAGAAGAATCTGGGGTTGGCAGGCGGTGGAGTGTTCAGCTTATTGGGAAAATGCCTTGGATAATTTTGGTAAGCGTTCAGGAAAGTCAAATTTACCCCTAGGTTTCATGTTCCTTGGTTCTCTTGGCACATGAGGGGCAGGAGATTCCTGGAAGCAGTGGCAGCAGGATTCCCCCGGACCTGGGTGCGTTCCCGGCATTTCTTGCAGATGTCCTGATGGGAGTGGCTGCAAAAAGGCAGGAGGCAAGGAAGGGACAGGGCAGGGGCAGCCCTGCAGTCGGACAGGGACACGCTGGGGGCCAGGGTGACGCTGGGCAGCCCCGTGCTGGAGCCCTGTGGGCTGACAGCAACCTCTGCTTTCAGAAAGCCACTGTTTTGTGACAAGTCTCAGCTGAGAAACACCTAAGTGCCTCTGTCGAGAGAGGCCTGATGGATACACGTGGCTTTGTGGCTGTGCCGCTTCTTGGATTTAATCTATCTCTGCAAGAGGAAAAAACTGTAACAAAAAAAGCCCAGCTAAGCACAACAGCAAAGATGCTTTTAGTGAGCTGATAGCCAAGCCTTGCCTTTGCTGACCATGTCCCTGTGCAGACCCAGCTCCGCAGACAGGGGCAGGCAGGGCACCACAGCCCCCAGGCTGCTGGCAGCAGGGCCCGCAGCTTGCAGAGTCCTCTGTTAGGAGTGTCCATCTGCCACAGCTCTCCCCACGTCGTGCTGTCCCCGGGAGGGCTCTAGCCCTGGACATTAACATGAGGCAGATGAGCTTCTTTGCCGGGCTGTCGCTGAGTGATGCTCGTGGGAGGCTCTGTGGCTGCTTGGCAGTGATGGCAACTTTGGGACCTCATGCACTAAGTTATCTTTAATCTGCCGTGGCAAGGGTGCCTCATTTTGCTTCTGCTCACAGCCAGCCCTGGTGCTGGCTCGCTGCAGGGTCGGTACGTGAGCCCTGGAGCAGGACAGCCTGTATCCGGAGCCTTCCTTCCTCTGTGATAACGTCAGTGCTGGAAGCAGGCAGCTATTTTGGTCCCAGGAATGCCAGCGGATGATTTCACTTTTGTTTCATACCCGATAACCTTTCCCATCACAATGAGAGAACGACGTCCGTGCTCCCTGTGCTTCTGTGTGCGAGCAGAAAGCCATTCAAGCGCCTCTGCAGGGGAAAAGAAAGAGCCAGGTTAAAAATAGCTTCTGATTGTCCATGGAGCCTGGGCAAGGGAAGGGCAAAAGCCTTTCCTTGTTCCACTGTCCGGTCCCATGCATTGGGACCAGCTTTTCTGGCTGAGCCGGGGCATGAGGACAGCGAGCGTGGGAATATCTGGTGTGCTGGCTCCTCGTGCGGCCTCGTGGCGATGGGAAGGTCTGTGAGACACTTTCTTCTCCACGCAGAGTCGTCCCGATGTGGGGCTCCAGGACAGCTACAGCCACCCCCTTTGATCATCACCTGCCTGTCTCTACCCTTCCCTCCCTTCTCCTAGTCCTTTCCCTGCTGGGTTTTGTGGCTGGATGCTCGGTCAGGAGCTCGGCGAGACAAACCCACCATGGGCCCCCGGCGAGATAAGTCTGGTCAAACCCAAATTGCTAAAGCTCAGCTCCAATTCTTATTTCCTGTGGGGAAGGAATTGGCGAAAGTAACTTGTTTTTTTTTAAGCTTTCAGCCTTTGAGTTCCCACGAACTGCTGACCCATCATGTGACGGGGCCGCTGCCACGAGGTGCGGGAGCAGCATCCCTGTGCTCGTGCGGGGAAGGGCCCCGCTCCCCGGTGCTCCTGTGTGTGCTGCGGCACAGGCAGCACCCGGCCCCACCTCTGCGGGCGGGCAAGAGGGAGGGCAGCGAGCTCATGTACCCCCAGACCCCTTCCATCCCTTACGGAGAGATGCTTCCCTGCTCCCAGAGAGCGACTGCTTCCCGGTGCCCGCCCAGCCTTCAGAGCACATCGTAGGCCGTTTTGCAGGCTGTCAGAGCTGGGCTCCTGTTTGACCAGTCCCTTTGCCCAGTGGGAGGTTTTTGCTAAGTCCCCCAGCACATGACTTACAGGGTGGCTCCAAACTGCTCTTGCTCTTCTGAGCTGGAGCCTGTTTACAAAACAGTGGCTGAAGGCTGCTGTTTATCCTTACATACACATTGCATTCAGAGTTGCTAAATAGGCAAGCCAAAATGAAAGTCATCTGGGTTTTCTTTAATTAGAATAAATTCCTGATGAATCATGAGGTTCTGTACCTCAAGGATGCACCAGGAATTGACTTTGGCTGCAGACAGCAAGGTACAGCAGTCAGCAGAGCCGGCTCGCTGCCTTGACATCTGCTGGAAAGACTTGTTTTTCCCTCCCGAGTCACATGCTAGCTTGTGATCTGATCATGAGATACAAAGGATAACCTTCCAATATTTACTCTTCTCATCTGCAATTTCAAAAGGCAGAGGAAAAGAGCAAAAAGCAGCATGAGGGAGGAAAACACAAGCCCCCTTTCCTCATTTGGTTAGTGTTGCTGTAGGTGCTGTGCTTGTTGCTGGGACAGGGCAGGAGCCTGGCTGCAGCACCACGGGCTGTGCTTGTGCCTGTCGTGGCCACACTGGAGCGTGTCAGTGTGGGCAGAGCAATCCTTGCTCGCCTGTTCAGCCACGAGGGCATCCTCCCCTCCAGTGCCACCACACCTGTGTGCCAGCAGAAGTGGGCAGGGGCTGCCTGTACCAGGGTGACCTGCACTGGCACAGGCAGGGGAAGCCTGTCCTCCCCCATGGCTGCCCAGTGCTGGCCCTGTGCCATCCTTCAGCATTCAAGTCGCACGTTTTATTATAAATGTCAAAGTGACATTTTTTATAACAATATCCTAATGTAGTCAGCCAGGCAGGTGGAGTTGCTTGTACGTGCTCTAGTCCAAAGGTTCACAGCAAGCCCAGCTGCAAGATTAAACCAGAATCACCCTTGAATAAAATCCCCTAGATAATCTTTGGGGAATTTTTGCTAGTGCAGCTTGAGTATGTTTACTTCTGTGAGCTGATGCCTATCAAGCACCAAAACCCCCCAGAAACCCATCATGGTGCCACAGGGGCTGTTGGGACATGAGTGCTCAGGCTGCTGAAGGCTTTGAGGGAGCTCTTGCTGCAGGGAGAGCAGCACAAAGCAGTGGGGCAGGGCTGTTTGCTTGCTGAGCCGGAGAGCTGTGTGCCATTGAGCCCCAAATCTGCCACAGGCTGCGTATGTGCAGCAAACCTGAACTGCGTGTATAGTGGGATTGCCCTGGGAATGGCAGCTGGGGTCAGCAGTCTGTGTCTGTCTTCCCCACCCTGTGGAAGGCAAGATGCTCCAGGCAAAGCCAAAGGGGTTGTGCCTGTGGGTGGCACACGATGTGCCAGCCTGACACAGAGCGGGGACCACCACCACCGCTGCCCTGGAAAGCAGTCACTGCTTGGATGTCACTGGGAGAAGCAGCCAGTACAGGCTGAGTGATGAGAGCAGCAGACTGAGCGTGACAGGGCTGAGTTCCAGCAAAAACACCCACTGCTGTCCGGTGGGGAGCGAGGGAGCTGAAGGGGCACAGCGAGGAGGTACCTCACCTAGCAGGGAGGGCACGAAGGCAGCGTGCCTGCTGGGTGCCTTTGGTGTGGTGAAGGGTGGTTTGACTGCGCCAGGTAGGTAGATTCCAGTGTTGTAGGGAGCATGGCTGAATGGGAGATGAAAGCCAGCCTGCAAGGCCCAGCTGGCCCCTGTGCCTCTGCCAGGACCACGGCACTCATGAGAGAGGCTTTGGATAGCTGGGACCTGGTATAGTCCCTGCATGTGAAGCTGGGGAAATGCGAACAGGAGGTGATTTTAAATTAAAATCCAAACAATCTGTGATTAAGGGCTGTCTCCAGTAGACATGGTTATTTCTGATTTCAGCCTTTGGGAAGTCTTGAAACTGTTTAGGTCCATGTTGTGTGTCTCCTGCTATTACAAGAGCTTCACATTGCAGTGTCCTAACCCACCCTCCCACGTCCACACTTAGCTCAAAGACCCATTTTTTTTCTGAGAAGTAAACCACTTTCTTTCCTTGGGCAAATATTTTTGTGGCGTGTGCTGCAGTGTTAGCCAGAGATAATTAGGAGGGCTGTGACGGGCTGATGAGGGGTTTGGTGTGGGCTCATCAGTGGGCCATGTGGGACAGCGGCATATCTGCCTCTGGCACTTGGCATTTGGAAGGTGTTTGGGTTTTGTGGACCTGGCTGACCTGTCACTGTGCCCCCGAGGCATCTCTGAGCACTGTGGTTTCCTGGTTCACTGGCCTTTTGCCTGCCTCTATGAAAATTAGAGCAGGCCTGACCCAGAAAGCTGGATGCAGAAGTGATCGATAGTGATGGTAATTGCCAGCAGCACTGCGTGGCTCTTAGTGTCTTAGTCCCAAAAGGAATAAATGCATTCAGAAAACAGGTAGGTGGTCTGGCTCCTGTGGCTGCCTTATCAGCTGGAGGGGGCTTCAGCCTGTGGTCCAAGGGTTGCAGCAGGCTGAGTTTACCGTGCCCCATTCCTGGTGAATGACTTTGGTCCTTCTGGTCCCCCTTCCCAGTGGTAGTGGTTCTCCAGCAGGTTTTGCTGTGTGAGGTGTTTTTTCAGCAGCAGCAGAGTGCCAAAGGCTCAGGTGAAGGGTGGCAGCAGGGCAGGGGCCATGGGAGGGGGACACAGCAGCTCTGGGTGTGATCCCACCAGAGTGAGTGCCTGGGGAAGGAGATGCATCTGCTCATCCCTGAGTGTGGTGTGGACACTTGCTCCTGGACAACAAAGCAGTTCCTGTTCTTAAGGAAATAAATCCTAAAGAATGTCCTTTCAGAGCAGTCCCCTCCTGCCTGCTGTGTCCCTAGAGGACAACAAGGGCTTTGTAGCTGCTCGGGGCTCTCGGGAACCAAAACAACCGTGGTGTGAGCTCAGCAGCGGTAAATCAGCGGGCTCCACCGGCCCCAGGGCTGCGTAAATTTAGTGCCCATCGCTTTGATCTCAAATGCTTTTATTTCATACCCTCTACAGAGATAGACACAAGGTCACACTAATGGCTGATACATGAAAAACTTATGTGGCCTTATTGATTTTGGAGTGATTAATGAGTGAAAAGGAAGGAGAGTGATTCATGCACATGAACGGTGCCTGGGAATGAGCAACACTGACCAGGGTGGCCTTTTAATTCCATAATCGAGCCTGTGTCCAGCTGCATGGGGGTGCCAGCATCACTCTCACAGACCTCTTTGCACTGGGCAAGCGCCTGTTTGTACGCAGTGAGCTCTCGTGCCTGCGCCTCGGTTCTGTTTGCCTGGCTTTTCACTGTCCTTTTGAAAGGGGATCAAAAATAGCCAAACCTAAACTCTCACTGTAGCCTTGTTGACAAAGCCTCTTGAAGCTTTCCTGCTGCTGTCCCAGGTGGCCTGAGAGGAGAAGGAGAGGCCCAGGAGAGGTAAAGCACAGTGCCTTGCCCAGCCTCACGTCAGGCAGTCCAGTACCCACAGGAGGCATCCCCCAGCTTTGGCCCTCTGGTTACCAGCGTGTGAGCTCACTGAAGGAGCTGCAAAGCTGGCTGCTGTGATTAGCCTTGCAAACAATGGTTTTCGAGTTGCTTTTCCAGTCCCTCAAGCATGTGCAACTTCCTGGAGGCTGCTGAGCTGTGGCAGGGTGGACACCCTCCTTCCACAGCGTCCATCCCAGTGCACCCTGTGGATGGAGTCCACAACCCCCAGGTTGCTCTGTGACACACATTCAGCTGGAAACTGATGCAAGGGGAAGTCATCCTAATTTTGGAGGGGGACATCAGGCCCAGTTTGAAGGATCTGGGCAGTGGTTATGCAACTTTCCTATTTGGTATTTGAAGAAACTTCCCCCTCCATGTTGTCCCAGCTTCATGACCATGACTTAAGCCATCGTATTACTACCAGAGTTCGTTCTGCTGGGCTCACTGCTTTCACATGGGCTGTCTTGCTGAGTGGGTCAGAGACCTGCTGCACCTCTTAGGGCCTGAGGACCAGCCACAGTTACGGGTTCATTTGTGGCTGGCACTGCTGCTTATTTGTTTCTCTCTTGCCGTTTCCTGATGTCTGCTTCTGTGTACACTGAACTATGCCCGTGTCCTGCAGCTCCTCAGCCTGACCTCCAGAGCTCTCTCCCAGCCCCCCGTGCTGTGGCAGAGTGAGGCCCCAGCGTGCTGGGGCACGGTGCCCCAAGGGAAGGGCACGGGAAAGTGCTCCCAGTGGCACAGGGGGTGACAGTGCCCACCCTGCGAGCGGCTGTGGTGCAGCACCCACGCTCCTGCCTGTGCTTTGCCAACCATCAGCACAGATGCAGACCAACCCCACACACCCAGCACTAGCTCTGGGTGTCCCCATTCCTGTTCAGGAGTGGCCACGGGCCGTTGGCTTCTCCAAGGGAAACTTAGGGAACACGGGGTGTTGGACCCAGTGCCATGCTGCTGGCCATGGCACAGCAGGAGAGGGTGGGGAGCATCACGGGGAGGCACACAGCAAAACACTGTGTGCTCCCAAGTTAGCTACCAGCCCAGGTTGGTTTTCCTGTTTACTCCTTAAGTGGAAAATAGGAAGGGAGTGAAAAACCTCATCCCCTTGGCTATATAAAGGTTTTGTTGTGTGGGCTCAGAAGTTTTACCTTCTTTTTGTTTTTTGCCTTGGTGTCGCCAGGTGTGTGGGGTGGGCTGCAGTGTCAGTAAAGCAAATAAAAGGGGACGCTGGCAATGGCAGCTCCTCTGCAGGAGACGGCTCCTCTCAGGCAGAGAACTCGACTCGTTCGGTGGCCTGCTGGTGAGTGGCTGAACTGGGGTTCTGCAAAGCACGAGGGTCACAGGGGGCCAGGCAGGGCTTGTGCTGGTTGTGCTGGGGACACACAGAGCCCCAGGTACACCCTGGACTCCCAGCTGATAGCTGCTCACAACTCAAAAAAACGGCAAAAGGTGAAGAAACCACATCATCCCTTCAGCATTTTGTGGATAGGTTGCCATGAAAAGGTTGGCTGGTGGGCCCGGCCAGCAGGAGCGAGAGACTGGAGCAGATAAGACATTGCCACGCCAGGAAACTGTTTTGGGTTCACAGCGTCAGGATGTGTTATGGGGACCTTAAACCCTGTGATCCCAGAGATGTTGCTAAACCTTGTCTGCCTTGGATTGTTTGTCCAAAAAGATACCAGGAGATGAGCTCTTTCTTCCCTTCATAATTGCCCATAATCTTATCTGAAGCCTCCGAACTGTCCTGGAGACTTCTCAAGGAGATAACATGGAGAGAACTACCAAACAAAAAAGAAGCCCAAGAGCAGTTATTTCTGAGGTCTGCTGGGAAACAGCACTGGTTTCCTGCCCAGCTTTGGTCATCCTTATTTGTCATAAAGAGAAGGAAAGGACGCCCAGAGCTGTCCAAGTCTTGCTTAGGCAGTGCTTGACCTTTCTTGCCTCCTTGCTCCTCTGGGATAGCTGAAGCTGTTTTGAGGAGTATAGTCACAAAGCTGCTTTAGCTAATTACTGCAAAAAATTACTGCATGGGAGCTGCAGCCCATGGCTCAGCTGTCCAGCTGCCTTGGCCAGTGGGGCTTGACTGTGTCTCGCCAAAGGGTGTTTGTGGTGTGTGTGTCGTGGGTCCCCTTCAGGCAAGGGCCGTGCTCATAGATCTGGTGGTGGTTTCAAGGTACCTTTTACTTCTCATGGTTTATGGCTTCTCACCTGTGAGAGGAGCCTCTAATCATCTCACCATAGACTGATAAAGTATGCGCAGTTGTAAAAAGGACCTCCCAAACACGGTATTTCCTTTCAAATTCAGCTCAGTGTCTGTGTGTCTGACTAGACTTCCTGTAACATTTACTGCCTGTCCAGTGTGCCTGGTTCTGGAGTCAGGACCTGGATTCTGTGTAAATTAGGGTTGCTTCATCCAGCTCATTGATTGAAAATGTGACATTTCGAAGAGACAAGAAAAAATCGTTGTCTGACAAAGTGTCTCCCTGATGCTGGTTCATGGCTTAGGTTTGGCTTTCAGAGCTATGAGTAGGCCATATTTTGCCACTGGTTTTTTGTGCTGTGTGACCTTTTGTGTCATTCTGGTTCTCAGTCAAAATGGAACACCAAGTAAGAGCTGTACCAAATGTGAGCATCCTGTGTCAGCAGCATAGCAAGTTACTGTGACCAGATCTGTTTTCTGCAAAGCTTTCTTGGTTAGCAAAATAAACTGTTTAAGGGAGGAGAGCTAAATCAATCAAGCCACGCCTCGGCTCTGGGTCATGGTGACTTGCCTCTGGCATTGTCCTGTTTACTCCTTCAAAATAATGGCACCTCAGTTTTCTTTTGGATGAGTCCCTCAGCAGCTGGAGCTAGGGCAGGACATGTGTCCACTCTCCATGGCATGGTGGCATCCTCAGTTAGTCCAGGTGCAACGTGTATTTTGGAAGTTAATAAAAGGGGAGGTGAAGGGTACTTCAGTGTTGGGTTCTCCCAAGCAAAGCAAACGCATGGGACAAATGAGCACTTCACTGCCCCACTGTAGTGATTTCATTAGCACAAACCAGTTCATAGGCAGGAATTTTGCTGCCAAAGCAAACTGATTTTTTTCTACTGTTTTGCTCACCCACTGCAAGGCTCGGCACTTCTAGCGGGGCTTGTCCCCGGCTCGTGGCTGTGCCCTTTGCTTCGCAGCACTCAGCCCCACCAGCCTCTGGGGTTTCTTGCTGGCCTGGCTCCAGGGCTCTGCCCGCAGCTGAGCCACAGCCATGCCCCAGGGGACCGGGGCACTCATGGTACAGGTCACCCCATGGCAGCACTGCTGAACCCCAGGAGCAGGTCCCAGAGGAAGCCCAGCAGCCAAGGGGGTGGCCAAAGGCTGGTGTGGGTGGCAGGGCTCACCCTGTGCCCAGGGAGCACAGGGACAGGCGTGGGGCAGTTGCAGCCCTTGGCCTGACTCTGCCAAACCTCACGTCGCATGGTCTGTGTGCAGAGGCTGCCCCGGTCCGCCCGGGGGTTACCACACATTTTTGTCATGCTTGCAAAATGCTGTTACCACAAATTGCAAAAACCAGCCTCATCCTCATCTGATCAGAGCGAAACCAGCACAGCTCTGCACGACGTCTCCAGCATGTCCGGTCCTCTGCGTGCTCCTGCAGGCTACAGCTATTGCTCAGGCATGCTTTCATTTGCTGCTTTCGAGTTGTTTTTCCACTGCAGGCTCCACGGCCTGTGAAAATGGCTGGTGACCACGGCAGCCAGGATGCTCACTGCCACAGTTACTGGCCACGGCACTGTCTTTAGCTGAGGGCTGGTGTGGCCTTTCTGTGCACAGATGGCTGCAGCAAAGCTGAGGGTGTCGGGCAGTCTCTGATGAACTCTTCCCGAGCGATGTCGGGGCTGCCACCAGCATCCTGCAGACCGAGGCACGGCTGGGGCTGGCTGAGATGCCCACCCCAGGCTCTTCATTCCCTGTCCCACTCCCTTGGGTGACCCTGACCTGACAGGGCAAAGCGAGCAGGGCACCCACTGTCTCCCCACTACCAGCACCCAGGTTCCACCTGACAGCTCCTTCTGTCCTGATGGCTCCTTCTGACCTAGCCCTTGTCTCCACAATGGGACAACCGTGTGGGTGAATGAGTGGGTGCAGCATGCAGGCGGTCTGGGTGACTCTGGGCACTTCCAGGAACAGAATTGCTGGTAAAAGTAATATATTTAACAATTACTACAAGCCCTGGAGGCTCTTTAACCTGTGTGGTTACTGGTGCTCACCAGCACCAGTCCTCATGACAGACCTTCTGCCTGTAGCTGGGCTGTGGGCTGGCTGGGTGCACATGCAAAATGTTGGGGAGCACTCCCAGTGTCTTTCACTAGATCTCACCAGATGGGTTTGGCTGTGAGCCACGCTGGAGCTCAGCCCCTTCCAGAGGCTGATGGCAGCGCTCTGGGTGTGGCTGGGCAGTCCTTGGGTCCTGGGGAGAACTCAGGTAAGAGGCACAAGAAATGAGGGCTGTCACAAGATGCTGTAATGAACTGCAGCCCTACGGCAGAGCCGTGCTCTGCCTTCAGCCATGGAATCCAGCCGGGGCAGAGCTACCCTGTCAGTCCCACGGCCACCACAGTGGCAGGGTGTCTGTGCAGAGCCATCAGCTGGGGACACACAGGGCCACAGCTCTGTGCCTTAGAATGCCGTGTCATACGCTGGGACCATGCGGTGCGTCTTGTGCCACTAATCAAGTGACTCAAAAAATCAGGGCGTGAAAGTTCTTTGGCAATGCTAAAAGCAAAATGTAAGGGAAAAATTCTCCTTCCCTTACTCCATAAAAATTCAACATTGTGCAGATGATCTAAAACTTTTTTAAAGTGCTAAAGGCTGTCTGGACTGTAAGTGTTTTATATTGGGTATAGGGATCTCCTGCTTCTAAAACAGATGAGACACTTCAGAGGGGAGCCTTTGGTCTGTCCAGACAAGAGATGCAGCAGAAACCTGCTATTGTTGGAGGCTGGCTGTAGGAAATGCAACTGCAAATGGTCAGTCCTGATATTCTGCTGTGCTTTGTACTTAAAAGCGTGTGTTTTATCATGATAGGTGAGGAGAAGCTGAACTTTGAAGGCTTACCTTGCTCTAGCAGGAGGCCTCCAGGAGGTTGTTCAACTCACTCCAGCCCAGGTCGTTGTGCTGGTCCCACCCCCTCCCAAATCCTTAGTTTTGCACCTTTTCCTGTTTTGCAGGCTCAAAGGTATTAGCCACTCTCAGGGAGATAATTTTCCAAAGGCTTCTAGAGCCTTGCCTGCGTGCCTTTGGCACTATCCAGGCAGGCATGGCAGGCTGATATTCTTGCTCTGTCCCGCAGGACACAGCACAGACAGGTTTGCAGGATGCAGCAGAAGCTTTCTGGGGTGCTGGGCTTGTCAAAGCCTGGCTGCAGCCTCCTGCCTGAGCCAGGCTTGGGTGTTCCAGCCTCTGGACGAGGGGTGTGGGGACACATCACACAGGGCAGGGACAAATCAGCATTTCTAAATGAGCACTGGGCTAATCATCACGGCTCATATTTCCATTCCCACCTGTCACCTATGTCAGCTCGCTTATGGGGACACCAGAGGGCAACTAAATGAGGAGAGCACTTTGGTATTACACGGCAGCTGGAGCAGCAGCTGAGTGCGGGCATTACAGGGCTTCAAACACCTCCACTCTTGGCAGAGCTGCCCTGCGGGGGTGGGACACGTCCCCCCGGCATCGGGCTCTCCAGCAGCACGGCTTCCTGCGGGCTCAGCAGCCGCCTGCCTCCGTCCCTGCCCCCGTCCCTCCGTCCCTCCCTCGGTCCCTCCCCGGTGCTCCCGGGGCTGCTGCGGGGCGCCGGCTCCCCGCGGTGGCCGCAGGGTGCGCAGCTGCTGCGGGCGAGCAGGAGCCGCTGCCAGCTTGCCTCTCCCCTCAGAATGCTCGTGGGTAAACACGTATCTTCGTGTGTGTGCATGTGCACACGGCAGGATGCGTGTCTCCGTACAAACCTACCTGCGTGTGCATAAACAGAAATGGGTGTATAAACGCGTTTGAATTCTGTACGTGTATATACATGCGTGTAAACATATACACACGCGTGTGCATCCACACACGGCTGTACGTGTACATAAATTACACACACACACACACATTTGGATGCTTACACACACACTACTGCTGTGTGTGCACACACGGGCACACCTGAGCTCCCCGGGCGCCCCGGGTGTCCCGGTGCCGGTCCATCCCGCTGTTGGCCGGTCCATCCTGCTGTTGGCCCATCCCGCTGCTGGCCGGTCCATCCCGCTGTTAGCCCATCCTGCTGTTAGCCCTGGTCCATCCCGCTGTTGGCCCGCTGCTGGCCGGCCCATCCCGCTGCTAGCCGGTCCATCCCGCTGTTGGCCGGTCCATCCCGCTGTTAGTCCTGGTCCATCCCGCTGTTGGCCGGTCCATCCCGCTGTTAGCCCATCCCGCTGCTAGCCGGTCCATCCCGCTGTTGGCCGGTCCATCCCGCTGTTAGCCCATCCCGCTGCTGGCCGGCCCATCCCCCTGTTAGCCCATCCCGCTGTTAGCCCATCCCGCTGCTGGCCGGTCCATCCCGCTGTTAGCCCATCCCGCTGTTAGCCCATCCCGCTGCTAGCCGGTCCATCCCGCTGTTAGCCCATCCCGCTGCTGGCCGGTCCATCCCGCTGCTGGCCGGTCCATCCCGCTGCTGGCCGGTCCATCCCGCTATTAGCCCATCCCGCTGTTAGCCGGTCTATCCCGCTATTAGCCCATCCCGCTGCTGGCCGGTCCATCCCGCTGTTAGCCCATCCCGCTGCTGGCCGGTCCATCCCGCTGCTGGCCGGTCCATCCCGCTGCTGGCCGGCCGGTGCCGCTGTTGACCGCGCCATCCGCGCTGCGGGGGCGGGAGCGGGGCGGGAACGCGTCCGGTCAAGTGCGGCTCTGGAAAGTTTTAACAATTAAAAATATCGCTCCATTAATCTGTAAGTATGTAACGGAGAAATGGGAAGAAAATGCCTTCAGGAAAGCGGCGCAGTTTTCAAATGTATTTCTTTTAGAAAGGAGTTTTCACGCGTCACGCGTCGCATTAGAATTGCTCTGCTCGCGTTTTCATCCCGGGTAGTATCCTAACAGCTTGTAAAATTGAACTCACTTGGGGAATGTTTGCTGGGCCTAGGAGGAGTGAGGGGCAAAATAATCCGAGGTTTGTCCTGGCTGGGCACGCTGCAGGCTGGCAGCAGGAGGTGGCTCTGGGCATGGCCAAGCGGGGCTAGCAGAGGTGGCCCTGGCTTGCCCCTCCCAGGCTTGGGTTCTGGGCTCACTGGGGCACGGCACCTCCGGCTGCACAAGGTGATGGTTAACTTGGTTTGGGTGAGTAGCTGCAGGGTGCTTTGCAGGAAGATTGTAATGAATGAATGGGTTTCGTCTCATTTGAATGGAAACAACCTAAAAACCTCCAACCCCACAGAGCAGAATGCAGCAGCCACGGGTTTATGCCGACTGCTGGTTCCGCAACACTGTGTGAGCATGGGGAGAGCAAAGGGGGAGAAGCTGCTTGAGCTCCCTGAAGCAGGGAGGCTGTCCAGGGTGAGCAGGGCCGTGGCATCGCCCCTGTCAGCAAAATCCCACCAAACGTAAACCCTCCCAGTCGCCCCAGCTAACACTCTCCTCCTGAGAAAGGGCTGATCTTTACATGCCTCAGCCTTTCCCAACACATCCTGGTTCACAAGTTCAGCAGCTTCAAAGTTACATCTGATCATTAACTCTGAAAGACTGGAGATTACTGGAGTGTTTAAACTGCATGTTTGAGAGGGCTCAGGGGCGCAAAGCTCAGGCAGAAATCTGCGCCCAAATCCCGAGACAATCTTCATGAGGCAGATGGAGGGTTTTGGTTCAGCTGTGTGATACCTGCACGTTGTGTAGCTTTGTATCTTCATTTCTATTTAAAGCTGCTTTCGTGCAGCTAATGTTTCAAAAATGGTCATGGATTTTGGGTGTTTCTGCCCACGTGGTCTGTGGTGAGTATGGCTGGGCTTACAGTTCCCATGGACTTCTGTAAGAGAGATGGGAGAGTCACAGTTCTTCATTTTTGACAAAGACTTTACAAAAATTGCTCTTGCCTTGCGCATTTTATCTATAACTTTTATTCTTGATATGACAGGTACAGAATAAAATGCTGTTTGTGACCACATTATACACAAAAACAGCAGCAGCAGACAGAAGCTCCATCTATGGTGGAGCTAGTTTTCAGTTTGTTATTTCCATGGGGTGGCTTTTGATGTCAGAATCACAGGGAAACATAATTTGGAAGAGGCCTCCTGAGGCCACCTGGCCCTCCCTCTTGCTCAGCGTGAGTCCAGCTCCATCAGGCTTCTCAGCAGCAGTGAGCCCTTTGATCCTGAGCAGTGTGACCCACGGCACTGTGATAGAGATTTTGGAAGGATCTGAATGAGCACTGAGGAGAAAAGTCATTGGTATTCTTGATGGGATTTAATCTTAATGCAGCTCATTAGTCTTCAGGCTGGAAGTCTTGAGCCTGATGGTGCCAAAGGATTAACTTAAATTTAAATTCTGTAGCTATAGCCTCAAAAATGGGAGGTGAAGGTCACGTAGTGAAGGAAGCCCATGAACACAGCCCTGTGTGCAACACTGGAGTTCCTGTGAGCAGAGGTCGAGCCCCAGGTGCCTCCAGGGCAAAGCTGGCAAAGGGCTGAGGCTCTGAGCCCTGCTGGTGCTGATGCTCCTGAGGGTCAGGGAGGGATCTGCTGCAGGCAAAGTGGAGCCCTCATCCCTAAGGAGAAACTGACAAAGCAGCCACCGTCAAGCACGAGCTGAGGTTGGTGCTGGTTTTATTTTTCACCTGTTTGTACTGCTGCTACCTGGCAAACTGGGATCAGTGGGAAAGGCTGGAGTCCTGCAGCACGGGCACCCTGCTGGGGCAGGCTGGGACTGCTCCCTGCCTGTGGCAAGGCGAGCTGAGGGGCCAAGGGCTGTTCAGCAGGCAAGAGGCACCATCCCACCTGCATATGGAGGCACTGTCACCTGCACACGGAGGCACTGTCACCTGCACATGGAGGCACTGTCCCACCTGCACATGGAGGCACTGTCACCTGCACACGGAGGCACAGTCCCACCTGCATATGGAGGCACTGTCACCTGCACACGGAGGCACAGTCCCACCTGCACATGGAGGCACTGTCACCTGCACACGGAGGCACTGTCACCTGCACATGGAGGCACTGTCCCACCTGCACATGGAGGCACTGTCTCACCTGCACATGGAGGCACTGTCACCTGCACACGGAGGCACTGTCACCTGCACATGGAGGCACTGTCCCACCTGCACATGGAGGCACTGTCACCTGCACATGGAGGCACTGTCACCTGCACACGGAGGCACAGTCCCACCTGCACATGGAGGCACTGTCACCTGCACACGGAGGCACAGTCCCACCTGCACATGGAGGCACAGTCCCACCTGCACATGGAGGCACTGTCCCACCTGCACATGGAGGCACTGTCACCTGCACATGGAGGCACAGTCCCACCTGCACATGGAGGCACTGTCACCTGCACATGGAGGCACTGTCACCTGCACACGGAGGCACAGTCCCACCTGCACACGGAGGCACAGTCCCACCTGCACATGGAGGCACTGTCACCTGCACACGGAGGCACAGTCCCACCTGCACATGGAGGCACTGTCCCACCTGCACATGGAGGCACTGTCACCTGCACACGGAGGCACTGTCCCACCTGCACATGGAGGCACTGTCACCTGCACACGGAGGCACAGTCCCACCTGCACATGGAGGCACTGTCACCTGCACACGGAGGCACTGTCACCTGCACATGGAGGCACCATCCCACCTGCACACGGAGGCACAGTCCCACCTGCACATGGAGGCACTGTCACCTGCACACGGAGGCACCGTCCCACCTGCACACGGAGGCACTGTCACCTGCACATGGAGGCACCGTCCCACCTGCACACGGAGGCACAGTCCCACCTGCACACGGAGGCACTGTCCCACCTGCACATGGAGGCACAGTCCCACCTGAACACGGAGGCACCGTCCCACCTGCACACGGAGGCACAGTCCCACCTGCATATGGAGGCACCATCCCACCTGCACATGGAGGCACTGTCCCACCTGAACACGGAGGCACTGTCACCTGCATATGGAGGCACAGTCCCACCTGCACATGGAGGCACTGTCACCTGCACATGGAGGCACTGTCACCTGCACACGGAGGCACCATCCCACCTGCACATGGAGGCACAGTCCCACCTGCACATGGAGGCACAGTCCCACCTGAACACGGAGGCACCGTCCCACCTGCACACGGAGGCACAGTCCCACCTGCACACGGAGGCACAGTCCCACCTGCACATGGAGGCACCATCCCACCTGCACATGGAGGCACAGTCCCACCTGCATATGGAGGCACAGTCCCACCTGCACATGGAGGCACTGTCCCACCTGCACATGGAGGCACTGTCACCTGCACACGGAGGCACCATCCCACCTGCACATGGAGGCACCATCCCACCTGCACATGGAGGCACAGTCCCACCTGCATATGGAGGCACCGTCCCACCTGCACATGGAGGCACTGTCACCTGCACATGGAGGCACTGTCACCTGCACATGGAGGCACAGTCCCACCTGCACATGGAGGCACTGTCACCTGCACACGGAGGCACAGTCCCACCTGCACATGGAGGCACAGTCCCACCTGCGCATGGAGGCACCGTCCCACCTGCACATGGAGGCACAGTCCCACCTGCACATGGAGGCACCATCCCACCTGCACATGGAGGCACAGTCCCACCTGCACATGGAGGCACAGTCCCACCTGCGCATGGAGGCACCGTCCCACCTGCACATGGAGGCACTGTCACCTGCACATGGAGGCACTGTCTCACCTGCACATGGAGGCACTGTCCCACCTGCACACGGAGGCACAGTCCCACCTGCACATGGAGGCACCATCCCACCTGCACATGGAGGCACAGTCCCACCTGCACATGGAGGCACAGTCCCACCTGCACATGGAGGCACAGTCCCACCTGCACATGGAGGCACTGTCACCTGCACACGGAGGCACCATCCCACCTGCACATGGAGGCACAGTCCCACCTGCATATGGAGGCACCATCCCACCTGCACATGGAGGCACAGTCCCACCTGCATATGGAGGCACAGTCCCACCTGCACATGGAGGCACAGTCCCACCTGCACATGGAGGCACCGTCCCACCTGCACATGGAGGCACTGTCTCACCTGCACATGGAGGCACTGTCACCTGCACACAGAGGCACAGTCCCACCTGCACACAGAGGCACAGTCCCACCTGCACATGGAGGCACTGTCCCACCTGCACATGGAGGCACAGTCCCACCTGCACATGGAGGCACTGTCCCACCTGCACATGGAGGCACTGTTTCCTGCAGGCTCCCCAAGCTGGGGATGCCAGGACTTGTGCTGAGCCTGGCCAGTGCCTGGATGGCAGCGGGCTGCCCGCCAGCGTGCCGAGCACGGGAGCGTGGTGGCCATGGCCAGCCTCTCACCACCAGGCACAAAACACCAGGGCGTGGCTCTGTTTCATCTTTTGTCTTTCATCTCCTAAAATTGTCCCACATTGCCCGAGCAGGCTGGCATGTTTTCAGCACTGAAAACCAGACGTTGCCAACTTTCCAGTGGTTGTGCTTGGTGCTTTATGCTGTTACTTTAGCAGAAGTATGCGCGTCATGCCTCTTGCAAAAACAGATAGGATTTATTCCCTGAACAAGGGTCAGCTCTGTTTCCAGCCGCCTTCGTCACCGCAGCAATGTCTGTCTAGGTCAGAAATGTAGCTGTCAGCTTCCCATGAGCACGGGCTCAGGAGCACCCTCCATTGCAACACTCAGTCCTCTCCCAGCCACTTGCTTACCTGGCCACCAAGCAGCTGCTTGGTTTGTGCCTGCAAAAGCACTCACCTGAATATTTTTGCCAGTAAAATGAGTTATTTCTTTCCATCTATATTTTTAGACATTAAACCCAGAGTTTAGTCAGTAGCTCTGTGCTTCCTGTGTGCAAATACTGCAAAGGAGATAAATATAGATATATAAATATACATATGTATATATGTACATATACATATATACACATAAGTGTATATATATGTATATATACATAATACACACGTAGGTATGTGTAGATACAATACACACGCACATTCATGCTGTGCAAAAGACCTTTCCTAGAAAAGGAAATGTGGTACCTGGGGAAACAGGCTTTCCCCAGACAAAGTGAAGTTTAGAGGAGGAAGGAAGTCCCTGGCTTTGTGTGCACTGCAGGGGTGTGATCCTCCTCTGGCACCAGACAGACCCCAGGGCATCAGCAGGGAGAAAGGCAGGCTCACACAGTGGCCAAAAGGCCTCTGGCAGAGTCTCTGAGATGTCCAAAGAGCTGGTGCCAGCCCACACGGGCCAAGGGTTGCCAGTGGCTGCAGGAGCTGCTGCGTAAGTTGCCTCATGAGGCTCATGGTCTTACACCCAGCTGGCGTGACAAGTGCCCAGCTTCAAACCAGGAAAATAAGCAAAATTGTTCCAGAAGTTTTATTAGCATCCTCTTTCATACTTACTGGAAAAATAAAGTGGCACATTAGTCAGAAATATGGCAGAGCAGTATGAGGGCAAGGGGTGGGTTTTTAGTGGCGGTAGTTTTTGTGGACCAATTTCTGTAACTGAAATTGTCTCCTCAAAGAATTGCAAGCACAAATCCGAGCAGGGACAGACCTTGCTATGTCACTTCAGGCTGCCTTTTTACCTTATTTTAGAAGCCCAGATAAAAGTGACAGCTACCTCTGCAGGAGCTACCAGATGTGCACTGCTGTGAACTGGGCACAGCGGGCAGTGGGGAGCACACCGAATTCCCTGGACTGGGCAGGGCAAGCACGGCCACTGCCTCCCAGCTGAGAACACCTCGGTGCCTGTCTGCCTGCACACCAGCTCGGGAGAGAACTGCCTTTAGTGCAAAGGCAGGTTCAGGCTGACTCAGGTGCTGGGAATCCCTTTTCCACTATGTTTGCAGAAGGGCTGCAGCACCTCACCAGCAGGTGGGAGCTGGCTGAGCCCTTGGTTGGAGCACTAAACATTTAGACCAAGGTACAGCTGGTTTGGTTAATTTTTATCTGTATATGACATAAGGGGCCATAAGCACTTGTGCTACACGTGACTATTGATTTTCAGAGGGAAGTGGCTGATGAATCACTGCAGGTCCAGCTCTAAAAGATGCCCAAGTGCTGCTTGACCCAGCATTCTCCTTGGGCCTGCAGGGAGTGACTCCACAGCAGTCGTGAGGGCAGTGGAGACAAAGATGAATGGCTCATTTCCCCCATAATGCACCGCAGAAACAGGCTTTTATGAAAAACAGAGCACAGACAAGATGGAAAGGGCCACAGTCATTTTCGAAGGTCACACATACGATTTCTTTATGGCAGGTTTGCCTCTGTGACTGACAAAAGCAGGACAGATCAAGTGTCTTCAATCAGACCTGGATTAAAAATGAAGTCGTGTTGCTTGGAGAACTGACAGTCCCACCAAAAATAATAGAGGCTGCTGACAGTTCTGGCTTCACAATAAAAAGCCTCTTCCCACGTTGTCAAAAGAGCTTCTCCGGTATGGGCATAAATAAGGCATTATTTGAATGGAAATGTTAATGGCAAGGAGCTATAAAATCATATTGGTCTGTTGCAGAAACAGACTGTAGCTGAAAAAAGTGTTCTCGTTTCTCATATATATGGAAATATGTGTGTGTGTGTGTGTGTGTAAACAAGACATGCACATCTATTCATGTCTCTATGTATTTATGTATGATTCTGTGCATGTTCCCTACACATAATGGTAGCTAAAATTACTTAGCAAGCAGTCCTTCCCCTACGAGCAAGCGTTTGGTGTGATGCACTGAGGGCTGTTGTGTAAGACTTGACTGAGTATCTTTCCCATACATAAAGGTTGTAACGTAGCAACCATTTTTTTCTGCTCAGAAAACACCGTTTCCAAGCTGATTGTTACTGCCCTTAGCAGTGGCCACTGTCACGGCTCTTGAGGCACTGCTGGGCTGGGCAAGAGGCTCAGCAGCTTTGAGCAGCCACGATCTGGACGAAGGTGGCCATGGAGAAGAGGCATGGCAGGTGAGGGCTCACCCTGTGGGTGCACACTCGTGGTGAGGGAGGTACAAGTGTTCTGATGGCCTCGCTGTGACAGGGAGCTGCCCCTGGCTGCTCAGGGGGGCTGTGGCCACTGCTTGGGAAGAGCCCACAGCCCAGGCCGAGCTGGCAACCCTGAGCTGGAGGCAGTCAGGTCTTTCACCATGCCATACGTGTATATATAAATATACACATCCATATGTGTATAAATATATGTATAAATATATGCACACATATATATGTTTGTGTATATAAATATCATGCACATGCACAGACATCTCTGCATGGACAGCAGGGTGAAGGAGAATTCCAGCTCTCGACATCCAAAACAACTCTCTTTGCCTAAAGGACCAGAGCAGCTGACCCCAAGGGCCAGTGTCTGCAGTGCCCAGCTGGACAATCACCGCTGCCATGGCACTGCTGCTGGAACGAGGGCTGTCCCCACCGCCCCAGGACTGACCACAGGAATGTCCTGCAATTGCTGCTGTGAGCGAGGCCCTGGGCAGGGAGAAGGGAGGGGATCACACCTGAGAAATTCCAACCCCATCTCTTCCAGCAGGCGCCGTCCTGGAGGGCTGGGCACAGGACGGGGCCAGTCTGTGGTGCAGAGGGCAGTGCAGCCCCAGCCGTGGCCCAGCAGGCTGGCACCCAGCTGGGCACTGCCAGCACCCGGCACTGCCCCCAGCGCTGGGCTCGCGTGGAGCTGTTGGGTGCAATGCCAACTTGGGGTTATATAAACGTAAAAGCATTTTATATAAGCCTATTTTATCTGCAAATCATTTATATTTAGAACACCTATTTCTACTGGAAACACTAAAACCATATTACATAAGAGCTTGTTTAAATCCTTTGGCTTAAGGCTTGGGCAGGGGGAGGGGGTGGTTCGGGCATGCTGCATTCAGGCTGCAGTTTATAATCACAGCCTCAACCAGCAGCCAAAACCCAGTCTCGAAATCCTTTTTGCTTTCATTCCACGCTGCCCTGACAATAGCAGAATACATCCCTGAAGGGTAATTTTCCTCTTTTTCAGGGCTGCCTTCGTGTTTGGAAACTTTCATTTATAGTGCTCTGGATGTGCTGCCAGCATGGGAGAGACGGCAGCTCAGCAGTGCCCGGTCAGTGTCCTCAGCAGTGCCCGGTCAGTGTCCTCGTGCCCGGGCTGTGACAGTGGGTGGGAACGCTGCTGACATCACCTGAGGGGCTGCCGAGCCATTCTCAGAAATTAAAAAATGCACTAACTGGAACTGACCATTTAGCACTATAAAATTACTTACGTCGTCATTCATGCAATGATGTTTTCTAATGCATGAATTATTCCCCGAGCCCTGCCATGAGGGGGAGGCAGGAATGGTGGTGGCGATGGCCATCAAATCCATGTCTGATGCACCGAAGGCAGCTGGACCCTTCGGATGCTCACGCCACCCTGCCGCGGCCCTGAAAACATCTGTCCCCACCACATGCCAGAACAAGCTGCTCCCTGCAAGGCTGGGTAAGCTGCACCACCCCACCCACCCCACCCCACACCGCAGGGCCATGGTGCACGTGGGGTCTGTGTTCCTGGCTCCCCACGGCAGCACAGCACAGCTCTGGGGACAGCAGCCCTGCCCCTGCAGGCAGAGGTGCTCTGGTGGCCACCAGCGCACGCCCAGCCCTGCTGTGGAAAATGAGTCCTTACACAGCACTTGGATGCTGCTCCCACCCTGCCTTCCTAGTGAGGGACTGCAAAAACGGAGAAGTGGAAGGTCCCACCTCACAGCGATGATGCCACCCGTGAGAACTCTGCGTTGGCCCAAGCCGTCAGGTGAACAGCACAGCGTCAGAACAGCAGGCACGACTGACCTTCCCTCCTTTACAGCCAGTCTGGACCAAACCTTCTGGCTTTTTCCCCCCTTTTGAAAGTAAGATCAGGATTCACTCCTCCTCACTTGCTTTCTAAGGCAGCATGGCCAGGGCACTGTCTCCAGGCTGGATGTACTCTGTCCAGGTGGGATGTGCTGCCTCTGCAAACACACTGCTCTCCCAAAGGAGCAGGGCTGGGCTCTGCCACTGCTTGCTCATCTGGACGCTACCTTTAATCACCATCCCTGCTCCAATTCTCCCTGTAAGTGCTCCATATTCAGGTGACATGGTTCATTAGTTTCCATAAATGCCCAGGACATTGCAGAGACTTCAGGGACTTCAGTAAGAGGTGAAGCTGTAAATGACTTTCCTCCTTACCTTAATCCTCCAAATCCCTCAAGGTGGCTCAAACTCCAGCATCTGGGGGAGCCTGGTTTGTCCCACCCCAGTCAGCACCCTGCTCTTGCAGCATGAGGTTTAACCACTCCATCTTTCATTTTCCTGCTGTAAAGTGGAGAAGACAACACACAAATTCCTTAGGGGTGCAGGAGGAAGGCAATTCACATCTGTGCATGCTGCAAAGCCTCTTGAGACTCGCTTTCCCTCTGCGGGAAGTGAAGGTATCTTAGTGAAAGCCATGTCATTCCCAAATTTCTGTGAGCTCAGCTGGATGGGCGATGGGGCTGGGGTGCTCCATGGCTGTGAGATGGAAATGGAGTGCCCCAGTGCCCAGAGGCAACATTCCCTGCTGGGAATTACCCCTGGGCACGAGCAGTAGCATCTCCAGTTGTGTTTTACAGCAGCTTCATGAGTATTTTAAGGAGAAGGGGGGAAGGACCAAGTTGGCCTGTTCCCAACCTGCTGCCACTGGCCTCACTGGCGGAGAGCACAGTGCCTGTGCAGAGGGCTGGAGCTTTCCAGAGCCCTCCTGAGGGGCTGGGGCTTTCCTGAGCCCTCCTGGCTGCTCAGCCCCACCATCCCCAGGGCTGGTGCAGGCCGCCCTGCCTGCTCACCCAGCTCCCGACACATCACCACTCAAATCGCTTCAGCGAATTCTTCTCGTACTTCACTTGAGCCAGACGCTGTAAATTGGATTGAAGTGGTGCCTGGAGAGATTTCTGGTGTCAAACATGTAAAACTAACACGAACTTGAACTGTCTCTGGGCTGCCACGGGGGTGTAGCTCCCCACACTCCCCTCCTGGCATGCAGGGAGCTCCCCAGATCCGGCTCCTTGAGTTTGAAGCTGGCTCTCCTGTGACACTGCCTGCAGACACCAACAGTGATGTCAAAACCTGCAACAGTGAAGAAGTTCATCTTGAAAATACATCTGCTCATTTCTTCTTGGATGAATATTGTACTGGGGCTGAGTGTTAAAGGAACTGGGCATCCCACTACTCCAGAAAATGGCCTGAGCTCCCAGGGCAGTCAGGCCACTGACTGCAGTCATTTATTTCACTTTAAGCTCTCCATCTCCTCCTATTCCTTATCACTTGTAAAAGTCAAGTCATGTAGTGAACATCTGGGACCTTCAGGGATGAGCACAGGATTTTGACTACTTCATGGACCTGGAGAGCAATATCTGTCTCATTTTTTGAGCATGGAAGAAGAGAATCTGAGGTTATTGGAAACTCTGAGGTTTGGCATCCTCAGGCCCCAAATCATCTGGAATGCTGGTGAGAAAAGCAAGCTGCAGATACAGCAGCTCCCCTGCTGCAGGACCTGTGTGGTGCTGGGCAGAGCCTGCCCTTTACTGAGCTTTCCTCCCAAGCACTACAGCCATGCCTGTCCAGCTGGGCTGCCTAGCTGGGGGAAGACCTGATGTCTGGGAAGAATTGTTCTGTGTTAACTGGCTGATTAAAACTGGGGACATGGTTCTCCCTCATCCAAGGGCCGTTCTGCATCCGTCTGGTTCTGCATTGCACTGACAAACACTGGCAACTTGCAGTGTACATGGTAGATTCAGTTTAGCCACAGAAAGTAAATAAGTGGACAGCAGTTTAGACTCATGGAAAATAGCAATTTTCATTTTACCTTAAAGAACAATCCAGTTTGATGTAGCTTCAGGGATTTTAGTATGCATTTTCTAACGGCTCAGTGACCTCATAAATTACAGGGCACTGAGTTCACGCTTCCTTCTGAGCGTGGTCTGCACATGCTGGAGCCTGGCACCTGCAATGCAGAGCCCTCTCATGAGCCCACCATGCTCTCCCAGGCCGAAACCAGTGTCTGGCACTGCAGCTGCCCTGCTCCCAGGGGAGCAGAAGCACCTCAGTGCTGGGTGTGTGAGGCACTCAAGAAGCTGGTTGGGCACTGGCCAGCAGCCCCTCGCCAGCCCCAGCAACAACCTCTGGCAGGTCACAGACTGGCACTGGGGATGGGAACCGGCTCCTCAGCCACCCCAGGCCCCACCACCCCGCCGTAAATCCACGGCAGTGACTGCTGCTGTCAGCCCCTGAAAGGAAGAGGCAGCTCAGCGAGAGACAAACACTGCTTGGGTTTTATTTTGTCGTAGCTGGAAGGACGCCACGGATGGCAGCTTGGAGAGCAGGCTGTGATCAGCAGGGAGATACCCAGCTCCCTGCTGGCAGCCGGGCTCTGGAACAGCTCCATCCCTGCCTGGCAGGTCCTATCTGTTAAATAAATGTGATGCCAGGCTGATGTGTTGTAGGGAATGGTTTATGACCTTCATCCAACAAAAAAAGAATTCAAGCAGGTGTTGAGAGAAGGTGAGTGAACACATCAGTGTAAATAGCCATAATCAGTCATATTTTGGGGAACACAAGATACCAGTCTGATGCCAGCAGAGCTGTGCTGCCTCTGCCTCAGGGCTTTGGTGTGGACCTACAAACATGTGAGAACAGGGTGTTTTGCCCCAAACCGCCTGTGTGAGAGCCTCCCTGCTCCCAGCAGCCCTCTGCAGCCAGCCAGCCCTGCAGCCCCACTCTGTTACCAGCTTTCCAACATCCTGTTTTCACTGGGATTATTTTAATCTTCCTGTTTCCCATCATATTTTTCCTCCTGCCTATGCCAACGCAGACTGCAATTCCTGGCAGGCAGGGCGGAAACCTCCTCCCTGGGCTGCACCAGCACTTTGGAGGATGAGCTGGACTCTGCCCTGGTCACACCCGGCTCCTCTCTACTCCTGGTGCTGTACCTACTGCTGACCCACCACGGCCACCCAGCTGCCTACAGCAAGTCATTTTGAGTCCACTTGGCCAGTAAATCGCTCTAGCAACTCTGCTTTCATATTTTTCTCTGTGTTGGCTGAAGAACCAAAACACCTGCTCCACTGCTGATGTGATTATGGTTTTATCAGGGCAGGAGAAATGCTGCAAGGTACTGATTTAACCATCCAAGAGCCACACAGCTGCGGGCAGCCAGCTTCTTCCATGCTCCAGCTGCAAACAGTGGCTGCCCAGCTTGCCAGAGCTCCACTTTGGCTTCCAGGGTTTGCTTTCCTCCTGGGTTTGCTCTGTCCTGGATGATGAATCTCCTTGCCCTGTGCAGGTCAATAAGGCAGTCACAGATTTTTTGCCCTGCCTTGCTGGAAGTGGATGCTGTGCTCTGGGTGATGCAGTTACAAGGCCAATAGAAATACAGATATAAATGCCAGCAATCCCAGAGGACATTCCTGTCCACGCTACACTGCAATACACTGGCACCTTGCTGCTTCACAGGGCTAGGTGTAATGTAAAACTGAGAGGCTCAAACACCTGAGGGTCTCTCTGTATAAAAGCAAGTAAAAAGAAAATAAAGAATCATGGAAAACCAGTGAAATGTCATGTGTAAGGGTCTGAAAGATAATTTAGTATTTAGAAGTAATTTAATCTTTCAATGTGTCAACATCAAATCTGCTAAGACTGTAACAATAGCAGAAAATATCTGGGACAAATATGATACAAAACAAAAACCAAACCCATCTGCTTTCTTAATCATAGGCTTTAAGAATATTTCTGCTAGTTACCCAGCTATTTCAAGAGCTGTACTGTTTAAATCTGTATCCAAACAAACACAGAACTCACAATAAACCTGTCATTCAGTTATTCAGGTCTATGCTTTAAATCCTTATAGATGATAAACTTCAAGACAGACATTAAATGGAGGCATTGTTTCTCTGCAGCCTCTAGCACTGAAGATTTAAGGTCTAATCCAGTCTGAAAGGCTGGAGATGAGAAGATATCCTTTCATTGCCTGAGTCTGGTTTTGGAGCATCCATTGCTGAAGCCTGAGCTGCAAACTAAAAGGTCAACAATCTTGTAAAGCAGAAATTGTACCCTGGCTACACTTGCTTTTTGGGAAGATGCTGTGGAGATGATGACACAGAAAAATGATGAGGTTTACACTTACCTTGCACCAGCCACTGTGGGATTAGTGTGGCAAAGAAGCTTCCACACTACACGGCACCAGAGCCCTGGGACAGGGCTTGAGGAAAATTCAGATATAAAGGAAAGCCTGTATGTTATTAGGCCTCACATGTGTTCTGAGAGTGGCCAGTGGTCATTAACCAAGCAGGCAAGGCACTGCCCACAGGCCTTGGACTGTATTCAGCCATGAATGATTACCAGAAGAATATAATAAGGGTAAACCAAAATTTACAAGAAATCTGGAAAAATGGAAAGCGTAAGCTAAGACACAAGTAATGCAGAAATATACCAAATTAGGTCAAAATATGTCAGCCTTCTACCAATGCTAAAACTGAAGAAAACCCATCAAACCATCAGCCACCAACTCAGTCGTGGCTCTGTGTTCTAGAAACACCGACTGGATGCAGGTGTGGACTGAGTCCCCAGGGACGGATGGAAAAGCCCTTCCCTGCTCCCTTTCCCTACAGCCCTGCTCTTACTCAGCTCCTGAGTGCAGGAGTCGCCTCCCAGCACCTTTGTGCCATGAACGAGGGAGCCAAAGCTGGGAGCTGAAGGGCAATGGAATTGCTGGCTCTGAGGCAGGACAAGTCACAAGTTCCCTGTCCCCCCCAGCTGCCAAACGCACCCTTTGGTATTTCATTCCACACGTAGCAACCCAGGCCGGGTGACATAAAGGTTAAAAGTAATTTTGGCTGCAGTAGCCCAGCACACAGATTACAAAAGGTATTTTATTATCAGAGTTCTCTATAGAAGGGCTGCTCTGCAGTCAGGATGCAGCAGACAGATTCCTGAGGAAAGCAAGTGACACGTGTGGCTGCTGCCAGCTCCCGAGCCAGCTATTTGCAGAGCGTGGCCATACCCGGCCATCACCCCGTCCCCAGGGGCTGCTGGGCACAGCTCCCTCTGCACATGGCCTGCGACCCACAAATCACCCTATCAGCCCTGCTGCCTCCCAGCCAAGAGCAGCCTCTGAACTTTTCAACAGCCCATATTTTAGGGAGTTGTCAAATACCACTCAGCGTGAGCAGATAACCATTTCAAAGATAGAGACACTGGAATGGAAGGCCGGGTGCTGGGTGCCAGCGGTGATCTGGATTATTTGCTTGTTGCTAAATACCCTGTGGCATTACTTCCCAGGTTGTTCAGCTCAGGTCTGACGCAAACAGTGGCAGAACAGCAAACAAGAATTTACAAGATTTTGTAAGAACTGAAATAACTCAAGGAGTAAGGAGCAAATTGGTTCAGGGCTGCTGTTGCTCAGGATTGCATCTTTGGAAGAACAAAGGTTACTGTTCAATTATGTGTAAAACCCAGCTGAAGGCCTGACAAGCACTTCCAGATCTCAGCAGCAGGAAAGAAACATGAGTACAAATAAAGAAAAGAAGACTTGTGGAAGCAGATTTAGCTCAAGGATGCTTTTCCTCTTGATATCCAGAAATAATTACACTGCAATGTGCCATTGAATTCCTCAGGACCCTGCCTACATTTCTCTGGGGTTTGCAGTATACACATGTGTACAGTAGAGGATGAAAGTCCACGTGGAAAAGCTCCTGCCTCCCCAACTGTTGCAGCAGTTAGAAGGGGACAGAACAAAATAGCAAAACCAGTTTCAGAGCAACATTAGTTCCATATGGAAAAAACCTCTCTGGTGGATGCCTCCCACATGTAAAAAAGGCATTAAAAACCTGTTCATAAACCAGTGCCTCCAAGCAATCAGCTGGATCAAAGTGGGAACTTGGCAAGGCTTTAAAAGGATGCACCAGGCACAACCCTAAGAGCTTCTGCAGCACAGAAAAAGCAATGGCAAGGTGACAACGTCCATCAAGGCACACAGGTTTTGCTGTAGGCAGAGAACCCTCAGCTGCAGGTACAGGGGCCCTGCTGAGCAGGGCAGAGGAGGGGCAGCAGCAGCAGGGCATGCCCCGGTGCCCGGCTGGCTCACAGAACCCCACACCCAGCCTGCAGGCCCAGCAGAACAGCTCTGCTCACAGCAAACAGCAGCTGAGCCGTGCTGCTCACACTGTCATCACACCACTACCAGCAGCGTGGGCAAAGTCCTATAAAAATAGCTAAGACTATCTATAGCAACTCTGATTTAATTAAAATTAAATGCAATTGTGAGACAGCTAACTGACCGTGGCTGAGAACTCTTGATCAGAACAAACTGTTCAGCAATTATTAGATCTCACTTGATGACAGGATGCGTAAAAGGCTCTGTCCTGGTCTGTTGTAAACATCACTTCTTCTAGCTGAAGCTCTTGTTAAATGTACTTTAAAATGCTGCCTTTTAACCAAAGGCCACCTAGAGAAGAAAGGGTACTTTTAAAAGATGGTTAATGTTCTCATTTCTTATTTGCTTTTTTGTTAAATAAGGGTGTTCCATTGTACTTGGCAAGCAGCTTGGTGTGAAACAGTGGTCCCTTTATCTGGTTCATAATTCAAGCCTCTTCCATATTTTGTTTCTAAAGACAATGCTGTTGCGAGGTCACAGCCAAAGTGACTGACCTGCTCTTTCCTGCGGGGATAGGCATGGCTGATGAGCCCAGGGCAGGAACCACCTTCCACCCCACGAGAAGAACCTGTGACACCCTGCACTTTCTGCAGGCTGTTCTTCCAACACAACACTCCCACACTTTGCCAAGGGAGAGCCCAGCACCACACCCAGAGCACCTTCACTTCCTAGCAGTGATTTCACTTTGCCTGGTCCTTACCAAACACTTTTGTCTCCACTTAGGGAATTCTTTCTACTTAATAATCTCGAGTGCCCAGCTGCACCCTCCAGGGACCCATGGATGGAGGCTGTTGAGAGAGCAGGGTTTGCACCAAAGCAGGCAGCACAGCCTGTACAGTGTTGCTTCCCCAGCACAGGTAGAAGACCAAGGTAATGAAGCACCACGCTGGGTTTAAGCTCAACACTCGACTCTCCCCTCCCTTTTAGTGTAAAATGTTCCCTTTGTACCCTTACAGGCTTCTTAAGTACTGGTTTCACTTGAGTTCTTAAAAAAACAAAAAAAGGAATCAAAAACAAATCAAGAAGATACTTCATTTGTACAAGATGTATTTTTAAGCTGAATTTTGTTTCCATTTCTTCCACACTTCCCACCCACTGCTTTCATCCAATCTCAACAAAAACCCCCACAGCCCTTGAGAACAGTCCCTTGCCTGGAGAGGGCAGGTGGTCACTCCCCTCCCTACAGCCCCACACCCCACTGCTGCGGCTGCATAAACGTCCAGGGACCGTGCCCAAGGACACAGACCCTGTCCCCTCTCCCCAGGTGCCCGTCCTGTGCCACACTGCAGGGGCAGATCCTTGGTTTAGGCCAGTAGCAGCTGTGCTAGCTGCCAGAGGAGCAGGGATGGAAAAATCTGGAGGAACTAAAAGAGTCACAGGAAAAGCTGGAGTTTGCCAGAAGATACAGCTTCATTGTACAGTTAATTAGCTCCCTCTGGAACGGCTGTGATGGGAGGAACTGGAAGAGAAACACGAACTTTCTAAGGCTTGCTGCAACAGAGACCTGAGCTGCACATTTTGAAAGATCCCATAGGAGTCACCTGGTCATGCTCCCAAAACCTCCTCCTGGAGGTGCTCCAGCCAGGCTCTTGGCTGAGGAACCCGCTCACCTTCACTCCAGGCTGCCAGCAACGCAAAGGTGCTTGCACCCACTTGCAGCAGCTTTTCCTTTAACACTAAGCAGTCTAAAACATCGATAAAAACAGTACCTTTGGTCACTGAATTGACTTTCAGAGTGTGTTTCTTACAACAAAAATGGTTATGGACACCACTGTGTATTTGTGCTTTCACAGCCACACCCCTGCACGGGATTTTGCTCAGTACAGGCTGCAGGCACCAGGACAGAAGGAAACTCCTGGGAGTCCCCTTCCCGAATGCTGCATCCCCAGCAGAGGCACGGCCAGGGAGAGTCCCTCATGCTTCCATGAGCACCCTGGGTTAGGCAGTGACCCCCACAACTCTCCCAGCTGCAGCACAGCAACCCCTCTTCATCTGGCAGGGTGTGTACAAAGCATCACAAACAGCCATTTTTGCTGGCCATGTTTTTATTTGTTTTTAGTTTTAAACAGGGGAGCCAATGATACATCCAGTATTTCAAAAAATCAGAAGGTAAAACAAATTTTCAAAAGACCGAGATGCTACATGCTATATTTAACCTAATTTTATTCATGCTTGCTTTTGAGGGGGGTTGGGAGTGGGACAGGAATCATTCAGTAAAAACATACAGTAAAAACAAAATGTCTCACCATATAGAACTTTAACCTACAGTAATGTTGTACCTTAATTATTTCCATGCACACAACTAACATTACAAAATTTTTAAAAAATGAACACAATTAAGACTTCTAGGAGCATTTGATAATAAAGCAATTCCTAATTTCTTTTGTAGAGATCAAGCACCTCCAATTACAAATTCCTATACACAGTGAGTGCTTTACTTGAAATGAAAACTAAAAAATAAAAGTAAAAATGTATTGGATAGCCTCAGAATAAGCTGATGTTAATATATATCCAGCTATGTAGGCAATAAAACCATAGTGCTAAACAAAAACTTGTATCTGAAAAGTAACTCAAAAATTGACTTTCTATAATTACAGAAATATAATTATTTGCTAAAATAAATAAAAGTGCTGCATATTAACACTTCACTATAAAGAATGCATACCAGAACATTTATAAATATTGAATGATTTTCAACAGGAATAGCTACTACAATAATGCTGGCTAAATAGAAGTGCATAATGAGAAGCACTATGGGTGGTTAATGTTTTGCCACATACTGCTGTTACCTTGAGGTAGATAACACATGCGTACCAAATTCTGCATTCATTTCAGTTGCTGCTGGTATCATGTGTCTAAGAAATGTGTACAGTATGAAAAACTCTAAAATACGCATGAATGAAAAAAATGTTTTGGGAAAAATAGATATTCTCATGCAATTATGTACAGTCTCACTGTGTAAATTTCAAGGCAAGGTTCTTTTTCTGCAAAACATGGACACTGTTTTACTGAGAGAATGTTTTTTTACTTGGTTTAGTGCATTTTTTTGTTACCTCCTGCATTTTGCATTATTTTGCTCTATTCTTTAATTTTGTGTGCAAACGACATGCCAGTTTAAAAACAAAACTAACTCATGTATAGAAAGTAATTCTGGATTGTAAAAACAATGGTAAACAGAAAACTAATGAAATCCATACCAAAATTACACCATCTGATTCAAGTAAAAAAATTACTTACACTAGTAATAAAAAAAAGACAAACACATCTCATGAATATAAAAGAAATGTCTGCTGAGTGTTTTAGTTTAGATGTTTCAGAATGCTGCTGTAGGTTTTGTGGGGAATCTGGGGAGATGATTTCATAGCAGAAGGCGTTAGTGTGGCCTGGATTGACTTCAGAGGCGAACCAACAGGGCTGTGGAACTGAGGAATACCTATGGCCTCAAGCTGCTTGTTGAAGAGGAGCTCTCCACTGTTACTGAGAAAGCTCTCTTCTCTTTCCTTCTCCCCAAGCTTCCCCTCTTCTACTGGCTCAGGTTCTAGCATTTCAGCATCTTCTTTCTTACTAAAAAATTTGTCCAAGTAACTGGTGTAAGTATTTTCTTTTTCAACTTGTTCATCTTTCCTTACTTCGCAACAGAACTGGTCTATGAGGAAGCACCCCTCCCCACCACTGACAAACTGACTGTCCCAAGAAGTTTGGTACAGAGCTTCTAACTGTGCCAAATTGGCCATTCCTTTCTCCTGCTTCTCTCTGCTTACCGACTTTGATATTATTCCTTTCAACTCTATCTGAGACACTGAACTGTTCAAGTCATTTAATTTATCAACATCAGTAGACTCATGTTGTAAACTAAGCTGGATGGTTTCTGCTATGAAAGAATCAAAGTCAAACCCCTGATTCTTCTCCCTTTCTTTTTCAACAAGTTGCTGTGATGCTTCCTCAAGCGCTATCTGAGCTTTCACCAACCCATTCTTTTCACATTTAGACTTGCCTTTCTTGTCAGACTTTTCTTTGCTTTGTTCCTTCCAGTTTGACAGATCTATAATAAGCTTGGGCTCATAGTAATGGTTAACCTCACTGTCTCGCCAAACTAAATTATCTAGGTATGAAGATGACCTCATTTTGTAATTGCAAGTGTGACTACATTCCAGATCACAATACTTGTTTTCGTGGTGATCTGAGTACTGCCAGCAAGGCTCAGTAGAGAAGTGGGTGTCAAAGGCAGGATCCTCCAGGTACTTTTCACGATCTCCATCCAAATATTTGCGAGGATCTACTTGCACTTCTTCTTCATCAGTAACATCAGAAAGAGCCCTTGGATCACGCTGAACTTCATCAGCTTCATAGTTATTATGAATAGGCCAGTCATGGTCTGAGAACTGACTTTCATGGAATCTGTAAAACAATTTCCTAAGTGTTAGCAGCTAAAAAGTCTTCTAGCTCCCAAGACAGAGACAGTTAAACTTAGAAATTCCCTTACAAAATAATGACAATTCAACACAAAGTTTTTCCTTAATCCAACTGGGTACCTCTTCCAGGTTTTTAATTTAATCTGGCATAAAGCAACTGAATTACATACAATAGCTCATTTCATTTACAGTAATCTTTCTAAAGTGTGTAAAGTACTTTCTAAAGTAAGATGGCTACTGTGAAATCTCTTTAATATAACATGCACTAAGCATTAGACAAGACAATCATAATTAAAACTCCCTTTAAACATAGTTTATTTTTAGAGAAATATTTTGGGGAAGAAAAAAAGAATGGAAATATTAACTTTAGATTCTAGAGTCCTGAGTGTAGCTCAGGAATCCATCGGCATCTCCAAGTCTTGTCTAATGGATTATAAATCCAGTGACAACGCTGTAAGGGAAAATTTTATTTTCAGGTCCACTCAAGAAGAAGAAACAAGCAGAAAAGGAAATAGTGCCCATAAAGCAATACCACTTCAAGCACAAAGCCATCCAGTTACGTTACCACAGTAAGTGATAAATTTACCTTTCCCAATTATAAATATGGCTGTGACTTTCATCCATTAGCAGAATATCATCAACCTCATCTTCAATGTGAAAAGGATGACTTGAAATAGGCTCATCCGTTGGAAAGGAATAGATGCTCATGTAAGGATGGGACAAAGCTTCTTCTGCTGTCAATCGATCCATGGGACTAAATGTCAAAATTTGCTCCAGAAAGTCCAGTGCTGTAGAGAAAAAAATACCATTAAATGGGAAATTTCAGACATTTAGAACTTAATATTAAGGTGAGTGCTTTGCTCTAGAGCCCTGCAGTTGTTTCAAAGTAGCTGCGTGTGAAGAATCAGCTCCTGACAGTACAGTGCCAAATACGCATCCATTAGCCATCAGAAAGAGAGGGGAGTAGAGGTCAAATCTAAGATCAACCATAATTAAACTTAAAGCATGAAAAAACAGCAAGAGACAGAAAGCTTCAAGCTGCATCAGTATCCACCAATGGCTACCAGGAAACACTGCTGTTGCTTTGGCTGGGGAACTGTCTTTTAAAAACATTTGAAAGACAGTCCTATACTGACTCCATTCCAATGTTTCCTTGCATTTAAAAGGCCAGTGTCCCAAACCAGAGCAATTCCAGTGCAAAGAGGTCCAGCAGAGATTCACAGTTCTACTCTAAAGATGACCAAGCAGCCAGCATGGAAGTAATTTTATTACAGCGGAAGACAATCCTTCTTCAGAGAACACAGATTCTTCTAACTGAAACTTGCTTTTAACTATCACACACCTGCACCTCAAAGTTGCACACTATCTGATTATTTTGAAACATCAAAACAAGGGGTTTTCTTAATTACTTACCTTCAGGACTGATGCCTGGAAGCAACTGAGTTAAAGGTCTGTGTGGCTCAGTCATATCGTTTCTAATGTAAACTGGAATTACATTGAGAAGCTCCTGACGGTCCTCCTCATGTACAACAGGAATTGATTCTAGAATCAACTGCATCTGTTCAAGTTCATGTGCACCTAAGCAGCAAGAGAAAAGACAAGCTGCCATTTCAACTTACAACATTTCTGATCCCTGTATAGGAAAGGCATGTCAAAATTTTGTGCTCTGAGCAGCTATTTCCAGGAAAAGATTATAATCTCCTGCAACAGAGGAAAGGCTGAAGCTCTGAATTTAAATGATAATAAATCTGAAGAGCTTTCAAGAAATGCTGTGGCATATGAAGAATTACAGGGCTGCTACTCACAGATAAAGAGACCTAACCTTAAGCTTTTGTAAGGGTGTTTTCACCATGGATGAGGTACTCTACAGCAATATCCTTTTTGTTATATGCTATATACTGCAATCCTCCCCTTTCAACTGATCCACCTAAATTAATCTAGTATTTGACCGCACTTTGAATTATATGTCCCTTATTAATAAAAACAGTAGTGGTTTTGCTCAGAAAGATGTCTTACAGGCGACAACCATTTGTATTAATATTCTACTCTGAAATCCTGCATTAACTGCAAGACAAAAATCACCTGTCAGTTACACAGAATGATATCCTTTTTAAATAAAGTACTGTATTACAATTAAAATTATAGTACTCTTTTAGCACTACCTGAAGTTTCCCTGGGTAAGAACAATAAGGGCCTATACAGAAGGTCAATTCTGAATAATGAACAGCATCTATATTCAGTACTGGAGTACCCAGAAATACAGCGTGTCAACTTCAGCTTGTTGTTCAGCTCCAAGAAGGATGTAGGACCCTAGAGATTCAACAAGCAGATGAAACTATATAGGATTAATTGCATGGCAGCATTTCCTTCCTTCACCAAGCAGCTCTGGGCAATCACAAGCCACACTGATGTATGTGACATTAAGTATAAAAATAAATGGGGCCAGCAAGAGATTGGACCATCTCCAAACCTCCACACTCTTGGTTCACTTCAGCGCCTGCACAGCACAGCAGTCTGCACTGGACATCCTACCACACACCTGCCAGGTGACTAGAAAAACTGAGCCAAAGTCACTGCAGAAAATCTGACAGATTTTCTATGTTCCCCAAATGAATCAGTACTGCCTCGTGTTAACTTCTCTACTGGACTGAAAGAGCTGTTTTGTTCTACTTCAGACTACAACAAATTACTTAATACGATCTATCAGATGTTATGTTGCTTGTAATTTGCTGGAAAAACATTCTACCCCGTAATTAGTACCATCCTAAAAATTAATCATCTTTCTTTTCACTATCAGCAAAATAACCATTCCAAAATATTCATTTAGAACAAAGTAGTAGAGAAGTTGTTTGGAAAAGCTACTGAATTCCTCTGCCTCAACCTCCCTTCCCTCACTTATCCCAGGTATTCTGCAATATTAATCTGCATTCCTCCTTCCCATTCTCATCAGCTTTCTGAACAGCGATTCCTAAGGGATGGTTCAGAAGTAGACAGAAAGGTGCAATTAACCAAATCAAGCCCTCCGAACAACTCTGCAAAAGATCTTTATTCAGAATCTCAGGGCAGAATAACTGACATATCTCCAACCATCTTCCCTTTCCAAATGCATGATGTTAAGAAATCCACTTTTCTTTAGATTAGAACACCACTGCAGTGCTAAATTTTCAGAGGGGCACATCCGTATTTAAAGTATTTTTCTAAGTATCTACACAATGCAATTAAGGCATATAAACAAGTCTACAAATTTAGGATTTTGGTTACAAAGACCAAGTTTTTTAACAGAATTCTAACTCTCTGCACAGCTACTGGGCCAACAAAAATTTGTGACAAATACCAATGCTACTCAAAGAAAAAAAGGCCAAAATGCTGGCAAGTTGTGATCAATCTATGCTGAATGATGAAGTCTGCCAACTTTCTCCCACTATGTCACTATTTGCCAGCAGAAGTTCTCGATGCAATGGGAACCTAATAAATCTTGTATCAGCCAAGCATTTAATACTCTGGGGACATTACTGCAGCAGTTAGTAACTCAAAGAGTGAAAAACTCACTGCAAGTTAAGAGAAGCCTCTGCACATATTAATCACTGATTTATACCAAATAGTGCTTCCAAGTGACAGCTCTCCATTAACAGTACTTAATGGGAGGAAGCTCTCAATTCCATTGCCTTTTCATGCAAAGCTAAGAATTACTGCAGAGGTGTGCTTTCAGTCCACATGTGTCTAAAGGAATGTGAACTCTGAAATGCAAGCTTAGCTCTTAGAGGTTTTATCTGTATTACTCCTATAATTCAGGCCAACAGGAGCAAATCCAAGAGTGAGCCTGAATGAGACAGCTGCTGCTGAGGCCCCAGGGTGCACAAAAATAAGCACTTCAGAGGTACTTCAGTAGTTTACTCATCTGCTCCCATAGACCGAGTGCTTGTCAGCAGGTGGTGATCTCCTACGGTGCAAATGACTATTTCACTTTATCTAAAATGCTCTAGTTTGTACTCTGAGCTAGGTCAGCAACATGGTACAAGATGGCCATCAAGAGATTTGCTCCAAAAATTCGCTCCTGATCCTAACCAAAGCTCTAATATAGATGTGCCCAATGAGACCAGAGCATTGCTTCCTATCTTACCTGAAACAGTAGAAGGTTGCACACTTCCTTGCTGTAATGCACTGAATTTTACACTTTTAAATACTAAGTCTATACCCCTGGGGCTTCATAATTTAAAATACAGAGAAGCAGGAAGCGATTAGGTTGACTACATTAAAAATAATCTTTATGCATACGATACTTAGGGTACTGATAATCTTCAAATATTCCCTGGATACACCAATTCACATGTGTATCAGAACACTTCTCGGGCAATCAAATTTAACTCAACATAATTACAGACAGATTTACCATGTGTGACTTCTACATTAAATTGTGATATTTATCTAAATACACACCAATACAAGTAACAAAATTGAAATGTCTTCTGCTTTACAAATACACTAATTTATAGTTTATATAAGTGCATAATAATATAGCATATCCTGATCATCAATGACTATTGATGTTAGCCATGAGAACCAATCTTTCCTGAGGAAGATAATTAAGCAAAAACACTCCTTTTATGAATATACACACTGATTTTATTCTACCCACCTGCAAAGAGGGTTTTCCCAGTCAGCATTTCAGCAAAGATGCAACCTGCAGCCCACATGTCAATGGCTTTAGTGTAGTTGTTAGGAGAAAGCAAAAGCCGGGGCGATCTGTACCATTTAGTAACCAATCCTTCAGAAAGATGGCCCTAATGAAATTAATTTAAAAAATTAATTAGATTTTTAAGACTTGCTTTTTTAAAATTGTTTCTTATTTTTTAATGCACCACTAACAAGAATTTTTGGTCTCAAGATCCCAGGGATTATACTGTGTGTGTTCTACCAAACCTTCTTTCTATCTTTACAAATATCTCTGTGAGTGAATAGTAACGATATAGAAATATGACACCATTTATTAGTCAAATGAGGTACTGCAGCAAAGCTTTCTTATTCCCAGATGCCAAATAAATGCAGAGATGATACTGAACTCTCTTGTGAAACATCTAGACCAGAAGGCTCTGAACCAATCCCCCAAAGTAGCCACACTTGCACTATGAATGCACTACTTACAATCTTATCTAAGGCTTCTATAATTACATCACTAAATGTTGCTCTTAATCTCAGGTTCTGTCTTCACTGTTAAAACCTCTGCTTTTCTGAACCCATCTAGTAAAAAACAATTATTTTATGCTTGCAGTAGTCCTATCTAGTAGTCCAAACCATGCTAAGCAGGCCTTCCACAGCCTATCTACCTGTGCAAAAGGGAGAAAGACACTATTTTGAGAAGGCACAGTTACCAGTGTGTCACTTAGATATTCCCACTCTCTGCATACCTTGTGGGAATAATGAGGATCCATGATTCGTGCAAGACCAAAGTCACCAATCTTCAGCACCAAGTCTTCAGTATTAATGAAAAGATTGGCTGGTTTGAGATCTCTATGCAGAACATTTGCAGAGTGAATATACTTGAGCCCACGTAGCAGCTGGTACATGAAAAGTCTGGCATGATCTTCCAGTAAAGGGCCTTGCTCTAGCAAATTAGCCAGATCTGTCTCCATGTATTCCTGGACAATGTAAACACAGTTCAATTCTGTCAGGGAGCCCACGTCATCTGTTAACTGGCTTCCACTGGGACCAAGAATTTCAAATACTTTGACAATGTTATCGTGGTCAAGTCTTCTAATAATTTTGATCTCACGTAGAGCATGTTTAACACTCTGGGGATCTGTAAGGACAATTTTCTTGACAGCTACTCTTTTGTCACAGTCATTATCGACAGCAGAAAAAACTAAGCCGTTTCCACCACAGCCCAGTGGTTTTAAGTCCATATACCGAGAGCCCAGATCAAAACCATGAATGTTCATGAGACTTTCAAATTTTTCCGCCATTTTAAAATTCTTTACGTTTTTCCTCAAACTACTAAGCTTCTGTAAACACACGGAGACACTTCCACTGGTATCTGAAGGAAAGGTCTTAGAGAAAGGGAGAAGAAACACTTGGCTTTGACTGCAAGATGGTTTCTTGACACTCTCATTTCATTATGAGCCAGCCAGGCCTGTTGTGTCCCCTTGAATTTAGAGCCTGTAAGCTCTAGAACTCAAACCGAGCATAAGATAGAAAGATTGCAGCATTCATAGTTCAAGAAAGGTGCAGCATTTCTGCAGACATTAAAGAAAATACTCACAAGAAACTCAAACGGAATGAAATGACATACTATGCACTCAGCTCTACTGTGCTAAACTGGTTAACATTTAACAAAAATGTGAATAAATATGCACATAATAGGCTTCTATTAACATCCTCCTCCTCACAGTGCAGATACATTCAGTGTTGGACTGGTCCTGAGCAGCGTCATTCTATGGTGCTGGTAAGCACTATTTTTTTTCCTTCTTCCTCCTTCCTCCTTTTTCTCTTCTTTGTTTACAGTCTAGTTAAATGGGAAACTGGCAGCTCTTGATTTACAAAAGATGCCTTCTGTTAATGATCAGGTGGCTCCAGCTCACCACAATCACAGTCAAAGCTACCATCCATTTTACTCCGTGGCAACCTGAAAAGCAGAGAAAAATAGATCAGTACCCCAGCACATACAAAAGTCTTCCTCCTCCCCCAACTCATTGATTTGTCCTTATCCAAATAAGTTGGAAACACAACTTATTTACTGTCCAGTTACAAAAATAATAAACCATCAAAAAAGCTAAACCAGTTAGAAATCGTATGTACTTTTCACACTCGTAGAGGAAAACTGGCAATAATGACCAACCACCATTTCCAAACGTATATTGTGAACATTTTGGATGTAATCTATTGAAAATATATAGCACACAGTGAACAATCCTCCTGAGTCTTAATAAAGGGATTAAGAAAGCAAACTTGGTAATTCTCCAAGAGAGCTGTTAAGAGACAAGCCAGAAGCAACAGTATCCTTAGCATCCATCAGCAAATTTTGGAGTAATCCTTTTCACTAAACTTTTATTCAAAAACTAAATCAGGTTTAACTATTTCACCATAATAAGAGGTTACTAGGTACTGGTCACAAGAAAAGGGTAAAGCTTGTACACTCCCAGTATTTACTGCATATACAGCACACATCCAATGCCACTTATAAAGCTTAAATCCTTGTGATTTTGGATAAAATTTACCAACATCTCAAATAATACCTTTGCCTCTATAGACTCATTGTTACAGGAATCACAGGGGTAATTCATACATATCAAATATTATTACTTTATCAATTATTTCTACACTTATCCAACCTAGACTACAGAGAAAAAGCAGCAAGTACATTTTACAGAGTAACTGATATGTTCTACAACCATTTTCCCTAACATATGGGCTCTTTCAGACACCATTTATTTTTTATTAGTGTAATGAATTCACCTACTATTTATGAAAAACCAAACTGGCAATTTTCTCAGTAAGTTCCCATCAGCAACAGCAGAATGCAGTCATAAAGACCACATGGTGCATTTTTGTACAACATCCTCACTTTTAAAAGCTCAAAAACATCACAAAGGGAAGAGTCAGAAGTGTAGGCTACACAGTGTGGTAAGCTTTGGGCAGTTCCATTACAAGTCACTGGCATGCTCTTCCCCAACATGTATAGGTCACATGAAACCACTACGTTGCTCTCTATTCAGCCTCAGATTAACACATTTCAGCTCTTCCCTCAGCTCTCTACCTAAATGTAAATGTCTTCACACTATCCCAACACTTCAGAATTAATTGAATGAATGTTTTCCTTTAGAACAGTGCTAGCATTTCAGTGGGACAACTGGGAGCAGGCAAAACAAGTCTCCTCACTCCTAACAGAGCAGCAAGGGCAGCTGACAAGTTATTAACATATTTTAAATAATGGCCTCAATTCACTGAAGTAATCAGAATTGTACAGAGAAAAAGAAAAAAAAGGAAAAAAAGGCACACTGGCAAACAGAAACAAGACTGTTTCAACATATTTAAATATTACCCTTCCTTAGGCTCAAGCCTGACTGTCCCCAAGACACAGCCCCAACGCCCTCCTGCCACACACCACCTGCCTCCAGGTACGCGGACAGAGCATGACAAACACAGGGAAGAAGGAAACACATGATATCCTCTGCTCAGTTTTTATTTTTAAATAAAGATCACTAAATGCAGTATTTTTGAACTGAAAAGCACTGAGCTGCCCTCTACTGATGTGGTACACCCTGCCAGAAGGGTGATCTTCAGAGCTGTCTCTACTCAGCACATGGGACTTAAGATTGCCTTAAGATTCCTTTCTTTGTACATTGGCAAGAATCCTAATTTTTAACAGTGTTTTACAACGGTTATTATAGCCTCAGCACAAACACAGTGAGGTAACACTACTACTTTTCCTCAAACTACCTTGAATTTTTACCAGTATTAAGACATTAGAGTAAGGACCCCTTTTAAATAGCCATGAATTTACTAAAAGAACAAAAGTAAAATTTATCCTAAAGAGGACAGCATCAGCGACTACCCAACTCCGTTCACAATTATAAAACCCAGAAGTCTAGCCTCTTGATTTCAACATTTTTAAACTCGAAACTATTTTCTCACTCACACGCACTACTTTCAGGTTAACTTGTTCTGAGCTGCTGCCTGTAAAAGCGTTTACATCACCCCATTCACCTTTCATTCCAACACCCCCCCAGCTGTTATGGAAATTAGTTTTCGTACCAATACTACAAATTTCATGTTAACTCGAGGTCCAAGGCCTCTGTTCAATTACCCTACAATAAGCTGTATTTTACATCCTTGGGACCATCTACAACCAGTTGTATTCTGCCTCATAATTAGGCTTATTGTTTCACACTGCTGATGCCTTCAACAGGCAGCAATACCGAAACTGTTTGCACCAGCTGTGTGACACATCTGGAACCTCTCTTTTAGCTAGTTCCATTAAACAGCCCAGGAACAGATTCAAAACGATGCCCATCAGCAGCAAAGATTAAGATCTACCATCTCTCTGCCATAACTCAGATCTTACCCCCTACTGCCATGACTGAATGCAGCAATGAAAGGACTGCTTCAGGGAGAAAGGGAGCTATTGCCCACTTGCTTCCTGTAGTAGGAGTCCTAAAATTTTCATTCTGTATCTCTGAAATGATGCATTTTTTTTAAACACCAGTTTACACTTATCCTTTCTCTAGGTGACCACTAATTACAATGTTTTCAGAGAGCATGCAATGATCTCCACAATCAGAGTGATTTAGCTAAGAAAACAAATGCTGACAACATAAGCAACCAACTCACTGCAGCCTTCATTTGACCTGATCCTGTTACAAACTTCCTATCTGTGAGCAAATTACTTAATCCCATGTTCTAGCCACTTGAAATGTATAATGGACTATTGTGTAAAAAAGGGGGGGTTTATCATCCCAATTTGTGCTGAACAGGCTGTTGACGCAGGGACTGACATTTTCATCTAGGCTGTCACCTTTCCAAGACTACCAGGTTTTTTATAAGTGATACTTTTACTCCTCCTTCAAACACAAAGTTTAAAGAGGGAAACACAAAGATACCGGTTTCTTATGTGGTTTATAACTGTGGTTTTAAAATGGGTCAGTTCCTGGGAGAGGGTAACAGAAGCAACCCACAGAAGGGCTTTGAAATCATCCCTAGTGATGATCATCACACTTGACCGGCTTCAGGATTGCGCAAGCAGCCCCTTCAAAACATGCTCAACTGCTGCACGTGGATTTATCACAGTTTTCAGGAAACAGGATGTACACCGAAACAGGCAGGCATGAGATGTTTACTTTATCAGAAATACAAATAAGACTAAAGATACCAGTTAATTTGATTACACTGACCATATAATGATCAAATTATTACTCACAGGAGAAAGACCAAGAATGACTAATGACACATTATACAACCTGCTAAGTACTATCCCTTTGACTAAAAAATATACGGGGTACAGAAGAACTTTTTTTTAGATCAGCCACGTTGCAGTCAGTAGGCAGAGTGAGTCATCGTCCAACTCATGAAACTGCTGCTTTCTAAAGCCTCCTACTTGCTCCCCACACTGTTTAGGGAACTCGGTGCTGGCAGTAAGCAAATGTTACTATTAGTTTATAAATCTTCTGAAGGATCTGTAAAAACACACAAGAACCCACAGCACTTTTTTGTATCGTGTTTAAAAATGGTTTAGTTCTCCCTTTAGATAATAATAATAAAAACTCCCCAGGAACAGCCCACCATCAGCTAACCACAGCCTTCTGCACCTCTGCAGACCTGCTACCATCTGCTGTTCCGCTGAACAGGTAACCAGTCAAGAGTGAATTCAAGATAACAACCACACAAGGACTGAGCTAGAGCAAAGGGCTGAAATGAAAGTTCCCATTTTAGCTTTGGAGCACACATTTTCTGAAAGCAATTGCCAAACCAAAACGCATCTCTATTTTAAGCCACCACTTTCCGGAATTTGTAACTGGTTTATAAACACATAATGCTGTGACGACGTTATTTTTATATATACACACACATATCTATATAAAAAGCTTGCTGGCAACAGCACTGGCCATACGACAACACGCCGACCGCCGTTTCTTTTTCCACTACATAATTAACAGCCATTGTCAGGCTGATCCCAAACGGCACTGAATTAGCCAGAAAAAGAGACACATCCTACACCCGACAAGAGAGAGCATCCTGCCTGCCTAGGCAAGGGTACCTGTTCTCCCAAATCGCAAAACTCGGGCAGTCTCTCTTCAAGCCATTTCCTTCGGGTGCTTCAAGCTACTTATTAAGAGCATTAAGTCACTTTTCCCACAAAAGGTTCCCAGAGCCTGCGGGCGCCCGGTAGCAGGAGCGAGCGGTACCTGCGCCCTATCTGCCGGCTCGGAGAACTGCGCAGAATGCAGCAGCAAAACTTCCGCAGGCGGTGGGGGCCGGGCCCCCCCGGCAAAGAACATCCTTCCTCCCGCCGCCCCCCGGCCGAGCCAGCCTCGCCCGCCCGCGCCGCTGCTCCGGGCGCCCGGGCCGAGGGACCCGCTCCCTCCGTGCCGCGGGGGGCGCAGCCCGGGCCCGGCGCCCCCGCCGCGGAGCAGCCCTACCTTCAAACGCCCTTCAGGCCGCGCCCGCCGGCCCCGGCACAGGCGGCCCCGGCCCGGCGCCGCAGCCGCCGGCAGCGCCCCCCGCGCGGCCGCCCCCGCCCGCCCGGTCAGCGCCCGCTCGCCCCCGCGGCCGCCGCAGTGCGGAGGGACCGGGCCGGGCCGGGGCCAGGGCCGGGCCCGGGCGGAGGGAGCGGGGCGGGGCGGAACGGAACGGGCCGGGGGCGCCGCCGCCGCCGCCGCCGCCGCCGGGCGGGATGGAGGGAACAAAGCGCCTTTGTGCGGCGGGGCCGGGCCCGCGCGTGCGGCGGCCGAGACCCCCCGCGCCTCCCGCCTCCCGCACTCACGGGCCTTCCCAGGCTCATCGGGGGTGCGCTGCTCACACGGCCGAGCCCCGCGGCTCCGCCACCGGCCCTCGCCCGGCGCCCGCCCGCCTCGCCTCAGTTGCCGCTGCCGCAGCCGCCGCCATGTAACCCGGCGCGGAGGGCAGGGAGGGGCGGCGCGGCGGCGGCTCCGCCCGCCGGGGGCGGCCCCGGGCGGCCCTCGGGGACGGGGGCGGGACGGGAGCAGCGCCCGGGTGGCGGTGCGGGTAGGGCCGGCCGTGCAGCCGACGCTGTCCCCGGCGGGGCCGGCCCGCGCGGCATCACCTCAGCGCTTCGCCTGTCGGCCTGAGACACGGCGCTCCCGCTGTGCCCAGCTGGCCCGAGCGGTTCAGCAGTCTCGGAGCGCGGTTGAGTCAAACACAGCCCGGAAAGGCGGCAGGTGGAGCGGTGTGCACCGGAGGGAGCGCGGCCGCGGCTCTGCGCGCCCCGGTGGCCCCTGCGGCAGCCGGAGCAGCGGGAGCGGGAGGCCCCGCGGGGCCCAGCGCTGTCCCCGCAGCTGTCGGTGTGCGGGGCTCCAGCAGCGGCGGGCGGGGAAGCGCCTGGGTGCGCCCCGCTCAACTGGCCCGTCACTGAACGTCCCTCAAGGCAGAGAAACAAAAACAGTTGGGAGGCAACAGGCGGGCGCAGCGGGGGCAGTTCCTTTCTCCGAAGGTGACACCTCGGCTCAGATGTTCTGCGGCCGTAATGTCATGGCGGATCTAAGTGTTCTCCCCACAAGCATCTACAAATCTTTGCCGTTGCTGTCACCTCCAGAGACCACAAAGGATTTCTCTCTTGCTATAGCATCTCCCTTAACAGAGGCACTAAGAGGCTGCTTTTCCCCAAAACCACAACTAATACAGCAAAATAAAGAAAAATAATAAAAACTTTACATTTTTCCTCTGAGACTTTTATACAGCAGTCTTAATAGGGAGAGAGAAGCGTGAGGACACCAAGCCTCTGGGTATCAGAAGAGCCTTATGCTTCTACTAACCCAGTTTCAGTACAACTGTCAAGTCAGGGTGCAGTTTTCTTACTGCAGTCCCTCATAAACCTTTTCAGTGCAGGATGACTCAAAAAGTGAGAAAACATTTAATATTCATTTTTGCTGGTTAAACAGAAGTTATTTATAGCTAGTACTAGGACAGAAGTTACATGCAAGAGGGCTCTATTACTCTGCTGCCATTTGGACAGAAGCATCCAATTGACCCTTGCACTTTTAGATCATGTAACTTTATTTTTTTTAATAAACAAGTCGTATATCAACATCCAAGGATCTCCCTACTCAGCTTTTCTGAAGTTTTAAAAGTAACTTTTAAACTCTCTTCAGTTATGCAGCCAAACATTCTCTGTTTCAATTAGTCAGATGCACTGCTAGCTCTGATACTGACCCCACCACCAGGAGAGGTGAGCTGGGCATTTGGTAGCACAGCACTGTATTAACAGCACACTCACAGAAGTCACTAACCAAACTGACACTTTATATTACAATGCTTGTTAACTGATAGGCAGCTCACCGTGCTGCCAACAGTACAGAAAAGTCAGAAACAAAGCTGCAGTCCTTCTGCCCACCCAGCAAAACAGAGCTGGAAGATTAGAGCACTGCTGCTCCAGAAGGCCTGCATTTAAACACACTCCATAAAGAAAAAAACTGCAGGAGTGCATATTTGGAAGAGGTGATGTTAGGACGGCAACCAGAGCCAAGCCACAGAGGAGTTTTTACTTGAATTAAAGAAAGAGATTTGGGGCTTAAAAAAAGGCAGGAGCAGCAGTGGTTGTATGTCTAAATCCAGAGCTATTTAGTTAATTAAAGAACCCCTCCATCCATACGAAGTATTTTCATTATGAGAAACAAAAGAGCAAGCTGATCCTCAGATTCTAGAGTGCTGAAGTAAGAAAAAAATTATATTACATCCTTGAAACAGCAGCTGGAGAGCCCATAATCCATGTCCATTGGGACCATTTGCCAATATCCCCAGTGTCAATTCAGTCAGGTGGAGAAGTTGCACATCCATGGAGTTTGCTCTGCAGCAGCCCAGACTGTTTGAAAAGTAGTTTAACAAACACAGAGGAGATTTGCAGTAAGCAGCAAGCTTCCTCACTTGGGTAGCACATGCTCACTCATTAATCTCCCATAGCCCAGAAGTGCCACCAGTTTCTGGGCTCTTAATTCATGGGTCATGAACTGCATTCTCTTTTTTCCCCTCCACATTCTTTTCTGCCATTCCAAGAGTGTAGTTTGTGGTAGGATTTAGTGAATGAGATCCTTCAGTCTTGAGGAAAATCGTGCAACAAGGAAGAGCATAGTGGAGGAATGTTACTTGTCTTCAGCCTCACTATTTATAGTATTACAATACAAATGATAGTTGCTCAGAATTTAATTGTGTGTCACATGGCAATTTATAACTATTTAATCCATCAAATTGCTAATCTGTTTTCAGATTTTTAATATCCTATTGATTAGGCTATAAATTACTGTGACAATTTTTTTCCACATTTCCCACAAGAATGCAATTTCATAGCATGTAGATGATATGCTAGACGATACCAACCCATTCTAAAACACCGGCAGAGATTAACTGTCAGTGAAATGCAGAACAAGAAAAGAACTGGATTTCAAAGGTCATAAAGACCAGCAATTAAAAAATAATTAGAACTGAAGCAATGATTCATTTATTATATCCAAGTTCAAAAAGATCAAACAGTAAATTCCAGTGTAATATTCCAGTCCTGTGTGTGAATTGTTACTCGTGGCATAAAAGGGAACGAAGTATTTTTAAGTGTCCACACCCATTATGATTGGCAAGGGAAGAAAGATTTGGAGACGGTTTGAAAAGGTTGCCCAAGGTAACTTGGCAGCTCCAGGCTTTTGTCTCAGTTTCACTGCTTGACTTACACGTCCTCCCAGAAGAAGCAAAACGTGTCCTAGGATACATTTTTAAGGACTGACCATATTTCTTACCAAAATCTAAGATGAATTTGCATGTGAATAGGCATGAGTTTAAAGAAAAAGTATACTTATTAAAAGGGGATGGGGAGAGGTTCAAGAAACACCCAGTTTCTGCTGTCTCCTTGGCTTATTCCTGCTTATCTGTGCTCTGAGCCCTGCAGTACAATTTAGTTTTCCTGGCACAGGTCTGAAGAGTTTTTAATAGTTTGTGTCTCCTTTAACTGCTGCCTCTTCCAATCAGCCTAGTTCTCTGCAGGTGTTAAGCAAAGCCTTTACAAATCACTTGCTCTTCCAGCTTAGTTTCATAGTGCTGATGTTCAGGACAAACAGCACAGATAAATTTGAGTTTCACTGGCAACCCAATAGCTCAGGTGGCTTCATTTCCTGGGCACCTTCATTTCCTGGAAATGTCAGACTCTACCTTGCCATAATGGACACAGGGTTTTTTATTTGTTCTTTTTAACACAAACACTTTTTTCTAACAAGCACTCACTCTCTGGATTGGCAGACCTTAAAATTTTCCCAATAAATCCCAAAATATAATTCCTATCGGCATTATTATCAGATAACCACACAGAAGTTGTCATCTTAAAAACTTTCTACAAATGTCTGTGTCAAGATCCGTTTTTAGTTAAAGTCTGCTTGGTGGTTGGCAGAGCTTCCTGGGCACAGAAAACATGCTATCACCTCATTTGGGCTTACTTGGATGGGCCTGACTTTGCTAGAGCAGGATTTGTACCATGTACATTCTGATCAGGAAAGAAACTATGACAGAGGACTTGGAATAAAGGACAAACCCATACCCTAAGATCTTCGTTCCTGTGTGAAACAATAGACAGACTGGAAAAGAACAGACCATTAACAGAGACCAATTCAAACCAGAGGCAGCAAAGTACAAAGGGCAAATGGAGGTGGAAGAAGAAAGTCACAGAAGATGTTCAACTTTGAGGCTAGAAATAAATGGGTTATGTGACATACTTTGGAAATTCTGTAGGACAAAAAGGTCATTAAACACTTAAAACAGAACAAGTCATTCTTCCCCCTTGGTAGATCATCAGTGATCTAGGACACAGCTGGCTGCATGCAGGCCCCCTGCTTAATATCACACAGTTTTATTAAGTCAGGCAATTCCATTGCCTACTTTTTCTATGTTTTAAACAACACTGAGCACAGGGGACACAGCGGCTGCCTAAAGCAGGAGTTGGCAGAGCCATGTCAGTAAAGAGAGAAGAGGAAAGCTTAGAAAGCTTGCCTTGTAGCTGGGTCATCACTGGAAGCATTAACCCTCTGTGTGTAAGGCTGGAGCTCTCCCAGATTCTCAGCCTTCCATTATTTCCTCATTAGTTTACCTTGCACAGAGATAGCTTGCACAGAACAGCAAACATATTGAGAAATTTACTGAGGTAGGCAATTAAGACAGTATGTGTGTCAGGTCTAATTTTTTAAAGGATGACTAGTACCAACATTTTCACACTCGGGTGCTCCAAGTGACCCAAGTTGCTTCTAAGTTCCCAGCATGGGACATTGGAGGTATGCTAGAGTCAGGCTGTAGATCCAGTCAGTGGATGAATCTACAGCTGAAAAGTATTCTACAGGAGGGCAAGGCAAAGTGTGGGATGAAGTGGAAACAAGAAGCACCAAATGTTTTTGTCCCAGCACTGCAGGTGCAAGAGAATTCAGTGTGCAGTGGTTCTTCCCCATTCAGACCTTCAGCAAGGCACCATTCTCATCCTCACCTCCAAAACATCAAGTGAAGTGGTTAGGAGAACACATCTGCCAACTGAAGTGGCACCAGAGCACAATTGTCTGAGGCCTCTGTGCTGGTTACTGCATCAGCTGAAGTGCTGCTAGAGCTGAAAGGCAGCAGATATTATTTAAATACCTGTAATACCTTGAGTACTCCAAGGTGGAGAGATGCCCTGGAAGCAGGACTGGGTGCTCTCAGCAAAAGATACATTTGGTTTTGGATCCCTACTGGAAAATATGTCAGCTCACAAGTTATGAAGGCCTGATGATGGATTTATATAGAACAATTCTGTGTTTTTGTAGAACTATTGCATTTAATTGCAGGAATATACATATTGCTATGCAGAACCGTTCTTGTTCATTCTCATAGCACTGTAAATCTTCCTACATGTAGCATTTTGATTCCTATTGCATTACAGAGATAAAGCCTCTGGTGTGATTGTAAATACAGCTGGTGCTGCAGAGTTTGTCATTTACAGGGAAGAAAAAATTGGACTAACATTCACTAACATTTTCATCCACACCAGAATCCTCTTGAAATACATTTACAGGGGGCATAGCTCAATACAAATACATGGGTACTGTGAAAAAAGGATGAAACAAACTGCACTGGGAGGCACTTTGACAAACCATGCCTTTGTGACTGCTCAGGCAAAGGCCATCCTGCAATTCCATTTGCTCCACACACAGCGGTCCCCAGCATGCCCCAGCGCAGGGATGCGGCTGTTTCACAGGCAAGCAGCACATTGGATGGCTAAAGACAAAGGGCCATGCGGTGCCAGCAGGGTCCGGGCAGGCCTGTGGGAGGCAGATATGAGTTCTGCTGCTCTGGGTGCGTTTTGGCTATGGCCAGCGCCCTTTTTCAGGATTCCCAAAATAGCATTTATCAAAAGCAGCAGGTTGACTGGAAACACACTGCTTCACGTAGTGACTGCAACTGTCTCTGCCAGACTCCCTCCCAGTCAGTCTCCTGAAGCTAAAGAGATTGAAAATCTAAGAAATATCAGAAAGTAGGGACTTTTTGTAGGGCATCTATCATCAAATTATACAGCGAATACTCAGCATTGCAAAAACTACCTTGAGTCACTTTTGTTGTATTGTCAGATAGCAAAACCCAAAGTTTTCATTTCACTAACAAATATATTTTGGAAACACCTCCTCCCCCTTAATACTCTGTAACTTTTTCTCAGTACATCTTGCACCATCCATTTCTAAAGATTTCCCCAAAAAACATATGGGACTATTCAATTCCCCATATTCCCCAACACCATTTATGTCTTAGCTTTCATTAAAATTTTCAAGATTGCTTCAGGTTTTCTCAGCAGTTTTGAGTCACTTGCTGGGAGGGATTACATTTCCAAAGTATTTGTTTTCTCATGAAAACTGGGTTTTGCTTATGTGCCAGAATCAGCAGACGTCTTATAAATAGCTTTGGATAGATGACAGGAAATGATGCAAGATCTCAGGCCACTCTACAGAAGACAACTGTTTGAAGTGCTGAGGAAAGAAAGACTTGCACCATTGGCTACTGCACAGGGGGAAAAATTAATGCACAGAAGCATCATTTGCTACAAAGGGTATTAGGCTTATGAAACACAAGACCTCTTATTACAACTCAAGCAAAAAGTATTTTCTTGCAATTGCACTACAATGAGAAACAAGAAAATTAATTTTTCCTTTGAAGAGGAAAAACTGACCAGAATTGTCTAAACTCGCTTTGTCTTTTACTCTTGGGGAGAAAAGACACTCTCCTTACATGCTATAAATGCCAACACACACATTGGAAATTCTCCAGGCTCTGACTGGTGCCAAACACTGGGATCATCTTCCTACACTGGCATTTGCCTTTAGCTTCAGCAAAGTCTCTTCCAACTCAAAGTGCTTTAAATGGGCTGCAATAACAGACACCTAGAGGTTAAGCTGTGTCTATTCATCTCATCTGAAGAACTCCCTGTTACTCTTTGCAGTAGTAATACAGAATGGAACATTAACTCCTGGTGTCATTTTGTTTCTATCAGCTCCCATGAAGATAAAGCACAGTAATTTAACCCCCAATAAATGCTTGATTTGGAATAGGGGCAAACTCTCAGCATTCTTAAGTTTATGACAAAACTTTGAACAGATGTAGCCTTAACACAGAGACTCCAACCTTCTCCTGCAGTACCAAGCTGGCTCCTTTTCCTAACAGCAGGAAGCACCTCTCAGCCCACTGCCTGCCATGCTTTGGCATTGTGCATGGCTGGACAACGTGCTACACATGGAGGGCTACTAAATTAGTGAGAAATACATGGTGTGCCTCCCCAGCAGGTGTGCTTTTCCAGTCAGTCAGTCCAGACAGGGATGCATGTAAGCCCTCTACATTCTCACATTACAGTTCAGCATCGTGTGGGCCTCAAAGCAGGCGTAGACTGGTCTCCCTTCTGCCCAAAACTGGGCACTGGAAGAGCATCAGCATTAGGCACACAGCTCATCTGCACACCATCATGACCCTCCCCAGTGCTTTCTTCCCCAGAGACAGCATCGGGAGGCTTGCCTGGGATTCCTGCTGAGGTTTTACTTCAAGAGAGAATGGCATATTTGATCCCTGTCATGACTGTACCTCAGAGGCATCCTACTTTCAGGAGAGGATGGTTTCTACCCAGGATTTTTGAGTTACCTGTTCTTCTGACAGACAGAAGAGCCTAGAAGCACTCCTACCTAGGAAAGGAATAAATCATGCATGACACATTTTTTGTACTGAGTAACTCATTTTACCCATGGTCTACACTTTTGTGAGTCTGAAGAACAAACTCTTTTTTTTTTTTTCTTCAGTGAAGACATAAAATCTGACTGAATCTTTGTTATATTGGAAATGTAAGATTTATTACCTCTCTTAGAGGTACAACAGTGCTGAAACTGGGTCATCCCAAACTTTTTCAGTTAAGGGCTAGACAAATGAAATCCATCTGTCCATGTATACACTGCAGGACATAAAAACAAATCGCTCTGTTGGTGGATACTAACACATACACATACACTGTGTGTGCAGGAGAGTAAGAGGGAAGGTGGTCAAGGCTGTCAGCCTTTGCAGAGCTCAATGAGAGCTCCGGTGCCAGTTGGTCCAACTGACCTTCATGACCTTAATTCTTCTCAGAATTGCCTCCATTGGACATCCCAGTGCTGGGGAAGCTCTGGGAAGCAGTCCTCAACCCAGACAGTTATCTTGTAGAGGTAAACCTTTATTGAAGGGTTATACCTAGAGGTTCTTTCATTATATAAATAGCAAGATTTACCCTGCAAGTGAACTGGAATTAGGAAAGGTAAAGAGGTAGAGAAAGCTTCTGCTCGTAAGTGCACCAGCATTCTCTTATCTCCAGCATATCTTTAAACAGTTTTCAACTGCAAATTTCAACAGTCAAAAACTGTTAAATGAAAACTTAAGAGATACCCTGTGCACCTAAAAGTTATAGTTTTTTAAAAGAAAAAGTTATTCCTTCTTCATTCTTTGTGTTTTATGAAACACAAGAGAACCATTTAAGCCTCAATTAAAATAAAAGCAATTCCTGATAAATCTATTTTAGTAAACACAGTAAGTTGCTAACCATTATCTCATATTTCTTCTTATTGTTTAATCAGGACACTCCCAAAACAAAAGCAATCAAGATGACTCAAAGAAGATGAGTTCTAACCTTTGGACCAGCTCTAACTGCAATAATTCTCATGATTGCTGCAATTCAGCAGACTCCAGCATGATAGTAGTGTTCACGTGTGCTCCACGACCTGCTCCAGCACTGCCCTGGGTGACAGCAGGAGCTGCTACATGGTTCCTGTGTGTAATCTGATGTCCCCAGCTCACAGCACCACAAACCAGCTGACAGAGCTTGCATCCATTATCACAGAGGTCAGGTGCACAAACCCTTTCACTCGTGTTCAGTAGTGGGAGTGACAAGGCCAGGCTGCACTGTGGGAGTTCTTACCTGGCCACCCAAAGCAATCAAGAACCAGCTTAGCCACCAGACAAGAGTGAGCAAACTCTTCCTGTGTCCTGAAATGGCGGCCCAGAGGAGTGAGATTGCAGCTTACAAAGCTCTCACCTTTTTCTTGCTGTTAACTTTTCCAGGACAGCCTGTCTGTCCTTGATTTCTGTGTTGGAAAAGGTATATCCCAGAAATCAAGACAGAAGACTCAGCCCTTGCTTTCAGAGTCAAACCATAGTGCCAGGGCTGGACTAGGAATCTCATTACCACTGCCCAAGCCATCCTGCTCCAAGGGCTACTCCAAGGAGGGCTTAACACTCCCAAGCCTGTCTGTCAGAGATGCTTGACAAAGACTTCACAAAGCAGCACAATATTTGTCAAAACCAAGGTGGTGATCTTCCTCTCAACCCAACAAGGGTTTTGAGATGTCAGCTGTTTATTCTCTCCTGACAGACTACCCAAGCTGGTATTTCCACAACTGCATGGACTATCTAGATACTTCCTAGAAGTAAAGTGAGATTATTATGGTTTGTGATAACACCCCTGTTTAAATAATTAAGGCAACCATCTGCTTGTAGTAAAATTGATTCAAGGACTACGCGTACAATTTGCGATCAAAGTACTACCCTGAACCCCGTGTTTATCATGCCAGCTCCAAAGACGTTTGTTAGTAAACAACAGCAACGTAATCATTGCTAGGCAGCAGGGAGTCAGAGGCAGGGCTTGACCAGGCTGCTGTCAACTAAGAAATGTCAGCGAAGAACCTGTGGGGACTGCTGAAATCAAGGGAAGCAGCAGGGCGGTAATGGAAACTTTTGAACCTTTTCACGCAGAGGAACAAGAAGATTTAGCTTTCTGATTGCTGAAATGTTTCAGATAGCAGGAGAACATGGAAATATGGGCCTTCATGACAGCTAGTACACTTCTCTGACCTTGGAAGAGAGTTCCATGGGGCATGACAATCACAGTAATCAGAACAAGCTCTATCTGCTCTGATACAGCTTTACTGCAGGAGCAGATTTTCCTTTTTCTCCTCACAAGTGCTCGGTGCTCTCCTTCATTCATTGCACAAGAAAGTTCTCACCTGATTACCAGCAACTGGATACCAAAAAACCAAAGCCAGAGTACTGCCCTATGTGCTATTCATCACATATTGCCCCAGTCTGAGGACAGAACCACCAGCATTTAAGGGCTCTGAAAATAACCATTAAATTAATTTCTACAATCTGCAAGACTGTCAGAATATTATCATTCCCACTGTTCTGAACTGAGTCACAAAAGAACAAGGTCAAAGTAGCCCTTAATAGCAGATTTAAGATTACTAGAACTGAATTTTGCAAGGGTTTGGTAATTTATTCCACTGTTCAGCTTTTCAACTCACTTTTCAAAGTCCTCAGTCCTGGCAGATAGTACAGATCCCCAGAACTCTGAATTCTCAGTTGCAAGTTATTCTAGGCTTTGTCCAGGCAGTTCTGATTTTCACCAGCAGCAGAAGCCCCCGAGTATCTGAGCTTGTACACCCTGAGTAGCTGTGTTTGCACCTCTCTGTGCCAGTGTCTCCACTCCCTCTCAGAGCCCATCTAGTTTCTCCAAGTCTCTCCCATTTCCTGGCTTCTATTTTCTTTTCTCCTGTCCAATTAAAACCTCATTTTTACAAGCTTTCTTTCCAAACCTGTTTCTTAAAAGTTCCCTACCTATTTGGTCCTTGTTTCTTCCACACGTGAGTCACGTAGCTGCTGGAGCCAACAGGAGCCACTAAAAGCAGTACATGGGAGGAACAGTCCACTTAAATTCAATTAAGGTGCTTAATCCCAACTTAGCCTGCAGAAACCTGTGGATGCAGTCACAGGAAAATTTCTGTTCAGGAGCTGTGTGGGCTAGAGCACACCCAGGATTCACAGCATGGGAATTTATCTGCTAACAGATCTCTCAGTCTGCAAAACCTGAGGTCTCCAGTTCGCAAACGCCAAGAAAGAAAAACCATGCATTTTTGATTCTGGATTTCAAGAGTTCCCTCCTCTTCTGAAACAGGCAAAAGTCTTTTAAAAACTTCTTTCTGTTTGCTTGTTTTTAGGTAGGGCAAAATCAGTGATCTCCTCTGCCCCGGTTCTTGTCAAATAAGCTAAACATTCCAGCAAAGTTCAGATTTGGAAATCTACCTGGCACAAAAATGTTTCCATCTGAAGAACTAGCTGTCAGCAAAGTCATGGTCTACCAAAAGAACCTTGCCCGAGCCACCAGGATGCTGCAAGTCCCAAAGTGCTGTGGTGACTCTGCTTCCCGCAGGTGCAGCCTCTCCCCAATCCCGCTCCTCTGCCGTGCACGGGAACGGGCGCGTTCACACGTTCTCCCCCAGCAGAAGGTGCACAGAGAGCTCACACGGGCTGCCTCACCTCTCCAGGGTGCACAGAAAGCTCACACGGGCTGCCTCACCTCTCCAGGGTGCACAGAAAGCTCACACGGGCTGCCTCACCTCTCCAAGGTGCACACAGAGCTCACACGGGCTGCCTCACCTCTCCAAGGTGCACACAGAGCTCACACGGGCTGCCTCACCTCTCCAGGCTGTACAGAGAGCTCACACGGGCTGCCTCACCTCTCCAGGGTGCACAGAGAGCTCACACGGGCTGCCTCACCTCTCCAGGGCGCACAGAGAGCTCACACGGGCTGCCTCACCTCTCCAAGGTGCACACAGAGCTCACACGGGCTGCCTCACCTCTCCAGGGTGCACAGAGAGCTCACACGGGCTGCCTCACCTCTCCAGGGCGCACAGAGAGCTCACACGGGCTGCCTCACCTCTCCAAGGTGCACACAGAGCTCACACGGGCTGCCTCACCTCTCCAGGGTGCACAGAGAGCTCACACGGGCTGCCTCACCTCTCCATGGTGCACACAGAGCTCACACGGGCTGCCTCACCTCTCCAGGGTGCACAGAAAGCTCACACGGGCTGCCTCACCTCTCCAAGGTGCACACAGAGCTCACACGGGCTGCCTCACCTCTCCAGGGTGCACAGAGAGCTCACACGGGCTGCCTCACCTCTCCAGGGCGCACAGAGAGCTCACACGGGCTGCCTCACCTCTCCAAGGTGCACACAGAGCTCACACGGGCTGCCTCACCTCTCCAAGGTGCACACAGAGCTCACACGGGCTGCCTCACCTCTCCAAGGTGCACAGAGAGCTCACACGGGCTGCCTCACCTCTCCAAGGTGCACACAGAGCTCACACGGGCTGCCTCACCTCTCCAAGGTGCACACAGAGCTCACACGGGCTGCCTCACCTCTCCAGGGTGCACAGAGAGCTCACACGGGCTGCCTCACCTCTCCAGGGTGCCTTCTGATATTCCCAGACAAGAAAGCTGCTAGCTGTCAAGGAAGGTGGTGGTAAAGGAGTCTTGCTACACAGCAATGGATTATGGAGGAAAAGAAGTGACCCAGAGCGTTTCTGAGGAGGAATTGTCCCTGTCAGTGCCCTCCCCATGGGTGGGTGACAGGTTGCTGGGGGAGCACAGGTTGTCAGGGAGTGAGGGGCACCTGCTGCTGTGATGCAGGGGACCCTATTCAAGCTTCCCTTCCCCTTCACAAACCTGTTTTGGACAAAGGCCCTCAGCAGTGCAAAGCAGGAGGCTGTAAGAAAATATCCCGCTCCCCAGGACAAAGTTTTTTGCTATTCTTTTGCTCCAATGTGTGGCCACACGGCCTCTCTCACCACCCAAACCCTGCCTGGTGTCCTGGTGCAGACCCCACACTCCTCACTGCAGCTGCTGGTGCACGGCTGTGGGGCAGCCAGTGCTACAGGGACACAGAACTACAGGGAGAGACCCAGCCATTAGGGGAACACAACACTGAAGGAGATGAGCTAAGTGTTTCAACAGTCTCCATCATCAGATTTTGGCTGATTGGAGAGATGGACAGAAACCACGTGTGACTGCGTGCAGGGGATGAGGAGGATGTCAGCATTAGCCCAGCTTTCTGATGGTTACAGAGGCTGTAATTTCATTTTCTTTCCATTGTATCCTATGTGAAAAGCATTCCAAGTCGTGCCGCACCCCCTAAATCCTATTAAGAAAAACTAGACCTTGCAAAGCTGTTTTCCAGTGTGACGAATTCAGGTTTTGTGGCTCTCTGACAGTTTTCCATTAACTCCCGACTGAGCAGAAGCGACCAGGTCACCGACCACCAGGAGAGCAGGACTCCTTGCCCAGATGCCTTGCCTGGGCTCAGTCTGCTTCTTGGAGCCCCCATCTCCAGCCTCAGCAGAGCCCATCACACCCCTCTGCCACTCAGGCAGGTGTGAGCAGGAGGCCTGAAGGAGAGACAGCTCATCCCACACTCCTGCTGCAGGGTTAATCTGCAGCACACGGCCACCCTGGGCACCTGGGGGACACCCTCTGCTGCGGGAGGGACTGTCTCACCTGCAGCACGGACTGCCTGAGCCCTCCAGCATCACACTGGCTGCCGAGGCAGGCAGCATCTGAGAAATACTTCCCCAAACCTGCCCTTGTGTTCTTTAAAACAAGCTTTTATTTATGCTGCTGCTGGTGAAATATACCTGAGAATATGTCTGAAGTATATGGAAAATAACCTGAGTCCCCAGTCTACCTTCGGTTATATTTTTCCTGAAGCTCTGAGGCTCCCGTCCCTCTGCAGAGCAAACACAGCATTTGCAGGAATAAAGCTGCACTTATGTAAGTCTCTGAGAATGCCAAGTTGAAAGTCTGACAGAGGAAAAACTTCTGGTAAAAACCTATTTTTTGTCATTTCAAGAGATCTAATCTATCTTCTGTGCATTCCTGACCTTCAGAAAGCATTTTCATCTCACACATTAAGTATAACAATCCTCTTAACAGGGAACATTTTGTTAGAGCTTTAAATTGGGTTACGTAAATTATTTGTAGTTCTGACAGCAGGTTTCTCTTCCGTCCACGAGGACAGTTGTTATGAGATTGCTACAAGGTTCATTTGCAATCACTGCAGATAATCATCTGAAGGGACTGTTTGAAAGGAGATTTTATGTGGGGCATATGCTACCAGTTTCACAAGGCTTTTTATAAAAGCAGCATTTTTGCCAAATAATTTCCAGTACAGTAACATGCATGAGAATTAAGACATCCCTGACATGAATGGCAAACTGAGAGAACAGAAGTTTTTCTAAGTCCCACAAACTTGAGGGGGTACAGAACACAAAGGGAGCCCCCCCCCCCCCCAAAAAAAAAAAAAAAAAAAAAAAGCATGGTACTGAACACATCTCAATCCATGGTTTTACTTTTGCTGACTGCAGTAGGAATTGCAAACAGTCAGGATGAGGCTCTTTGTTCCCGCTAGGTACTTGTTCAGAAAAAAAACAGTGTGGAAAAATTATTCAGCAGTTACAGCACTACTTTTAGCATTGTATCAGAGCAGTCAGTGACTTAGAAACACAGTTTGCAGTACTCTCCATTCTTTCTTCTCCTCAGCCCCAGCCAGGCATGGGCTTAGACACTGGTTTTGAATGGGAAGAGTTCTCTGGCAGCAGAGCCCTCCTGCCTCCCTTTCTCTTGTCACTGGTCAGGCTGTTTGGGGAAAGGAAGTTTCTACTGATTTTGTCATGGGTGGGAAAAGAAATGCATCATTTATAAATTTGGATTAATATTTAGGTTTTCTATTATATTATCCACCCCTCCCCCCCCCCGTAAAGCAATATTTTATTAAAATTGAAAGTATTTTGTTTGACTTTAAGAGCAACGATTTACCAAAACAAAGTTTTAAAATAAGAACTTTCAAATGAAAATACGGACATTCAATTTTTAAATCTTTGTTAGAGCATTTCAGACTTTTTTTCTCCCAACAAGAGCAAAAAGTTTCACCCAATGCTAAATACAAGCCAATCCAGTAAACCTGATTTCTACACTCCTGCTGACATTACATTCTCCTCAACAGTGGTACAGAAACCAACAAACCCTTCTGCAACATCAGAGTACTCCAAGGAACAACATTTTCAAGAAGGAGAAAACCTGTGTGTCTGTAAAGCACACACACACACAAACACAAGAACCATGCAAAAAACCCCCCATGCTCAGCAGAGAGGACCTTTACCCACAAAACTTAACATCTACTAACGTTTCCAAATCTGCCTAGGAATGCTTTCCCTTGCTATTTCCAGGTGTATTGAGCTAGCTCGTGGTGTTTTATCTTTCCCTCCCCTTCTTTATGCAATGCCAAACATTTATTTTCAGCAGTCTATGCAGAGTTGTCTCATGGTTTTATCAGCAGTCTTTCTTATAATACTTTATCTACAGAGAATGCAATGCATTAGGACTTCTAGGGACAATGTTATTGTCCCTAGCTATTCCTATGAATTATCTAGAGACACTAGCTGATTAAAATGAAATTATTTTATTTCTGTAAAAGACAAAATATTAATATTTTGGCAATTCTCAGAGAGAAAGAGATGTTTCTAAGTGTTAGTTAGAAAGGTTGATCTTTATACTTCTTTCTCTCTAAACAAACAGATCTCATGGGAGAATACACACAGACATTTAACTTACCATTACTGCAGCTATCTTTTGACTTCCTCAGTATCATTAATATTTAAGCAGAAAGAACAGAACAAACAATTATCCTAATGATACCACACCAGAACTAACAAAGTAATTTTTAAAAAGTCATCCAGAAGAAGTGAGAAGGTCAACCAGAAAGCACGAGTCAGGAATAGCTGTGCTCCGAGGAGGAGGGAAAGGTTATGTTGCTGTGATATGAGTAGTGCACAGCTGTTACTCTAGTAATAATTCATCATATTAATATTTAAATGAGAGGAGGAGGGCACGAGACTGTGTGTGACTCAATGGTCCCTCCCTGTCCTCAAGCAGAAAAACAGGCCACCAATACAGAAAGAGCATTAGGAGCTGCAGAGTGGGAAGGTTTGTTTTCATTACCTCGTGAATAAAAGTGGGCAGACTGGTCCCTGAAGAAGTCTAGAAATTGTCCTGCTTTTACTAGAGCAAGTCAAATTCTGTTTCTAGTCTCAGAAGCAGCCATTGCCTAATGAACAAATTGATCCAGCCAGCAGTGCTCCAGGTCTGCACGTGGTGCTCCTTGGGTTTCAGTGTATTTCCAGCAAGCCTCTACACTTCCTCCAAAGAGCTGCCTGCAGGAGTCTCGCCTGGCAGTCCCTCACAGGGAATCGCTGAATACTGCTGTACTTTGCCATTTATCTAAAGACACATTTATAAAAACATTTCTTTAATGGGGCTAACTTACCTCCAGGGTCGCTGCATTGCCTGGGCCCATTGGGGCCTCTGGGTGGGCAGGTCAGGAGACCTGAGGAGGAGCAGGAGTGTCTGGGGATGTTGTGAGGAGCAGAACCTCAGCCCTGGGGAGCCTGGGGGAGCTGCTGGAGGTAGAGCAGCAACACCCAGCAACAGCAGGCTCAGCTCGAGGTGGAGGGCTGGAGGAAACAGCTGATGCAGGCATAACCCAGACAGATGTGGGTGGCATCCCTGGCAGGAGAGGCAACCTGACTATGCTTGGTTGCATATAGGGTTGCACAACTTTATCCAACAATTCAATATAAACACACCTCTCACATGCTGGGTTTTGGGAAGTTTGGATTTTCTTTTGAATTCTGTACAACGCCCTCCTCTTTGTTTAGCAGAAAAGTGTTACTGTGATAGCCCTGGATGAGCATCGCCTTGTTGGCTGTGTAACTAAAAAGGTAATAAGCAACCATTAAGCCAGAAACACAGACATGAACTCCAGAAGTGGTCACGAGGCTAAAGAACAAATAGTTTGCAACAGAACAAATCCACAGAAAAGTGTTCAGTTTAGTGCTTGGCATGAAAATACAAGGTACACAAAGCACAACATTAGGAGATGCCAAACTCATGCAGTAACATCAGTCAGCACAGCAAGGTAAATTCTTCATCAGAAATTTTCTATTTTTTCCTGTTCAAGAAAAGATGTTCCTCCCTCCTTTCATTTTGTTAGCCTAATCCTTCATGAACAAGTTTGCAAACAACCTGAGTTAACATTGATATTATTTTTAGCTGACTGTCACGAAGGTTTTATTTACTGTATCCTGTACAAAATGATTTGTTATTAATACACTGCAGAAAACACGACTCGTCAGATCTTTTCCATATCCACTGTCAGCATCCCAGCAAAGTAACCATTTAGACCTGGTCCTCATGACTTGCTCCAAAGGTTTTTATATAAAGCTGAATCAGGCCCCTGGACATGTTGGAGGCATGGGGAATGTTGATCTAGGCTGCTTGCAAGAGTAGATGACAAGATCTGCAGGAAGATACCCTTCTCTGTTTTAGCAATTCCAGTAACATATGAGCCTGCAGAGATTGGGTTCTTCCTTCCTGGATTTTGGGAGGGCTGGAGGAACAGAGCTCCCAGACTGGCTTTAATCCCTGGCAGAGCCCTCCCTCTAACTCCACCACTGCTCCTGCCTCATGGGTATGACAGATACATGAGGCTGGAATTAGCCATCCAATGCACCTAGGCTGATGTATCAGTTTAAATCAGAAGAAAAACTGTGGACAAAGGCTAAAAAGTCTTTGCAACCACTGAATAGCTAATTGAAGGCGAATGTGTCATGGAAGATAAACGTTTTCAGGTGCAGATTGGGCCAGCTGACAGATTTAATAGCTTCCATAAAACACCAGATTGCAACACCAGCTTTTATAACTGCCTTTATAGGCAACCATCAGTTTCCATCTGGGCTTGGTGGCTACCAGATCAGTGTGCAAAGTTTGAGGAGGTGCAGAAGCCCAGGCTCAGATTTGCTCTTCTTTCAGTGACAGAAGTTGCCAGTTTAATCCAAATCTCTGGCCTTGATTCAGAAGAGGCTACAGCCTCTGTTGATGAGTACCTTTGAGATTAAGGTTTTTTCAGGCTTTGTGTAACGCCTGCTTAAATGGCACACCATTCCAGCCTATGCTCTTAGTTTAAAAGGAAAAAAAAAACAAAGGCAAATTCATGCTTGCCCTGGGAACAGAGGAGTCAGTGTGAAGAGCCATGCTGGCACCACAGCCCCCAAACCCTCATCATGTGCAAATTCTAATTGAATTAGCACGTGTTAAAGGTGCAAGAGACAAATGGCTGGGTACAGCCCTGGCATGGTCAAACACAGCCTGCATCTGTGCCCAACTTTTCCTTAACCACATGGCCTCCATGGCTTGGTCTTCCCAGTTGAAACTGGGCAGTTGAGCTTCCCCCAGGCCACACAAGGGGACAAATTCCCCTCTGGCTCTGCCAAGGCCACATGGTCCACTTGAGATACTAACAAATGCTCTCAGAAGTGCTGTGTCTAATTTAGATTCCAAGTAACAGCAGCAAGGCTTACATAGTTATTTAACAGTCAAAGAGAGGGGTAGGCTTTTTATAGTCTAAACTGTATGAAGTGATAAAGATCTATTAATCATCTAACATGCAGTTTATCTACAGACAAATAGGATTAAAAATAGAGCAGGTAGTTTCGGCTCTTTTTTTTTTTCCTTAATTGGCATGAGAACAGCAAGCTGGCAGATGAGGAAAAGAAGGTTGCTGAGGATGCCGAGCAGAAGGCTGTGGCTGAGCTGCAACCAGAGCTCTCTCAATTATTTTCTCCCCCTGGTGAGAGGCCAGATCTTAGGTACCCTTGAGTGGCCCTTTTCTGTAATGAGGATCTCGGTATTTGGCCTATTCATATTTTTCATCTCATTTCTCTGCACTTGGTCCAGGAAATCATGAGGCTTGTCTTGGCGTTTTACCACAGGAACCAATGCAAAGAATTCTTCCTTTTAAGTGCTTGGCTCTGCCTCAGAGTTTTTTAATCTTTCCTTTCCTAAATGTAACTGATTGACGGGAGTCATCCCTGGGTCGGTTTTCAACTCATGTTCCTAATAGCTTAACTTGAAAGAAATACAGTTTCACAAAGAATTTTCCTTGGGACAGTCTGGAAACCCTTCCTGTCAATAAATAATTTCTACCAAGTGAAACACTGACAGGGCTATGCTGCTCAGCTAAGTACACTGTGAAACATTAACCTCCCTCTCTGTCCCGTGGTGGCAGAGACTGTGTTTTGCTGCTTTGTGACCCATGACTGACCTCACCATGAACTCCCATATTTTCAGCACACCTCCTTGAGGTTTGGGATTGAGCTGGCACCTGTATTTAAAGAAGCAGATGGCAAAGAGCAGCTTGCATTTCTTCCTTGTCTCTGAGCATTATATACAGTGAGAGTGGGGCAGATGGTGTCAGGACCCCTGTTCCTCATCCAGGACACAAATTTGTTCCCGTTGCTGCTGGACAGGAACCGTGACACTGGAGATGCCAGGGCTGTCATTCCATGGAGCTCCAGGACCTTGTGGTGAATTCCTGAGGGTGTCAGAGGGTGAGAAGCTCTGGGAGACCCCTCCACACTCCAACAACCCCACCAAGAGAGGGTGTGCCCAGAAGAAGATCGTGGGTGATGCCAGAGCAGCATGAGGGCAGGAGCCACCTCACCGGGATCCTGACTGACACCTGTGCCTCTGGCTCTTCCCTATCCACTCCTTCCAACCTCACCCCTCCACTGAGTAAGTTTCTCTACACCCACACTTCTCCACACCCACAATTCTCTCTCCTTCACCTGTCATAATATGCACCCTGGCTGTGCTGGCAAACCCACGACACCCTATTCACTGCTGTTAGCAGGCCCAGAAAAGGGAAGCCTTGTTCAGGCACCTGCTCTTGGGGTACCAGCCAAGCAGAACACCAGACCTCCCTTCCAGCCATGTGTCCAGAGGACCTTTTCTCATGATGGCATTGCCCTGCACAGGGATCCATCTCAGGAGGGCTGCATGACTTTGCCAAGCCTGCACCAGCAGCCCAGAGCTATTTTATAATTAGGACGCTTCACTCAAACAGGACAAGTCGTTAAGAGACATGTACAGAAGAGTGTTTTGTGGAAAGGGCTGGGTAAAGAAGAATAAGGCAGTTTAACGTCCTCACAAAGAACACCGATCCAAAAAGGAAAGGAATGGATTTTTCTTTTCAGTAAAAGCCAAACCAGACCAAACCCCACTTTCCCCTCAGTGTCAGCAGAGTGCCCAGCCTCCTGTGGAAAGGCTGCTACAGCCCTGCTCACCAGCCCAGGCCCGACAGTGCTGCCCTGGCAGAAAGAAAAAAGCCAAACCAAACAAAAAAAATCCACTCTTACTCAGAGGTCAGTCCTGCAACCTGTACACAGCAGCCACAGCAAAGGCAGGACGGCCGAGGAGAGGCGAGGGCAGTGTGTGGAAGGAGCTGGCACAGCACAGAGCCCGCAGCTCGGCTCCGGCACGGGCAGTCCCTCTCTCCCTTGTGCCTGAGCTTCTCTCTGTGCTCCCAGGGCCCCGAGCAGATCCGAGGGACACAGGGAACAAAGTACATGCCATGTTCTGGCCAGGCTTTGCCAGGCAAAAGGTAGCAAAGAGCGCTGAGCTGCCCCGTGCTCCTGGAGGCGAGACTCAGGCTTTGGGTTGCCCATTGGCACGCTCGGCAGGAGGTGCCCAGTACCAACCCGGCTCAGCAGGAGGAAAGCAAAGGAAGAATCCATATGGCACTCAGCTCTCTGCATGTCTGATTAGCAGCTGTACTTACAGGAGCTGCTCCTGCCAGGCCGGGTGCCTGTGCCTGCCACCGAGGCTGCTCACTCTGGAGATTTGTCACCAGGGCCTTGGCCCTGCCGCCTGCATGGGCTGCTCTGCCTGCTTGGTGCTGGCCACCTGGCAAGTCCTGGCCTTCTGCTGGCTCAGCATGAAGGAGTTGGCAGTGGAGCTGTCTCTGGGATGCTTTCTTGTCTGGCATCTCCCTCCAGAGCTTGTGGTCAAACTCTTGTTATTTTGCTTTCTGCACCAGCAGCTCTCATACTTCAACAGAGATGCTCAAGCAGGATTGAGAAACCCAGAACTCTGCTCTACCTGCTCAGCCTGCCTTACAGCCCTCCCTTGGCCAAGCAAAAGTAATTTTAGCAACTTGGATGGTAAAACATTTAGCCTTTAGGTCACAGCTGGGAGGAAGTTGTAATCGGGCAGCACAGACCCAGACATCCTTATAGAGTCCTACAAATTCATCGTCTCATAGAATCCCAGAATGGTTTGGGTTGGAAGGGACCTTAAAGATCATCTAGTTCCAATGCCCTGCCATGGGCAGGGACATCTTCCACTAGATCAGGTTGCTCAATGCCCCAGCCAACCTGGCCTTGAACACTTCCAGAGGTGGGGCATCCACACCTTCTCTGGGCAACCTGTGCCAGGGCCTCACCACCCTCACAGTGAAGAATTTATTCCTCATATCTAATCTAAATCTGCTCTCTTTCAGTTTAAAGCCATTCTCCCTTGCCCCATCACTACAAGTCCTTGTCAAAAGTCCTTCTCCAGCTTTGTTGTAGCCCCCTTAGTTAGTGCCTGCTGTACATGCCCAACCATGAGGGGTAAATCCCTAGGGAGCGATTCACCCTGCTGCCTACTGCTCTGACCCGAGAGGTTTGGATGTGTAGATTCAGAGACTAGAAGCAGGACATCTACAACAGATACACCACCCCAAACATGGAAATATTCCTGCCATGTCCTCACTGTAGCTGGCTCGGTCTTGACCGTGTAAATGAACAAAGCCTAATGCTGGTGAAGGTAGGAAAACCTATCAGGAGCTCAAACTGTGGAACAAACAAAAGTGTTGCAGGGAAGGAGCATGGGGAAAGAGGAAAGGGAAAGAAGGAAGGAAGGAAATTCAACAGAGGTTATATTGTGCATGAGGATCAGGCAGCTTAAAGTGCCATAAAATCCTTTATACTAATGTTCTTGCAGTAAAAAGAAATAGCAGCTATTCTCGGGGAAACTGCAGCTACTCTCAGTGAGTATAGCAACAGCCTGGATGATGCCATATTTTTTCCTTTTTGAACCAACTGCTCTCACTTGTGGTATGTATCTGTATCCTTACAAAGTTCTTCAGATCAGCATATCAAGTTCAAGTGGAAACTGTTTAATACATTTATACACTGTGGCTGGATAGGGCTTTGTTCCATAGCTGTTTCTCATGGTGAGATAACAGACAGAACTGCATGAGTCATTAACTGTCCATCAAAGCACATAGGTTTATTCATGACTCTCCTTACCCCTGGGAACAGATAAACAGTTTAGATATCCCTCAATTAAATCTCTCCAGGACCACCTAGTCACAGATTTGTTTTTGATTTCCTACTTTTAAAAGCTTTTGTCCCTGTCTACTGAGTTCACTACAGGCAAAGCTGGTGCAGTATTACTCTTTTTTATTTCAGTCCCTGCTTTTGCCAGAAGGTTTCTCAACATCTTGAGTCCTACCCCACTTGCTCAGACCAAATCTCACTGATCACAAAGATGAATGGGGCTCATTTCCTCATTTTGTCCCATGGGACAAGAAACATACTTAGTAATGCTCCAGGTTACATATGGCTCAGATACACTGCCAGGGCCTTCCAGCCTGTTCCAGAGCAGATTTCCTGTATCCTAGACAGCTTCCCATTTAAACAGGCACAGACTTCCTTCCCACCATGCAGGTGGGACCTTAAGTACCCATGACCCTGCATTATCAAACCCATATCTTCTGAGCAGGTCACAAGGGCACAGTGGAAGCAAAGAGGTAGTGTTTAAACCACCAAACAGTTATTCTTTCATCAGAGCAGCAATGAAACCAGCACCGCACAGATCCAAAGAGGAAACTCTGCCTTAATAAGCTTAGATCAGAGTGCAAAGTAGGTGGAAACATGCCAGTTAATGACTTCCAGCTCCTGCATGGAGAGCACAGTGGAGGAGGACAAATGGAGCAGTGTCTGTCCTCAGCTTCAGAAGTCACAGAGCTCCTTTCTTCTAGATGCTCCATTTGTGTGTTTGGAGTGGGGGTGGCTTTAGGGATGAATACACACAATGACACATAGAAACATGCCACACATTTGGAACTCAAATCAGACAGGCCTCCACAACATTCTGCAGTATTAATAGTTGGCTTTTCATGTAACTCATTACAGGACAGAACTATTTCATGAACTCAGATATCACACTGAGTCCTAAGAGCACTACTGTTTCTTCCTTGTGGCTGGGAAGGCAGGAAAGAGAGGAAAGTCTGGAAGCCTGCCACTTGCACTTGGATCCCTTCTTTCCTTACTCACGAATTTCAAACCAGGCACTTCCAAAACATACTGAACTTGTCATAGAATAAAGGGCACAGCCACAACCTCATCTTTCACAGGACAGGGAGAAATCCTCCAGAATTCAGCCAAGGCATCCAACTAGGACTACAGGACAAGGGAAGGGAAAGAAAACAAAGAAAACTGTATCTGTGACCTGCCAGTGGATTAGCACTGAAAAAAAGATTGAGCTTCATGACATACAGCCCTCTCAAAATCTGGGCGTGATAAAAGTCCAGGCTCTACCCACTCAGCAGGGCCAGCAACAGGCCCAGGCCAAAGAGAAGCAGGTCAAGAGTCTCTAAGGTTCAACCACTATATTCAGTACACACAACCAAAAGGGCCAAAAAGTCTGTGGGAGTGTACAGACAAGCAGCAGGACTGCCTCAGGCCCTGCCACCCCTCTGTGTCATCGTCCCACTAAAGAGGGTCATCTGTGTTTCTCAGATGTCTGCCTTTACTGGTCACAGCTCTCTCAATCAGAGGGAAGTTTGGGCCTGAAATTCCAGACTCCCACCCTTTTGCCATGAAAGCACCCAACCATGCCATTTCCCTGGTCTTCAGCAGGCCCTCAGATTTGATCTCCAAAAGAGAGATCACCTCCACTCTGTCCTGCCTCTCTCCCACCCCTCCAGAGGCTTAGAAGCCTCTATCCCCTTGTCCTATGCTACCCTGAGAAAGCTGATGCCCAAGGCATTCCCAGGGAGCCAGGCAGTCTCACTGCCACGCTTAGCAGACAAATTTGGGGTGCCCTCACTGGGAGAATGACCCAGTCAATCACCAGCTAGAGGTCCCCTCAGATAAAACCTCCTGAGAGGGAGAAGGGCGAGGAGCAAAAGGGCTCACACTGATTCCACTCTTGCTGAGAGACACCTTTACACTTCAGCACCCTGGGAACTGAAAAAAGGGTGTTCTGGGGCTGAACAAATCTTTAATTTTCAGAAGTTTGGGCAAACACTTCTGCCTGGTTCTTTTGCAGCACATGAACCTCGCTCTGAGTGCAGGATTCCACCCAAAACTCAAAGCAAAACTGCTGAAACCACAGACTTTTACAGAAACTCTGCTCAAAATAACTGCCTTAGCTCAGGTTTACTAAAAATTCAAATCTCTCTTGTAGGCAGGGCACAGGGTTTCAGGCTGGTGAGGAGAACAGCAGCTGGGGGTTCCAGGGGAAGGACTAAGGCAGAGAGAGAACAGGAGAGCCAGGAGCTCAGCCCCACTTGCCAGAGCAGCAGCCCATGGCCAGTGCAGCCCAGCAGCTCTGCACACCTACCCCTTGAAGCACCACACGTGTTCCTGAGCTGTCAGCACTTCTGAACGTCCTCGGTCCCTGTACATGACAGTGAGGTTCTTTGCCTTAATCACCACATCTGTTTGCTGCCCTTTGGGAATAAGGACTGAAACCTTTTACAACACTTGCATGGGTGCTTTTCAGGCTTTCTGCTCCCCCTGCTTCGTGGCCACTCTGCCCATGCTCCAGACATGACCTTGTGCCTTCCCTCCCTGTTGTATTCCACGCTGGGAGCCTAGTCCACTTACTCTTTTTAGCAGCCTGTTCTCCTTATCTGTTGTAAACTCAGCAATGCAAAGAGCATAGGACACAACAGCACTCGGATGGGACACCTGATGTCAGGAATAGCTTCCCTGGCTCCTTGAGCAGGACTGCAGCTTGACAAACCTTGCTTGACAAACACCATTGCAAGTCTTGGAGAATGTGGGAACAACTCTTCCCTTCTGTGAGTTGGATCTGTAGCTCTTCACCCTGGATAAAAGGCTGCTCAGCACTCAGGGCTGCCAGGACCGCCAGAAGCTGCTCTTTGCTTGTTGTTTTTTTTTTCCCCTCATAAGCCACAGACAGAAGAAAACCACAGAGGGAAGAAAAGCCTTTAATCAGCATTGGAGATTTGGCTACTACACTTCAATTCTCTCTTTTATTTTTCAAGCAGGCAGATCTAGAGAAGAGATAAGCATATGCCTAAGCAGTTTGCTGAATCAGAATCAAAAGAGTGCTCAGATTCTCCACTCAAGACTTGCTTTGATACTTCAGTTATGCAATTCACTTAAACAGTACATGTAAATGAATTATATTTTTTTCCCTCCCTTGCTTTTGATGCTGATATTTCTGCAGGAAAAACTGCGTATCCCAACCCTAACAGAATTCACTCTTCTTTGGCAAGCCTGGCACTGCTGGGTAGTATGAACAGGCAGTCACCTTGTCCGAAGTGACACTCACAGGCAATGGGCTGTGGCCCCCAGGACTCAGACTGATAAAGGCAGTCTGGCAAATAACTGCTACTCAAAATACTCTTAAATCTCTGCTCTGGAGACACAATGTAGACTAGAAAAGATCTGCAACATAACAGCCCTGTCTCTAACACGGGTTTTCTCGATGCAGTAAAAATGACAAACTTTCCCACTGAAGGTATTTTTGCTGGCAGAGCAATTCCCAGTTCAGTAAGTTAAAGAACCTAAACAGGAAAAAGATCACATTGATTTAATTATCCACCTACAATGGTATTTTAACGATACAGAAATGGCATAGTTTTTTTCTTTAACCAGCATTTCATTATCATAAGCTTCTAATGTGGGCCTGGCCTTAAAGACCTGTGGGACAAATTTATGCCGTATGTCACTTTATGCTGGGAAAATCTGTAACCATTATCCTTTGCAGATAGAGAAGCCAGTGTGCTCTGCTACACAAAGCAAAGGCACTTGCTTTGGTGCTTTTTAGAGAGGAGACTTTTCACTTAATTTTAGTTTTTCCCCTTACAATAGAGAACAACCCTAAAGAGTTTTGCAGACAGCTTTTCAAAATAAACACACAATGTCATGCTGCTGTGGGGAGGAGGGAGAGGACAGGCTCTGCTCCTTGGGGGCAGGAAATGAGTGCTGGGGGAGCAGGAAGCCTCACAGCAGGGATGGCAGGTCCTTGGAGCACCCGAACCAGGTCTGGCTGCTCCCAGCCCCACGCCAGCTCCATCGGTGTGACATCCTGTCCCATCAGACCAACAGCCTCAAAGCCAGGCTTTGTGGGGCACTTCTGAAAAGCTTTTATTATGGAAAAACACTCGGACCAAACCAACCCCAAACAAACCAAAGCAAGGCTGGGATTTGAAGTTGCTTCCACATGGCTTTATGTTTTAAAAATCATCACAGGATTGATAGTACTGTAGGACCCCCTTGGTTACACATACACTGCAGTGGTCTGTAATCCAACAGGGTGCTGTAGATCTGGTTTTTATATAGGTATGAGCTGAAAGTCCACATTAATTTCTATAGTTAATGACCAAGAGGTTAGTGAAGGGCAGCAAAAGCAGTCTCCATTCAGGTAAATGCTGGTCTGAGTTTCAGCAGTGATCAAATGGGAGGTTTGCAAACTGGTCCTGGAAGAGCAATTAGAGGAGGTTGACCTCAGTGTTAAAGCATCCTTCCTTGCATTTTCTCCTTGAAGGGCAGATGGTTGTATGCAATCAAGTTGGAGCAATTAAGCTATTCTCATTCCACTGGCTGAAAAGTCCCATCCTGATCAGTGTGAACCCCCTGCAGCAGGTGACTGGAGGTGTCCTGTCTGACTGCGTTCTGGGAGCACAAACAGCTCCAGCTCACATGTCCTTGCCGAGGGAGCCAGCTCTGCCCAGCACCCATCCTGCCTGCCTGCAGCACAGGCTCTTCCAGGGACCTTGACAGCCTGAGAGACGGGACTTCCAAAACTAGACAGGGCAGGGGTTGGCTTGCTGCTCTGGCAGCAGGGAATCTGGCATCAGTGCCAAAGCCATGGCCGACGTACGTGCTCAGAGAGGTGGGATTTTGGGGTGCTGAGCCAGCTACAGTGCAGGCACCATTCCCAGCCACAGCCCAGTGCAGCAGCTCGGGCCTGTTCCTGGGGAAGGCATCCCCCTGCATGGGGCAGAGCCCTTCCCAGTGCAGTGGCAGCAGCCTGGGGGCTTGCTGGGCAGTGGGGATGTGTGTCTCTCTCACAGACTGCCACAGCTGCAGTAAAACAGTGAGCACCTCGCTGCTGCTCACCCGGCCCCAAAGTAACCAAATGCCATCCTGCCCTGCTCGTGTTTGCTCTGCTTCAGCCTCCTGCTCTTCTGCCTTGATCTGACAAGGAAAGGCCAGGGCAAAGAGAGGGAAAACATGTTTTCTGCCTTCTCCTGAGCAACACAGGATTCTGCAAGATACTGATCTGTGAGGCAGCAAATACCAGGAAGGGTCAGAACAGCGTGAAACCCCTTTGGCCTCCTGAAGCTGACAAGAACTTTACCATGGACTCTGTTGGTGCTGTATGGGGAAAGCCCAGGCACTGTTTGTGCAATAGTGGGTATTTTATGTCCAAACAAGAGGTTTAATTAATTTTGATCATGCCAGCCATAGCAAAAGATACCACATTTTTTGTGTTTAATCAACAAAAAAACCCCACCCATTCTCAAACTGTTAAATTCTATCAGAATAAACACCTGTTTGGAGTCTACACAGTTTAGAAACAGGGGGAGGAGGCCATTTCCCTTGACATTTCCTCTACATAACCTTAATACAACATAATAAACAATTCAGTTATGCTGCTGTTGTTACTAAATCTGGCATCAAGGTGCTGCTTTTCTCAGAGGGAGAAATTGAGGCATACATTTTCAAGACATGTTATTGCTCCACAGCTTTCCTACAACAACACCAAGCCCTTTCCTAGACAGAAAGGCTGAGTTCCTTCAGAGAATGGCACCCATTTCAGCTCTTTTCCGCAGAAATATTAATAGAAATAGAAATATAGAAAAGTTGGTGGCAAGGCCAAGTGGGTAAGAATGGCTCCAGGCTGCAAAACGCTGAGTAATCCTGTGTGACACTGAGCTGCTCTGGGTAGGGGCTAAGGACACACAGTACTGGACAGAAAGACTTTAGCATCCTGCAGAATCAAGCTGTTACTACTGAATTCCTCTCTTTTGCAATCTGTCAGAGAACAGCTGTGCCAAAGTGGAAAAAATCCCGGAAAGTTATTGAAACATCCTTACTATTAAAGACTTCATGTTTCCACTGCAAATGGATGAAACTCCCACTGGGATTTCTGGCATCTGTTAAGGTCAGTGTTTGTGTCATTACAAAATATCAGGCGTTCCGTGATGCTGTCCTCACAGATTTTGGGAACGTTTTTAAGTAAGACTAGAAAAAAATGGCAACTTGTTTGCTGTGCTTTACCCCACTGCTTGCCCATACACACACGTAACACTGCTGGACTGTCCTTTCTGCCACTGCTCAGTGTGACTCCTCCTCCTTCCTGTGTGTACATCCCTTCTGACTTTGCCCCAGTTGCCTTTAGTGACTGGGACTACTTGAAAAAATCTTCCACTGACTGCCTTTGAAATCTCCAGTGAAGGGACTGCAGTGACTTTCAGACTGTGCAGCCCCCTGCTACCTTTGGCTGTAAGGGCAAATACTCTATTCCTGTTGTTTGGACTGGCAATCACAAAACTAAAGGTTTAAATAAGGTCATCACAACAACCACTGTCATCTTCCTTCATCTCCACCAGTATCTCTGCCAGTGTGGGGGGAGAGATTGCAGACAGCAGAACCAGCTGTGCTGTCTCTCTCTCAACTGCATTGCTTAATTCTTTCCATAATTACTAGTATATGATATCCTCTTGGGAAACAAAACCTTTTCCATACAGAACTGAGGATCACTTCAAACTGAAAGGATTTTTCCCCTTTTTCATCCCTCTAGAAATGCAATCTGGATAGACAGATTTTTATACCTCACTTTGGTGAGGAGAGATCAGACACTAAATGGCATTCCATGCAAGTGAGGACTCATTACTGTGAAGCTGTTGTTTCTTGCCCAGCCAGTTATAACAGAAGCTTATAAAATTTCCATTGTTCAAACCTGGAATGTCTCACAGAGTGTGCCTGGACAAGGTGAGTCCCAAATCCTCATTCACTGGACTGATGCATGGATTGACAAACATGCACAGGATGGAAAAGTAACCCAAGACTGTGCCATTTGAGCAGGTTCTGTCCAGGGATCTCCAGTGGAGGTTTTCATTCCATCTGTGGAAGTACAGACACTGAGGGGTGAAGTCACTTGCCTTGAGGCATGCAACAATTTAATTGCAGAGCTGGAATTAAAAGCTGTGGAATATGAACATGCTGGACCGTGCTATAATCACCAGATGCTATTGCTTCCAAGTTCTAATTAAAGAGCTGTCATTACACAAAAAGCATTTGTAGTTTGCAATAAAACTGATAAAGCTCAATAGTCTGGAATATTGGAGAGAAGGCATACGCTTTTTAAATCTCCCAAAGATGACAATATACCCTATTTTTTTCAGTCTGCCTCAGCCTCTGTAGCTAACTGACCCCAGCTGTGAGGTCTCTCTCTGCCCTAACAAAATCAGGATCTTGCCAGTCCAAGTTGAGCAATGCTTAAAATATACAGGCTACACTGCAATTTCTTACCTGAGACTGTGAGAGAAACAGCCCTTTAGCACTCTCACAGAATAGATAGAAAAACCAGTGGGAAAAATAACAAGTCTGGGAGAGAACAGAAGCAGCTGATGTGCTGCAGCCACCATTAACACAGCTGGCAATGTTTAAATGCATGAAAATATAAATGAACCAATTTGGTGTCGCGGGCATGCAAATGCACACACAGACACACATGAATACACCCATTTCTCTGCAAAGGGAGCTCCTGCTTCCTGCTAACCCTGTGCCTAGCACCCCTTCAGCAGGCACTTGGCGCTGGGTCCAGCCCCAGTGCCCAGGGCTGGGCTGCCTTGGCGCTGCAGCAGCTGCTGGCTGTTCATGCCCAGGTCTGTAAGGCAGGCAGGGGCTCAGCCCTGCTGCTCCTGCTGCGAGCAGGGCCGTGGGGCAGCGTGGGGCTGCTGGCACCGTGTGACTTTGGGTGGCACGCAGGTGGTGGCTGTGCCCTGGCCAGGTGCTGACACGTGCCCAGGCAGTGTGTTGGGGTGAAGGTGTGCCCAGGGTTGCTCAATGCCAGTGCCTCCAGCCCAGTGAGGAGCAGCAGGAATAGTCTCTCTGGAGCCCCATCCAGCCCTGCTCCTTCGGGCAGGCAGCAGCTCAACACAGGCCACTGTGAAAGGTGAGAGGACAGGGAAGTGCACGTCTCCATGTTTCCCACAAAACATGAAATGTCACAAAGATTTTCCTACAAACTGCAGTTAATTGGGTTTCTTACTTCTGGTCACATATTGCTGTGAATCCCAGGGAGGTGGGGTGTGCAATCACTGCTGGGAACAGGGAGAAGCTTCACTTGGATCCACAGACCAGGTGAGTCTGTGTGAACTGCATCAAGCCACAAGTGGCAGAAAGCTGCTACATCCCATAGCTTCCTATAGCAGTTTTGCTAAGAAAAAAAAAGAAAGGCGTCAATATGAGGCCTTCAGCTGAGCTTATTTCCAGGTCTTTTTCCTCCAGGTATCCTGGGATCCCAGGTATCACCTTCCTGTCACCAAAGCCTGCCAGGGCACCCAGCTCAGACCCTGACAATGACCCAAGGTGAGGACTGCTCTCTGTGAGCTGTTGTGTTGGCTCCAAGGAGAGCCCAAGGAGGCTGATCAGCCTCTTGGGGTTGAGACAAGCCTGGAGCAACCTTCAGGAGCATGCATCCCTGCCCTGCCAGGGAAGATCCATGCCTGCTGCCAGGAGCAGGAATAGAGCATGTTCTCTGACCTGTGCAGGGAGGTTGGAGGCAACCAGACCTTGCTGTGTCAGTTGCTGTATAGGCTGTGTTACAGAGGAGCTGTAAGCATTTTGCTTATAATTCACTCTTTCTTGCCTTCTGACTCATGGCCAACCTCCCACCTGCATTGGGAGCCTGCTGCCAGCAGCCAGCATAGCACCCAGGCCCATTGAGGAGGCACAAAAAGCCCCAGGCTTCCCTGGTGAGCTCCTGAGGATCCCTGCCCAGCCTCTGGCAGCAGCTGGATAAAGATGAACAGACCAGGCCTTCACAGTGTGGAGAGGAGAGCTGGGAATGCTCCTGCCCCCTTTGCAAACTGAGTCATCTCCACAGGGGCTTTGCTTATCTTAACAGTGTAAAAGTGAAGATAGAAAACACGAAGCAGCAGTGCCCCATTCTGTGGCACTGGCGAGCAGGGCTGCCGAATTGCCCCTCTGCAGTCACAGTCTGAATCTGGCAATATCTGTGCTGCAGAGAAGCCAGCCTTTGTCCTCTACGTCTGTTTATCACAGAATATGCTGAGATGGAAGGGACCCACAAGGGCTCATCAAGTCTTACTCCTGGCCCTGCACAACACCATCCCCAAGAGTCACACCATGTGCCTGAGAGCCCTGTCCAAACACTTCTGGAGCTCTGTTGGGCTTGGTGCTGTGCCCACGTCCCTGGAGAGCCTGTTCCAGTGCCCAAACACCCTCTGGGTGAAAAACCTTTTTCTAATTACCAACCTAACCCCTCCTGACACAGCTTCGGGCCATTCCCTCATGTCCTGTCACTGGTGACACAGAGCAGAGATCACGGGGAAGTTGTAACTGCAGTGAGGTCTCCTCTTAGTCTCCTCCAGGCTGAACAGACCAATTGACCTCAGCCACTCCTCATATGGCTTCCCCTCGAGGCCCTTCACCATCCTTGTTGCCCTCATTTGATCATGTTTGACACAGGCTGTGCCAGAAGCAGCCTTTAGTGGTGACTCAGGTGCACATCAGCCCTACAGAGGTGCAGCACGGGCATGTAGGCACTGGGGCAGTCAGGTCAGAACCAGCCAGCTCCTCATCTCTGAAAGCACAGTTACTCACAGCACATTCCTTCTGCCTCCATTTTAATCGAGATTTTTGTATGGGCACTCTGGAGCCAAGAAAAGACATCTTAGAAGGTTTTCTCTAAAAGCAAAGACTCATACTGGGCTAGAGGTTCAGGCAGTGTTTCAGTGGAGCTCTACCAGCGTTTACCACAAAAAGAGAGAGAGAAAGAGGAAATGCCTTAAAACAACACAACCAGAATTATCTGTAAGGTGCTTGTGATCAAGGTGGTGTCCTAAGAACAAGGGGCCAGGCGCATCAAAGTCTCTAGGAGATAAAAGGGAGAAAAAATACCCCCACTCCCAAGGTGCAGTTGTGGTCCTTGGCAAAATACAGAAGATGAGAGAAAGACTTGTGTAATTGCCCTTTAGACAGCAAACCAGGGCAGGTTTCAGAAGCTACAAAAGAAAAGCCAGTTGCGCTGCAGTGCGTGAGAGGCGAGGCATGGGGTCATTGGCCTCTGGGGCAGTTGGCTCCTGTGACTTTGATCGGTTCACCAAAGCTGGGGACAGCCAGTTGGCAGGTCAGAGTCTTCTCTGGAAAGCAGCAGGGTCCCTTGCAATGCCCATCCCATTAGTGCGTCATTATGAGTAACAGAGTTTAGAGTTACGTAAGTTTCTACTCCTGTTAGGTCTAGCACAGGGGCTATTCGAGCTGTGCTTGGTCAGAAATCATCTTTGAGCTGCCAGTTCTAGGGCTTTTTCGGATTCAAAAGTGACCATAAGCATGTGCATGGTTGGGTTGCAATCACTGGATTTCTCACAGACTCTGTTGTAGAGCTCTCAGCTGTGTCACTGCTGCAGCCACCAGGAAGGTGACACAAAGTGGGACTTTCATTACACACAAGAGCAGCATTTTGCTGACCTACCCACGGGCAAGTGGAAGCTCCCCATAGGGAAGTTCATGCTTGGCAAAGAGAATTATGAATTTGATTCTAGCAGCAGTAAAAACCTGTTTGCCTAATCAGATGAAGGGCTCACCCAAGTCACCAGAGGATGCAGAAAGAGAAATTCCTGGCCTACACCAGGAAATGTTCAGGGCATGTTGTTGAGATGTGTTTCAGTCCTGACAGGATGAACACCAGGTACAGTGTTCAGGTTGGCATGCCATGTGCCCTGCCTGGGAGCACAGACAGATCCTGTCCTCCTGCTCCTGCCTTCCCAGCACTCGGGGCAGGACAGGGCTGCAGGACCTCCAACACCTTACACACCTTCTGCACAGAAAAAAGCAGAACATTACACAGGCCACCCTCCAAAAAGGCACTCAAAAAAGAGAAGGAATTTACCCCTGCTCACTCAGAAATGAAGAGATCAAGTGAGAAATCCTGACTCAAGGAAAATGAGCAGGACTTTGCCACTGATTTCAACAGGCCCAGCTTTTCACCCGGAGTGTCTGCTCTGCTGTTGAGTAAGGAGATAAGCTGCCAGAAGCAATAGTCTGGCCTCGGAAATCTGGAGGGGTTTGTTGGCTGATTGCAGAAGCAGCAAATGCACAGCTCACCCACAGTGCAGATGTAATTTGCCTGCCATCCACTTTCAGGAAAGCTGAGGGTTCTGTGTTGTTTATTGTGCAATAGGAAGACATTAATAATCATGCCTGATGATGTTTAAGAATGGAGGTAAAATTCTCTATTATCATGGATTATCAGTTTGTCAAAGGGTACGCTGGCAGACAGAAGCTTTACTGGGATGAGGTTTGCATTTCAATGAGCAATCTGCATGGAGAGCTTTCAGCTCCTCTGCCCTCAGATCCAGGCAGAAGCAGATCTGAGCTGAAGCATCCTTCCAAGATGCCCTGCAGTGCTTAGAGAGGCCTGACTCCAACCAGGTCATGGTCAGGGCTGTCAAGGCTAGAAATTAGAGGCAGCCTTAGCTGTAGAAGATGCTATGCTGCAGGGTGAGTAATCAGGGGTTTAGAATAGCATGCTGGAAAGACCATATTTCCTGCTATTTATAAAATGCCGCAGAAATACAAACTGGAAGCACTGGTGTAATGATTAAACCTCAATGCTCCCTCAGACCCAGGGTGCTCACATCCTTTCCTGAAGGGAACAGTAGAATCCAGCTGCCTTGAAAAGACTTTAGGGGCTTTGCTAGGAGTCAGAGGTAATCGTGGCAGTATGAAACTTTGCACAGATCTGAACTTAAAACCAAGGCTCAGCATGACGAGGAGATTATCACCCCTTCGCCTTTTGAAGTCTCCTTCTGCAAGCACAGGAGCTGGAGACGACCCTCATTTCCTCATCTCCCTTTACAAAAAATTACTTAGTTTTCCTGAAATATTGTGCATCAAAGAGCTGTCTCTTTGCCAAGCTACCAAGTGTCTTGAGAGTCATGATGGAGTCTCAAGAGCTGATAAAGCTGTGCATGTGGCTGAGGCAGCTCTGGGAGATGAAAGGCAAGCCACATGCCTGCTTTGGGCCCTATTTCTACAATCCACAAGACTCGCACAAGGAACAATGTTGGCTGCATAAATTCTCATGGCCCTGAGGAGCTCCGTGCAGGAGCCGGCTGACAGCAAAATCAAATTCTTCTTGTGTACAACACCAACCCTCTGCCACGCTTTGAAACAGACCTGAGATGCCAGCAGCCACACTGACAGCGTCACAAGACAAAACACCGGCTGCTCTCCGTTTGCTCAAGGAAGCAGCCAGCAGCCTGTGTGGCTGTACATGCAGGGAGCATCTGCTGTGTGCTGGGAGTGCCATCGGCTCGGGCACACACACACACGCTCACCAGCTACAGCCTCGCACCATAAACACAAGCTGCTGCTCAAGTGTAACGCTTGGCTGGGCTCCTGGCCACCTCTAAGGCACTGGTTCAGAAACAAGTAGATTGCTGGGATAGAAGTAGCCAGCCATTATTATAAGGAAGTCAATGTGCTGCACATACTATGAAGACCAGATTCCCTGAAGCAGAGAGGCAGGAGTCCAGCCCTGGCTCCTCCCGCCTCATGCCAACCCTTCTCACCGCAGTTTTGGCCTCTTTCTTGATGTGTGATCCCCCAAGGACCTAGGGGACAGACTCTGACTTGAAGCCTGTTCTCTGCCTCTTTAGCCCTTTGTAGCTGAGGCTGGACAGCCCTTGTTTCAGTTGTTCCATGCAGGATGAGGGGTGCGAGGAGGAGTGCTGCTATTACTTTTGCAGAGGTTTGCCATTATTATTTCTGCTGCTCTTCTGTGCTGTGATCCACCACTTTCCTCAACTACTGTGTACAAAGCCGAGATCCAGAACTTCAGCTGTAGCTGCACCTCTGCTGGACATGGTCAGAACCACTTGTCTGTGTGTTCCTGGCTGCACTGCTGTCGGTCTGAGCCTGTGTGACAGTGCCCTCGCACAGTCCCTGCTGTGTAAGGTGAATGCGCAGTTCCACCGCACCCAGGCAAGGCAAAGGCAGTCGGGAGCTCGGGAAGGCAAGTGCAAGGAGCACTCCCTGAATATATCCCCATTTATCTCTGTGTCTGTTTCTCCATGGCAGGGGAAGAGGAGGTTTGAAAAGCATTTCCCTTTGCAAGTCCCAGTGACCCGAAGGCGCCCCAGCAAGCCGAGCGCCAGCAGAGCTGCCTGCACCAGACAAAGAGCAGCAATGACTGTGGCTGCACACAATGATCGGAGGCAGCAGAGCCTGCGTGCATTTGACAGACAAAACCCTAATAGACCGAGCACGCAGCGTGGGTTGACACAGCTGCAACCCTCTCGCTGTGTCTCTGCTCTCCACAGGAGCGCACAGTTTGTGCTTTGCTGTGAGGGCAGAGGGGATGTGCTGGTGGCCAGGCTGCACCTTCCCTCCTTCCCTCACCCAGGCTGAGCCGTGCCAGAGCAAAGGGGTGAGGTTTAACCTGCCCCTCTGCACCTCCCCTCGCTGCCCTGGGGCAGGGGCTGCTCTCCCCAGTCCTCATTCCTGGTTCTGCCACTGGTACACTGCCAGCCTCCACAGATGGCCACGGAGCAGGGTTTTCAACCCAAGAAACAGTTGAAACAACAAAAACCCTGCCGAGGCTGATTCAGCTCGTGAGCCTGCATCCCATTAAGCAAGTCATTTTTTCCAGTTGTTCAGCACAGGAACCACATGGTCGGGTAAGGCTTCCCGGGCAGTGGCTGGCCACACTGAATCAGCTCTCCCAGCCAGGCTGCCGGCAGCCAGCTTACTCCCAACAGGACCAAAGTTGCTCTTTCTACTCTAGGAATCAAGCCCTTGTGAAAACAAGTCCTTGTGACAAAGACTTCCAGCCAATTGAATACTGAAGTCACGCTGGCACTCCAGTTCCACCCCCTAGCAGCCTCTCCAGAGCACGCTGCTGCCTTTCGATGCCGATGGAGACCTGCCCAGTGCAAAAAGGAGGGAGTTTCTTAATGTCCCCAGCTGGCAGGCTCCAAACGTGGTCTGGAAAACAACAGAGGCGGCTGTGAGGCTCTGTGGGGTCCAAGGAGCAGCACAGCTCCCGAGGAGTGTAAAGGAGGCAGCCAGCTCCTGCACACCATCATATTCCAGAGCCAGGGCAGACACAGCAACTCGACTTTTCCCCTCTGTATCATGTCTTGGACTTTCATTGTCCCACAGACATTCTCACACAAATCTTGTCTTTTTGAGACACACTAAGTCATAGCGCTAAAAAATTTTCAAATCCTTGTAAAACCTACAGCTGGTGGAACAGCTCTGTTTTTCCTCCTTGATGACTGCTGAGCTTTTTGCTGTCCATGAAGTGATGCAGTCTCCAGCCAGGATGTGGTTTGTGCCATTCTGCATCTGTGTCATCCACAGAAGATGCTCAACAGAAACAGTCATCAGCTGGGAGATTTCAAGCAGGACTTTATAAAAAAATAACATATTGTTTTTAAGGTGAGTACATACCCCTACTAATTCAAAGACCACAAGGTAAATTAGGAATTAAATTCCCATCCAAAAGCATAGGTGATAGGAACTAAATGTAATTGCACCTTTCATGGACTGGCTGCCTTTGAAAATGTGTCCTTTAGTCATTTAGCTCAAGACGCAGTTGCTTTTAATTTAGCTTGGCTCGTAATTACTACTGACGTATATACTGCTCTCTGAAATGAGGCACACTGAATTGTGAGTTTTAGTAACAATGGGATAAACATTAACTGGGTAACCATTTTGCAATTGTTAAGCAAAGTCTAGAGATACAGGAGTTTGCTTAACGAAACTGCTCAGAGGGGTTTGCCACAGCCCTGGACATACCTTTAAGTAAAAGTCATTACCAGATTGCACTGGAATCACATGAAGATGATGACAGTAGAGTTACCAAGCTGTTTGAGGATTTGACCTCTGAAGCAGATTGATGAATGGTTTTGGATTGAAAACGAAGGCTCCTCTCCACTGTGCAAACACCTACTTGCTGGAAACATGAGGAGTCATGTAACTGATAGTGCCAAATCTGATGGAGACCGCGGAGCTGATCCGGAGGCACAGACTCAGGCAGGTCCTTTCTGTGCTCCGGCACACTTCCAAATGTTAACCATGAAGCTCTGGATCACCACTGGGTGCTGCGCCAGCTACTGACCTTTAGAGCAGCCCAAAGTGTCCCTCTCACTTTCATGGGGCTCAGCCTCCATACCTACATCTTTCTGCTGCTTTTTTAAAATTTTCTTTAGTGTTTGAGAGTTACCAAAAGCACCCATGTGACAAATGCTACAAGCATTTCTGTACTGCTACCACAGCTTCCCTGAAAGCACCAGCACTGGCCTGGTGCTGCACTTCTGCTCGTGTGCTCAGGTGTCACTCCTTGCCTAGCAACTGTGCAGTACCCATGCCACGGCAAAAAACCTAAACGCTGTGTTTGGGTGCATTTTGGTTTTGCCAGATTATGATGTTTTGAATGTGGATAGTATCACATTACGGAACAGTGTCTGATCTAGATAATCTGAAGCTGGAGCAGTGCTAATCTTGCACAGATCCTTGTCAACATGCTTACTCACGTCTCCTGGGTTAGGGAATGAAGCACTTTCCCTTCAGCCTGAGGCTGGACCAAAAATACCAAAAGGGCGCTGGCAGAAACTGCAATTATAAATGAAGACATCACAAAACCAGCCCTGCATAAAACTGAGATCATGCTCCAGGCTTGAGCTGGCTGCTGCATTTAGAATCATGGAATAAAACGAGTACAAAATTTACCAGTATCACTGGGAGATACTAGCCCTACCACAAGCCATTATAACAAAGCTATGAACTGTTACAGTATGTGGAGGACACAGTTAAAAAATCCCAAACGAAGAAAACCTCAACAAGTCATACACACCCAGGATTTTTTACTGAGAGAAATTTAAAACTTGGTTTTACCAATTTTCTGGAACAGGGTAGGAAGTTTTTAGCCCACATGAAAATGCACATTTTTAATTTTAGCTATGAACTACATAATATTTAAATGCTGACATAAAAAGTGAATCATCTCAGATATTTTTCTTCCTTCAGACTAAGTATATATTTTGGAGATGGGCCACTGGCTATCCAGTAAACAGTGTACTTCACTAAATGACCCATTTCCTCAGCCAGACCATTTAGAGGAGATACTCATTTGCTTCCTGTAAGTAACACTTGTGGAAGAATTTTCCACTGCGAAGCAGGTCAAGAGCCAGCAAACAGCCCTGAAACTCTGTGCAAAACCCACAGGGCAGAGCTTTTTGAAGCAGCAGAAGTGGGAAAGCTGGAATGGCAGAGCCTGCCCAGCACTGGCTGGATACGCTTTTCTTGACAGGAGGCAGTAGGAAAAGTGCAACAGAAAGGTATTAAGAGAATCACGTTTTTTCCTAAAGCCCAGAGGCAGCAGAATGTGTAATTGTAGAGGCCCTCCTATAGCAGCAGGCTTTGAGACCTGCCTCAGAAACAGGCAGTGCCTGGTGCACGGTGCTGTTCCTCCAGGACAACTCTCACTCCAGCTGCTTTCTCCCCCCAGCAGCCCTCACAGCTCTGCTCGCTCTGTGGGGCCACTTGCACCCTTTAGTTCCTGCAGGGTTAGGTTCACGTTAAAGAAAAAAAACCCAAACAACAAAAATCCGACCTCAAATCCATCCATCCCTCAAGTGTTACAACAGTAACGAGCAAGGACTCCCAGCACGAGAGCAAAGGCTGCAGCGTTCACAGCACCGTGAGGAGAACCAGACCAACAGGCAATCCACCCCAACACTGTTCCTCACACAGGCCACTGCAGGACAGCAAGGAAAGAGCAGGAGAAGAGGGTGAAGTCAGGAGGAATTCAGTGGCAAGTTTCTGCATTCCCTTGGAGATGCTGGAGAAGACCAGGGCTGGACCACGGATGAAGGTACACGACAGAACTCTCTCTGCAGAGGGAGTCAAATCCTCCATTTCCACTTCACCTGTGTCCAGTGTTCTTTTTGCCACAGACAGCAAGGCACCTGCAGCTCACTCTCCTTGTCTCCTGAAACACTGACACCTCGGTGAGCCCTCACATGTCCTGGATTTCCAGACATTCAGGATTCCCAACAAATGTGCAACATGTCCAGCTTCCCCTTGGATAAGACCTGTAGGTGGAAGAAAGGACACATCTAGAGGAGATCTACTTAGAGCAGGTGGAATCTTGCTGTTAGACCTGACTGAAAAATGCCCACCAGACATTGAACAATCAGAGCCCTCTGCCTGTTTATGGAAAATTTCTGGCAAAATGATGATATGACACAAGACTTTAAGCCAGTCTGAGGTGCTGGGAAGAGTGACGAGTGGGTGCTATTGTGAGAGAGCTTAGGAACACTGTGAAATTCAACAGTACTCCTAAACTGCAGATGAAATTGGACAATTATAGCTTTGTACTTTCAACCAAGGACTTCACATCTTGTCTTAAGACTCCTCAGAGCGCTTTCTTCTGTCCCCAGAAATGCTCTTTTTCTGTCATGGCAGCTGGTTTTCCTCCATAAGCTGATCTCATGCAAGCTGTAACCTCACAGGGGTGGTGATGTGGTCAAACATAATGGAAAACAGCCACAAAGTCTCTCACTGTGGTCCTACTGGCATTTGGGTGAAGATGTCCATGCCAGTGGGGATGGGGATGCTGAAAAGTAACAGCTTCTAGAGGCATAGATGTGAGAAGGAGCTGGACCTTTACAACATTTTGAAGGCAGGAGTGCTGACTACTAAAAAAAAAGGTAAGCAGTCATTAATGGCAACCCCCACGGCAAGGAGTTGGAACTGGATGATCACTAAGGTCACTTACAACCCAAACCATTCTATGATTCTATGAAAATAAAAGAGAAGAAAGCATCTTAAATACTACTTGTATTCCACTGTAGTCACTGCTGAACACCAGAGCTCTTTCACAGCTGTACTGTCTCAGACCCAGCGAGGTAAAGGGTATGCTGTGCTATGTTCTTTGGGACAATATACTTTCTTTTAAGGATACAATCTTGAATGCTTCTGAGGTGCTGCTTACTTAAGAGGAGAAAGCATATATAGTAGAGAAAGTCATATGCTACAAACAATAAATAAGCGAAATAGAGCTGAAGTGTTAGCAAAGACTTGCGCTACTACAAGAAAAAGGGCTAAAATATTGAAGTCATTTCTGAAAGGCTCCTAGAAGTATGCATACGGACAAATTATTCAGGAATCCTATTCTCTGATTGTTTTCTTCGATTACTTCCTCTTCACTGCCTTTTCCAAGTATATTTTGTATGTAAAGTGTCTTTCTGAGCAGCCTCCTTCTGTATTTCTTTAAAAATAAACTTCAGCTAACCTTTTAAAGACTCTGAAAGATCTATGATTTGGAGATAATCCATCTCTTTTGATCATCATAGGAACAGTTATAGTCAAAAGAAAATAAAAACAGAGCCTACCAATGTCTGACTGAAGTAAGAATCAGACTCACATTCACTGCACAGATGAGTTTTATCACTTTTGTATATAGACCATTGTTGCCTCACTTATTCACTCATATTGCCTTCTGGAAGAAGACTAATCTGGAGTGTTTTTACAAAAATGCAGTGTTTACACAGGGCTTCTTGATACAGTCCTTGAACCCAGAGAATCCAGCTGGAAGTGTGCTGTCTGCGACGTTTGCCATCCGTGGTTTGAGAGCCTGACATCAACAGCAGTAACCTGCAGCTCCCAGCATCTCGTGTGGCCCTGGCTGAGCTGAAGGGCTCTGTCAGCTGGCAGGGCTTCAAAGCACTGTTAGAACAGCTGCATAGCAAAACTAGCTAATTACCACAGTCTGCAGCCAAGAGGGGCTCTCATATATTATTATAATGTCAAGTAAGAAACTGTGGCATCCCTGAAGATCTGAAGAAATTCCCAAACTAATCACTGTTGTATATACCCCATTACATAGCAGGACATTAAAACACTATGATATTTCAAAGCTAGAAAAGAAGAATTTAAAAAAAAGAAAACCACTAAATACCTGACATCACAAAAATTCATTATAAGGGATCAAAAGCAGCTTTCAATTTGACACCACTTCCCTGTCCTCCCACACACCCACCAAGCAGGAGGAGCCCCTCCACTGCCAGCCATTGCTCCAGATCCCATCCACCAACATTCCTGACTCCCTCTGTCCCGCAGCCAAGGCTCTGCTGAGGGAACACAGTGCCAGCTATGGGGTATAGCATTTGCCCCAGGGTAATTCCCTTTAGGAGAGTTACTCACTGCAGCGTGGGGGAACAGCACTGGGGGAAGACATTCTCCCTTCAGCCCTGACCATCCACAACCCAGAAAACTTGAGCTGGCAGTTTGGGTGATGGCACAGCTCTGTGAAAGCACAGAGCCTCTCTGCTGCTCTGTCACCATCGAGCTCACACAATGAACACATCAACGGGACCCAACAAATCCTTCCCTCCAACGTGCCCCGGTTTTTGCGTGCTGGTGTCTGGTAGGGGACTGCTTCCTAAGTAGCATTTCTGACAACCTTCTCCCTGAGCAGTGCCATCCAACCCGCCAGGGATTCTCTGGAGCCACAGCAGTGTCCCAGCGTTAACAGAAGGAAGCAGAGATAACAGAAACTCGGTTTAGATAAAGTGATGTGACAAATTGACCTCAAACAGGGCCAGCACCTTTGTATCTTGGTTCCTTGGTAAATACTTTTAAGCCAACATGTTCCTTTCCCTAATTTCCATCCCTCTGAAAATATTAATTCATTGTTGCTTTCAAATCAGCTTTCATGTGAGATTTTGAAGCACTTGGCAGTAATTCCTGATGAAATTAATTTAACAGGGTGCAAATCCTGAAGTGTGCACCAGGATACAGAATGAGTTATCTGCCGGTATCTGAAAGCACCAAGAACACCAAACCCTAGCCCAGCACAACTTAAAATTGGCCACATCCTGCTGGGCAGAGGGCACACAGCTGAGTGAGAACTTCTGTACAATCAGCCTTGGAAGAGTGGAGAGCCGAAGCCATGGAGCCAGCTCATCTTGTAGAGGATGGAGAGGAAAACCCTGCCCAGACCTTTTGACTCAGAACTGCCTGGGAGAAGGCTGGTGGTGCTACAGACACACAGGATTCTTCTTGCTTTTTCAATTTCATTCACAAGGTTAAGGATGCTTGGTACTGATATTTACTGGGAATATTGTCCAGTCGCTCCCTACCCACGTAGTGAAACCTTATTTTGTGTATCCAAATCAATCCTTATTAGGAAGAAGCTGGAACAGGTTTCTTATGTAAGGGACTTGCTACTCGCGTTTCATGTAAAATGGGGCAAATTTATTTCTGCTTTTAAAAAGAAACAGAAAATACCCCACCACCCCAGTCTAAAAGCAAAGCAATACCAAATTGAAAAATTTGCTGTGAGTCAACTAAAGCAGACCAGGGGATCCCCATAACTTATTCTACTGGAGAGCAGAGTCATGGATTTGCACAGAGACCCAGGAAAGGCACGGGGCTAGGAAGAAATACTCCCTCTTTCGCTGGAACAAGTACCAGCTGCTGGTGCATATCTGTGAGCTGTGAGATGGAAATGAGTCCCGAAGGACTGGGGACCCATATTCAAGTGACCCTGTGCAAGGAGTGACTTGCAGCAGCATTTGCTCTTCTGGGGAGAACAACTCGCAGTACAGCCATGTAATAACCCTGTTATTCCTTCAATATTCCTTTGAAACAAACCCCATCCCCCACCAGGCTCAGAGCTGCAGTGGAAAGGCTCTAATCTCACCTGTGCATGCCAGAGCAGGCTGGGACACACACAGGGCACCAGCTGGTTACAACACAGTGCCATGGTGGGGCAAAGCTGCTGCTGGGAGGAACTCTGAATGCTCTGGCGGCTTTCACATGGCAAAAACAGCACCAAGCCCAAGGACAATGGGATATTAACTTACATACTGACATGTTGCAGCCAAGCAAGAAGGGCAGTGAAAGCAGGCAGAGGGAAGAGTTGCTCACTTGGAGATGTTAGGACTTGAAAGCCCAGAGAGAGCCTCAGCACTGAGTGGCCTGCACAGGGAACCAGAGGGGAAACAAACCCTGGGGGTTCACAGGGTACGGGGGTAAGGCAGAGAACTGAAACAAGCTGCCTGCAGCAGAAACCCAGTCAGCCCAGGTAAAGCCCAGATGAAGCTAAGTCTTGGCTTTAAACGAAGATTTACACTGCTTTTTCTCCCATGTTTCTGAGCCTACAGAAATCTTACCCAATTGCACTGTGTTATTTATTTATAAAGTGGTTAATACAGCTTAGCTTGCCTGAAAGCAGGGAGGAAGACTAGTTAATTCAGAGGACAGGGAAGGCTCGTGCAAGACCACATCACATCAGCATTTCTCTCTTCAATTCTCTCATAAAACACTGGAAAGCTGCGTTGACTTTAACAGCCGTGGGCATTTATCTTGGTCACAGCTGTATCAGGTTGCTAAGGCCACAGGAGAGTGAGGGGGAAGGCAACGTGATGCCTGGTGTCACATTGTGCTGCAGTTCAAAGGAAATCAGCTTCTGTGCAGGAGAAAGCAATTAGCCGGGAACAATGTGGATGTCCGTAATGGCAGTGCGGGGCAGGAGCCTTGGGCTGCATCCAGCTGCGGCTGGGAGGGCTGACTGAGCCAGGCTATTGCTTGGCTAGCTAGGACAGGAAAAATAAACTGCCTCATTTTGTACTTTTACCTCTCACGGTGTCTAAAAAACATGTCTACTCTTCTAAGTTTTCTACTTAAACACGGTTAAAATAAGAGAAAAAAACCCAGTAAAACAGCTACCAGAAAAAAATCCATAGTGAATGACTCAGAGTTGCTAGAGAATATTTTCAGGCACCAATTTAGCTGAATGCAAAGACAGCTGCAAGAGAAGCAATCTCAAAATAGCAACAATTTACAGGTCATGATGCAGTAGAGCTCACTTACAGTGCTGTCACCTCTCAGTGAAGCACAGCTGCTGGGGTTACAGCAGAAATTCTCCTGCAGCAACGTGAGGTCTTACCATGGACTACATGTGTGTGTCCATTAAGGCAGCTCCTGTGGGCTGTGCTGCCCTGATGGGCTGGGGTGCAGTGTGACCTGCACTGGCCAGCACACAGCTGGCTGCGGTGTGCCTGACATACCTACCTGCCAGCCTTTCCATCTGCTGGCTTCCCAGAATACCAGTCCTTTTTATTTCTTTTGCCTGCTCAGACACGTTTGAAGTGACTTTTCTGCTGCATTTCATATCCCTTCAGATGGGTCTGTAACAGCAGAAGGAGGAGCTTAAGTAATACCTGGTACCAAAGACTACTCTGTAATCTCAGTGCAAAACTCCTTACTTCATCTAAAAAGATTGTCCACGGTGGAGGATTCAGAGATTAAGTGGTTTTCCTTCAGTTTTTCTGAAGAGCTCCACATGGCTCTGTCCCACGAGGGCAGTCTGTGCCGGCTGCTGCCTCGCAGCGCTGTCCTCTCCCAGCCGCGTTCGCTGTGAGGGAGGCATCTCGAGCCATATTTCGGAGAAAGGGAAACCAGAACATGGAGTCACAAGGTCCCTTCTCCAGGACCATCTGCTGAAACCAGTGACCACTCTCCTGGCAGGAGAGGAGCTCCCAGCACACACTGTGTCCCAAAGATAACAAAGGAAAAGCCATGCTGACGGCCCTCCTCTCAAACTAGACAACTCCCTCAACAAAGGTTTTGTCAGAAAGCCTCGGCCCTCCACATTGTCCCTGAGGATGCTCCCCCTGCAGATGGCTGCATAGGGAGCTGGGTGCCAGGGCTGGACTCCTGAGCAGTACCAGCAGGGCTTGGGGCACAAGGCTGGCTTTGAACTGCGGGGCAAACACAAGCTCTGATTGTTCCTGGGGTACTGAGCAGGAAATCAAACTCCAGCAGCCAGAAACAAGGCGTTAAAGCACAGATTGCAAAACCTGTTGCCACAGGAGAGGCCTCCAACATGTGGCCCTCCAAGCTGTGATATGATTAGGGGGCTGTGAAACACTTGTCAAGGGCTGGTCTTTCTTAGAAAAGCTTGTGAGAAACATTAATAAGGAAAACAGCTGCTGTAAACTTTGCAAGTCCAGCTGCACACAGAAGTTAAAGGTATAAAGATATGAACAGTAGCTCCAAAACCAATTCATTTTACCTGGAGGAGGCTGTGCACCTGCAGTGGCAGATCTGAGGGAGCCTCTGGAAAAGCAGAAGGTTCTGCTACGAAGGCAGGAGCTGGAAGAAGGCTTTTATCCAAGCCCCTCCGAGGCCAAGCCAAACACAGGCATACCAGTTCTCAATAGATGAGTGACCAGAGAGGATTGGTGCTCTATTGGTTTAAAACCACTTCTTCAGCTACACTGGTGCAAAGCTGTTTGCAGGTCAACCCTGAGAAAAAGTATTGCTAAACTGCAGCTTCACTGCAAGAACCAGAAACTGGCACTAACTCGCTGCTCTCACTTGGAAGGTGGTACTCCTCATCCCTGAGTCTCTGCTGCCTTAATTCTGTTATCAAGAGCTGCCAAGCAGCCCTTGGGGTACAGCCTGCAGCTACTCCCCAGCAGCTGCCCCAAAGGCAGCCGGGGCTGTGTGGCACTGTGAGCCAGAGGCTGGCACAGGACCGTGGCTCCCACACCCCAGAGGGTGACGAGGTCTCTGCAGATGTGCTCTGCTCCCCCAGGCAGCTCCCTGGGGAAGGTGAACTTATCCACACTGTGTCTGCCTCCACTGCCAGGATTTTCACTAATCTCAAACATCTGAATACCTGTGTCAAACACATATGTGCCAGGCAATCAACAACACAAGCAGTGGGTGCTGATGTCAAGGTCACCCGAAGCCACACGATTTACCTCTGTTAGCTAGAAAGCCTGCGGGTTGTGTTTGCCTGGGGATAAAAAGAGGCAAGGATGAGGATGCATAATGGGAAGGATTGCTGACCTGGCAGAGAAGAAAGAGAAATTCAGCACTAAAAATAATGGTATCACAAGGAGATCCCTGGAAAGGTTCTCCTGTTGTGCCAGTGGGTACTGGAGAGGTGCCAAGAGACAGAATGCTAAGGAGCACAGCATGCCAGCACAGTACAGAAATTGATCCTATGGGCACCAACACAGCTACTAAATGCAAAACGTTTGCAAAAACACAAGCTAGGGCCCATGGGCTGACCACAACCTGTGCAAGACCTACCCAGCGTGTCACACAGCCACTGCCACGCTGGGGGCACAGACTGGCTTGGTGCTGGTGGCCCCAGCAGAGACGTGACAGCCTAAGGACACCTCAGGCCCCGCCTGATGTGCTTCAGGAGAGCATTTCCCTGAAGCACCTCCTCAAACACTGGGGAATCTACAGCTGCAATGCACACCTCTGTGGGCTTCTGCTGAGGGTGGAGGAGGCTGAGGAGAGGAACTTCAGTGGAAAGGTGTAACTTTCTGTGATTAGTCGCACTCTTAGTCCAAAAGCAAGAATAAACCTGGACTGGAATCTCCTCTTGGATCACCATCTGTCACCAGCAGGTCTCTGCACTGTTCTGTTCTCCAGGTCCCAATTCATCAGCTGAATTTACCCCTTTACTGAGTCATTTTCTGCCCTTCACACAACACAGCACTGATGCCAGTGGCTCCTTGCTCTGAGGGAGAAGGCCTTTCCTTTTGTAAGACTCTGCACAACCCTGTCAAGGGCTCAAATAGGTCAGTGTTTTTCCTAAGCTCTAAACAGAAATGAAAACATAGACAAACTGCTATTTGACCAGCTCTGCAAAACAAAACCTCCTTCAGCAGGGTATGATTTGTGGATTAAAGTTTTTCCCTTGAGCTCAATGCAACCCAAAAATCTCTTCCGGCAGCTTATCACAATTTAGCTAACCCCAATCCTTAAAAGACTTCTCTGTCTCAGGACACCAAGGAAGGTCTTTGTCAGGGACTTTCCAAGAGCCCTTGGCAAACCTGCTGTGCACAGGGCACAGTATAGGCTTCTGAGCTTCACAAAACGCCTGAGATGCCAGAGTGAGGACTCAGGGGGTTGATGTCAGGAACAGAACAAGCCTGGGCATTGTTTCACTTTGAAACCTTTTGCCTGTCATCTGGAAACTCAGCACGTTGTTCCAGAGGCATGGAAAACAGGGGGCTTCAGTCAGAGCATGCTGCTCCTCACATCCAGGCTTTGTGAGGTCCTGGGCGGGTGGCAGCAGCCCCCTTGGTCGCCTGGAACTGGTCAGTGAAACAAAAATGACAGAAAACAACTCATAACATCCCTCCTGATTTCCAGCTGCTTCCTCACAGACTACACCTCGTTTGCTGTCCCAGACACGCATGAACACGAGACTCAAGTGTGTGCAGTTCAAGGGATTAATCAAAGGAAGCCGTGAATCTGTTGGGAGAAAGCAGACTACAAGCCTGCAGGAGTGAAAGACACAGAGACATTGCTCTTAAACACTGTCACAGGCCTTTTGGTCATTTTTGTCCATTCATAATAGTGCTATGTCACAGCCCTCTCAAAACCCAGAAAATATTATCATGATGCAATCTTACCAGTTTCACAAACAGGAATGAAAATACCTGCAAGTGTGGATAGGCAAACAGAGTATTTTCATTATATTAATCTAAAGAACAAGAGAAACTCCACAACCAGCAGAAAATGCATTCACATTAACTTATTTGCAATAATAAGAGCTACATATTGTTAAACAACCCAGAATTAGGAACTTGAGTTCTATGAAAACATACCTGTGGCTCCTTGAAAAAGTAGAACATCACATAAAAGTACTCACAGCACACACAGAGTTAACCTTTGTGTGCTGCCCTCTCAAACAGAACTGGTTTTGAGATGTATTTGTTTAAACAAGTTAAGAGAAATGTCAGAGGCCATTTCACCAACAGCACATGACGACAGCCTCCTTCCTCCTCTATCAGCAGAGAGCAATCACACACTGGGCACCAAGGGCTTACTGATGTTGAGTCAGAGCAGGAAAATCTATCCAGAAAATACATGCAAATGAAGGAAAGAAAAGACAGACTTTGTATTCTGTTTTCCCCCTCTTCCTCCTCTCTTGCCTCGAGCACTGTGAGCCAGGCAGAGACTGCCTGCTCACTGCCTGCCTGTCCAGCTCCTGCTGGAAGAGCCCCGTGGAAGATTTTGGCACATCGACAGCCTCCTCAGTTCCCACAACTCCCATGTGGGTACCACTGGTAAATCGGATGTGTGGACAAATCCCAGCGAAAGTTAAGGGCTCCTGGTTATCTCAGGGCAGAAAATTGTTCTCCAGGAGTGGCAGGAAACTGTTTTCCAGGAGCATCAGGAAACAGCACATCACTCCAAGGACGGGCTTGTGCATAAAGCACGAGGGCTCTACTGCTCCTCCAACCCGAGATTTTCTATGACCACATGGACAAAGCATTCTGGTGTTTCCCTGCAGCCACGGGGGACATGGGAGGCCACCTCCCCTCGGCTCGTAAAGGACCCAGTGCCACAAGGCTTGTTAAGTGCAGAGCATGATAAGGACCTGCAGAGAAACTTACACTGCCAGGGGCTTTGCTCTGCCATCCTTTCACAGATGGATCCCTTGCCTGTCACAGGGGCTCTCCAGACTGCAAGTGGACAAACCACTCTGAGAACACCACCAGCCTCCTAACTCTCTCTAGTTTTTAAGAGCAACGCTGACTCAAAACAAACTAACAAAAGAAACACCACTTCTGAAATTTCTGATTAAATGTTTAACTTTTTGTTTTCAGGAGAGGATAAGTACCAGGTGAGATGCAATGAGTTACTCTGATGCAGTACCATTTAATTTCTTTCAAAAGACTTAGCCATAAATAACTGAATCCTCCCACCTCTTCCAGGAACAGCAGCCTGGCTCAAGCCTCAAGGAAAAATGTCACGGGTAGGTCACTGCTGAAGTCTGGAGAGTTCCCCTGTTCTCGTTAGGGAGAGTAGAGGGTTCTACTGGGACAGTAGTGGTAATCAGAGAAACCTATTAAAACATCTTTCTTCTCCCTGCCAGTGCAAGACTGTCTCCTGTTAGTCTTTTAGACTGTCAACCCCTCTTTCCCAGGTATTTTCTTTATGCTTACTCTCCTAAAATTATCACAGTCGCTGTTCTTTGTGTACAGCTTATACTCCAGAAGGAAACCAGAGGCTGAGCGAGCTGTGTGGCCCCATCTGTACCATGGAAGGAGCCAGGATGCTTTTCTCAGAAATGTGACCCTGCCAAGATCCCTGGAACCCTGAGCTGCTTGTCCCTGGTGCAAGCAGCAGCCACCTTGCAGCTAGAGCCCACTGAATTAGTGTCAGGGCAAGCAAGGGGAAATTTATTAACAAATGAATTCCTGCTATTACAAACCACTTCCACTGCTCTACCAGGGCTTTTAGAGGTTCATGACAGGATAAGCCATCTCCATTCCCAGGAGTGCAGTTGAAGGCTGGATTTTCATGATTGCTGCATTTACTGCAGCCCCCATCAGGCGCAGCAGAAGCTGTGAGCATTTAGCTCCTCCGAAACAGCAGCTTGGTGAGGGGAGGCAGGGTACACCCTCTGGCTCTGGCAGGAGGATCCAGGTGCAGGCAGTGAGCTTCAAACTCCTGATGCGAGGGGCAAGTGTGAGTACGGGCTCGGGGAAACCTGTTCTGAAGTGTGGCCGTGGGCCCTGAGCATGGGGCTGCCCTGAGCAGGGATGGGAGCAGGCTGCACCTGAAGGAAAGGTTTGATTCCAGTCCCTGCCCTGGTACCTGCAGTTAAAGGCAGCCAGGAGTGGGGAGAACATGCCAGGTCTGGGGTGCTTTGGGACATGTCTGATCTCAGCCTTAGCCTGCGCTGGTCCACAGCACAACGGGAGCAGCGAGCTGATGTGCCTGTGAGGGCCGGACCTCCTGAAACTCCACAGAAGCAGCAAGTCCAGACCTAAATTTAACTGGCAAGAGGAAGATTTGATAGACATCTGCTTTCAGTTAGAAAGTGCTTTAGAGAGAGAACAAATACTTCAAAGTAACTCTCCTGCATCACCTACAGTTCCTCCTCCTTATCTAAATGCAATATCAGCAGCCCAGCCACTGATGCTCCACAGGGGTTTAATTATTTGCAAGAAATTGCTGTTTGCTGCAGACTGCAGACAGTGCTGGGTAAGGTCCTCTGGGATCAGACTCCAGGCTGCTTTATGGCTTGACATCAGAAGGAAATCACCTGAAAATCAGTCTTCCTGTACATGATCAGATAAATGCAGTTGTCAAGCACAAGGCTGAAAGCTCTTCAGTGAAGAAGAGGCAGTGTTATATTTTTTTTTCAGATGCTGATACAAATTATGAAGTCAAAATGAACTCATGAAGCACTTTTCAAGCTCTAGTGTCTGCCAGACTCATACAGACTTCTGTGGGAGGTCTGTTTTGAACAAGGCTATTTTCAGCTCTCCACCTGGGGGAAAAAACCCAACACAAGAAAAAAAAAAAAACTGTCTCAGTATAATCTAGTCCTACCATGTGATGCTGACTGATGTGTGATAAAATTTCCAGAGCTCAGCAGGTGTTTGGGGAGTGACTGCAGCCACCCATTCCACGTAACAATACACAACCACAAGAGAAAGATCCGAAGCAGCAGTCAAGGGAACGAGAGTGCAAGAAGGTAGGTGTGAAGATGAGTGATGACAATGGATGAAACTTGTGCCAAACATGATTTACAGAAGAGAAACTGAATTCTCTTTCTGGGTGAGAGCAAGTCGATTGGTCCCTGCTAGAGGTTCTTCTCCATCACGCTGACAGTCAGAGGTCCACCCACACTCGGATCCTCTGGGACAAATGGTTGATCCCAGGAGCCCCAGGCCAGAGCACCCCTCCCAGCACACTTTGTCCACTTACTTCGTGCACATCCTTGCTACTACATTTGGCAAAGGAAAGGGGTTTTACTCCTTCTCTTTCAGAGATCCTATTGTCACAGAGAAGCTGAAAATCAGCAACAGAGTGATGCCATAAATTCAATTCTTTGCTGGTTGTGTAGCCTGAACACTGATGTCACAGGAGAAAGTTCCAACTCACTGTTGGAACTCAAACACCAAAGCACCCACAGCCCAGACCTTCTGGCTGTCAGACGTTTCAGAACCATGTACCAAGTATAGCCATGACCCTAAAAATACCCCATGCACTGTCTGCAGAGAGCGGAACGCTCTGCGTGCACCAGCCAGCCAGATTTAGGGTAGCACTGGTGTCATGTGCAGGATAGCCAGTACCTGCTTATCCCAACCTGCTGCACTCCTCCACAGGCTGCTGTGCTGCACAGACCCCATTGCAGAGCTAGCTACAGAGCAACAGCAGTCAGAGCAGCAAGGCTGCTAAGGTCTAACAAGTACAAACGAAGTGACATCAAGGGGATAACCTGGGATCGAGTTAACAGGCAGAAAAAAGGATGCCTAAAGAGTCCCTGCACGTACATTGGCTTCCCCCTGGAAAATAAGGCAAGCACCGTTTCGCAGAGCTCCTCCTGACTCTCCTGGAGCCGCTTCCCAACACGCCAGCAGAAAGGCTGGTGCAGCCCCAGGCAGCAGGCACACCCCCGCATTCCCAGCGCGGGGAGCCAGCCTCCCTCCTCTGCGAGGGGATCTCAGACCAAGCAAAACCCTGAATGGCTCCCAGCAAGACTTTCTTATAGCAGGAGCTTCATGGTCAAAGGAGAGGCACACTAACCTGCAAGTCTTTCCCACAGAAGATGGGGATCGTGGGCTTATGAAAGCTTGGTCTTTTCACTTTCTGTGCAAGCTGGTTTTAATTCTTGCTCACTCTAGCCACTGTATTACTGAAACTGGAGCAGGCTGGTCCAGGAGAAACACATGCTCAGCAGCACTGAGTCTTGCTCCTCTAAAGGGAAAGAGCAAAACCAGATCAAAGAAACTCCTCTGCTACAAAAAGTTGCACTTTGTCTGTGTATAGATATTAAATACTTTGGAAGATGTCTCCGTAAATTGGTGTGGGAGACTAGCAGTTGAAAAATACAATAAAAAATTTATTACTTTTGTCTAAATCCTCAAAGCTTGTGCACTGTTCTATTTTCTAATACAAGGCAATAAGAAACTAGAAAAACCTCACCACAGATCACCCAAAAGATCTGATGGGCAAGGCTTCTCCAAAGAAATCTGCAACAAAATGGTCTGACCAGACTGTACAAGGGCTGCCCTAGGTGCTGCCATGACTTGCACATACAAGGACTTTAAATCTGATTGCTACTGTAATGATGAATCATTGCAGAACTGAGGAGGCCTTGCAAACCAAGTATCCTTAGCAAAGGGATCACCCTCTGCTGGTTTTCAGTTCCCTGATAATTTTTTCACTGCTGCAACTCCAGTCCCCAGAGAAGGACCAGAAACACCCCAAGGTAATGACCCAGCTAGACATGACTGTATTTATAGCACTATTATTTCCCCTTTAGTACATTTTAGAGTACAGAGAGAGCAATCAGACCCCTTGAGGATTATATCCCAACATTTGTACTATAAATATTTATCTGACTGACTTAATTTTAGCCTTACCTAGGTATTTCAGGGACACAGAGTGAGGCTTAGCTTGGGAAACCAGAGAAGCAGCACAACATGACCTTCTCGTGTTGCAGGCAGTTTCCCCTTACTCCAGCTGGGTCTCGTTACCTGTGCATAACCAGCCCGGCCCCACAGCGTCACTGCTTTTCCCAGAATGAATCCCAGGACTCTCAGTCCCTGGGGGATGCTGCCTTTAGGGCTGAACTCGATGACAGAGGAGGTATAGCGTATTCCGTCATACTTTAGACCCTTTGCCATGACATTGAAAACCTGGCACTGCCCAAATTACTATCACTCCAAAGAGGTAACTCCTTTCTGCCCAGTGCAGTACATTCTCAGGAGAGAAAAATGTTCATTCAGCTGCTAAAATAAAAGAGAAATAAGGTCCTGGTCACAGTCACATCTTGGTAGGGTATTGCAAGTCAGGAACACAACATACCTTCTGGAGCAGGCCTTACGTGCCTGCAGTGGTGCCTGCTGTGTGCCTCACACCTTGCCCTGCAGCCCACAGACTGGCAGGCAGCTCCCTTCGGCAGCATGGTTTCTCACCTGGTGCCAGGTCCCACTCAGGAGCCTCCACCCCAGCTTACCTGGCACACCTGGGCAGCAGGAAAGCTTGTGGCAAGGTGGCCCAGGTTTCTAGAACCATCTTTCCTCAAAGAGGGGCAGCAGCTGCCCTGACCCACTATGGCACTGAGCACTGGCACGGGCGTGCTTCTCCACTCCATGCCTCCTGCTGTGTCCCAAGCCTTTGCTTTCAGGCAGCCCTTAGGGCTGGCATGGACACCCTAATTACAGGCTGTTGTGAGGAGCAGAGAATCCCTGCAGTGACCACTGGCCTCACTCCACGCACGCTGCCAGCTGCCCAGAGGGAGCCCTGGCACTGCAGGCTGGCGCAGGTGCTCACTGCAAAGGGGAGGTTCAACAACAGCTCCAAAGCACCCACCTGAGGAGGCAGGGCACCGGCTCCAGTCCTGAGGAACCCCGTGGGGCTCAGCCGAGCGTTCCTGCCTCAGCCACCACCCCCAAGGACAGCCCTGGCTGTGGCTGGGCTGGCTGCTCCCACCTGCAGCGTGCCAGCCCAGGGAGTGCCACTGCCCCGAGGATGCCGAGGCAGCCCAGCTGCTGACCACGAACTTAGCCTAACAATGAACTCAAACGCTCAGCAGTGACAGACATGCACACACTACTCCACGGCTGGGAAGGAAGGTCAAGGAGGAGAGTGATAAACTGAGAAAGTGAGCAGTATTTAAACAGCCTCAGATCTGCATCCCTGTGCAGCACTGCAGAGCTACCATGAGCTGGAGGAGAAAAAGAACCCCAAATTAACTGGATCACTCATATTTGGCCATTACAGGCAATTCCTCTCAGCAGAAAATGTAAATACACAAAGTAACCTGTGCCAAAAATACAGTTCCTCCTCTCCTCCCCCTGGTTTCAGGGTGGAGACTTCCAGAGACAGATTCCTCAGACACACACTTGCAAGGCCAGTGCTCTCTCTACTGCTTTACAAGGTTGTCAGATGCTGAGGGTCCAAGCAGCTCACAAATTAAGGAGCTAAGTTCAGGAACAAATTTTTCTCTGTTTAAAAGGGTATTTTCTTGAACTTTGATAATTTCAGTACTCCCACCTGCACTGTGGCCCCACAGGTAGGTCGGGAGCCAGAGGAGAAGCCCAGGGAGCAGGAATAGTTTTGTCAAGTGGCTTTGGCTCGTTTCGTCGGGAGGCTTTGTTGCTAAAGAAAACGTGGCACTGAGCTGCACCTCGAGTCACGTTTTGGTACACGAAATACTCCCACAGGCTGCAGTTCCCACTTGCTCTCCCTACACAGGCCAGTGCACAGAGAACTGGCTGACTCCCACTCTGCCAGAGCCAGGAGGCGCGTGAGGGGTGGTGACTGCAGGCACTGAGGTGGCCTTAGGAGACATTTGGCTCTTGTGATTTTAAATCCTTCCCTCTCCAGACAATTTGTTGAATTCTCACTGCTCAAGGTGCTATGAGCAGCACAAATTGCCACAGGAACTCTCACTGTGAGTTCCACCTACCCTAGGGACAGTCGTTCTCCAAGGTAAAGTCCTTGAGTTGCCAGTCACTTTGTGGGGCTTCACTAACTCAGGAACAGATCTATGCCTTAAAATTAGTAATATTAAAAGCAAGTCACATAAAATCAGCCTTGTGTTTCCTTCAGAAGCAGACCTGCAGAGTCCCCGTGTGCAGTTGTGTCAGCACAAGAGGAGGTTTGCTCAGTGCCAGAACCCAGGACGAGAAGCCAAGGGTGGAGTGGGGGATATTGTCACCAAAGTGCCCACACCATGAAACTGCAGCCACACCACCCCTCTGCCAGAAGAGCCCTGTCCCACGCTCCCACAGGCTCCGTGAAGCTGCACCCTGGCAGCAGCAGCAGCGCTGAGCAGGTGGGCAGGGAGGGAAGCAGAGCCCTCAGACCTCAGCACATCCCACTCCCCTTCAAGGCAGGGCTCCTCTCTCTCCCCCGTTGTTCCATGTGGGAAGGAGCAGCACTCCAGAGGTGATGCTGTGGATGGTGCCCCCGATCTCCGCACACCCACAGCGTCCTGGAGCACAGCCAGCATCACAGCCCCACGGGCTGCTTGCCACAACTTCCGTGCGTCTAAGGGGACCCACATCTCCTTAAGGGCTGTTTCAAACAGGACACAAGAGTGGATTTATCTAAAATACCACAGAAAACAACATTTCCACAAGGCACTCATGTGAGAGGCATCTCAACACCGAAGGAAGGGCACTGGCAGGGCAGGGCAGGGGTTAATTGGCTGCTTTGGCCACTCATCACCCCAAAAAGCCCTGGGTTAAAATACTGCAGAGGCTGCTGGAGAAGCTGCTTGAGGGACCAGGTAGTGCCCAACAGACGAGGATGGGTGTGGGATGCCAGCAGAGAACAGCCTGCCTTCCAGCCCGTGGCTTGTGAGGAAACCACATCTGCAATGCAAATGGACCATGCACGGGCAAGTTACAGCCCCAGGCAGGCTTGCAGGCCTGATCTTCACTCACTTCTGAAAGGGAAACCGGGATTCGCACCGTTGATGTTCGTACTGTAAATGCGCTGCCAAGGCTGAGGTAGAGGAGGGATCAGCCAACCATTTCAAACGCAATTCAAAACTTAAAAAAATAAAAGTTAAACATCCAAGGTCTTGGGGGTCCCCATGCCACTCCCAACCTACCTGCCAACACCCTAAGAAGATATTTTGATGCTGCATGTCCACAGTAAGTAGACTCCAGCACTGTGGATGGGAAAAGGCTGCTCCTGTGGTGAGACCCAGTCAAATCAGGCACATGACAGAGACAACCACAGGTGGAAGGTAGCAAAGGATCCTTCTTAGGTGCAGTTTTACACAGTGCACTCAGCACTTGATACCTAAACCACGTATCTATATCCTAGAAGGTTTACGCTCGTGTAACTAACCTAAGCATGAAGTGACTAACACACCTGGTCCAGAAAACAAAAAAATAACCAAACCCCACAATCCTGACACAAATATAAATGTGTCACATCAGACAGCAATGGAACTTTCTGTAGAAGAGCAGAGGAAACGCTCACTTGAACCAAACAAAAAGACCTTAAAGCTGGTTGCTGCTGGCAGAGCTGTGTGCAGCCCCGACACCTGAGCGGCCAGCGCCCCGCTGGCCTCTGCTGCAGGTTATCTGCCTCTCCCACAGCCCCAACAGCCCCAAAGGTTGTGCAAGCCCAGCTCTGGGCACAGACAGCTGGGTTACCCGAGGTCACCACCCAGGGCACGTTCAATTATCCCTTTTTCTGACATAACTGTGGCAGTGTTGAACTCTGGGGCAGAAATGAAGGATAACATCTTTAGCACACAGAGTCAGCAGCTCTCAGAGGCTCTATCTGGCCTTGCTCCAACTGGGGAGTTGTATGAAGAAGACTTCAAGCCTTTACCAGACCTTCCAGACTCTCACCTCCCCTCTTGTATCGCCCACAAGGAGCACAGGAAACCTTTGTACCTGCACCAGGGGTGAGTGAAGCAGAAAAGCCCCCTCAGCAAGCCTGTGCACCAGAGCACACCAACCTTCAAGTGGTCAAACACATTATGTGATAAAAAACACCAACAGCCGCTGAATGATTTACATGATAAACGATTTCTGGAGCATTTGATCAGCTCTACTGGCTACCATCACTTTTGCTGAATCAACAGCCCCCACCAGAGCATATGCTCCCATGAAAACAAGCAGCGCTGTGACAGGTTAGCAGAGACATTTGCTAAATTAAACGCTTGCTCCGCTGGGCCGTGGCGCAGCCGTGGAGATCCAGGCAGCTGAACGCTTCCCCAGGCAGTGCCTGAGCACACAGCCTGTCCCTGCAAGGCTCTCCATTAACGTAACCACGTGTGGAGCTATAAATCAAAGTGAAGGAGAGCAGAGCAGAAGAGCAACAGAAAGAAAACACGTTGCAGGCCATTTTGTAAAAGGTGGCGATTGGCTCTTGTCAGCTAAAAGCAGCTGCAGAGAGAACAACTCTGCACCTCGGTGGCCTGGGGGAGTGGAAGGAGGCTGGGGAGAAACGAGGTGTTCAGTTGCTCTTGAAAATGGAAACAAACATGACAACAGTATTTTTTAAAGATACTAAAACCGTTGCTAAATACACCATTCATTTCAGAATTTAGCACAAGCAGAATGAAGATACCAGTACTGAGTCCTACAGAGGAGTCAGAGGGCCAAAAGCGAATGGGGGAATGCAGTAAGGAAGCACAGAAAGGACCCTGGGAAGAGGCCACTCTGCACAGCTGCCCTGGTACCTCCCTGAGGCCACTCAAAGAGCTGCTGTGGCACGAGGGCTGCCCACATCCATACAGGGTGGAACTTCCATGAGCCACCCCTCCACTTCAGGAAGTAGTGCCTGGGATTTGCTGAGGGCAAAATGGTCAGGTTTTTACTACAAACATTCCCCAGGGACACCCCTGACTCCTACAAAATCTGAAACCCTTTCCTGCCACCACCTTTCTCTCCATGGCAGCTGGGAACCACTGTTCTGGTTGTAGAGTTGGCAGATTTTCAGAAAGAGAAAGAAAAACAGCTGTGAAGTGCTGCCCTTGGGCAGGTGACAACCTGATCAGCACTGGGGTTATGAGGTTTCTCCTGCAGGTGGAAGAGCACACGTGGCACACAAGCCCCCACGCTTGCCCCCAGCTCCATGGAAGCGCCTGGGGCATCACCTCAGTAGATCTGGCAAGGAGCAGCCACTGCTTGTTTCCCCAAAGGTGCGTGGCTTCGGAGCAGAGGAATGCCCCGTGTGCTGGGACCTGCAGCTCAGAGTGCCAATCCCCTTCGGAGCTGGTGTTAGCAGTGCCCAGCACCGCAGAAGGGAACCTCCCTGTCTCCCCTCGGTCACGCTGAGGCACACGGGGCTCGCAAGAACACCCTGGCCCAGCAGGTTATTTTGGGGCGGTGAATCAGTCCAGGAGCGCCTGCCAGCACGCATGACGAGGCAGGAGAGCTGCCAGCTGCCCTTCAGCTGCCGGGGCAGCTCCTCTCTGCACAAACACACTGGCACAACACCCACTCTCGACCTGGCAACAGGAGGTTTGACACTGCTCAGCGCTGCTGTTAAATGCAGGAATCATTTCAGAGCACAACAACAAAGTCACACGTAACAGGTTTAACCAAAGCTGCGTATTTTCCTGCTATGGAAACCGGTCACAAGAGCCAAAACGCTGCCCAATGACAAGAATTCTGTGTGCTGCTCTTGCCTAATCTCTCCTGTTCCCTTCTGAACCCCTAAAACTGACTAACAGCAACAGGAACTAGTTACAGCTGGCCCAAAGCAGCAATCTCAGCTTTTCACATCAAAGCTCTGCCATTGCATTATCAAGGTCAGACCAAAGCGCAAGGATAGTTCATCTCCCACCTCCAAATGACCTCATACAATGTGCAGCCTTGCTTCATCTTCACAAAACAGACTCCCCACATACAGACAGAACTTTCAGTTGCAAGGCCTAAAGGCACTTTTTTTTGTTTTCCAGAAGCAGGAATAATCCAGGGGTCTGAGCAAATGGGAGCTGACAAGCGCTTGGTGGTCGCCAGCTGAGTGAGAGAGATGCCACCACATTTAGGAATAGGCTCAAAAAGCAGCTGTGTGAATTGCAGCCCTCCCTTGTTTACAGAAAGCAGAAAATGTACTGACTGCAGCTGTAACAAAAGGTGAGCTGAGACTCAGAAAACCTTTGGGAAACCAGAGACAGCTAAGCAGCACAATCAGCACTGTGAAATTACAGGTTAAAATCTGCCAGAAAGGCTTACATCAAGTTTATCCTGTCTCAGAGCACAGAGGTCCATGTGCAAACCTATTTTTCTATGAGCTTAAACCCACTGGTGTTTCATGCCAAGCAACCCAAGGACTAAGGCACTCAGTACTCTGTACTGCAGAGTTTTGGCTTCAGGGATTTGCTACTCTCTACATCTCAGCAAACATTTTCCTGCTTTCCAAACCTTTAAAGGGTCTGTAAGCCATGCTGCCACGTAACACCAGTCCTGCCATGCCACACCACGGCCCCAAACTCACCACCTGAGCCTCAGAGAGGCTTCACACACAGGCTAAACCCCAGCACTGTTCACAGCTCACAGGGCCCTTCCCATAACCTGTCTTGGAGCAGAATAAAATTACACCTTGCCTGAGAAACACTGAACACACCATAACTCAGGCAACAGCCAAACACTTTGTACTGCAAACGCAGCCCTGCCGTGCAAGAGCAGCAGCACAGGGCGAGCACACTGCCTCGGGTGGCAGGAAAAACCAGTGAGGGATGGCAGGATAAACCAGGGAGGGATGGCAGGATAAACCAGTGAGGGATGGCAGGATAAACCAGGGAGGGATGGCAGGATAAACCAGGGAGGGATGGCAGGATAAACCAGTGAGGGACGGCAGGATAAACCAGTGGGTGATGGCAGGATAAACCAGTGAGGGATGGCAGGATAAACCAGGGAGGGACGGCAGGATAAACCAGTGAGGGACAGCAGGATAAACCAGGGAGGGATGGCAGGATAAACCAGTGAGGGATGGCAGGATAAACCAGGGAGGGATGGCAGGATAAACCAGAGAGGGATGGCAGGATAAACCAGTGAGAGACGGCAGGATAAACCAGTGGGTGATGGCAGGATAAACCAGTGGGTGATGGCAGGATAAACCAGGGAGGGACGGCAGGATAAACCAGTGAGGGATGGCAGGATAAACCAGGGAGGGATGGCAGGATAAACCAGAGAGGGATGGCAGGATAAACCAGTGAGGGATGGCAGGATAAACCAGTGGGTGATGGCAGGATAAACCAGGGAGGGATGGCAGGATAAACCAGGGAGGGATGGCAGGATAAACCAGTGGGTGATGGCAGGATAAACCAGGGAGGGATGGCAGGATAAACCAGAGAGGGATGGCAGGATAAACCAGGGAGGGACGGCAGGATAAACCAGTGGGTGATGGCAGGATAAACCAGGGAGGGATGGCAGGATAAACCAGGGAGGGATGGCAGGATAAACCAGGGAGGGATGGCAGGATAAACCAGTGGGTGATGGCAGGATAAACCAGGGAGGGATGGCAGGATAAACCAGTGAGGGATGGCAGGATAAACCAGGGAGGGATGGCAGGATAAACCAGGGAGGGATGGCAGGATAAACCAGTGGGTGATGGCAGGATAAACCAGCGGGTGATGGCAGGATAAACCAGAGAGGGATGGCAGGATAAACCAGCGGGTGATGGCAGGATAAACCAGGGAGGGATGGCAGGATAAACCAGTGGGTGATGGCAGGATAAACCAGGGAGGGATGGCAGGATAAACCAGGGAGGGATGGCAGGATAAACCAGCGGGTGATGGCAGGATAAACCAGGGAGGGATGGCAGGATAAACCAGGATAAACCAGCGGGTGATGGCAGGACAGACACGTGCTGGAGCTGCACGGGCCGGGCTCGGGAGCTCCTGGCCCGCCTCGGGCTCCAGCCCCAGGGCTGCGCCGCTCCCCGCGCTCCCCGAGCTGCCGGGGCGCGGCCCCCAGGGCTGTGGGGACGGGCAAACAGCTCACGCCTTCGCTGCTGAATGCAGATTTTTTTCTTTTTTAGCTAAATTGCATTAGTATGTTTTGGGGTTTTGTTTGTTGGGTTTTTTTTTTTTTTTGGTGGGGTTTTTGTTTGGTGTTTTTTTTTGTTGTTTTTGCTTTTGGGTATTTTTTTGTTTGTTGTTTGGTTTTGTTCGGTTTGGGGTTTGGATTTTGGGTTTTTGTTTTGTTTTGTTTTTGTTTTATGCAACTTTTCAGTTCATTTTACAGCCTTCTTCGTTGCCACTTTTAAAACACATACATTTATATGGCTGGGAAAGAACCATCTGGAGCAACGATTTGAGAAACACATCCTTCTGGCGGACGACTTGTGTACTTCGGAGTAATTAGTGCGTTTATAGAAAGCCGGGGCATGCCTGCTTTTTTTGTTTGTTTGTTTGTTTGTTTGTTTTTGTTTGTGAGCCCACTCTTCATTAATTGCCACATTTCCCGAAGAGCAAGAAAGAGCGCTGTGCCTCCGGAGCTCCCGTGTGCGAGGCCGGTATGCGGCACACACAAGGGCAGAGCCCGGGGCAGGGGCAGCTGCGGGCTCACACAGACCCAGCTCCGTCCAGAGAAGCCCCTCTGCGAGATCCAACACCTGCCAGGGCTTCTGCCCCTCCCCTGCTCCCGAAACAACAAGACTTCCCCCCTCCGTTTAATTTCAGATTTCCTTTAATCTTAAAGCTTTTCAGGTTTTTGAAGCAACCCGGTGTAAGAAAAACCTAAAAGCAGGACTCGTTCAAGACCAAAGCCCTTCGAAAAGCCAATCTGCCTAAAATCTCTAACTTTGGAAGGCTGTGTACTTTAGAAGAATTTTATAGTCACAGTCTGCTGGAAAAAAGAGGTTTGCTCAGAGTTCAGCCCCACAGCATGCAGGACACCAGTCCTCAACCACCCCAGAGATCCCCTCACCAGCTCAAACGTGACACCTCCTTAGCTGTGTCAAAAAGCTGGAGATCTCATTTGTAGATCCCTGGCAATAGAGCTGATCTGCCAGCACACCTTGGATGGTGATGTGTAACAACAGCAACCTGTTTGGCCCAGGAAAGTCTGAGGAGATTTAATAAATTGTGAAAGGAAGGCAAAAAGAAAAACAAAAACCGGGATAAAGAGAGGCTCAAAAGAAGTCCATGGAACTCAAAATAATTTCTTTCCCTAAAAAAGTTTCCTTCCACCTTACTGGGAATTGTTTTTCTGTGCAGGAAAGTGAGTGTTAGATGTAAACTGCTGTCATATCCAGTGCTGCATCCAAGCTATGAACTGTCCCAAGCATCCAGGTCAGCACTCTCAGCCTTTTCCAACCCACAGGCTCCATTCTTAACAGTAGCATGAGCTCCTCTGCAGATCCAACTGTTCCCAGACTTCCAGCTCCTCTTAGTTACATGGTGTGGATCTCTGGCAAGTAAGACAGAGACAGAAATCAGACTTAAAAATGCTGCTCTGCACCGTGTGTGACTTACACAGAGGTGTCAGTATTTCTGAGGATCACACTGCAATCACAGTGCTTTGCACATTTATGTAATTCCCATCATGTAAATCCAGAATGCCTTTAATAAATGTCACTGCACAGGTATTAAGGACATTTAAAAGGCTTGAAAAATCTCAGATAATCCAGCTTACCCAAAAACTTTGCTGGGTAACTGAAGGGAAAGTTGTCCCAAGGAAAAACAGGGGCAGAGGCAGTAAATAGCTGAGGAGAACAGCAGCCCTGCAGTCCAGTGAAGTGCCAAATTACAAAGTGACTCAAGTCTTCAGACTGGCAGTGCAGCATTCAGAGATTTATTTTCCCCAGTATCTACCAACGTCGTGCTGTGGCAGGACTAAATCTTAGACAGACAACCACATACGTGGTGCTGCCTGATACATGCCAGCAGCTACTCCAGTTCAGTGTTTGAGAAAGTCTGAGAGCCAGAATAATCCTATTTAGTTCCGAGAGATCAAACAGGATTTGCAAAAGGGTAACATATCCACAGATTAGCAAAATGTTCTCAGTTTAAATGTGGTCACTTTGCAATCGTGTCCAGTAAGTATTTTCATCATTTAAGGGAAGTTTTTGACCATGAGAGACATGAGAATTACATGGAAAATATGCATTCATATATATGGATATATGTGAGAAAAACCTGGGAGTGGTATTCATAAAACACCAATCCCTCCTTATCTACCCGTGATGAATTTTGACTCACTCATACAGGAAGGTTCTTCCACTCTCAGCAAAGGGAACACACCAACAGAGCACAGCACCTGCTTAGCCCAGAAAGAGTCAACATTCTCTAGTAGTCGACTTTTCTAAACAAGGGTTTCTTTGGAACTTCAGGATGCTATCAAAACAGCACTTGTTCAGAAAGATAAAGTCCATTCTGGTATTATCTACAATTAATTCATAATGAATCTAAACTGATGCCCAGATGCAAGGGCCCCACAGCCAGCACAGCCGTGGAAGGCAGCCCCCACGGCAGCCTACAACTGCTCCGAGGGACACAGGGGCTGATCTCTGGTGACCAGAGGAAACGGGGGCAAGCTGTGTCAGGGAAGCTCAGCTTGGACATTAGGAAAAGGTTCTTCACCCAGAGGGCGTTTGGGCACTGGAACAGGCTCCCCAGGGAAGTGGGCACAGCACCAAGCCGGACAGAGTTCAAGAAGTGTTTGAATGCTCTTAGTCCTGTGGTTTAGTTTCAAGCAGCCCTGAGGAGCAGCAAGTTGGACTCGACAATCCCTATGGCTCCCTTCCAGCCTGAGATAGCCTGTGATTCCATGTGCCAAACCATACCTGCAGCTACCGTGGCCACTGCTGACAAGGCTCCTAACAAGAGCTTAGGTGTGAAACTTCCACGTCTTTTGCTCTTAATTCTTTGTGCACTGACGTTACTGAGAAGGCAGTATCAGTCACTCAGCCCACAACAGAAAAGCCTTCACCCAAGGCAACTGTGAACCCACTGCTTCCAAAAGAAAATGCAGCCCCCTCAGATCATGGGAAAACGCAGGGCAGTGGACTGAGCTGTTTGCAGCATCAAACCCCTGACATGAACTGAAGGGCACGAAGGAACCCTTCTGAAGGAGCTCTCTACAACACTCTTATTCCAAAAGCAAAACCCAGCCATTTGCCAGTGGAGATCCTGGGAAAACATTACCTAACCTGTCAGAGCAGACACAAACCTAATTATCAACAGACAAGCACCATAAATAACCTAAATAGATGCACAGATGTTACCTCTCTGATAAGAACAGGGGCAGTAGGAGCTGTAGAAAACTCTGGAGCTCATTCAGTCACTACAGGACAACTCCTGCTATCTTTGAATATTCATTCCCCTGCCCCATAATTTTTTCATCCCACTGGAATGAAGGATATCTAAAATGAGATGTGGATATTTGAATACCCATCAAACACTTATTCACAGCAACATCCTATCCAGCATGTCTACAGTAAGGGCAGCCAGATCAAATTAGCTGCCTGTCAAGATAAAAGTCAATATATTCCCTACGCATTCCCAGTATCCATGGCTGCAAGAGGAGGAAGTGCCCTTGGGTTTAGCTGAAGATGTAATTCCATAATGGAATACCTCGGGTCAGTGGGCAGCAATGCCTTCAGGGTGCTGTGCTCAGCCAGGCTGCTCTTCCCTGACCTGAGGGCTACACAAGCTCCCAGAACGTCCCGGGGCTCGCTCCCTGTGACATTCCTCACCCCGGGCTCTGACAGGCCCTATTCAAACCTGCCCCTGTGGCAGCTGTATCGCTGCTTCCTGGCTTGTTTGGAACCTTTTTGGAAAGGTTTCAGTTCAGACCTGAAATGAGCAGTGACAGTGAGCAGGCACAGCCTGTAACGCTGCACCGAGTGCTGACATGAAGACCAGTTTGTCCTGCTAACTTTAGAGAACACCCAGTAATAAACTCCTGTACTTTCCACTGGAAATACTTGTCTTTCTTCCCAAGAATGCTCCATTTGCACATCCTACTTAGGAAGAAGAAAACTTATTTCCTCAGGGAACCTGACCCCCCTCCTACCTGAAACAAGTGTTTTGCTTTCGCAGCAATGCCCACTCAGGCAGTGAGAGGTCAGGGCTGAGCTCTCTCGGCACTGTGCAACACGCCTGAATCTGCTACCAGCCTCACCAGGCACTAGAACAGGCTTTAAACACCCTCATTCCATCAACAGACAGACTGGGAGGCTGGGAAAAGGGAGAGCAAAAACTGTCTTCAAGTTAAATAAAACCATACATTAGACCCACAACTAAAAAAATACTGGGGATAAGGCTAAGTTCATTCAAGTGACTTTAATTACAAGATGATTGTTTAACCAATTTAACAGAAAACACTTTCTAGAAGTCCACATTTAAATAAGTCTTTAAAAGAGCAATTTACAAAAGACAACAGTGTAAAAAATGACTTCTTTTCATCTTTGTAATCCACAAAAAGCCTCATTTTTGGAAGCTAAAGTGGACCACTTACTTAGTAAAGGCTTAGTCAGCATCAAACTCACAAAAGTGATTAGAACATTTTCACTCTTAGGAGTGTAGTAAAAATAAAAATAGCCAACATTTTCATTAAACTGATACAAAAGTGAACACATTACCAGTGAATTGGTGCTGTTTCCATATGCCAAATTTGTTGTTTGAGAGGTATCTGTGAGGCTTTTATGTGAAAGTACAGCATGTTACATCCATACAGAACGAGTCCCTGCCTAAACAGCTGGCTTCTTCCTGAGAAGGTTACCAGTGGAGGGCAGGTAACCTCATGTAAGGAACCCAGCAGAAGTCTAGACTAAGAGGATTACAGGGTCAAAATCCCAGCAGCTGGAGGACTTTATCTGCACATTAAAGAGGCACAGAAACTCTTCGATAACAATTTAATGACAGAAAAAAAAGAACAGTTTCTCAGGCCCTCAGACTCCCAAGCTGAAATCTTTCACTTTGTTTTCTTCCTTGCACAGTCTCCACTGCAGTCAGCTGCTCAGCAGAATATATTAACACATGCAGAGCTCTGTGCTCTGCAGCCAGAACACTCCTCGTGCCTTCCAGGCACGAGAAATGGAGGTAGAGCATTGTGGCAAACACCTCTCCTAATTACAGATGACAAAAGCACCATGTCCAGGTTGAAAGCTCTAACTCAAAGAGCCAGGGAGTATCACAGGCAGAACGCTCACTATGGGGCACTTTCCCCCTTCTGCTTTAGAAAAAAGCCAAATTCAGATGGGCAGGAGAGAGATGGGGACCAGTCCCCCTTCAGTAACTGCCAGCTAATTCCAGTTCATGTAACACGAATCCACATCCTAAACTCTGCACAGCATCACTCAGTGGTTTTGTTTAAAGGGGAGTTCAGCTACTTCTGCTTTCTCAACTTCAAGTCACATTCAGGCTCTGCAGGACCATGTGAGAAGTCAGCCAAAAAAGCAGCACAGGTAACATGAATGCTCTCTCACCAGGGAGAGAGATTGCACATGGGTATTTCCTCTCTGAAAGAAAGTGTGGAAGAGTTCAGGTATTTCTTCTACTGCTTGACAGCTGGCATTGCATTGTCAAAGAAGGTGTTTACAAAAAGTGTAAACGCAGCAACAGTTCTGTGCAGAACATTCTCCTCCAGTGATGTCCCAGCTCCACAAAGCCATTTATAAAACCTACCAGAAACAAGAGGAAATGGCACCATAAGAATTACATGAGATTCTGAGACACTGGTGTCATGTTGTATTTTTTGCACTGTGATTCATTTCACCTTTTAAAGGAGACTTTCAGCTCTGCTGGCAGAAATGTCTCAGTTTTGTTGAAGCAAGTGCTTTTACTCTGACATTTACATCACTAGCATGTGACTATTATTATTATTATTATTATTATTATTATTATTATTATTACTGCTCAGGCAAGATGCAGATATTCATTCTGGGCTTCAATGCATGAAAAATAAATGTCTTATGTGATCAGTTAACTGTGAAGTTCATACAGTTAAAAGGATTTACTCAAACATGGCAAGAAATACTTCTAGTCAGCAAAATACACCAGCATAGTAATGTGCTGTCCAGTAAACCGGAAATCAGGAATATCTGGGGAAAAAGCTGAGTTGTACTGTACCACTACATTCTCCTCCAGCCCCCCCACACAGACAGCAAGCTCTGCCACCATACCCTTGTCAGGCAAACTTCTCGTTTGAGCATTCCACAGGGATTAGCATGGCTTCCCCATATGGACTCAGTAAAAGTTACTGACCAATTCACTTGGTAACCAGCTACTGCAGTTCTCAAAACTGAAATACACTGTGCAAGGTAAAAATCAGCATTGTGATGATCCCTGGTGCAACATTCGCTGCAACGAGACAAAACTCTTGGAGTCAAAGGAAGTCAAAAAAACTTTATTCACACCAGAAACGCAGACTTAGGAATTTTCCTTTATCAAAATAAGCCCCTTATGGTTACTTACATCTGTGCTCTAACAGAACTGTACAATATATATAAACATATATATAGAAAAAACAACAACAGAAAGACCCAACTGCTGCGCTTCCTTAATATTAATCATCATCTTCTTCCTCTTCATCACTGATCACGTACTTCTTAGGCTTCTTACTTGCTTTGTCATCATCATCTGCTTTTCTCTTTCCAGAAGGTTCACCTTCCTAAAGGCAGAAAAAGGACAGAAATAAACCCCCATACTTCAAGCTAAAACTGGAAAAACACAGAACAACAACAAAAAGACCTCAAAGCCGTTCTTGCAAGAAAAGCAAAATTACTGGTTCTAGTTTTTCCATTCTGTGCTGCTGTGAAGCTGGACTGCTCCTGTGCCAGTCCTTAACCTCAGAGTGGCTGCAGTGGTTCAGTCACTGCTGCCGGTGTCACATCCCAGACCAGGGGGGTCCATGCATCACCTCGCTGGCCCTGCACCCACATCTGCTCTGCCTGAGCATGGCATGCTCAGAGTCTGTGTTATCTGCATCTGCAGCGTGTGCAGGGGCACTCTCACCCAGTCTCATGAGCATGGATAACTCCTGGAATTTGCAGTGAATTCTCCAGCATGCAGGCACATTCCCTTCAGGCAGCCACTGCAGCTCTGCTAAGTTTTCAGACTCTTTATACCTGCATGCCCTGAATCAGAGCTCCTGAAGCAAAGAAGAAATTCAGGGAGTGGGTATTTTGTTCATTAGAAAAACAAAACTAAACTAACCACTCTCTGGCATAAAGAAAAAGACTTAGGAGAAACCATTGGCACTCAGAATCAGCACCAGTTTACAGCCCAAGAAATGTAACATTTTATAGTTTATGAGGCTTCAAAGATCTTGTCAAAGGAACACAAATCACTGAGTTAATTACCTGCTTACAAGCAACACCATAGGGTTTTTTTTTTTATAGACTTTTATAGGGTGGATGTTCAGTCTTTAGTTCATGAATATGGAGTCAGCAGGTTGATTTTTGCTCCATGTACATTTCCACCAGTTCAGTTTGAATCATCCTTCCAAACAGCATTTTAGATCACGAGTTGTTAATGCAAAACTCATCAACTATGACATGAGGAACAAGCAGTAACTCAACTATTGTTGAAAAAGAAGAGTATCTTTTAAAATACTCTCAGGTCCAAGAAACCTCATCCCTTTTTCCACTTGTTGGTTTTGGAATGTGGGTTTGGGTGGGTTTTTTTTGGTTTTTTTTTACACCAACTTGCTTGGATTTTAAGGAGGAAAGATTGGGTTCCAGAACTTTGGAGTTTCAGAACTCTGAATAATAATTATTTATCCAAAAGCATTTGTTTCTATATTAATGTATTCAGTAAGTACTGGGAGAATTTCAGTTAGGAAGGAATTTTAAGCATGGAAAACAGAAATTAGCACTCAGTGATAGCTTCTTCCTCAGAACAAACATTCTCTTGTAATCTAGCTGGGCTATTGTTCAGTGAGTCACTTTCCTGTTCAGCAGAATATCCCCGTTAACTGCAGCAACAGTGGAACTACTTGCTGTGTGGTGATGAAGTGTACTAATAACAGACTGACATTGCCAGTGATGGTAACAAACTGCTACCAGGACACAGATTTGTGCTGTGCTGTTGACTGACAGCAGGTAAAAGCCAGTGAGTGTACAAGAAGCCAGAGTCCCACATATGTGGGCATGCACTGAACACCACACCCCCCTGTGGGGACTGAGCACAAGAACTGGAGCCCCACTGGGGCTTTCTGTGACACTGCAGCACCACTCCATGGCCCTGAGAGGAGAGCACTGCCTCCCAGTCACTCCGTTTAAAATGGAGGCTGCTGCTCCTCAAGCAGCAGAGAAATGCTGCTGATTAGACCTTTTCTGCTGAGAGAAGGGAACTGCCAAGTCCTCACATTGCTGTATCATGAGCTAACACACCTAATAGGGGCTTAAAAATAAACAATTCTGTTTCTACTAACAAACACAGGGCTCACAAAATTACAGTTTTGTCTACCTGACTCACTGTGGCTGTTACATTTTCTGAAATATTAAATTTTCCTAATGTATAATATAAAGCCACAATCTATGTCTTCAGAAGACAAAACTAATTTTTACTTCCACTTCACATTACAACGCCTGTTAGTGCAAATAACTCAGCTGACTCTGTAAGAGCACCAAGAACCTGCACTGAGCACACAGAAAACACCCAAGGGGCTGGGGAGTGAGGCCTCCCAGGGACTTTGCAGGAAACACAGAATAGAAATGAAAGTGAGAGCAGCTTACTCCTTGTGTAACACTGTAGTGCTGTACCAGCAGTGACATGACTTGAACTAAACCACAAATGCAATATTCACAAAGACTCATTTAATAATACCCAGCAGTCATAAATTTCAAACCAGTAAAACACCATTTTAGATGAGGAAACAGCACCAGTGCTGTAGCTAACAGTTAATTTGATCAGGGACCAATGTTTCAGATGATACTAGGGTGATGGAAAATGTATGTTTAGCAATGGACAGCAAGTCTTTTTAACTCACTTTTTTAACTCTTCTATTTAAAAAGAGCAGAAATACTATGTGAAAATGCTTCCACTGTTTCCATAAAAACAGGAGACGACCATGTAACTTAGGTAACACTGCATTAGCATTCCAATATTAAGTCTTCTTATTCCTTGCATAATTTTGGTAAAGTCATTTTACATAACCCTGCATAAATTTTTCCATCTTTAAATCAGCAATAACAACAGTGTCTTCCTTTGGGAAACACTCAGGTCTGTGAACTAATGCAATGCATAAGAAATTGGTGATTAATTACCACGGAAAGCACGCCAAGTCAAATAACACACTCACCACGGCATAAATGAAACCACAGAAGTCCCAGGTTTAAACACTAGATTTAGTGAAGGAAATGTTCCTCATTAAAAATTAGCAGCTTAAGAACAAAGTCCTTTTCTTACCTCATCACTATTAAGTTTCTTTGCCTTAAGTAGTCTTTGGGTTTTATCTTCATCTGAGCCTTCATCACTGTCAGAAGAGTAGATTCTAGCACGTTCCTCTGCACATTCCGGAAAAAAATAAAGAGACAAATATTTATGTTTATCTGAAACTGGCAAGGAAGTGAGGATATTAAAAATGTCTTACATCCAGTGCCACAAAATGTTTGCAGAATCTAAGTCCAGAGTAAACAAAATAAACTTACACAAACTGAATTAATGTCTCTTCATGCATCAAATGAGCTGCCAAAATCCTACCCTCCCAGGACCCTCCTGCGAAATGACCCTATCTGAATCACACAGGCCTCAATGACATGCTGTTGAGGTTACCTCTGATGCCACCTTTGTATCTGTTTTTGATAGCTGCCAGACTGATGGCATCGTCCCCCTCATCCTCCTCGTCGTAGCGGTCGGGCTCCAGGTAGCTGGCGCTCAGCCCCCGCTGGTGCTGCTTCTCGCGCATGCGGCGCTGCTGCGACTCCCTGCGGATGGAGGCCCTCAGCCTCTCCTCTTCTTTCTGTCCAAAGACACGAGCAATATGCTGAGGGATAAAAGCACCCCAAGGCATCTCAAGGGCACCTCGTATTCCACGGCAGCTTTTGAGATAAGTTCACAGCAGTGTAAAGGCTGCAAATATTCTCCTTGTTTTGTCATCTGCCAGGTTAAGCAAACCACACCCGTGGCTTGTAAGTCTCGCTTAAAACTCCAAAACATTACTGTTTTTCATAAATCATAGACTGTTCAAAAATGTCCAGCTATGTTACAGTTGTGATATCTTAGATTAAACCAGCAGATCAGAGAGTTCCATGCCACAGTACCTTAATCATTTCTGTGCGCTGAGACTCTGGATCACGGCCTGCCATTGGCAAAATACGAATTTTCTGGGTCTTTGAACATCTGTCTGCCAGAGACAGAGTCATCTTCCTGTGGGTGGCACTGTCTGTAGAGTGTGGCCTGGTAAAAAATTGCTAGGGGTTAAGAACTTCTTTAAGGAACATCTCCATTTTCAAAAGACAATGGTAGGGGCAGCATACTTGAGATTTCAGAGACTTCATCTGCACAAAAGTAAAAGCATCAGCCCTTTCTACAAAGTATTTATGTGCAGTGTAACAGCTACTGGAGACATCAAGTCTTCTGTCACTAAAACCACCAGTCCAGCCTTTAACAGTTGGCCTCAAAGATCTCTGAGGGTTTTTCAACCTTAATGATTCTACAATCCTACAACCTTTGACCCGTATCAACCTAAACATCTGTCCTCACAGTTCACATCAGTATCTCAAGAAGCAGTTACCATCTTGACAGCAACTGTGCATCAGACAAAAGATTAATTTCAGGGAATAGTGATATTTTTTCTGATTCAAATGAGGACTTGCCTGTAAAAATGTGAATTAAAACATATACACAAGAAACCTATTTGTAGCCTACATAACGTAGGAAATGGCACATTAACGTTCTCAACTCAGACCCCTAACGTAGCACAAATCTTACTGAAAAACTGAGTTTGGAAAACAGCACATTCTTACTAACCAGGGAAGCTCTGATGCTTTACAGACTGCTGTACCTAATCTTTATACACTAGTTCCAACACCTAATTGCACAAATAGTATCAACATTTGATACAGAACAGGAGGTTTACCTGAAGGTTAACTTGGTCTTGAACACGGCCTGTCCTTGCAGACCTGTCCCTTGTCTGATGAACAAATGGTTGTGATCTCCTTGTAGCGGCGCCTTGTACACGTCAAAGACCTCATTCCCCAAGTGGAGGGACATGCTTAAAAGAGATTCCCACATCAGTTACTTGATAAAGCCACTGCAGTCTATTTTTTTACCTCATTTCTAAATGAAGAAAGCCTTCGTTTCCTTTTTATATCTAGCCGGTAATTATATTTCGATCCAAACTAAGCAGAGCATAAACCTTTCAAAGCACTGAGACTAAAATAATCTGTACTGTGATGTCAAAGTTTGCTGACCTTCCAGTTTTGCATGTCACTGCAAGAACAACTGCACTACTTCAATAGCAGAGAGTCCACACTGACCTTCCATCTGACCATTTAACTATCCGGGCATTACTTTCTCTGATCTCGTTCCCCTCCTCATCTCGTCGCATCCGCCATCGTATTGTGTTTTCTACCTGTGGGGAAAAGAAACAAAACAGCTTTTCTAGCTCACAGTAAGGAATGCTGTGGTAAAATATACTCTATATAGGTTGAAAATTGCAGTTAGAAAGGCTTGGTAACTTGTGGCATGATGCAAAGAAATAAAGGTGAACACTACTGCTTTTATTGGTGAAATGCAGCTGTCAAGCTTTTAAAAAATTATTGCTAAAATGGATCAACGTTCCTCAGTGCCCACACTTTCATAATCTGAAAACTCAAAACACCATTCCAAAAGACCTGAAATAGACTTTGAAGAAAAGTGCCTAGGTGAGTGTAAAAGACAGAAGGAAAATTAGCATTATACCTTGAGTTTTAACCTAGTTCTACCCTCTTCATCAAGCATCTCCTCATCTTCAAATTCATCTTCATAATACTGGGGATCAAAAGGTCTGCAACAAATTTTACAATAAATTCTTTATTCTTCCAAGAAAATTAATCCAGATTATTCCAGAGTTGTGCAAGTTAACAGGTGCTCGAGAGGTTTAAATTATTCCCTGCCCACAACAGCAGGCACTGCAGTGTGGGACAGCCCCTTCTGCAGCCAGGAAATTCACTGCACTAATTCCCACCCCGGGGCCCGACCCAAGTGTCCTCTCTACCATCAATTACAGGGTAACATTCACACCCTCTGAATGGTTCCAGCTGAAGAAAGCAAGTCTGCCTCAGAAAATACTGTTTCCTTAGTATCAGCATGATGAGGTCAGGGTTAAGAGCGGAACAGAAAATATACAAGATCGTACAGAGGAAATAAAACAAAAGAAATCTCTTATAAATGAGGTGAATTGGGGATCTTCTAAGAGCACAATCTTTGTTGGGTTTTTTTGTTTGTTTGTTTATATTTCAATCTCAAAACCAACCAAAGAGAAAGGAAGATGAGATGGTTTTTCCTCTTCCTTCAAAAATCTGATGAGTGTGATGGGAGTGGGGGGAGCCCTTTCCCTAACCTCCTTCCTAATAGCTCCCAGGCTGCTGCAAGGAGAAAGGGATGAACAGACTCTGCTACTGTACAATTCTATTTTCAGTCCTGTCTGACCCCAAACATCATCAGCACTTCCCTCTGGTAGCAGCCACTACCCAGATTTTGAACAGTTCTCCCCTGAAACAGCCTGGAGCCCCAAGCCAGGGAGAACGACTGAGCTGAGGTGTGACACAGACAAGGCTGTGCTGCCAGCTGGAGTGACCTTGGCAACAGAGCAAGAAAGTTGTTTAGCAAAACACTCAGATTTAACAGCACTGTGCTGCAAGTGCTGAAGGACCTAACATCACAAACAACTCCAATAATTTATTTTGCTGCTCCTTATGCATTCCAGTAAATGACTTCAGTTTGGGTTAGGTGAATAGGAAAAGAAATAACCAGCCTCTGCATAGTTAAATAGTACATGCAACACACACAAATAAAACTGGTCTTATTCTGAAATTCAAAATGCTGGTTTTAATCACTGGGAAGTGCACAAAGGTCCTGTGCATTTGCCCTTCACATATCTGAGAGCCTGAACTTATGCTTAAAATTCAACTGATAGCATGTGCTTTCAATTAAATTGCACTTTTGTCTGGTTTTTACAGAAAATAAGTTATTAAATCAAGCTGAAACACAACTTCATAATAAAATTATCTGATTAGAAAACAACAGCCATTACTATTGACTAATCACAACCAAAAATACGCATCTTAATGTCAACAACTTTAAATAGGCCAAACACATTTAACTGCATTACTAAACAAAAGCAACACAGGGAAACACTAAAATACCCTATCAATCCTGTATTTAACATGCAATTACCTGGGCTCCACACTGAGGAAGTTGGGCAGCTTCACAAAATACAAATCATTACCCAAGTCGGTGTTTACTTTTGGAATTTCTACCTCTATTCTGGTCTCTGGGATAGGCTCTTCTTCCTGCTGTTCTTGACTCAGTCCATTCTCATCCTAATGAAAACAAAGAATAGGAGTGCAAGTGAAAAGAGTCTATCTGGCTACTGCTGCTCTAACAATTACATTTTGCTTAAAGAAAAGTCACCCACAGGCACAGAGAGATCAGGAAGATTTGGATAGAAGAATTCAGACATTTTCATTAAATGCAATTCAATTCAGCATTTTCATGTGCCACTCAAAGTGATTTTAAACTCTGTGCAAACTCAAGAGACCAAAGACAGTAAAGAACAGCAAAGGAGCCAACAGAGTTTTCAGCTGAGCACTGGAGACTCTGTGGGGGACACCTTCTACGAGATTAAAGAAGGTATTTTTATCTATTACCAATAAAAGATGAAAAACTATCATCAAAATGAAAATATTTCTCAAACAGCTGCAATAAGGTACCAAAGACAGCTATGGCTTTGTATTTTATTAATAGCAATTATTCTAAACTAATTATAAACTATTCTTCATATTTCTTCCAAGTACAAAAAGCGGAGCAGGGATGGAGGAAGGCAGATAAATGAGTCCATCTGATATTGTTATGTACAAAACTTTCATAATTCTTTCAGCTGGGGTAAAATTATCTGTAATGCTATTTAATGCCACTACTCTTTTTTCTCCCTAAAATATTACCCAACTCAATTGTTCTGCATTTCAGAGTGGAATGGAGTGTTAATTATCTCAGAAGTCAGGTCCACTTACAATGGGCTGTCCTGGGGTTGGTGGCTTGTCTTCTCCATCGCTCCCTGAGGAAATGTCATCAGCACCTCCAAACAGATCCATGACATCTGCATGCTCTTTAGCAGAAAAATTACAATTTTAAACCACACATATATATGCACACATGGCCCTAACGCAAGATTTATTTATCAAATAAGGAAATCAAGTTGAGAAATGGCAACAGAAGAGTGTAAGATAATCCTTATTCAAGTAACTGAATAGAAGTAAAGAAACTTCATTGCACATTTTGGAGGGTTTACTTCTCAGAAAACAAACACCTCTTTCTCAGCCAGCTAAACCATCACAAAACACAGTGCAGGTTCCCTGGACTGCTCTGATTAAAGGAGCCCTTTTTTAACATCTTTCAGTAAAAAGGCATGGGAGAACATTTGCAGGAGAGAAAACCTGACAGAGCTAACTGGAGAGGATCAGCAGGAACAGAGCATGTGCCTCCCACACAGAACTCCTGATGGCTGTTCTGTTATTTCCATGGCACCGTACAGCAAACTCTACCCATTCTACCAAGCCCTGTAGCTGATGAATGGCACACTAAGAAGAGGATTAAAGGAACCAAAACCCCACAAACCCCCCCACCATTTACCTTTCTGCCCTTCTGTGTCACTCTCCGCTTCTGAATCTGATGCAATTGGTTTCTTTCGTTTCATTCGCAGAACTTCGTCCTCACTGTCGCTGCCCCTTGCAGACTCTAATAAGGAGCATAATTATTCTCAGCAAATTAAAAATTTTGGTCCACAAATTTTAAAATTCCTCTGTATTAATAAGCTCTAAAAGTGCTGCATAAAAAAAATTACAAAGATGACTATAGTTAATAGACAGGTAATTAATGCCTTTACATTGAAATTTCAATCTTTTCAGGCCAATGTAAATAAAACAATAAAGAGAGACCAAACCAGCACCAGATCATTATTTCTGTATTGAGTCCTACCAGATTTGTGCTCTTGCTCCTCCTCATCGGAGTGCTGGGCCCTTTCCTCATCATCAGAGTTCTGAATCTTCTCCTCATCAGACCGCTGGGCCCTTTCATCATCATCAGAGTTCTGCATCTTCTCCTCATCTGAGGCCTGTGGCCTTTCCTCATCATCAGAGTTCTGCATTTTCTCTTCATCCGAGTTCTGGAGTCTTTCCTCATCATCAGACACCTGTGGCCTTTCATCTTCATCCGAGTTCTGCACCTTCTCCTCATCGTCAGAGTTCTGCTGTCTCTCCTCATCGTCAGAGTTCTGCTGCCTCTCCTCATCATCTGACTGATCACTTTTGTCCTCCTTGCCCCACTTCTCGTCCTCTGAGTGCGCCTTCTCAGAGCCATCTCCCTCTGAGTGATGGCTGCCTTCATCTGAGCCGTGCTCGCGGTCGTCCTCATCGTCGTCGTGAGCAGCCTCGGAAGCGCTGTGCTGCTCCCCGTCCGACTGCTCGTTGTCCTCGTGCTCGGAGTGCCCCGAAGCCTCCGAGCGATTGTAGGATCGCTCAGAGTGGTTGTCGCTCCCCGAGCGATGGGATGCCCCCTCATCCTCGCTGTCGTCCCCAAATAACTCCTTGTTACTGGGTTTGATTGCCTCCCTGTCGTCGTCCTGGTCACTGTCGCTGCCAGAAGCATTGCTCCCAGAGCCCGCGTTTTCCTGCTCGGAATCTGAATCAGATCCAGAATCGGAATCTGCAAAACAAACACCGCCCTTTCAAGAGTCAGGACGCCCCTACAGGGATGCACATGACATGATGTGCATTGCTTTAACAAAAACTCCGGAAACACAACCCAACCCCCAGGGAAAACCTACAGAGAACTGTAAGCAAGACGAACAAAAGTCACCGAGAACAGTAAAATAAAATATCTGCTAATAACGGCACAGCCAAAGAGAGGCACAATGAGAAATGATGGATGCTACATAAAGTTTCAAACTACAAGATGCGGTCTAAGATTCTAAAACTGTAGAAAGAATAAGGAATAACCCAAACGAAGATAACAATTGAAATAGCGAGGGCTTAAACAAGTAACTATATAGACGTGGCTTGTAAGATCAAATCGAAAACTGTCACTCCGTATTTAATCCAAGCCATCTACCCAGGGAGGTTTATGACAATGGAGCTACTCCTCAGTGCCGAGGCTGGTGAATGCGGCTTCCAACCGGAAAATAAAAGAGCACCTGCCTCGAAAACTGATTTACGGGAACGCAGAAAAGAATTTTGAAAACGCCAGCGGCTTAAACCAGAAGGTGTTCCACCGTTTCCAGAACTCGGCTGCAGCCGAACAACCTCCCCTGCAGGCACCGACCCCCGGGACCGCGGCTCCGCGCCGCCCGTCCCGCTCCCTCCCTCCCTGCCGCCCGCGCCCGGGGACCGCGGCAGAGGCGGGGCGGGGCGGGCGGCGCGGTCCGTGGTGGGGACACCGCGGGAGAGGAGAGGGAGAGAGGGAGAGAGAAGCCGCGCAGACCTTTGTGCTCGGGCTCCGAGTCCGCGTCGCTCCCGAACAGATCCGCCATATCGGCCATGGCGGCAGCGCGGCCCCGCCGGCGCCGCGCAGTGACGTCACACGGAGCGCCGCTAGCGCGACGCGCGCAGCGAGGCCGCGCTGAGAGGGGGCACCGCCTCTTAAAGGGGCCGCGGCCCTGACGGGACCTGGCCCCGGCGGGAGCGGGACCGAGACCGGGACCGAGACCGGGACCGGGACCGAGACCGGGGCCAGAGCCACGGGTTCCCGGCGGCACCTCCGCACCCTCCCGGCGTGGCTGCCGCCCTCCGCTGGCGCTGCTCCCGCGCTCTGCCGCCCCTGTGCTGAGGGAAAGCCCCCCCTGTGCTGAGGGAGAGCCGCCCCGGTGCTGAGGGAAAGCCCCCCCTGTGCTGAGGGAGAGCCGCCCCGGTGCTGAGAGAAAGCCGCCCCGGTGCTGAGGGAAAGCCTCCCCGGTGCTGAGGGAAAGCCGCCCCGGTGCTGAGGGAAAGCCCCCCCGGTGCTGAGGGAAAGCCGCCCCGGTGCTGAGGGAAAGCCCCCCCTGTGCTGAGGGAAAGCCGCCCCGGTGCTGAGGGAAAGCCCCCCCTGTGCTGAGGGAAAGCCGCCTCTGTGCTGAGGGAAAGCCCCCCCTGTGCTGAGGGAAAGCCGCCCCGGTGCTGAGGGAAAGCCGCCCCTGTGCTGAGGGAAAGCCGCCCCGGTGCTGAGGGAAAGCCGCCCTTGTGCTGAGGGAAAGCCCCCCCTGTGCTGAGGGAAAGCCGCCTCTGTGCTGAGGGAAAGCCCCCCCTGTGCTGAGGGAGAGCCGCCCCGGTGCTGAGGGAGAGCCGCCCCGGTGCTGAGGGAGAGCCGCCTCTGTGCTGAGGGAAAGCCGCCCCGGTGCTGAGGGAGAGCCGCCCCGGTGCTGAGGGAAAGCCGCCCCGGTGCTGAGGGAAAGCCCCCCCTGTGCTGAGGGAAAGCCCCCCCTGTGCTGAGGGAAAGCCGCCCTTGTGCTGAGGGAAAGCCCCCCCTGTGCTGAGGGAAAGCCGCCCTTGTGCTGAGGGAAAGCCGCCCCGGTGCTGAGGGAAAGCCCCCCCGGTGCTGAGGGAGAGCCGCCTCTGTGCTGAGGGAAAGCCCCCCCGGTGCTGAGGGAAAGCCGCCCCTGTGCTGAGGGAAAGCCGCCCCGGTGCTGAGGGAAAGCCCCCCCTGTGCTGAGGGAAAGCCGCGCACAGCGCCGGCCCCCCGGCCCCTCAGCGCCAGCCGGGCACTCGCTTCCCCAATGGAGAAGGAAAGGTGCGTTTCGGTATAAACACAAGGGTTTCAAGCAAGTCAGTGCACTGTTAAAAAAAGCAAACAAACGAAACCCCGAAGGCACAAGAAGAATACAGTACTTTAATCATCCAAAACTTAGTAACTGTTTTACAATCTGACAGCATATAGTGCTGATACGCTAAAATACTCAATACATGTTTCCCCAACGGAAATTTAAATTGAACACTTGCTCGTTTGTAGCTTACAAACGCAGGATTACTCAAGCTGTAGAGAGAATGAGGCTATTTCTTTAAAATACAAGAGTAAATAGGTAATTGCTCTGAAATACAGGTTATGTTTCCATGCTTAGCTTGGAACCAACAGAATCAACATATGTGGTCATCTGATTTCTGCATTAAGCCAGAAAAAGTATCAGTAAGAAAACAGCATCTCTTTTGGAAAGAAGACCTTGTGTTTATGGTAACTGGTTATGGAAGTGATACCACTCCCGCACTCCATGCAGGCAGACACAGGATCTCACCACACTCGATGGCATCACATCAGTGTTCACTCTCTTTGTTGAGAGTGTTGAAGATTCCTGGCTACAGACTGAATTTCTTCACTTATTCCAAAAAGGATACACACTGCAGGCACAAGAGTGATTGCTGTTAACTGCTCCATGCACCATGCCAAAGGTCTTGCAACAATTTGGATGATTAAAACCTTCGATTGAAAAAAATAAGTTTTCCATGCCCAGCCTGTCAGGAATCTGTCCTGAAAGTCAACAAGCAGTCAAAATTTTAGCTGCTGTCTACAGAGCTAAACCATTTATTAGGGTCCAATACTATAACCTGTGACAGGACACCTGTGAACTGCAACTTAAAAGGCCCTGCCTTTGATTGGAATATAAATAATTAAGCCACCAAACTTGATTTAGTAAAAATAAGAAAGAGATTTGGGCTATCATTTCCATAATCCAGCCTTTCCATTTTCTCCTTCATTTTCAAGTAGGAGGTAACTGCCTAATCTTGTTAGGTAGTGATAAAATAACTCATCGTAGAATTCCCAATATGTGAACAGATTCTGTGAACATGCAGCCCTTCAACAAATGAAGGAAGACATTACAGCCTGTTTTTTTGACACAAAATGATTATGGTGCCTAGCAAATATAAAGTACAGCTTTAGGCAACTCAGCACATGACATGCTTTGGCCATGTTTATAAAAAAGACACTTAACTTGTGACTGTATGCGTATTGTATTAGAACTATTTCAAAGTTTATTTAAAAATCTAAAAAGTTCTTGAAAATTTACAAAAACCCAAACCAAAAAAAGCCCTTTTTTTTTTACTCATCAGAACACTTCTAGTGGTGTTTTGAGACTATGGTAAGCGTAGTCTTTGGTTTTAACTGAATTAATTCCAACTTGGTTTTCAGAGCACATATTTATTTGTAATTCTAATAAAAGGCCAATTTAGAAATAGGAGAAAGAATGTTCTTCCACAAGTATAAACCAGTTATATACTTCCTCACGGAAGGCACTATAGTTCAAAATTCTCTGTACAGTTGCAGTAAAATTTGAAGCCACCTGTGGAATAATGTCTGCCTTTAAAGATCCAAAACTAGATTTGCAGCAAATTACAGTGTGGGCACAGTGCCAGAGGCTTGCTCTGTTTTTATAGCATATACAACCTGATGCAAAAATCTCAGTCCAGGATGTTTTCTACACATAAATGCTCACCACATGATGACCTTTGGATGAAAACAGTTGTCAGTTGAATTCTCTGCTGCTATAAATACAGCCAAGCAGGCCTGTAGAACATTTTTGTGATCTCAAAGCAAACCAGTACAAGACAATCCAAACAGACCTACACCAAAAAGCCTCTGGATTTTCATATTTCCAAGTGTACTGTGATTATGTGCAGAAGTTGAAGTGATTCTTGTTGCCTTATTAGTCTGTTTATAGAACTTTAAACACTTTAAGGATGACTATGTCCTAGAGATTTGACACTACATATTGGTTAGTTTTTGCATGTCTTAGGTAGTGTTTCAACATCAAGACAGATATAGAATGGAAAAACCCTTTCTTAGAAGTATTACTTCATTATTAAAAACGGTTAGATTTGTATGAAGTATAAATAGCTTAATGTAATGCAACTTAGGTCAGTGGTCTTAGAGCTAAGGCTGGTTTTTTCTGTACAGTTATGCAGAATTTTAAACACAAATGTCACTACTTCTAGAGAAATTGATACTTATGAATGTAGATAGAATTTTTAAACAAAGAATATAAACTAAATAATGGTGATGAACATATGAAATCAGTCTAAAAACGTATCCAGTTTAGATACAGAGCAAGATACAATTATGAGATCTTTTGCAAAAGACTTTTAAGGAGTTAGGTGTAACAGAAAACCTCTCATTTTGCAAGGCTCCTAATTTCTTTTTTCTTTTTTTTGCAAGGCTTCCACTTTTGTATCATTTCCTCTAATCTCTTGGGAGAAGTCCTTAACCAATTTATTTTTGTTTGGCTTAAAAGGATGTCTTTGAACTTGATCACAGTATCAAGAACTAATAAAAAATAAAACAGTAGAATTAAAAATAACATTGCTGTGAAAGATTTCTCTTCAGTGCATATGAACAAAGCTGAACAGATCTACACAACGAATCCAGCTGTGGGGTGAAGAATCCCTTATCACTACGGCATTGTTTTCAGGAACATACACACCCTCCACGTAAATACACACCCCACATTTTCTCACAAACATTTCAGTTGGGTCAGTATCTGCCCAAGGATCTTAGATGTCCCATTCTTTGACTGCAGACAATTATACCATTGATTTGCAATTACATTTTTAGTAGAAAGCACAGCCAAAGTCTTGAAATACAAAAAAAGTTCTTAAAAAAACCCAATCAAAAACTATGGTACAGAGACTGGCGCAGTTACTGTGTCTCCATCCATCCAAAATCCGTGCTGCATACCAGCAGATGATTATATTGCTTTGCTTTAAAAGGAATGAAGCTTCCAGTCTGTTCCCTTCTAACCCAGTCAATGTAGTCCAAGATTGCCAAAGCCCACGGTGCTGCCCGTGCTGCCTCCACAGTTTTGACATCAGCTTTGCTAATTGTCTCCTTCAACCCTTCTCTTGCGAACTGGAACGAGAGAGACAAAAAAAGAGATGGTTTGCTATATTAGCATTTTAACTATTTTTTTTATTTCTGTAACATGAACAGTTACTTTGCCACATGACCTCCCACAAATTAAGGTAGCTAACACTTAGTATTATATAGCATTTTAAGCAAATAAGCCGAGTTTATCACCTTATTCACAAGCAGTTGCAAATATTTGCAAGGAAGGACTTGTGGGAAACATTAATCATCTTATGTCTCGTAAGCAGATTTAGCCAGCATTCTTTTTTAACAGTTTTTTAGTGGTGAATTTAATTTACATAGCTTCAAAGAAACACTGCAAGAGTTTCACAGTATATCTAACACAATTTATACACACACAGAAGATGTCACAATCAACAGCCTAAAACCTTCCATTTATTAATAAAAACATTCAATTGTCAGAAAATGCAAGAGCAATAAGAATTTGTGAATAAAATAACTAAAAGCTCACATGCTATTTAGATTTGAGAATATGTGAGATTGACTGAATGACTGGAGTTTTCCTCAACATTTGTATTATTTTTGATGTTTTCTTATCATACTATCAAATTATGTTTTCCTTTTCTGTGCAGATAAAACAAATGACACTACAGATTTTAGAAATTTTATAAGGCATCTCCATTTTGTTTAAAAAAGTCAAGCAAGCACATCTATATAAGAAGAAAGCTATTTTGTTCTCAAATCCACTCAATGGAAAGTAGGTGGCAAAAGTTACTCATACCTGCTTTCATCAAGCTGCAAGAACAGATGAAAAGAATTTCAAGCCCTAACTTCTCCAATCATGCAGTTAAAAGCAACATATACACAGACAAAGAACAGGGAAGTGGCACCACACAGTGTGAGCAAGGAAAAAGGAGATGTAGACTTTTTTTAGAAGACACATACGAAGAGAGAAATGAGAGACTTCGAACATCTCGGTTTCAGTGCTCAGTACCCAAGAGGGTATTCAGAGTAACCTTCTCTGTAGCTTCAGGGCTGGAGAGATGAAAAGGTATTTGCAGAAACTTTTACTTGCATACTCCAGACTAAGAAAGCAAAGGAAAAAAGGCAAGATATGAATAGAAACATAGATTTCCAACAGTCAAGCACTAGAAAGAGAACTAGTGAGAGGAGAAACCTTAGAAAGCCGTGAGACACCTGAAGCATTATGACAGAAAACCCAACTGGTTTAGAATCTATTTTGAGAAACTGATATGCAGTGCCTGAGCGCCTTTCTGATCTCTCTGTGCTCTATTCTAGTTACTCATCCATATCTTTCAGAGCTGTTCTCCTCCACTTTAACCTCTATTCAGAGGGGAATCAGATCTTTAAACCAAATTCCATTTTCCTATGTCATTCCCTCTAATATATTCCTTAACTACTGCTACTACTGCTAAACAGCCTGGCCCATTTTCACACTGATGAGAGGTCACCACAAAGCATCTAAAACCAAAAGATTTAATTAAATAGAGTTTTAAAATGCAGTTCTATTTAAATAGATGGATATTATTTTGTAGTTGAGTGCTTCAAGTATTTGACATTATTATACAAATGATTTCCTTTCATGTGCTATGTTATTAACCAATTTTCTGCTGACCCACTTAATAAGGATTCTGACTGACGAGCTCCAACAAACCTGACTGCAGCAAATGAAGAAGCTGCTGCCATCAGCTACCTGCAAGAGGCACAGATGGCACTTGTGCATGAACAGAACCACCAGGGGAGAGATTACCCAGTCCCAGCCTCTGGAGGTGACAGTATGTTCAGTTTCCGTGCTCAAGTAATCCCAGCAACACTGGGATACTGGCACTGAGCAGGGCATCCTACACTGTTAATTTCAAGTACTGCTTTTAAGGAAGAAATGAATCTTATCTGAATACAACTGAATTATCAAAACTATTGTTTTCACTCCCTTTGCCACAACTCACATGAAATTTGAATGCTCTTGTTCTAGACTATGTTAAAACTCCTCAACTCATGCACCTGAATACCCTGCAACAAAATAGGGAATATCAAGCAGCAACAAAAAAGGAAGAGTAAGGCACAGGAGAAACCTGGAACTGATCTACTAACCTTGTGCTATCCTGGCTTTGTCAAGGGAGAAGGAGAATAACCAGACACCTTTAAAGCCTGTGCCACACAGACATTCAGTTAATAATGACGGGTCTTACCCAAATCATTGTTTTTTGTGATAGCTGCAGCTGCTCTGGCTCGAGGTCCCTGTTGTGTGAAATGGTATCCAAATTTGAGGATCTTGGTGTTTTCTTCAAGCATCTTGGCAATTTCTACCTCTGCAGCTGTGCCCAATTGCTGCCTCTGTTAAAATAAAAAGTACACAAAGACAACAGAGCTTACGTGTGTTCACCCTGAAAGAGACCAGAATACTTTCCCCAGATGAGTCAATGAACACTCGGCTTCATTCTGGTTAATCAAATAGGCAGAAGGTCATAAAATGTGTTTGTATATTTCAAAGCACAAGGAAGCACAGAAGTGAGCAGGAATCAACCTCAGCTGGATGCCTCTGACAATCTTAAGGGTAATTATTGCTGATGGTAAGATAATTAAACATAAAATATTTGAAGAGTTTATCACAAGCTGTCTTCTAAGAATATTCAGGCAACTAGGATTGGCTGGGTTTAGCTATGGTATCACCACCACCTCACTTACCTGATTATCAATTTTGATCTCTGTCAACGTTTTGTTGTCTTTCAGTGCATCAACCAGTGCCAGAATTCCAACTCCAGTGATGAAGTTTGATTCTATGTTTAAACTTTTTAATTTTGTGTTTACTCTCAGCATATCTGCAAGAGCCTTTAAATATAAGAAAGCATCATTAAACTTCTGGATTTTGCTGCAGTGCCTCATAGGACACAGCAATAACCACTTCCACTAACTAGTTCCATAGAAGCAGCAAGTTCAGAGATGCAAGGTGTAACTTTGCAAGCTTTCACTTACTGAGGCTGAGCTGAGTCTTCAGCCAGCCATTATCTACATTCCCTTTCTAAATAGCATTCAGTCAAGGGAAGGCCTGTCTTTCCCTTGTTACAAACTAAAAAGCTACACAGAATACAAATAGTCTGAAATTAGCATATTGGACCAATTCCACTTTCTAAGCCTTCACAGCCCACAATGACTAATGCAGGCTGCTAAGCAAAGGCCAAAGAAAGGGCGTTAGTTAACTGAGAGGAGAATTAGATATGGTTAATTTGTAAACAGATCTGACTTTCAAAATGCTTTTGTCTACAGATTTGGTAGGAAGAGGTAAAATTCGAAGCTCTAACCACAGTACCAGCATGTAGCTAAAAGCACTTTTATACCTGATGTTATTTCTGAGAAAGGAAGAAAACAGGAAAAGCTCACTGCTGAGTTTGCTGTCAGAAAAATCATATCCTTTGAATTTTTTTCTATCAGGTCACAATACAAAAAAAACCAACAAAATCACACCTGAGAAAAGAAGCCACTACAGATTTTTAGTACACATTTAATCCTGCTGAAAAGAAACTTTTTAATTGACCCAAACCCAAAGCTTTCAAATGCTCATTTGTTTATTTAAGGCAGTCTTTCAAACTAGTTACTTTTTTTCTAATTTGAAATTAAAACAAGTGCAAAGGATTGTCCTGGCAACAATTACTTTTGTTTTCTTACCCCTTTATTTAGAATTAAATAAGGTACTGCTTTAGTTCAATATAGAAAAAAATAGGACCTGACAATAAATTAGTTTCAATTGTATCAAGCTTTGACTAATATTATGCTTTATATACCAATGTTTTAAACCAATCTTTGGTAGCAGGGAGATAGAGAAACAGGTATTTTACAACTTCAACTAAAACTCTATTTAGTTGGAAAATATTATGGGTGTTTTTAAGTCCTCAAATGTACTTCT